>NW_027514354.1:195000-795000 GCF_048772815.1 Callospermophilus lateralis | reverse complement strand
ACATATGAGGAAAAACTATTCACGTCTGAGGAACAGATAGGGAGAAAGTACGGACACACATGTCAGGAGGAAAGAAAGGCTATAATGACTTTTTGTTGTTCCCTTTTTATTTCAGTCTGTCTCTGTTTTGTTTGGAGTCATCTTGTTGGGTTTTATTATAGTAGAAATACAGGATCAGAAATTAGTAAAAAACAAACTGAAAGAGTGTTAAGTAAATTGTTAGAGGAAGGAGGTGTATCAGTAAAATCAAGAACAGTCAGGGCATACAGTGATAAAATACAAAAATGTACCCCATGGCCTTTTAAGGAGGAGTTGTTAAGTATATCATAATGGAACCATCATGGTGAAGATTTCAAAAGAGTAGAAAAGAACAGCCCAGGGACTCAGCCAGTTGGCACATTGCCATTGTGGACGTTCATATCTGCTTTGCTTAGTCCAAAGCATTCAGTTAAGACACAGATAGAGGAATAAAGCTTAGAGCAGAAAAAGCCATCAGGGGCAAAGTTACAAAAGGAGACTGCTACTAACATCTTTCTATCACCAGAGGGCATAAGTGTCCAACAACAGCACCACCTCTACAGGAAACTGCTACTAACACCTTTCTATCACCAGAGGATGTAAATGTCCAACTAACAAGGCCACCTCCATATGCTGGGAGGCCCCCAACCCCCGCAGTTGATAGTTCGGTTCCTGAGACAGGATCTCAAGTATTTACATGCCCAGTATTTTAGGTAGGAGGGCAGAGAATTCACCTTGCTTTAAATTTTAAAATAGTGAAGCAGCTAAAAGAGGCTGAAACAACCTATGGTCCTCAAGCACCCTTCATTGTAAGCTTGGTCCAATCTATTAACAACTTAAATGTGATGCCAGTAGATTGGGCTAATATGTGTAAAGCTGTGCTAAAGGGAGGACAATACCTGTTATGGAAGGTTGCCAATGAGAAATTTTGCAAGGAGACGGCTAGGCGAAATGCAGCAGCTGGTTATCCTCAGAGAAATCTAGATATGTTGTTAGGAAAGGGACCTAATGAGGATCAGCAGCAACAAATTCCATATGATCATGGTATATATGAATTAATTGCTGTAGAAGTGGTTAGGGCATGGAAGACTTCACAAGGACTTGGAGGATTACAAGGTCAATTATCTAAGGTAATACAAGGAGCTAATGAATCTTATGCTGAATTTGTAGATAGGCTTATTAAAACAGCTACCAGAGTTTTTGGGAATACAGAACAAGCAATTCCATTAATAAAACAACTGGCTTATGACCAAGGGAATTGTTGGTGCAGAGATATCATTAGACCATGGAAACATGAAGATTTAAACACATATATTAAATTATGTAGAGACATTAATGAATAGGAGCAAGTCGTTGCAGCTACAGTAAAACAGGCTTTAGATGCCAGGCCAAGAACATGCTAGAATTGTGAAGAAAAGGACATTTTAAAAGGAATTGCCCCATAGGAGGAGGGTTTAACAAAACTAGGAATCAAAGGAGTAGAATACCGTGTATTTGCCCACGATGCCATAGAGGAAGACATTGGGCTAATGAATGTCATTCTCAAACAAACATAGAAGGTACTTCATTATCAAAAAATGAACAAAGACTAGGTGTTTATCCACAATATTATGGAGAAAGGCATCGGGCTCCACTGCCAAAAAATGGAGAGGTGGGCCCAATGCTCTGGGTCCCAAAACCACAAATATACGGAGCACTGGAGGAACCCAGCAACCCCATCAGGATAGTGCACAGGACACATTTTTTATCAGATCCCTCGTCAGACAAACCAGAGGGAGTACAGGGTTGGACATCAGCGCCTCCGCCAGATCAGTACTAATTCCAGAGATGAGAGTTCAAATAATTCCCACAGGGCTGAAAGTACCTCTTCCCAAAGGAACAGTAGGCTTATTATTAGGATGCAGCTCTTCTACTCTAAAAGGACTTAGGATAATTCCTTGGGTAATTGTTTCTGATTATGAAGGTGAAATAAAAATTATAGCCAGTTCTCCAAAGGATTTATCAGTAATTTCACCAGGAGATTGAATAGCACAGTTATTAATAATACTCAGCCTACATAATAAATTTTGTAGTCATTCTGTAGAAAGAGGTTCCATGGGATTAGACTACACAGGTGTAGATTGGGCTATGCTTTCTTTAAATTTAGATTCTCGCCCCATGCTAAAACTAAATTTTCAAGGATATGAATTTAATGGGCTACTGGATACAGGTGCAAACTCTAGCATCATCTCTCATCAAGAATGGCCAAAACATTGGCCATTACAACAAGCCACTCAAATGCTTTGAGGCCTAGGAGTGGCGACTAATCCCCTTAAAGGTGCAATTGTATTCGATTGGAAGGATCCTGAAGGATGTGAAGGAACTATACAGCCATATGTATTGGATCATCTTCCCGTTAATTAATGGGGATGAGATGTCCTTGATCAATTAGGTTTGACATTAACAAATAAGGTCAACCAAAATGCACCCACTACTATGGCTAGACAAGGTTTTAGGAAAAGAAAAATATTAGAAAAACAAGAAGAAGGTATAGGAGCACCAACACAAATAGATCAAGGAACAGACAAAAATGTGTTGGATTTTCAGAAAGGGCCACTGAGACAATAAAAATTACTTGGAAATCAGAAAGACCAGTATGGGTTCCTCAATGGCCCCTGACTAAAGAAAAGATACAAGCAGCCCATGACCTGATCAAACAACAATTAGCGGAAGGACATATACAACCTTCTGTATCTCCCCATAATACTCCCATTTTTGTCACCAAAAAGAAATCTGGTAAATGGAGATTATTGCAAGATTTAAGAACCATTAATAATGAGATGGTTATTACGGGACCTGCTCAATCAGGGATTCCTCAATTGTCTGCTTTGCCAAGAACTTGGTATGTTTTAGTTATACATATTAAAGATTGTTTTTTTTTTTCATTTCCAATTCATCCTGAGGATAGTCCACGTTTTGCATTTACTATCCCTGCACTGAATCATGAAGCTCCTTATCAGAGGTAAGAGTGGAAACTACTCCCTCAAGGGATGGCTAAAAGCCCAACTACATGTCAAATTTATGTTAACAAAGTAATCCTGCCATTTAGAAATCAAAATCCTTAACTACAAATATTTCACTATATGGATGATGTATCATTTGCACACAAAGCTAAAAACACATTGCTAGAATGTTATGTCACACTTACAAACTGATTAAAAAAATTATAATCTAGAGATAGCAATAGATAAAGTATAATTAAAATTTCCAATAAATTATTTAGGAGTTCTATTATCCTCAACCATGGTCGGTCCACCAAAAATTCTAATAGGAGTAGATCAACTCCAATCAACTAATGACTTTCAAAGTTATTAGGAGACATAAATTGGATAAGGCCTTAACTAATTATACCAACAGGAGAGTTGGGACCTTAATTTGATATCCTAAAAGGTCTATTAGATCCAAATTCACCCAGAATGTTAACACCTGAAGCAAGAAAGGCATTAAAAATCATTGAAACATAAATGGGAAATATGCATTTGGATAGAGTTGATATAATTTTGCCTTTATTATTTATTGTACTACCAACAAAAAAAAGTATTTCTACAGGAGTATTTTGGCAAGAAGGTCCATTATTATGGATTCATTTATCTTATTCTTCTCACACTATTATTACTAGGTATCCTGAGACTGAGGGACAATTAATACTCATAGGAATAAAAGCAGCAAAGTGAGTGTGTGGAATTTCACCCAATAAAATTATTACTCCATATTCTTTGAATCAAATTGATAAATTAGCTAATGAGTTAAATACTTGTGCAGTAATCATGTGTAAATCATATGTTTCATTTGATAACCACTTACCATCTAATCTTTTATTGTCTTTTTGGTCATCGCATCCTGTAATTTTTCCAAAAATGACAAGAAAACAAGAATCATGAATGCTCCAAGTATATTCACTGATGAGACAAATCATGGCACAGCAGCAATAGTTACACCTGATCAAACTTTTACATTTTTACTACCCAAACAATCAGCTCAAAAGGTAGAGCTTAATGCAGTATTACAAGCTTTTGTGATGTTTAAAGATTCTGTATTTAATTTATTTTCCCTTAGTCAGTATATAGTTAATGCTATAGTATCCCTTGAAGATGCTGGTAGTATTTCCCCTTCCGCTACTGTTTTCTCTTTGCTTTCCAGTATACAATGTCTAATCTGGGACAGAAAAGATTCATTCTTTATAGGACATATCAGGGCACATACAGGATTGCCTGGAGCCCTTAGTTCTGGCAATGATTTAGCAGATTAAACTACACATGACTTACATACATATTTTCTCTACACTAGAAGAAGCTACAAATTTTCATAAAAAGTTTCATGTCAATGCTAATACTTTACAAAAGTGTTTTAAAATAACTAAGGAAAAAGATAGAAAAATAATAAAACAATGTCAAAATTGTGTGACCTTTTTACCACAAGTTAATCTTGGAGTCAATCCTAGAGGATTGATACCTAACCATATTTGGCAGATGAATGTCACACACTTGCCAGAATTTGGAAAATTAACATATTTGCATGTTACAGTTGATACTTCTTCTAGATTTTTGATGGGCTCCCTTCATGCGGGGGAAAAAACTAAAGATGTTATAGCTCATTACTTACAAAATTTGCCACTTTGGACATTCCAAAACAGTTAAAAACAGATAATGCCCCTGATTATACTCCTACCTCTTTTAAACAATTTTTCTCATCATTTGGCATTACTCATACAACAGGAATCCCATACAATCCACAGGGACAATGCATAGTGAAAGAGCACATGAAACTATTAAAATGTACTTATTAAAGCAAAAAGACGCAATTGGGAAGGGGTATGAATTCCCCAAAGATAAACTTAAAATAACCCTTTTTACTCTAAACTTTTTAAATTTGGATTCATCAGGACTTAGTGCTGCGGAAAAGCATATGTGTCCAAAAAATGTGCATAAGTTCAAGGTACTTTGGAAGGATATTCTAACAGGACAACAGAAATGTCCTGACCCAATTATTGTCTGGACTCGGGGGTCTTTTTCTGTGTTTCTACAGGGAGAACAGCAGCCGATTTAAATAACAGAGAGATTAACTAAGGTCCTGACCCAGAGATTGCCTGGAGTCGGGAGTCTCTTTATGTGTTTCCACAGGGAGAACAGCAGCCAAATTGGATTCCAGAGAGATTAACTAAAGTACTGACCCAGTGATTGTCTGGAGTCAGGGGTCTGTTTGTGTGTTTCCACAGGAAGAACAACAGCCGATTTGGATTTCAGAGAGATTAACTAAAGCGATTTCTATAGACCAAAATAAGATGATTTGGCTCAAATCCATAACAGCTGATATCCAAAACTCCAGTTTCACTATCCTTACATCTGTGACAGAACAGGGATGCTTTTTACAATAACTATTTTATTATTGCCCTTTCCCGTATCATGAAGTTTTATTTGTTTTTTTGAGCTCATTGAGACCTAGGTTAATGTTTTGCTGATCAGTTCTATATTTTGACTATAGAGTTTTTAAACATTGCACTGGTGATTTCACCTGTGAAAAGTTATAAGGCCTTTACTATTATGTTATGTGTTGTATGTATTATATTATGTGTGCACACTTGTGTTTTGTGTTATATGTTTGAATGTACGTATGTCCATATATCATATATGATGAGTGCTCATAAAAAAATGTATGCAAATATTTTTTTTATTCACGTGATCTAAATGGTTTAATTTAAATTGGGTAAACAACTGTTGAGCATTGTTTTAATATGTGAACAAAAAAGGAAGTTAACAGACCTGTTTGTTTACTTCATCTTTTCATTTCATTATATTTAATAATTCTCTTCAAAATAATGTAAATTTTTAAGAAGATTATTTTCTTTTAGTGCCTTCTGGAATGTTAAATAATTTTCCTTTACCCATTATTGCCAGAATTTCTATCTTCATACCAGTGCCGTTGAAGTCAAAGATAAAACCAATCTACAGCTTCTGCAATAGCCATCCCTGAAATTCTTGCAGAACTTGTCAGGACTATGTATCACTTTTATGCATTGTGAACTCTCTCTTGGTGAAGCCACTTGTGGTAGTGTTGGGGTATATATGCTGACGCTATCAGCAGTGGTACAATTTTTCCAAAAGTAGCCATCAATTGGCTTGGTGTGTCTTCCTTATTCTCACTTGATAGAGGTCAGAAACCTTACAGAGGAAGGGGAAAGACTTCATCCACAATGACTGCTCTTTTAGCCATTTTGGTTTTGGATGCACACATGATATCTTTCTTTAGATCCATCCATCTAAGAATCTAAGCAACAGCCTCACACAGGGCCAAGAGGCTGATTCAGACACATCCCTTTCCAAAGCAATTAAGCAAAGAGCCACAGGTGATGCCCATTCATTTGCATTTGAAAACTGTTTTCTTCAGGTTTCACAAAGGGGTGGCATGTGGGAAAGACCTTCCTGACATTCAGGGCAACAGAACAATTGTTAAGCAAAAGGCCCAAACAGGGTTTCTCCACTGAGACATTAGTAGTCACACTGATATCTGAGTTTTCTGAGATGCTCGCCATTCCCTTCAGCTATCAACTACATGGCCATGTCACAGAGCTTGGAGGTGGCACATATCTTGGATACAAAACCATGAGCCTCTTCTGGAGAGTGGCCAGATTTCAGGAAGAAAACAGGAACTTAGGAAGATAGCAGGTGTTGCCCATCAATAAGGCAAGCTGCATTCCATTTATAAATTGGGCAGGATGAATGCTGGGAAGCTTTCTACTAGTCAGGACACATACATTGATGCATTCTCTTTTCTAATATCTACAACCACGGACACAGTGGGGTACACAGACACAGAAACACTCGCATTGTCAAACGACTTATTAGAAACAGTTCACTCCAAACAAAACAAACCGCATTTCCTACCTATTCTCAGAACATGAGACGAAACCACAAACCCTCACCCACACCAACAAAGCCCCCTTCTTCCCCCATGTAGGTCTGTGAATATCTGGAGTGTTCTCTGACTGTGGGGCATTCTAGGTTGCCCCGAAATGGCCTGTCCTGTCTCAGATCTGGTGTCCTTAACCAACTCTCTGAAGTTGTCAGGAGCCAGCGGTGAGTCACTACCTTCTTTCTCAGGAAAGGCCCCTCTTCAGAGCTTTCCTTCCATTTGGCCATGCAAACAGGATGGTCCAAAGTAGGTACCAAGAAAGACTGACTCTGTTATCTAGAATTCCAAAAATTGAGACCACTGGGACTGGGACATGGACTGGCACTGTTTGACTGGGTTTTTGTATCCCAAGATCAGAGAGTTTCTTCCCCAAGGAAGTGAGGTGAGGTTACTTCCATGAGGAACTGAATGAGTTCACTGCCTTGGCAACCACTTTGTACTAAGAGTTGCTTCCAAGGGTCCCATGAGATGGATGCTGTCCCTGCTTCCTGTGACACTTTCACAAGTTAGAATGGTATATCAACCATAGGCACCCGGGAACAGCTCTCCACACAGGTCTCATTTGGTCCATCTTCTCTACATTAACAATAGAAAGGCTGATTCAGATACAACCCTTCATCCTGATCAGGTTGTTTGCCATGGAAGATGAATTTTGCTGTCTCAGGTTTTTCAGAGGTGCCTATATCTTCTTCAGTGATAATTTCTGCATGGAGCTTTGAGGTTCTCTGCAGTTGGAAGGTCCCCAGCATTCCTGTATTGTAAGACGAACTCTGTCCCTGCTCTTCTGTAAAGTTAGATTGAGGTAACAGTGTATGGTTAGGGTTAATAACAGGTTTGATTTGGGTTAGGAATCGTTCTGCTGAATGAATAATGGTATTGGGAACCTGTGATGTGTATAAGAATACATAGGTGAAATATATGTATGAAAACAGAAATCTAAGTAACATTTGAAGCCCAGATGGGCATTGGGCCCTTGATTGGGATACTTAGGTTTGAATAAATCGATATACAATGGCATAGGACCTTGTACCTTGGAAAATTGAATGTAGAAGAGAACATCCAGTCCAAAAGGATAGTCGGTAGTGAAAGGTTATTAAAATAGTTAATTGTCACTTCCTGTTTTTCTGTATGCTTAACAAAACACTGTTGAAATCTTGAGAACTGTTTGCTAATCTTGTTCCCAGAATGTACTGTCCCCAACTGCCAAACTGTAGAATATGCTCCCTCACCAGGTTGCATGTAAACCGCCCACTCGCCCTTACCCATCAGTATACTTCCTCCCTGCCCTCTCAAGGAAAGTAAATAATCCCTGCTTAAACTGTTGTCAGGGCTCTCTGCTCTATTCAAGTGAGCTCTGAGCCCCAGCATGCTGGACCCCAAATAAACCCTTTGCTGTTGCATGAGACAGTCTCTTGGTGGTCTCTTCCTCTGACACTCGCCGGACCTTTACATATTGACGTTCCACCGAGTTCCGTCACTGGCGGACGAGAGACCCCAAAGGGCTCCTCTCGGAGCAAGTAAGGCACCTCTTTCTGGTTTCAGGATTCATGTTAGGGCTTGGCAATATCGCTTGCGATGAAGAGCCTGAGTTCTCTCCGACTTTGGCTGAGAGACCTCTCACAGAGACACAGGGCGCCTCCCTGGGGGACGCCGCAGAGGACTCAGGAAATCAAGGAACAATTGTCTCCTCGATTCAGTGATATTTTTTTTCGGAATCGGTATTGCCATCCCATCGGGTTTTGCTGTCTACTGATTCCTGGTCTCAGTGATGTACGTCCATTGCCTGTCTTTATGGTCTTGTTATATCTGTGTCGTGTGTCGTTGCATTTAGTTTGTGTATCGTTCATCATGGGACAGAGCACTTCAATGCCTCTGTCCCTGACCCTTAATCACTGGACCAAAGTTCGCTTAAGAGCTCAGAATCTTTCTTTTTCAGTAAAACTCCGGACCGGCCAGAATCTCTGAGCCTCATAATGTCCCACCTTTGGAGTCGGATGGCCACTAGAAAGATCTTTCTACTTCCCACTAATTTAAAAAATCAGAGATATTGTCTTTCAACTGGGCCCACATAGCCATCCAGATCAACAGCCATATACCTTAAATTGGTAGGACCTCTGCAAATCTCCTCCTCCATGGGTGAAGCCTTTCCTTGCCCCTTCCCCTACTCCTATTGCTTCCCCCACGATCTCTCAAACCCTCTGCTCATCCTCCTACTCCACCCTCTGTTCTCCCTGAGTCACAAGATTTGACTCTACTGGACTCTCCTCCCCCTCCTTATCCCCTCTCCTCTTCCCCCAACCACCAACACACTCTAAGTGATTCCCTTGCAGCTGACTCAGCCTCTTCACCAATGGAGGAAGCTAAGCTGGCCCAGGGCCCTCCAGATAACTCCCCCGTGGCACACACAGACCTCCTCCCCTGGAGGAAGATGGCCCGGATAAAGGAACTCGCTGGCTGTGAATCATTGAAAACCCTGTAACTCCCGTGATGCTCCCCCTATGTCCCTACGGGCCAATGATTGACGACAACAATGGGGGAAAATTGCAAGCCTACCAGTATTGGGCTTTCTCCTCTTCAGACCTATATAACTGAAAAAATAACAATCCCCCTTTTTCCGAGGACCCTACCCGGCTCACAGGTCTGGTTGAATCATTGATGTTTTCATACCCGCCTGCTTGGAATGACTGTCAACAACTTTTAGGGACTCTCTTCATGACAGAGTAACAAAAGAGAATCCTCCTGGAAGCTAGAAAAAATGTCCTCGGACCAGATGGGAGACCGACACATCTTCCCAACATAATCAAAGCCAGCTTTCCTTGAAGCGACCAAACTGGATCCTCAACACATTTGAAGGTAAGAAAGCATCTGTCCACTTTTCGCTGGGTTCCAAATAATTTGGCCAAGGTAAGAGAGATTATTTGAGGGCCTAATGAATCTCCCTCTGTTTCTAGAGAGAATTATGGAGGCATATAGAAGATATACACCTTTCAATCCTCAGGCAGAGGATCAAAAATCATCTGTCACAATGGCCTTTATTGGGCAAGCTGCCCTAAATATTAAAAGAAAGTTACAATACTTAGATGGATTACAAGATATGATTTTGGGAGATTTAGTCAGAGAAGCCGAGAAAGTATACTATAAGAGAGAAACTGAGGAAGAGAAGGGAGCAAAGGGAGGATAAAAGAAACAAAAGACAGACTACGGCGTTGACTAAGGTCCTGGTCAGAACACCAAAAGGGCCAGAAATTAAGAAATAGGGAGACAGGAAGAGATACCTGGTCCCATGCCCGAGGCCATCCCTGGCCTCAAATCAATGTGCCTATTCTAAAGAAAAAGGACACTGGGCCCACGAGTGCCCTAGAAAGAGACAGCCATGCCAGCCAGCCATTCTGACTCTGGAGGATGACTACAAAAGTTGGGGCTCAGATCCCCTCCCTGAGTTCGGGGTAACTTTTGAAGTGAAGGGGACCCCAGTAAACTTTGAAGTGGATACAGGGGCAATATACTCAGCCCATAAGGCTCCATTGGGCCCTCTATCAAATAAAAGGTCTACTGGCTGCACCATGTCAGTCACAAGGCATTTGGAAGCCAATGGAAGATCCACATGGCCCACCACAGATGTTTTATCACACACTTTCATAACACTGCTCTAGTCCCACTACTCACCAGGCTCCAACTTACTGGCATCTCTGTTCTACACCATTTTCTTGAAACCCAGTCAATCAAGCCACTGTCTGGTATACTCATGATCATCAAGAGGACATCCCAAGGTTCTCCAGTTTTAGCTGGTCATGGGAATTTCAAAAATTTTATGATAATTTTC
Source organism: Callospermophilus lateralis (assembly GCF_048772815.1). Taxonomy (NCBI): domain Eukaryota; kingdom Metazoa; phylum Chordata; class Mammalia; order Rodentia; family Sciuridae; genus Callospermophilus; species Callospermophilus lateralis. The sequence continues at coordinate 784,211 of NW_027514354.1, read as the reverse complement.
CAGCAATATTTCACGGATGAAGTTGGAGGCACTGTGGGTTTCAATTCATTCAGGAACAATTAAATGCTGAGGAAGCTAATTTCAGCAAACTCTGGAGCACTCTCACAGGCAAGGCTTCCCAAAAAGTGCCCAAAAAGTAACATGAAACCAGGCCCACTGAGGTCTACAAAGCGAGGTCCATGTGTGTTTTCAATCTCAATTATGGCTGCCAAGTTTTTCAGAATTAAATCATGTGATATCTTGCCTGAGATTCCCAGTGTTCTTTGGAAAGCCAACCTGGGCCTAGACCTCGGGTTCCAAGGTTACCTTTCATGCCTGGCCTCCTAAAATCCCATCACAATTCATGGCAATACTTCTCTGAGTTCAGTTCCAGATCTCAGTCTGTAAGGGGAATTACACCAGAGTTCAAGCCCAGATGGACCCAGTCAACTCTTCCGTGACACAAATGAATACAATTAAAACCAAAATACTCCCACACGTCCCTCATCTTCTTCCATATAAACACTCATCATAAACTCTGCCTGAAGGTTTCCATGAGGGGCACAGCCCAAGACAGTGTCCAAAATAAGCATCCTCATTTGCATACCTTCAGGGTGGCCTGGACACCATTACTGTGAACCAGGAGTAAACAAATAGGCTTGCCGTTAATAAAATTCCAATTCTCCAATTTGAGGCCTACTGACTTAGGGGTTAGATTCTTTATGTGAATTGGAGTCATGAGAAAACCCAAGCACCTATGGGCTAGCCTCTGCAGGTTGTGAAGAACTCATTTGACACAAAGGATCTCTATTCTCACTTGATGGAGGTCAGGAACCTTACAGAGAAAGGTGAGAGGCTTCATTCCAATGACTGCTCTTTTGGCCATTTTGGTTTTGGATTCACACATGGGATCTTTCTTTAGATACATCAGGTGCTGAGAATCTAAGCCACAGCCGCACACATGGCCAAGGGGCTGATTCAGACACATCCCTTTCCAAAGCAATTAAGAAAAGAGCCAAAGGTGATTCCCTTCATTTCCATTTGAAAACTGTTTTCTCCAGGCTTCACAAAGGTGTGGCCTGAGTCAAAGACCTTCCTGACATTCAGTGCAACAGAACAATAAGTAAGCAAAAGACAAAAAGCAGGGTTACTCCACTGAGACTTTCCTGGTCACCCTGATATCTGAGTTTTCTGAGATGCTCGCCATTCTCTTCAGCTCTCCAGTACATGGCCATGTCACAGAGCTTGGAGGTGGTACATATCTTGGACACAAAACCATGAGCCTATTCTGGAGAGTGGCCAGAATTCAGGAAGAAAACACCAACTTAGGAAGATAGCAGGTGTTGCCCATCGATAAGACAAGCTGCAGTCCATTCACAAATAGGGCAGGATAAATTTTGGGAAGATTTATACTAGACAGGACACATCCATTAATGCATTCTCTTTTCTAATGTCAACAACAATGGACACAGACATAGAAAGACTCGGCTTGTCAAAAACTTAGTAGAAACAGTCCAATCCAACCAAACAAACCACCTTTCCTACCTATTCTCAGAACATGAGACAAAACCACAAACACACACCAACTCCCACAAAGGCACATCCTTTCCCCAAGTAGGTCTGTGACTATCCGGGGTGTCCTCTGAATGGTGGGCCATACTATGATTCCCGAAAATGGCCTGTCCTCTCTCAGATCTGGTTTTCTTGGCCAACTCTGTGAAGTTGTCAGGAAAAAGTGGTGAGGCACTACCTGCTTTCTCAAGAAAAGTCCCTCTCCAGAGCTCTCCTGGCATTTGCCTTCCTCACATCAGTAGGTACCAAGAAAGACTGACTCTGTCCTTGGAAAATCAAAACAATGAGCCCACTGGGACTGGGACTGGGACTACTTTTGGCTGCCTGGCTTCTTTGATACCAAGATCAGAGAGTTCCATCACCAAGGAAATGAGGTATGTCACTTTCTTGGAACTGAATAAGGTCACTGCCTTGGAAACCACTTTGTCCTAACTGTTGCTTCCAAGGCTACCATGAGATGGAGTTTGCCCCTACTTTCTGTGACACTTTCACAAGTTAGAATGGTATATCAACTATAGGCACCCGGGAACAGCTCTCCACACAGGCCTGGTCAGGTCAGTCTTCTCTACAATAAGAAGAGAGAGGCTGATTCAGACACATCCCGTCATCCTGACCAGGTTGCTCGCCATGGAAGATGAATTTTGCTCTCTCAGGACCTTCATACCTGCCTACAACTTCTCCAGGTATCATTTCTGAATGGACCTTTGAGGTTCTCAGCAGGTGGAAGGTCCCCTGCTTTCCTGTATTGTAAGAACCACTCTGTCCCTGCTCTTCTGTAAAATGAGATTGAAGGAACAGTGTATGTTTAGGGTTAATAACTGGTTTGATTTTTGTTAGGAATCATTCTGTGTGATGAATAATGGTATTGGGAACCTACGATATTTACAAGAATATAGAGGTGAAATAGAAGTATGAAAACAGAAATCTAGGTATGATTTGAAGCCCAGAAGGTCATTGGGCCCTTGATTGGGATAGTTAGCTTTGAATTATGTTCTGCACAGTTGTCTAAGTTAAATCGATATACAATGGCATAGGACCTTGTACCTTGGATGACTGAATGTAGAAGAAAATATCTAGTCAAAAAGGGATAGTAGGTAGGATTAGGAAGATATTTGGTAGGTTTAGGAAGAAGAGTGAGTATAGGATTTGGACCAAAAGTTCTTTAGTAATAGGGTTTTAGTTAGAGAGTGAATGTAAATGTCAGCACATATGACGAGTCAGTCACTATGATGAGCTGTGGAAAATATGTAGAAAAGCAGATATCAATAGTGACATTACGAAATCAGGCAAAGTATATAGTGAGTGATAGGATTAGACATTTTCAACAGGGTTGAGTTTGAATACATAATCCTTGCAAGAAACAAATATGTAGTCACCAATAGGATTGACATTTGAGAGCATTAGGCAACCTGGACATGGATGTTTTTAGTAATTCATGTTCACATTACATTTAGGCTTTGGTACAATCATAGTGTGACCTTTACGTTTTTGTCCAGATTATTACTGTGATAAAATGTATATGTAGATCAGGTGACATGAGTATTTCTACCACCATTTCTGGGAGCAATATATTGAAGACATAAAATTCGTATTGGGGGTACAAAGAGGTGTACCCTGTGTCTATGAATATGGAGATAAAGCATGAATAGACCATACTTATATTGATATACAATCATTCATTACAACCAGTTATACATCTAATGATAATATTAGTTTTTTGGTTTATCATGAAGAGTTTGTGAGTTTTGCTACAAAAGTGATTATGGAAATTGAAAATAATGTGTTTGGAAAGAATTCTCATGAAAAGACCTGTCAAGAAACCCTGACAATACATGCGTTCTGAAGCAGGAAGTGATTAAATTTGAAACAAATGCCTATCAATTTGTGAATTGTGGATGAAATTCATATCCTATGATGTGCAAAAACTGAAGAAATAATATTGTACCAGTGTTGAATAAAAATGAACGTCCAATTACATATCATGTCCCATAGGAATCTACTTGCATTGATGTTAGACGGGCTCAGTTACTGTAGAATTATTAGGATTTGTATGCACCAGTCACTGAAGTTAGTTTTCCGTACTAGGAAACAAATATGTATTTCAGGTGGATGAATATTTCTGGGAATAATCTTGTATAAATTTCATTATAAATCCACATACATGAACATGAATGAATTTAGAGAGTGTATATAGGACACATATATTTTATATTTTGAAAAATCTGTGGAGTGTGCATATATATATATATATATATATATATATATATATATATATATATATATAGACACACACGCACAAAGAGAGACATTAAAAAGTAGCAATATATATTCCAATCCAAATTCATCATTAAATATATATCATTCACAGATGCAAAAATATTTATTTTATTGAACATAAGTTTATGTATAATGTTGTTCAAATAGGAAGCTACCCTATATGTTGAATTTTAGTTCCAACAGCGTTTAAGAGGAGTGATCTCTTCTCACAATTTTTAACTTCCAAGTCAGCCACCTCACAAAAATGTACGTGTGATACCTGTTAGGATTCTATATGTGCATATAAATATACATGTGTGAATTGGCTACAGAGAAAGGGAAAAAATAAATCACATATTTCTTAACTTTAAAAACACATGGAAAATTATTTCAATTAAAAATTGAATAGATTTATAACTCCTACCTTATATAATGCAAAAGGCAAGTCCAACTATACAACATGCCTCCTCTGAACTGCTTGTATTTCTATTCTGTTTGGGTTTTTTTTCTCCATTATATTAGGAAGAGTATTCTGAGTCTAGTAGGTGTGTGTTAGTGTCAGGGATTCAGTATTTCAAAAGGAAAATTGGAAAAGTAATCCAATGTGTATGCAAATATGTGCTGCAAAAATATCCTAGCACTCTAATCCAGAACAATGCCTTCACATTACCTTCTCCCCAAGTAAGCCACAAATAGAGGAGAAGAGTTAGAAAATCAGTGAATGTATATCTGGAATGGAAAATGCTCTGGAGTTCACAACCTTGGAGGTGGTAGAGGAGTTTCCAAAAGTAAGGGACAGGGTAAACACTCCACTAACATGGACCTATGCTGGCCTTCAAACTTTTTGAGAAACTGCCTCTGAGGTTGGGTACTTGAAATATATGTTGTTGTCAGGATATTTGGCTTCTTTTGTAGTGAGACCATCAAAGCTTGGTCTGCTTCCCTGTGCCCTGGAGGACATGGTTTCTTATTTTCCAATGAACATGAGGCAGCTGTGCTGAATACTCTCTTTATAGGTAAATTGTGTCCACTGGGGACTAAGTGTCTCCCCGTGTGAACTTTGAAGCCATTTGGTCCTCCTCCACTTTTTGTGGTGTTTTTTGCAGCTGCACTGGGAGTTTGGTATTTGCCTTACAAAATACAAGGAGCTCAACTGGGACACAGTACTTGAGGGAGTTCTGTCACGTGTGGTGGGTCATGGTCTGCAGGAGAATGCACCAACCATGCTTCTATCCATCATAGCTTGCCCCATTGCCCCCTTGTCCATATCAACCTGAGTCTGAACATTGGCCTGAATCCTCATCATATAACAAGATGTCTTCACATATAAGGGTCTGCTTGCTGCATCATGTAAGTCAAGAGACATTTGGAATCCAATGGTAGATCCTCATGGCCCTACCACTGATGTTTTATCACACAACTGCCCACCACTGCTGTAGACCCACTGGTCAGCAGGCTCCAACTTACTGCCATCTCTGTTCTACACCGTTTTCTTGTAACTCAGTCAATAAAGGCACTGTTTGCTAAACTCATGATCAGCAACAGGACATCCAAAGGTTCTACAGTGCCACCTGGTCACGGGAATTTCAAAAATTTCATGGTATTTATCTAGCCATTTTTCAAGCATGAAGTTGGAGGCACTGTGGGTTTCAATTCATTCAGTAACCATTAAAAGTTGAGGAAGCTCATTTCAATGAAATCTCTGGTGAAATCTCAGAGCCAAGGCTTCCCAAAGAGTGGCTAAAATGTCACAGGAAGCCAGGCCCATTGAGGTCTACAATGTGAGGACCATGTGTGTTTTGACTCTCAACTATGGCTGCCTTGTCTTTAAGAATAAAATCATGTGATATCCTGGCTGAGATTCCCAGTGCTCTGTGGAAATCCACCCTGGGCCTAGATCTCAGTTTCCAAGGGTGACTCTCATGCGTGGCCTCCTAAAATCCCAACATATTTCATGGCAATACTTCTCTGAGGTGAGTTCCACAACTCAGTCTCTAAAGGGAATCACACCAGAGTTCAAGCCCTGGTGGACCCAGTCATTTCTTCCAACCGCTACACAAATGACCAAAATTAAAACCAAAACACTCCCACATGGCCCTAATCTTCTTCCATATAGTCAATTATCTTCACCTCTGACTGGAGTTTTCCATTTGGGGCGCAGCCTAAGACAATGTCCAAATTAAGCTCGCTTGCCCCTTATTGGCCTGAAGTCAGGGTGGCCTGGACATCCTTCCTGTAAACCAGAAGTGATCAAATAAGCCTGCCATTAATACTGCTCTGTTTCTCCCATTTGAGGACTACTAATTTCAGGAATAGATTTTTTATGTGATTTGGAGTCATGCGAAAACCCAAGCACCTCTGCAGGGCTTTGAAGAACTCATTTGACCCAAAGAAAACCTATTCTCACTTGATGGAGGTCAGGAACCTCACAGAGGAAGGGGAGAGACTTCATCCACAATGACTGACTTTTTGCTATTATGGTTTTGGATGCACACATGAGATCATTCTATAGATCCATCAGGTGGTGAGAATCTATGCCACAGCCACACACAGGGCCAAGAGGCTAATTCAGACACATCCCTTTCCAAAGCAATTAAGCGAAGAGCCACAGTTGATGCCCATTCATTTCCATTTGAATATAGGATTTGGAAAGAAAACAGTTTTCTTCAGGCTTCACAAAGAGGTGGCCTGAGGCAAAGACCTTCCTGACATTCAGTGCAACACAACAATAAGTAAGCAAAAGGCCCCAAGCAGGGTTTCTCCACTGAGACTTTCCTGATCACCATGATATCCAAGTTTTCTGAGATGCTCGCCATTCTCTTCAGCTCTCCAGTACATGGCCATGTCACAGAGCTTGGAGGTGGTACATATCTTGGACACAAAACCATGAGCCTATTCTGGAGAGTGGCCAGAATTCAGGAAGAAAACTTCAACTTAGGAAGATAGCAGGTGTTGCCCATCGATAAGACAAGCTGCAGTCCATTCATAAATTGGCCAGAAATAATTAGGGGAAGATTTATACTAGACTGGACACATCCATTAATGCATTCTCTTTTCTAATGTCTATAACAACGGACATACTGGGATACACAGACAAAGAAACACTCACCTTGTCAAACAACATACTAGAAACTGTCCACTCCAAACCAAACAAACCGCCTTTCCAACATATTCTCAGAACATGAGACAGAACCACAAATCCACACCCACTCCCACAATGGCACCTCCTTTTCCCAAGTAGGTCTGTGACTATCTGGAGTGTCCTCTGAATGGTGGGCCATACTATGATCCCCTGAAATGGCCTGTCCTCTCTCACATCTGGTTTCCTTGGCCAACTCTGTGAAGTTGTCAGGAAAAAGTGGTGAGCCACTGCCTGCTTTCTCAGGAAAGGTCCCACTTCAGAGCTTTCCTGGCTTTTGGCCATCCTCAAATCAGTAGTTACCAAGAAAGACTCACACTGTCCTTGGTAAATCCTAACAAGTGAGCCCACTGGGACTGGGACTGGGACTGCCCCTCGGTGCCTGGCTTCTTGGATACCAAGTTCAGAGAGTTCCATCACCAAGAAAATGAGGTTTGCCACTTTCTTTGGAACTGAATGAGGTCACTGCCTTGGCAACAACTTTGTCCTAACAGTTGCTTCCAAGGGTCCAATGAGATGGAGTCTGCCCCTACTTCCTGTGACAATTTCACAAGTTAGAATGGTATATCAACCATTGGCACCCGGGAACAGCTCTCCACACAGGCCTGGTTCGGTCCATTTTCTCTAAAATAAGAATAGAGAGGCTGATTCAGACACATCCCTCATCCAGACCAGGTTGTTTGCCATGGAAGATGAATTTTGCTCTCTCAGGTCCTACATACATACCTACAACTTCTCCAGGTATCATTTCTGCATGGACATTTGAGGTTCTCAGCAGGTGGAAAGTCCACTACTTTCCTGTATTGTAAGAACCACTCTGTCCCTGCTCTTCTGTAAAATGAGATTGAGGGAACAGTGTATGTTTAGGGATAGTAACAGGTTCATTTTGGGTTAGTAATCATTTCCTGCGATATTTACAAGTATACAGAGGTGAAATATAAGTATGAAAACAGAAATCTCGGTATGATTTGAATCCCAGAAGGGCATTGGGCCCTTGATTGGGATACTTAGATTTGAATTATGTTCTGCAAAGATGTCTCAGATAACATGATATACAATGGCATAGAACCTTTTACCTTGGATGATTGAATGTAGAAGAGAACATCCAATCAAAAAGGGATAGTCAGTAGGATTAGGAAGATATTCCGTAGGTTTAAAAAGAAGAGTGAATATAGGATTTGGAACAAAAGGTCTTTAGCAATAGGGTTTCGGTTAGAGAGTGAATGTAAATGTCAGGACATATGAAGAGTCACTCAGTATGATGAACTGGGGAAAATATGTAGCAACGCAGATATCAATAGAGGCATTACAAAATCAGGCAAAGTATAAAGTGAGTGACTGGATTAGACACTTTCAACAGGGTTGAGTTTGAATACGTAATCTTAGGAAGAAACAAATATGTAGTCACCAATTGAATTGACATTTGAGAGCAAAAGGCAACCTATACATGGATGTTTTTAGTAATCCATGTTCACTTTCCATTTAGGCTTTGATACAGTCATAAGTGTGACCTTTACATTTTTTTCCAGAATATTTCTGTGATAAAATGTATATGTAGATCAGGTGACATGAGTATTTCTTCCACCATTTCTCTGAGCAATATATTAAAGATGTAAAATTAGTATTAGGGGTACAAAGAGGTGTACCCTGTGTCTATAAATATAGAGATAAAGCATGAATAGACCATACTGTGAATAAATAATAAAACTTGTTCCAACTTTAAGTAATGGATTGAGCTGATATCTGAATATGTACAGGAAATCTTATATTGATATACAGTCATTCATTCCAACCAGTAATACATCTAATGGTAATATTAGCGTTATGGTGTATCATGAAGAATGTGTGAGTTTTGCTTCAAAAGTGTTTTTGGAAATCGAAAATAATGTGTTTTGAAAAAAGTCTCATGAAAAAAACAGTCAAGAAACCTGGAGGAATACATGTGTTCTGACGCAGGAAGTGGTTAAAAGTGAAGCAAATGCCTATAAATTTGTGAATTTGTGAATAAGATATATATCCTACGATGTGCAACATCTGTAGGCTAAAACACTGTACCTCAGATGATTGAATGTAAAAGAGAACATCCAGTCAAAAAGTGGTAGTCAGGAGGATTAGGAAGTTAGTAAGTTTAGGAAGAAGAGTGAGTCTAGGAGTTGGACCAAGACTTTTTTAGTAATAGGATTTTCGTTAGAGAGTGAATGTAAATGTCAGCAAATCTGAAGAATCAGTCACTATGATGAACTGGGCAAAATATGTAGAAAAATAGATATCAATAGTGACATTAGGAAATCAGGCAAAGTATAAAGTGAGTGATAGGTTTAGACATTTTCAACAGGGTTGAGATTGAATATATAATCTTAGGATTAAACAGACATGTACTCACCAATAGAATTGACATTTGAGAGCCTTAGGCATCCTGGACATGGATGTTTTTAGTAATTCATACTCACATTCAAATTAGGAGTTGGTACAGACATAAGTGTGATCTTTGCATTTTTTTCCAAAATATTACTGTGATAAAATATATATGTAGTTCTGGTGACATGAGTATTTCTTCTACCATTAAGGGGAGCTATATTTTGAAAACTCATTAAATAGTATTGGGGATAAAAATAGGTGTACGCTTTTTCTATGAATATAGAGATAATGCATGAATAGTCCATACTGTGAATAAATAATATAACTGGTATCAAACTTGGAAATTGGAATAAATTGATATCTGAAAATATACAGGAAATCTTACATTGATATACAATCATTCATTCCATCCAATTATACATCTAATGGTAATGTAAGTGTTATGGTTTATCATAAAGAGAGTGTGAGTTTTGCTTCAAAAAGATTATGGAAATCAAAAATAATGCGTTAGGAAGAATAATGAAAAAACCAGTCAAAAAAAAGGAGGAATACGTGTGATCTTAAGCAGGAAGTGATAGAAAGTGTACCAAATGCATTTAAATTTGTGAAATGTGGATGAAATCTATTTTCTAAGATGTCCATAAACTGAAGAAATAGTAATGTACCAGTGTTGAATAAAAATGAACATCAAAATGCACAACATTTCCCATAGGAATCTACTTGTATTGATGTTAACCTGGGTCAGTTACTGTAGAAATATAAGGATTTGTATGCACCCTTCACTGAAGTGAGTTTTCAGTACTAGAAAACAAATATGTATTTGAGGTGGATGAATATATCTGAAAATAATCTTGTGAAAAGTTGATTATAAAACCACATACATGAACATGAATGAATTTATGGAGTGTATAATAAGAGACATATATTTCATATTTTGAAAAATCTAGAGGGTGTAGATTTTTCACAAAACACATACAGAGATATAAAAAAGTAGCAATATATATGACAATGAAAATTCATCATGAAATACATATCATACACAGATCCAAAAATATTTATTTTACTGAATATGGATTTATGTATAATGTTGTTCAACTAGGAAGCTCACCCATAGGTTGAATTTTCAGTTCCAACAGCGTTTAGGAGGAGTGATCTCTTCTCACAATTTGTATCTGCCACGTCAGCCACCTCACAAGAATGTACGTGTGGTACCAGGTAGGATTCTATATGTGCATATAAAAATACATGTGCTGAATAGGCAACAGATAAGGGGAGACAGGAATTCACATAATTGATACCTTTCATAACACATGAAGAACTATTTCAATTAATAATTGACCAGATTTATAACACCTACACTTTATCATGCAAAAGGCAAGTCCAACTATACACCATGCCTCCTCTGAACTGCTTGTATTTCTATTCTGTTTGGTTTATTTTTCTCCATCATATTAGGATTACTAGTCAGAGTCTAGTAGGGTGTGGGTTAGTGTCAGGGTTTCAGTAATTCGAATGGAAAATAGGAAAATGAATCCATTGTGTATGAAATATGTGCTACAAAAAATTTTCCCACTCTCATTCAGAACAATGTCTTGACATTACCTTCACCCCAAGTAAGACACAATTAGAGGAGAAGAATTAGTAAATCAGTGAATACATATCTGGAATGGAAAATGCTCAGGAGACCACAACCTTGGGGCTTGTAAAGGAGTTTTCAAAAGTAAGCGACAGGATGAACACTCCACAATCATGCAACTCTGCTGGCCTGAATACTTCTTGAGAAACTGCCTCTGAGGTTGGGCACTTGAACTACATGTTGTTCTCAGGAGATTTACTGTCCTTTGTAGTGATACCATCAAAGATGGGTCTGCATTTATGTGACCTGGAGGACTTGGTTTCTTATTCTCCAAGAACATGAGCCAGCAGCGCTGTATTCTCTCTTTGTAGGTAATCTGTGGCCACTGGGGGCTAAGTGTCTCTTCGTATTGACTGTGAAGCCAATTGGTCATCCTACAATTGTCGTGGTGTTTCTTGGTTCTGCACTGGGGTTTTTGTATTTGCTTCATGAAATACAAGGAGTTCAACTGGGACACAGAGCAGGAGGGAGTTCTGTCATGTGTGGAGGGTTAGGGTCTTCAGGAGAATTCACCAACCAGGCTTCTACCCCACATAGCTTGCCCCCTTGTCCATAACAAACTGATTCTGAACATTGCCCTGAAACCTCTCCATATAAAAAGATGCCTTTACATATAAGGGTCTGCTGGCTGCACCATGTCAGCCAAAAGCCACTCGGAAGTCAATGGCAGATCCACATGGCCCCACCTCAGTTGTTTTATCATACACCTGCACACCACAACTCTGGGCCCACTTCTCCTCAGCAGGCTCCAACTTACTGGCATCTCTGTTCTACACAATTTTCATGAAACAGAGTCAGTCAAGGCACTGTCTGGTACATTCATGATCAGCAAGAAGACATCCAAAGTTTCTCCAGTGACACTTGGTCATGGGAATTTCAAAAATTTCATGGTATTTATTAAGCCATGTTTCAAGGATGAAGTTTGTGGCACTGTGGGTTTCAATTCATTCAGGAACCATTAAATGTTGAGGAAGCTCATTTCAGTGAAAGCTCTACAGAATTCTCACAGGTAAGGCTTCCCAAAGAGTGGCCAAAGACACATATATTTCATATGTTTAAAAATCTGGACAGTGTATATATATATATTATATATATATATATATATATATATATATATATATATATATATATATATATATACATACACACACACACACACACACATACACAGAGACATTAAAAACTAGCAATATATATACCAATCAAAATTCATCGTGAAATATATATCATCCACGTATCCAAAAATATTCATTTTACTGAACATGGATTTATGTATAAAGTTGTTCAACTAGGAAGCCCACCCATAAGTTGAATTTTCAGTTTCAACAGCGTTTAGGAGGAGTGATCTCTTCTCACAATTTGTATCTGACATGTCAGCCACCTCACAAGAAAGTACGTATAATACAAGATACGATTTTATATGTGCATATAAAAATACATGTACTGAATAGGATACAGAGAAATGGGGGAGAAAGGAATTCACATATTTGATAAATTTAAAAACACATGGAGAACTCTTTAAACAAAAAATTGACTAGATTTATAACTCCTACGCTATATAATGGAAAAGGCAAGTCCAAATGTACACCATGCCTCCTCTGATTTTCTTGTATTTCTATTCTGTTTGGGTTATTATTCTCCATCATGTCAGGAATAGTAGTCAGAGCCTAGTAGGGTATGGTATAGTGTCAGGGATTGAGTATTTTGAACGAAAAATTGGAAAATGAATCCAATGTGTATACAAATATGTGCTACACAAAAATCTTCCCACTCTCATCCAGAACAATGCCTTGACATTACCTTCGCACCAAATACGACATTTAGAGGAGATGAGTTAGAAAATCTGTGAATACATATCGGGAATTGAATATGCTCAGGAGTTCACAAACTTGGAGGTGGAAGAGGAGTTTCCAAAAGTAAGTGACATGGTAAACACTCCACAAACATGAAGCTCTGCTGGCCTAAAGACTTCTGGAGAAAATGCCTCTGAGATTGGCACTTGAAATATAAGTTGTTGTCAGGAGCTTTAGCTTCCTTTGTAGTAAGACCATCAAAGATGTGTCTTCATCTATGTGACCTGGAGGACATGGTATCTTATTTTCCAATGAACACGAGGCTGCAGTGCTGAAATCTCTCTTTGTAGGTCAACTGTGGCCACTGGGTTCTAAGTGTCTCCTCGTGTGGACTGTGAACCCATTTGCTCATCCTCCAATTTTTGTGGTTTTTCTTGATGCTGCACTGGGAGTTCGGTATTTGCTTCACAAAATACAAGGAGTTCAACTGAGACACAGTGCTGGAGGGCGTTCTGTCACGTGTGGTGGGACAGGGCCTGTAGGATTATGCACCAACCAGGCTTCTGTCGAACATAGCTTGCCCCCTTGACCAAAGCATCCTGATTCTGAACATTGCCCTGAAACCTATCCATACAACATGATGCCTTTACATATAAGGGTCTGCTGACTGCACAATGTCAGTCAGAAGCCATTTGGATGCCAATGGTAGATCCACATGAAACCACCACAGCTGTTTTATCTCACACCTGCCCACCTTTGCTCTAGGCCCACTATTCAGCAGGCTCCAACTAACTGGCATCTCTGATCTACACCATTTTTGTGAAACCCAGTCAATCAAGGCAGTATCTGGCACACTCATGATCAGCAACAGGATATCCAGTGGTTCTCCAGTGCCACCTGGTCATGGGAATTTCAAAAATTTTATGGTATATATGGAGCCATTTTTCAAGAATGAAGTTGGAGGCACTGAGTGTTTCAATTATTTCAATAACCATTAAATGGTGAGGAAGTTAATTTCAATGAAATCTCTCGAGGACTCTCACAGTCAAGGCTTCCAAAAGAGTGGCCAAAATGTCACATGAAGCCAGACCCATTGAGGTCTACAATGTGAAGTCCATGTGTGTTTTGACTCTCAACTATGGCTGCCAAATCTTTCACAATAAAATCATGTGATATCCTGGCTGAGATTCCCAGTTCTCTGTGGAAAGCCACCCAGGGCCTAGATCTCAGTTTCCAAGGGGGAATCTTATGCGTGGCCTCCTAATATGCCAACACAATTCATGGCAATACTTCTTTGAGGTCAATTCCAGAACTCAGTCTTTATGGGGAATCACACCAGAGTTAAAGCCCAGGTGGACCCTGTCATCTTTTCCTACCACCACACAAATGACCACAATTAAAACCAAAAAACTCCCACATTGCCCTCATCTTATTATATATAGACACTCATCATAAAACCTGGCTGGAGGTTTCCATGAGGGGTGCAGCCCAAGGCAGTGTACAAAATAAGCTCCCGTGCGCCTCATTTGCCTAATGTCATGGTGGCCTGGACATGCTTCCTGTGAACCAGGAGTGATCAAATAGGCCTGCCATTAATACTGCTCCGCTTATCCAATTTGAGGCCTACTGACTGTGCATTTTAGATTATTTATGTGAATTAATGTCATGAGAAAACCCAAGCAACTATGAGCTAGCCTCTGTAGGATTTAAAGAATTCACTTGACCCAAAGGATCTCTATTCTCACTTAATTGAGATCAGGAACCTTACAGAGGAAGTCAAGAGACTCTATCCACAATGACTGTTCTTTTAGCCATTTTGGTTTTGGATGCACACATAGCAGGAGTTGGCCATCCATAAGGCAAGCGGCAGTCCATTCATAAATTTGGTAGGATGAATGCTGGGGAGCTTTCTCATAGACAAGACACATCCACTGATGCATTATCTTTTCTAATGTCTACAAAAACGGACAGTGAGTTACAGACATAGAAACACTCACCTTGTCAAAAGACTTACTAGAAATAGTTCACTCCAAACCAAACAAACCACCTTTCCTACCTATTCTCAGAACATGAGACAAAACCAGAAACTCATACCCAAACCCACAAAGGCACCTCCTTCCCACAAGTAGGTCTGTGACTATCCGGAGTGTCTTCTGACTGGAGGGCCATACAATGTTCCTCCAAAATAGCCTGTCCTGTCTCAGATCTTGTGTCTTTGGCCAACTCTCTGAAGTTGTCAGGAGTCAGCAGTGAGGCACTACCTTCTTTCTCAGGAAAGGCCCCTCTTCAGAGCTTTTCTGCCATTTCGACATCCTAACATCAGTAGTTAGCAAGAAAGAATGACCCTGTCCTCGGGAAATCCAAAAAGTGAGAACACTGGGACTGGGACTAAAACTGGCACTGTTTAACTGGCTTCCTGGATCCCAAGATCAGAGAGTTCCATCACAAAGGAAGTGAAGTGAGGTCACTTCCTTCAGGAACAGAATGAGTTCACTGCCTTGGCAACCATTTTGTCTTAACAGTTGCTTCCAAGGGTCCCATGAGATGGAAGCTGCCCCTGGTTCCTGTGACACATTCACAAGTTAGAATGGTATATCAACCATAGGCACCTGGGAACAACTCTCCACACAGGTCTCATTTGGTCCATCTTCTCTACATTAAGAATAGAGAGGCTGATTCAGACACAACCCTTCATCCTGACCAGGTTGTTCGCCATGGAAGATGACTTTTGCTCAATCAGGTCCTTCAAAGCTGCCTACATCTTCTTCAGGGATCATTTTTGCATGGATCTTTGAGGTTCTCAGCAGGTGGAAGATCCCCTACATTCCTGGATTGTAAGACCAACTCTGTCCGTGCTCTTCTGTAAAGTTAGATTGAGGTAACAATGTATGGTTAGGGTTGATAACATGTTCGATTTGGGTTAGGAATCAGTCTGCTGCATGAATAATGGTATTGGGGATGCCACCGAGGACTCGAGAAATCGAGGAACAATTGTCTCCTCGACTCAGTGATATTTTGTTTCAGATTCGGTATTGCCAGCCCATAGGATTTTGCCTGATACGCAGTCCTGGTCTCAGTTTTGGACGTCCATTGCCTGTCTTTATTGTCTTGTCTTGTCTGTGTTGTGTGTTGTTGCATTCACTGTTTGTGTATCTTTCAATATGGGACAGAGCACTTCCATGTCTCTGTCCCTGACCCTTGATCACTGGACCAAAGTTCGCTTAAGGGCTCAGAATCTTTCTTTTTCTGTAAAACTGCAGACTTGCCAGACTGTCTGTGCCTCAGAATGTTTCACCTTTCAAGTCGGATTGCCCCTAGAAGCATCTTTATACTTCCCACTAATTTAAAAAGTCAGAGATATTGTCTTTCAGCTGCACACACATAGCCATCCTGATCAACAGCCATGTATCTTAACTTTGCAGGACCTCTGCAAGTCTCCTCTTCCATGGGTGAAGCCTTTCCTTGTCCCTTTCCCTGCTGGTAGTGCTTCCCCCATGATCTCTCAAACCATCTGCTCCTCCTCCTCCACCACCCTCTGTTCTCCCTGAGTCACAAGATTTGACTCTACTGGACTCTAATCCCCCTCCTCATACCCTGCCCTCATCTCCCAACCACCAACCCCCTCTAAGTGATTCCCCTGCAGCTGACTCAGCCTCTCCGCCATTGGAGGAAGCTAAGCTGGCCCTGCGCCCTCCAGATAACTCCCCCACAGCACACACAGCCCCACCTCCCCAGGAGGAAGCTGGCCCGGCTGAGGGAACTCGCTGGCTTCGAATGATTGAAAACCCTGGAACTCCAGTGATGCTCCCCCTATGTCCCTATGGACCATTGATTGACGAAGGCCATGGGGGGAAAATGCAAGCTGACAAATATTGGTCTTTCTCCTCTTCAGACCTATATAACTGGAAAAATCACAATTCCTTTTTTTCCGAGGACCCCACCCGGCTCACAGGTCTGGTTGAGTCATTGATGTTTTCACACCTGAATACTTGGGATGACTGTCAACAATTCCTAGACACTCTCTTTATGACAGAGGAACAAAAGAGAATTCTCCTGGAAGCTAGAAAAAAAATCCTCGGGCCAGATTGGAGACCAACACATGTTCCCAACTTAATCAAAGCTGGTTTTCCCTTGAAACAACCCAAATGGGACACCAACACCTTTGAAGTTAGAATGCATCTGTCCACTTATGGCCAGGTTCTAATAGTGGGCATCTGAGTGTCCGCTAGGCAACCAACTTATTTGGCCAAGGGAAGAGAGATTATTCAAAGGCATGATGAATCTCCCTCTATGTTTCTAGAGAGAATTAGGCAGGCATATAGGAGATATACTCCTTTCGATGCTCAGGCAGAGGATCAAAAGACATCTGTCAGGATGGCCTCTATTGGGCAAGCTGCCCTGGATATTAAAAGAAAGTTACAATGCTTAGATGGATTACAAGATATGACTTTGAGAGACTTAGTCACAGAAGACAAGAAAGTATACCTTAAGAGAGAAACTGAGGAAGACAAGGGAGCAAAGGGAGGATAAAAGAAATAAAAGACAGACTAAGGTGTTGACTAAGGTCCTGGTCACAACAACAGAAGGGCCAGAAATTAAGAAACAGGGAGACAGGAATGGATACCTGGTCCCATGCCAGAGGCCACCCCTGGCCTCAGAACAATGTGCCTACTGTAAAAAAAAAAAGGACACTGGGCCAAAGAGTGCCGTAGAAAGAGAAAGCCACGCCAGTCAGCCATTCTGACTCTGGAGGATGACTAAGAAAGTCGCGGCTCAGATCCCCTCCCTGAGTTCAGGGCAACTTTTGAAGTGGAGGGGACCCCAGTAAACTTTGAAGTGGATACAGGGGCAATATACTCACCCCTAAGACCACTTTGGGCCCTCTATCAAATAAAAGGTCTCTAGTTCAAGGGGCTAATGGCAGTAAATATCTGGCTTGGACAACTAAGAGGATCATGGACCTGGGGAAAGGAAAAATAGATCACTCCTTCCTAGTAATCCCAGAATGCCGGGCCCCATTGATGGGCAGAGATCTGCTCACCAAGCTCCGGGCCAAAATAACTTTTCACCCTGAAGGCCCCCAAGTGGAATTTCTAAATCTTTCAGTAAAAACTCCTATAATCACAGCTCTAACTATGTCAGTAGAAAATGCACATCAACTCACTCACCTTGGTTAAAAGAAACTGCAGGTATTTCTGAAGTATCAAGAACAGAGTTTTCCACTAACTGACTCACAGCAAAAAGAAATAGCTGAATGGGTAAAAAAAGCCTGTCAAGTCCATCAAATGGTTAATGCTTACCCTTCCAAGCTTCCTGCAGGAAAGCACCTATGAGGATCCAGACGAGGACAATTCTGGGAAGTTGACTTTACTAAAATTAAGCCAGCAAGGTATGGACATAAATATCTCCTAGTCATTGTAGATACATTTTTAGGAGGGATTGAATCTTTCCCCCCTAAAAAAGAAAAGAAAAAATAAAAGAAACAGCACAAAAGGTGGTCCAGAAGATCCTGGAAGATATTTTTCAAAGACACGGCCTGCCTAAGGTAATACCGTCTGATAATGCACCGGCGTTCGTGGCTCAGGTAAGTCAGGGGTTAGCCAGGAACCTGGGGATTAATTGGAAGTTATATTGTGCTAACAGACCCCAGAGTTCAGGACAGGTGGAAAGAATGAATAGAAGCATTAAAGAGGCCTTAATGAAATTAAGCTTAGAGACCAGCATAAAAGATTGGACTATGCTCCTGCCATATACAATGTTTCATGCAAGAAATACTCCCTCTGTTTTTTTGAGTAACCTCATCCCCTGTGAAATTCTCTAGGGTGCCTCTCCTCCAGTAAGTGACCTAAGCCCAACTGTAAGACCTAACGATCCCTTCCACACCCCCTTGCTTGACAGACTTAAACTCTTGAAAGAACTCAGTGATACCTGTGGAAACAGCTGGCCACTGCCTACCAAACTGGGGACGAGGGGACTCCACATCGATATCAAGTAAGAGACTTCATCTACGTAAGACGATATCAGGTGTCATCCCTGGAACCCTGCTGGAAAGGACAATACCAGGTGCTACTTATAATATCTACAGTGGTAAAGGTAGACAGAATCACTTCCTGGATCCATGCCTCTCATCTCAAGCCTGCGCCCTGTCCACACTCTGGCTAGAAACTGGAAAAGACTGGTAACACTTTCAAATTGCATATTCACCATGTGGATAAGGCTATAGAATCTCCCCTTGGCAACAAGTAGTCCTAACCCTCATCAGCCCGTGCAGCAGCGATGGCTGATCACAAATTCTACTGGAAAAGATGTATAATCTATCTTGCATACAGCCCCCTTAGGTACCTGGTGACCATCACTTTACCCAGACATTTGTCAGCTGGCTATATGTCTTTCCTATTGGGATATTCCTGATGAAGAGGATTCCACTAAAATTCCATTAAATCCCTTCCGTACCATAGATAATGGAAACAAACATTATGGATGTAGGGACATACGAGCCAGATGCAGGTTGGCTAGCCTAGATTACTATGTTTGCCCGACCGACCATCAAAGCCACAAACAGCCATGAGTGTGTGGGGGGAAAGCCGACTTCTTCTGTAAGTAATGGGGATGTGAGCATACAGGGGCTGCCTGATGGAACCCAAACTCCTCATCAAATTCAGTGCACAGCATTGGCCATATTACGAATTAGATAACAAAAACCAATGGCTCCCAGAGGGGTCTCTAGATCCTCAAATTCTGCATGACCTTTTTAACATCTGCAAGTGCTCAAAAGGGTGAAAGGAGATTCCCCTATGTGGAGGCCTTTTCCCTCCTTCACTCACATCCTGAACTCTGCTTATCCAATAGATCCTCACCTTCAGCCTTCTGCTCCAGAGTCTCTGCTGTCACTCCCACTTCAGAAACCTGATTTCTTCCCTCCAATTAATAGATCAAAAACCCAAACCTTCGTTGGTTCTCAGACCATTGCCCCCTTGCTGAGTTAGCAGCTACTGAAGTACCCCTCCACCCACTCACTCCTCTCTTCTCCTGTCAGTGCCCACACTGGGTCCCACCAGGTCCTCTTTTCAGCTAACCCAAAGCTCAAACCAGCTGAGGAGAGTCCTCAGACCACTATTCAAGATGTAATAAAAATGGCCTTTAAAGTTGCTTTGTCATCACTGAAAACAGTTTACTAAGAATTTAAAGTCCCTCACATGCGTTTTGGGATACTCACTCCCGTCTTCCCCTCTGCTCTACCTGTTCTACTGCTCAAGTTTTTGTTGCTAGGAAAATCCCAAACCATTTCTCAAATTATTCTTTTACATCCCTCCTTCCTCATTCTCAGATCCTCGGAGCTGCTCTCAGCCCCACCTTCCCTGTCTTCCCCTTCTGTACCAGGCCCACTGAAAAGTCTTAACTGACCTTCTCCAGAAGTCTTCACCATGGCTGAGTTTTGGACTTTCATGAAAAGAGTCCCTGTAAAAGAGTTCAATGTAGTTAAACTTCCTCTTTTCATATTGCCCTGTTCTACTTGGCCACTGGCTAAAAAAATCAGCAATCCTTAGCTAGACACCCTCTTTCTAGTTTTTCACAAAAATATGTGAAAAAAGCCTTGGGCCTTGACCTGGGGCTTCAGAGAGATGGCTACATTTCTAAGTTAAAGAAGTTAGCAACTGGGCTCCGTGGTAACAGCTGGCAGGGGGAAAATAAGAAAGGGAAGAAAAAGCTCTTACCTTCCCAGGTGTCCTTGAAAAGTTAACTTGCCCAGAACTGAGGAAAAAAACAGAAACAAAAACTGCTTTTTTCAACTTCTGCAGACTGTGAACTTCTGAGCCCCTTCCCTTAAATGTTGGGTACAAAATTTTGAAACTATCTCAACTTGGGTTTCAGAGGATTACTTGATTACAACAGAATCAATGCCCTCTGAATCCGGTTGCAACCAAATAGGACAGTTTCCCTGTCTTCACTGCTATCTTAGGTGCCTTGCCTTGTCTGTCCCTACTACTGCATAATTCTATATACTTAAACATTGCTTATGTTTTCATGAAATGGTCAACAGATGTGATTAATTGTGTAATGGTGCAGATGTTTCCCAGAGTGCTCTATCACCACACAGGTTCATTTGAAGATCAAATAGGGGGGCATACAACCCTGTTCCACTGAAAATATATATCCCTCCCTTTAGCCATCCTATTAGGAATAGGAATTGCTGCACTGGTGGGCACGGGAACTACTGCCTTTGTCCATGGGACTCAACAAATGACAAAAAAATATGACAGCAATTGACCAAAACGAAGATATTAGAAACCTCCATCAGAGCTTTGCATGAATCTCTAACCTCTCTCTCTGAAGTTGTTTTTCAGAACACTAGATGGTTGGACCTGCTCTTCATGAGAGAAGGGGGCCTTTGTGCTCCATTGAGGGAAGAATGTTGTTTGTATGCCGAGCATACTGGAGTTGTAATAAAATGTATGAGTAAATTAAAAAGACGTCTTGAAGAGTATCAACGATAGAGAGAGGCCCAAAAAGGGTGGTTTGAGTCTTGGTTCACACAGTCCCCCTGGTTAACTACGTTTTTATCAACCCTGGCCGGTCCAAAAATAATCCTCATATTATTGCTAACTATAAAACCCTGTTTTCTCAACCGTGTAATTTCTTTTCTCCAGGCTCAAATTGGACGAGTTAAACTTAAGGTAATACCCCACTAGCAGACATAGAATGTGACACCCCCAATGATCATTTTTATGATTAAAAGTAGCCAGAAGAAGAATTGGGGAATAAAAGGTTAATAAAATAGGTACTTGTCACTTCCTGTTTTTCTGTATGCTTAACAAAACACTGTTGAAATCTTGAGAGATACTTGCAAATCTTGTTCCCAGTATGTGCTGTCCCCAACTGCCAAACTGCAGAATGTGCTCCCTGACCCAGTTCCACGCAAATCGCCCACTCGCCTTGATCCATCAATAAACTTCCCTCCCTGCCCTCTCCAGGTAAAGTATATAAGCTCTACTTAAGCTATTCTCAGGGCTGTCTGCTCTATTCAAGTGAGCTCTGAGCACCAGCATGCTGGACAGTCAATAAACTTTGGCTGTTGCATGAGAGTCTATTGGTGGTCTCCTCCTGCAAAGCTCGCCTGACATTTACTAGGATGATTGAATGTAGAAGAGAACATCCAGTCAAATAGGGATAGTTGATAGAATTAGGAAGATGGTCAGTACGTTTAGGAAGAAGTGTGAGTATAGGATTTGGAACAAAAGTTCTTTAGCTATAGGGTTTCGATTAGAGAGTGAATGTTAATGTCTGCACAGGTGAAGAGTCGGTCACGATGATGAAGGGGGGAAAATATGTAGGAAAGCAGATATAAATAGAGATATTAGAAAATCAGGCAAAGTATAAAGTGAGTGATAGGATTATACATTTTGAACAGGGTTGAGTTTGAATATATAATCTTAGGAAAAAACCAATATGTAGTCAACAATCGGATTGATATTTGAGAGCATTAGGCAAATTTCAGGTGGATGAATATTTCTGAGAATAATCTTGTGAATAGTTGATTATAAATCCACATACATGATCATGAACATATTTAGGGAGTGTAGATAAGACATATATATTTCATATTTTGAAAAATCTGGAGAGTACACAAGACAAAAAAAGTAGCAATGTGTATGTCAATCAAAATTCATCATAAAATATATATCATCCACAGATCTAAAAATATTCATTTTACTGAACATGGATTTATGTAAAATGTTGTTCAACTAGGAATCTCACCCATAGTTTGAATATTCAGTACCAACAGGGTTAAGTAGGAGTGATCTCGTCTCACAATTTGTATCTGCCAAGTCCACCAAATCACAAGAATGTACATGTGGTACCAAGTAGGATTCTATATGTGCATAGAAAAATACACATGCTGAATAGGCTACAGAAAAAGGGAGACAGGAATTCACATATTTGTTAAATTTAAAAATACATGGAGAACTATTTCAACAATCAATTGACTAGATCTATAACTCCTGCTCTGTATCATGCAGAAGGCAAGCCCAACTATACAACATGCCTCCACTGAACTGCTTGTATATCTATTCTGTTTGGGTTATTTTTCTCCATCATATTAGGATTAGTAGTCAGAGTCTGGTAGGGTATGGGTTAGTGTCAGGGATTCAGTATTTTGAATGGAAAATAGGAAATTGAATCCAATGTGTATGCAAACATATGCTACAGAAAAATCTTCCGACTCTCATCCAGAACAATGCCTTGACATTACCTTCGCCTCAAGTAAGACACAATTAGAGGAGAAGAGTTAAAAAATCTGTCAATACCTATATGGAATGGAAAATGCTCCAGATTTCACACCATTGGAGCTGGTAGAGGAGTTTCTAAATGTAATGGACAGAGTAAACCCTCCACAAACATGGAGCTCTGCTGGTCTAAAGTTTTTTGAGAATTTGCCTTTGAGGTTGGGCACTTGAAATATATGTTGTTGTCAGGAGCTTTAGCTTACTTTGTAGTGAGACCATCAAAGCTGGATTTGAATCTATGTGACCTGGATGACATGGTTACTTATTCTCCAATGTAATGAGGCAGCAGTGCTGAATTCTCTCTTTGTAGGTAAACTGTGGCCTCTAAGGGATAAGTGTCTCCCCGTGTCGACTGTGAAGCCATTTGGTCATCCTCTAATTTTCGTGGTGTTTTTGATGCTGCTCTGGGAGTTTGGTATTTGCTTCACAAAATACAACGAGTTCAAATGAGACACAGTACTGGAGAGAGTTCTGTCAGGTGTGGGGGGAAGGGTCTGCAGGAGAATGCACCAACCAGTTTTATCCCACGTAGCTTGCCCCCTTGACAATAGCAACATGATTCAGAACATTGCCCTGAAACCTCTCCATATAACAAGATGCCTTTACATATAAGGGTTTCCTGGCTGCACCATGTCAGTCACAAGCCATTTGGAATCCAATGGTAGATCCTCATGGCACTACCACCGATGTTTTATCAAACACCTGCCCGCCACTGCTCTGGGCCACTACTCAGCAGGATCCAACTTACTGGCATCTCTGTTATACACCATTTTCATGAAACCCAGTCAATCAAGGCACTGTCTGGTATTCTCATGATCAGCAACAGGGCATCCAAAAGTTTTCCAGTGCCACCTGGTCATGGAAATTTCAAAAATTTCATGGTTTTTATCTAGCCATTTTTCAAAGATGAAGTTGGAGGCACTGTGGGTTTCTATTCATTCAGGAATCATTAAATGTTGAGGAAGCTCATTTCAATGAAAGCTCTGGAAAACTCTCACAGGCAAGGCTTCCCAAAGAGTGCCCCAAAAGGTCACATGAAGCCAGGCCCATTGAGGTCTAAATGTGAGGCCCATGTGTGTTTTGACTCTCAACTCAGCCTTCCAAGTCTTTATAATAAATTCATGTTATATACGGGCTGAGATTCCCAGTGCTCTTTTGAAAGCCACCCTGGGCCTAGATCTCAGTTTCCAAGGACGACTCTCATGCGTGTCCTCCTAAAATCCCAACAAAATTCATGGCAATACTTCTCTGAGTTCAGTTCCACAACTCAGTATCTAAGGGGAATCAAACCAGAGTTCAAGCCTAGGTGGACCCAGTCATTTCTTCCAACCGAGACACAAATGACCAAAATTATAACCAAAATACTCCCACATGATACTAATCTTCTTCCATGTAGTCACTCATCATCACCTCTGGCTGAAGGTTTCCATCAGGGGCGCAGCCAAAGACAGTTTCCAAAATAAGCTTGCTTGCCCCTCATTTGCCTAAAGTCAGGATGTCCAGGACACCCTTCCTGTGAAACAGGAATGATCAAATAAGCATGCCTTTAATACTGCTCTGTTTCTCCAATTTGAGGCCTACTGACTTTCAGATATAGATTCTTTATGTGATTTGGAGTCATGCGAAACCCCAAGCACCTCTGCAGGGCTTGGAAGAACTCATTTGACCCAAAGAATCTCTATTTTCACTTGATGGAGGTCAGGAACCTAACAGAGGAAGGCATGTGACTTCATCCACAATGACTGATCTTTTGGCTATTTTGGTTTGGGATGCACACATGGGATCATTCTTTAGATCCATCAGGTGCTGAGAATCTAAGTCACAGCCACACACAAGGCCAAGAGGCTAATTCAGCCACATCCCTTTCCAAAGCAATTAAGCAAAAAGCCACAGGTGATGCCCATTAATTTCCATTTCAAAACTATATTCTTCAGGCTTCACAAAGGGGTGGCCTGAGGCAAAGACCTTCCAGACATTCATTGCAACAGAAAAATAGTTAAGCAAAAGACCCAATCATGGTCTCTCCACTGAGACTTTCCTGGTCACACTGATATCCTACATTCAGGGCAACAGAACAATATGTAAGAAAAGGTGCAAAACATGGTCTCTACACTGAGACTTTCCTGGTCACACTTATATCTGAGTTTTCTGAGAATCTCGCTATTATCTTCAGCTATCCAGTACATGGCCGTGTCACAGAGCTTGGAGGTGGTACATATCTTGGAAACAAAACCATGAGCCAATTCTGGAGAGTGGCCAGAATTCAGGAAGAAAACAGGAACTTAGGAAGATAGCAGGTGTTGCCCATGGATAAGACAAGTTGCAGTCCATTCACTAATTGGCTAGTATGAATTATGGGAAGATTTATACTAGACTAGACATCCATTAATGCATTATCTTTTCTAATGTCTACAACAACGAACACAGTGGGATACACAGACATAGGAATACTAGTCTTGTCAAACGACTTACTAGAAACAGTCCACTCCAAACCAAACAAAGCGACTTTCCTACCTATTCTCAGAAGATGAAACAAAATAACAAACACACACCCACTGCCCACAAAGGCACCTCCTTCCCACAAGTAGGTCTTTGACTATCCAGAGAGTCCTCTGACTGGTGGGCTAAACTATGTTCCCCAAAATGGCCTGTCTTCTATCAGATCTGGTTTCCTTGGCCAACTCTCTGAAGTTGTCAGAAAAAATTGGTGAGCCACTACCATCTTTCTCAGGAAAGGTCCCTCTTCAGAGCTCTCCTGGCATTTGTGCTTCCTCACATCAGTAGGTACCAAGAAAGACTGACTCTATTCTTGTTAAATCCAACCAAGTGAGCCCCCTGAGACTGGGACAGGGACTCCTTCTGGGTGCCTGGCTTCTTGGATACCAAGTTCAGAGAGTTGCATCAACAAGGAAATGACTTATGTCACTTTCTTTGGAACTGAATGAGGTCACTGCCCTGGCAACCACTTTATCCTAAAAGTTGCTTCCAAGGGTCCCATGAGATGGAGCTGGCCCCTACTTCCTGTGACACTTTAACAAGTTGGAATGGTATATCAACCATAGGAACCTGGGTAAAACTCTCCACCCAGGCCTGGTTTGGTCCATCTTCTCTACAATAAGAAGAGAGAGGCTGATTCAGACACATTCCTTCATTCTGACCAGGTTGTTTGCCATGGAAGATGACTTTTGCTCTCTCAGGTCTTTCATACCTGCCTAAAACTTCTCCAGGTATCATTTCTGCATGGACCTTTGAGATTCTCGGCAGGTAGAAGGTACCCTACTTTCCTGTACTGTAAGAACAACTTTGTCCCTGCTCTTCTGTAAAATGAGATTGAGGGAACAGTGTATGTTTCGGGTTAATCACAGGTTCGATTTGGGTTATAAATCATTCTGTGCCATGAATAATGGTATTGGGAACCTACGATATGTACAAGAATATAGAGGTGAAATAAAAGTATGAAAACATAAATCTAGGTATGATTTGAAGCCCAGAAAACCATTGGGCCCTTGACTGGTATACTTAGCTTTGAATTATGTTCTGCAAATATGTCTCAGATAATTTGATATACAATGGCATAGGACCTTGTACCTTGGATGATTGAATGTAGAAGAGAACATCCAGTCAAAAAGGGATAGTAGGTAGGATTAGGAAGATATTTGGTATGTTTAGGAAGAAGAGTGAGTATAGGATTTGCACCAAAAGTTCTTTCCCAATAGGGATTTGGTTAGAGAATGAATGTAAATGTCAGCACATATGAAGAGTCAGTAACTATAATGAGCTGGGGAATATATGTAGAAAAGCAGATATCAATAGAGACATTATGAAATCAGGCAAAGTATAAAATGAGTGATAGGATTAGACATTTTCTACAGGGTTGAGTTTCAGTATATAATCTTAGGAAGAAACAAATATGTAGTCACCAATAGGATTGACATTTGAGAGCATTAGGCAACCTGGACATGGATGTTTTAGTAATCCATGTACACTTTCCATTTCGGCTTTGGTACAATAATAAGTGTGACCTTTACATTTTTTGTTCAGAATATTACTGTGATAAAATGTATATGTAGATAAGGTCACATGAGTATTTCTACCACCATTTCTGGAAGCAATATATTGAAGACGTAATATTAGTATTGGGGGTACAAAGAGGTGTACCCTGTGTCTATGAATATAGAGATAAATCATGAATTGACCATAAGTGAATAAATAATATAACTTGTTCCAACTTTAAATAATGGATTGAACTGATATCTGAGAAATTATAAGAAATCTTATATTGATATATAATCATTCATTCCAAACAGACATACATCTAATGGTAATATTAGTGTTTTGGTTTATCATGGAGAGTATGTGAGTTTTGCTTCAATAGTGATTATGAAAATTGAAAATAATATGTTTGGAAAGAATTCTCATTTAAAGACCAGTCAAGACACCCTGACAATACACGTGTTCTGAAGCAAGAAGTGATTAAAGTTGCAACAAATGCCTATAAATTTGTGAACTTGTGGATGAAATGTAAATCCTATGTTGTGCAAACACTGAAGAAAAAGTAATGTACCAGTGTTGAATACAAATAAACGTCAAATTACATATCATGTCCCATAGGAATCTACTTGCATTGATGTTAGACTGGGTTAGTTACTGTGGAATTATTAGCATTTGTATGCACCATTCACTGAAGTTAGTTTTCAGTACTAGTAAACAAATATATATTTCAGGTAGATGAATATGTCTGAAAATAATCTTGTGAAAAGTTGATTATGAATCCACGTACATGAACATGAACAAATTTAGAGAGTGTATATAAGACACATATATTTTATATTTTGAAAAATCTGGAGAGTGTATTTATAGATACAAAAAAAAAACACATACAGACATTAAAAAGAAGCAATATATATGCCAATCAAAATTCATCATTAAATATATATCATCCACAGATGCAAAATATTTATTTTACTGAACATGAGCTAATGTATAATGTTGTTCTACTAGGAAGCTTGTAGGTTAAATTTTCAGTTCCAACAGCGTTTAAGAGTAGTAAACTCTTCTCACAACTTGTATCTGCCAAGTCAGCCACCTCACAAAAATGTACATGTGATACCAGGTAGGATTCTATATGTGCATATGAATATATATGGGTGAATAGGCTACAGAGAAAGGGGAACAAGAATACACATATCTTTTAACTTTAAAAAAACATGGAGGACTATTTCAATTAAAAATTGACTAAATTTATAACTCCTACCTTATATAATGCAAAAGGCAAGTCCATGTATACAACATGCCTCCTCTGAACTGCTTGTATTTCTATTGTGTTTGGGTTATTTTTCTCCTTTATATTAGGATGAGTAGTCTGACTCTAGTAGGTAGGTATTAGTTTCAGGGATTCAGTATTTCGAAAGGAAAATTGGAAAATGAATTTAATGTGTATGCAAATATGTGCTGCACAAATATCCTTCCACTCTCATCCAATGCAATGCCTTGTCAATACCTTCGCCCCAATTAAGACACAAATAGAGGAAAAGAGTTAGAAAATCAGTGAATACATATCTAAAATGGAAATGCTCTGGAATTCACAACTTTGGAGGTGGTAGAGGAGTTTCCAAAAGTAAGGGACAGGGTAAACAATCCACAAACATGAAGCTCTGCTGGCCTAAAAACTTTTTGAGAAACTGCCTCTGAGTTTGGGCACTTGAAATATATGTTGTTGTCAGGAGATTTGACTTCCTTTGTAGTGAGACCATCAAAGCTGGGTCTGCATCTATGTGACCTGGAGAACATGTCTTCTTATTTTCCAATGAAGATGAGCAGCAGTGCTGAATTATCTCTTTGAAGGTAAACTGTGGCCACAGGGGACTAAGTGTCTCCCCGTGTTGACTGTGAAGCCATTTGGTCCCCGACCACTTTTTGTGATGTTTTTGCTACTGAACTGGGAGTTTAGTATTTGCTTCATGACATACAAGGAGCTCAACTGGGACACAGTGCTGGAGGGAGTTCTGTCACGTGTGGTGGGCCACGGTCTGCAAGAGAATGCACCAACCATGCTTTTATTCCTCATAGCTTGCCCCATTGCCCCCTTGTCCATATCAACCTGATTCTTAACATTGCCCTGAAACCTCTCCATATAACAAGATGCCTTTACATATAAGAGTCTGCTGGCTGCACCATGTCAGTAACATGCCATTTGGAATACAATGGTAGATCCTCATGGCCGTACCACTGAAGATTTATCACACACCTGTCCACCACTGCTCTTGGTCCACTACTCAGAAGGCTCCAACATACTGGAATCTCTGTTCAACACCATTTTCATGAAACCCAGTCATACAAGGATCTGTCTGGTATACTCATGATCAGCAATAGGACATCCAAAGGTTCTCCAGTGCCACCTGGTCATGGGAATTTCAAAAATTTCATGGTATTTATCTAGCCATTTTTCAATGATGAAGTTGGAGGCACTGTGGGTTTCAATTCATTCAGTAACCATTAAATGTTGAGGAACCTCAATTCAATGAAAGCTCTGGAGAACTCTCACAGGCAAGGCTTCCGAAAGAGTGTCCAAAAGGACACATGAAGCCAGGCCCATTGAAGTCTACAATGTGTGGCCTATGTGTGTTTCAACTCTCAAATACGGCTGCCATGTCTTTAAGAATAAAATCATGTGATATCCTGGCTGAGATTCCCAGGGCTCTGTGGAAAGCCACCCTGGGCCTAGATGTCAGTTTCCAAGGGCGACTCTCATGCATGGCCTCCTAAAATCCAAATAAAATTCATGGCAATACTTCTCTGAGGTCAGTTTCACAACTCAGTCTCTAAGGGGAATCACACCAGATTTCAAGCCCACGTGGACCCAGTCATTTCTTCCAACCGCCAAACAAATGACCAAAATTAAAACCAAAACATTTCCACATGTCCCTCATCTTCTTACATATAGTCACCTCTGGCTGGAGGTTTCCATTAGGGGTGCAAACAAAGACAGTGTCCAAAAAATGCTCCCTTGCCCCTCATTTGCCTAAAGTCAGGGTGTCCTTGACACCCTTCCTGTGAACCAGGAGTAATCAAATAAGCCTGCCGTAAATACTGCTGTGTTTCTCCAATTTGAGTCCTACTGACTTTCAGGTATAGATTCTATATGTGATTTGGAGTCATGCGAAAACCCAAGCCCCTCTGCAGGGTTTGGAAGAACTCATTTGACACAAAGAATCCATAATTTCACTTGATGGAGGTCAGGAACCTAACACAGGAAGGCAAGAGACTTCATCCACAATGACTGATTTTTTGTCATTATGGTTTTGAACGCACACATGGAATCATTCGTTAGATCCATCATGTGCTTAGAATCTAAATCACAGCCACAAACAATGCCAAGAGGGTAATTCAGCCACATCCCTTTCGAAAGCAATAAAGCAAAGAGCCACAGGTGATGCCCATTCATTTCCATTTCAAAACTATATTTTCAGGCTTCACAAAGGGGTGGCCGGAAGCAAAATCCTTCCAGATATTCAGTGCAAGAGAACAGTACTTAAACAAAAAGTCCAAAGCAGGGTCTCTCAACTGAGAGTTTCCTGGTCACACTGATATCTGAGTTTTCTGAGATGCTCGCCATTCTCTTCAGCTCTCCAGTACATGGCCATGTCAGAGAGCTTGGAGGTGGTACATATCTTGTACACAAAAACATGAGCCTATTCTCCAGAGTGGCCAGAATTTAGGAAGAAAACAGCAACTTAGGAAGATAGCAGGTGTTTCCCATTGATAAGAAAAGCTGCAGTTCATTCATATATTGGGCAGGATGAATTATGGGAAGATTTATACTAGACAGGACACATCCATTAATGCATTTTCTTTTCTAATGTGTACAACACCAGACACAGTGGGATACACAGACAAAGAAACACTCGCCTTGTCAAACGACTTACTAGAACAGTCCACTCAAAACCAAAAAAAAAAAAAACAAAAAAAAAACGCCTTTCCTACCTATTCTCAGAACATGAGACAGAACCACAAACCCAAACCCACTCCCACAAAAGCACCTTCTTTCCCCAAGTAGGTCTGTGACAACCCGGAGTGTCCTCTGACTGGTGAGCCATACAATGTTTCGCTGAATTGGCCTGTCTTGTCTCAGATCTGGTCTCCTTGTCCAACTCTGTGAAGTTGAGAGGAGCCAGCGGTGAGCCACTACCTGTTTTCTCAGAAAAGGTCCCTCTTCAGAGCTCTACTGGCATTTGGCCATCCTCACATCAGTAGGTACCAAGAAAGGCTGACTTTGTCCTTGGAAAATCCAAACAAGTGAGCCCACTGGGACTGGGACTGGGACTGGGACTGCCACTGGGTGGCTTCTTGGATACCAAGTTCAGAGAGTTCCATCACCAAGGAAATGAGGTATGTCACTTTCTTTGGAACTGAATGAGGTGACTGCCTTGGCAACCACTTTGTCCTAACAGTTGCTTCCAAGATTCCCAAGAGATGGAGCCAGCCGCTCCTTCTTGTGACACTTTCACAAGTTAGAATGGAATATAAACGATAGCCAAACGGGAACAGCTCTCCACACAGGCCTGTTTTGGTCAGTCTTCTCTACAATAAGAAGAGAGAGGCTGATTCAGACACGTCCCTTCGTTCTAACTAGCTTTTTTTGCCATGGAAGATGACTTTTGCTCACTCAGGTCCTTCATACATGCCTACAACTTGTGCAAGTATCATTTCTGCATGGACCTTTGAGGTTCTCAGCAGGTGGACGGTCCCCTACTTTCCTGTATTGTAAGAACAACTCTGTTCCTGCTCTTTTGTGAAATGAGTTTGAGGGAACAGTGTATGTTTATGGTTAATAACAGGTTCGATTTGGGTTAGGAATCATTCTGTGCGATGAATAATAGTGTTGGAAACCTGTGATATTTACAAGAATATAGAGGTGAAATATAAGTAAGAAAACAGAAATCTAGGTATGATTTGAAGCCCAGAAGGGCATTGAGCCCTTGATTGGGATACTTAGCTACGAATTATGTTCTGCAAATATGTCTCATATAATTCGATATACAATGGCATAGGACCTTGTACCTTGGATGATTGAATGTAGAAGAGAACATCCAGTCAAAAAGGGATAGTTGCTAGGATCATGAAGCTAGTCGGTAGGTTTAGGTGGAAGAGTGAGTATATGATTTGCACCAAAAGTTCTTTAGCAATAGGGTTTCGGTTAGAGACTGAATTTAAATGTCAGCACATATGAAGAGTCAGTCACTAGGATGAGCTGGGGAAAATATGCAGAAAAGCAGATATCAATAGAGACATTACAAAATTAGGCAAAGTATAAAGTGACTGATAGGATTAGACATGTTCAACAGTGTTGAGTTTCAATATATAATCTTAGGAAGAAACAAATATGTAGTCACCAATAGGATTGGCATTTGAGAGCATTACGCAACCTGGACATGGATGTTTTTAGTAATCCGTGTTCACTTTCCATTTAGGCCTTGGTACAATCATAAGTATGGCCATTAAATTTTTTGTCCAGAATATTACTGGGATAAAATGTATATGTAGATCAGGTGACATGAGTATTTCTTCCACCATTTCTGGGAGCAATATATTAAAGACGTAAAATTAGTATTGGGGTTACAAAGAGGTGCACCCTGTGTCTATGAATATAGAGATAAAGCATGAATAGACCATACTGTGAATAAATAATAATACTTGTTCCAATTTTAAATAATGGATTTAACTGATATCTGAAAAATTACAGGAAATCTTATATTGATATACAATTATTCATTCCAAAAAATTATACATCTAATTGTAATATTAGTGTTTTGGTTTATCATGAAGAGTGTGTGAGTTTTGCTTCAAAAGTGATTATGGAAATCGAAAATAATGTGTTTGGAAAGAAGTCTCATAAAAAGACCAGTCAGGAAACCTGGAGGAATACATATGTTGTGAAGCAGGAAGTGATTGAAAGTAAAACAAATGCCTATAAGTTTGCTAATTTGTGGATGAAATATATATCCAATGATGTGCATAAACTCATGAAATATTAATGTACCAGTGTTGGGTAAAAATGAACCTCAAAATACACATCATGTCCCATAGGAATCTACTTGCATTGATATTAAACTGGGTCAGTTACTGTAGAAATATTAGGATTCGCGTGCATCATTCACCAAAGTTAGTATTCTTTTTTTTAAATTTTTATTTATGGTTGTTAAAAACATTACATAGTTCTTGATATATCATATATCGCATTTTGATTCAAGTGGGTTATGAACTCCCATTTTTACCCCGTATACAGATTGCAGAATCACATCAGTTACACATCCATTGATTCACATATAGCCATACTAGTGTCTGTTCTAATCTGCTGCCTTTCCTATCCTCTACTATCCCCCCTCCCCTCCCCTCTCCTCCCCTCGTCTCTCTCTACCCACTCTACAGTAATAAATTTCTCCCCCTTGTATTATTTTTCCCTTTTCCCGCACTTTCTTTTGTATAAAATTTTGTATAACCCTGAGGCTCTCCTCCCATTTCCATGCAATTTCCCTTCTCTCTCCCTTTCCCTTCCACCTCTCATCCCTGTTTAGTGTTAATCTTCTTCTCATGCTCTTCGTCACTACTCTGTTCTTAGTTACTCTCCTTATATCAAAGAAGACATTTGGCATTTGTTTTTTAGGGATTGGCTAGGTTCACTTAGCATAATCTGCTCTAATGCCATCCATTTCCCTGCAAATTCTAAGATTTTGTCATTTTTAAATGCAGAGTAATACTCCATTGTGTATAAATGCCACATTATTTTTATTCATTCTTCCATTGAAGGGCATATAGCTTGGTTCCACAGTCTTGCTATTGTGAATTGTGCTGCTCTGAACATCGATGTAGCAGTGTCCCTGTAGCATGCTCTTTTTAGGTCTTTAGGTTTTAGACCGAGAAGGGGAATATCTGGGTCAAATGGTGGTTCCATTGCCAGCTTTCCAAGAAATCTCCATACTGCTTTCCCATTTGGCTGCACCAATTTGCAGTCCCACCAGCAATGTACAAGTTTACCTGTTTCCCCATATCCTCCACAGCACTTGTTGTTGTTTGACTTCATAATGGCTGCCAATCTTACTGGAGTGAGATGGTATCTTAGGGTGGTTTTGATTCACATTTCTCTGACTGCTGGAGATGGTGAGCATTTTTTTATGTACTTGTTGATTGATTGTATGTCCTCCTCTGAGCAGTGTCTGTTCAGGTCCTTGGCCCATTTGTTGATTGTGTTATTTGTTATCTTATTGACTAATTTTTTGAGTTCTTTGTATACTCTGGATATTAGGGCTCTATCTGTAGTGTGAGGAGTAAAGATTTGTTCTTAGGATGTAGGCTCCCTATTTACCTCTCTTATTGTTTCTTTTGCTGAGAAAAAACTTTTTAGTTTGAGTAAGTCCCATTTGTTGATTCTAGCTATTAACTCTTGTGCTATGGGTGTCCTATTGAGGAATTTGGAGCCCGACCCCACAGTATGTAGATCATAGCCAACTTTTTCTTCTATCAGGCGCCGTGTCTCTGATTTGTTATCAAGCTCCTTGATCCATTTTGAGTTAACTTTTGTGCATGGCGAGAGAAAGGGATTCAGTTTCATTTTGTTGCATATGGATTTCCAGCTTTCCCAGCACCAATTATTGAAGATGCTATCCTTCATCCATTGCATGCTTTTAGCCCCTTTATCAAATATGAGATAGTTGAAGTTTTGTGGATTGGTTTCTGTGTCCTCTAATCTGTACCATTGTTCCACCCGCCTGTTTTGGTACCAGTATTATGCTATTTTTGTTACTATTGCTCTGCAGTATACTTTGAAGTCTGATATCGCTATATCGCCTGATTCACTCTTCCTGCTTATCATTGTTTTTGCTATTCTGGGTCTTTTATTTTTCCATATGAATTTCATGATTGCTTTCTCTATTTCTACAAGAAATGCCATTAGGATTTTGATTGGCATTGCATTAAACCTATAGAGAACTTTTGGTAATATCGCCATTTTGATAATGTTAGTTCTGCCTATATATGAACAGGGTACATTTTTACATCTTTTAAGATCTTCCTCTATTATTCTCTTTAGGGTTCTGTAGTTTTCATTTTATGAGACTTGCACCTCTTTTGTTAGGCTGATTCCCAATTATTTTTTTTAGGATATTGTGAATGTAGTGGTTGTCCTCATTTCCGTTTCAGAGGATTTTTTGCTGATATACAGGAATGCCTTTGATTTATGCGTGTTGATTTTATATCCTGCCACTTTGCTGAATTCATTCATTAGCTCTATTAGTTTCTTTTAGACCCTTTTGGGTCTGCTAGGTATAGAATCATGTCATCTCTAATAGTGATAATTTAAGTTCTTCTTTTCCTATTTTTATGGCTTTAATTTTTTTGTCTGTCTAATTGCTCTCGCCAGTGTTTCACGAACTATGTTGAACAGAAGTGGTGAAAGAGGGCATCCCTTTCTTGTTCCAGATTTTAGGGGGAATGCCTTCAATTATTCTCCATTCAGAATGATGCTAGCCTGAGGCTTAGCAGAGATTGCTTTTACAATATTGAGGTATGTTCCTGTTATCCCTAGTTTTTCTAGAGTTTTGAACATAAAGGTATGCTGTACTTTGTCGAATGCTTTCTCTGCATCTATCGAGATGATCATATGGTTCTTATTTTTAAGTCTATTGATGTGATGAATAACATTTATTGATTTCCCTATATTGATCCAGCCTTGCATCCCACGGATGAGTCCTACTTGATCATGTACACAATTTTTTTGATATGCTTTTGTATCTGATTTGCTAGAATTTAATTGAGGATTTTTGCCTCTAGGTTCATTAGAGATATTGGTCTGTAGTTTTCTTTCTTTTAAGTGTCTTTTTCTGGTGTAGGAATCAGGGTGATGGTGGCCTCATAGAATGAATTTGGAAGTTCTCCTTCTTTTTCAATTTCCTGAAATAGCTTGAAAATCATTGGTATTAGTTCCTCTTTAAAGGTTGTGTAAAACTCTGCTGTATACCCATCGGGTCCTGGGCTTTTCTTACTTGGTAGTGTTTTGATGGTTTCTTCTATTTCCTCAATTGATATCGGTCTGTTTAGGTTGTCTATAACCTCCTGACTCAATCTGGGCACATCAAATGACTTAAGAAATTTATCGATGCCTTCACTCTCTTCTATTTTATTGGAGTATAAAGATTCAAAATATTTTCTTATTATCTTCTGTATTTCTGAAATATCTCTTGTGATATTGTCTCTTTCATCCCGTATGCTAGTAATTTGAGTTCTCTCTCTTTTTTTCTTCATTACCATGGCTAAGGTTCTGTCGGTTTTATTTATTTTTTCAAAGAACCAAATGGGTTGACGTGTCCTCCGCGCTGGCAGGCCGCTGGGCCTGTTTCTGCCTTCGGTTGCAGGTCTGCCTACAACCGAATGGGTTTGGGTTTGTGGTTCTGTCTCATGTTCTGAGAATAGGTAGGAAAGGCGTTTTTTGTTTTTTTTTTTTGGTTTTGAGTGGACTGTTCTAGTAAGTCGTTTGACAAGGCGAGTGTTTCTTTGTCTGTGTATCCCACTGTGTCTGGTGTTGTACAAATTAGAAAAGAAAATGCATTAATGGATGTGTCCTGTCTAGTATAAATCTTCCCAAAATTCATCCTGCCCAATATATGAATGAACTGCAGCTTGTCTTATCAATGTGAAACACCTGCTATCTTCCTAAGTTGCTGGTTTCTTCCTAAATTCTGGCCACTCTGCAGAATAGGCTCACGGTTTTGTGTACAAGATATGTACCACCTCCAAGCTCTCTGACATGGCCAAGTACTGGAGAGCTGAAGAGAATGGCGAGCATCTCAGAAAACTCAGATATCAGTGTGACCAGGAAACTCTCAGTTGAGAGACCCTGCTTTGGACTTTTTGTTTAAGTACTGTTCTCTTGCACTGAATATCTGGAAGGATTTTGCTTCTGGCCACCCCTTTGTGAAGCCTGAAGAATACATTTTGAAATGGAAATGAATGGGCATCACCTGTGGCTCTTTGCTTTATTGCTTTCGAAAGGGATGTGGCTGAATTAGCCTCTTGGCCTTGTTTGTGGCTGTGATTTAGATTCTAAGCACATGATGGATCTAAAGAATGATTCCACCTAGGTCTGGTTTGGTCCATCTTCGCCACATTAAAAAAAGAGAGGCTGATTCAAACACGTCCCTTCGTCCTGACTAGGTTGTTTGCCATAGAAGAT
Source organism: Callospermophilus lateralis (assembly GCF_048772815.1). Lineage (NCBI taxonomy): Eukaryota > Metazoa > Chordata > Mammalia > Rodentia > Sciuridae > Callospermophilus > Callospermophilus lateralis. The sequence continues at coordinate 746,968 of NW_027514354.1, read as the reverse complement.
GACTTTTGCTCTCTCAGGTCCTTCATAGCTGCCTATATCTTCTCCAGGGATCATTTCTGCATGGACCTTTGAGGTTCTCAGCAGGTGGAAGATCCCCTACATTCTGTATTGTAAGACCAGCTCTGGCCCTGCTCTTCTATAAAGTTAGATTGAGGGAACTGTGTATGGTTAGGTTTAATACCTGGTTCAATTTGGGTTATGAATCATTCTGCGGGATGCATAATGGTATTGGGAACCTGCGATATTCACAAGAATATATAGGTGAAATATAAGTATGAAAACAGAAATCTAGGTAAGATTTGAAGCCCAGAGGGCATTGGGCCGTTGATTGGGATACTTAGCATTTAATTATGTTCTGCACAGATGTCTCAGATAAATCGATATACAATGGCATAGGACCTTGTACCTTGGATGATTGAATGTCGAAGAGAACATCCAGTCAAAAAGGCATAGTCAGTAGGATTAAGAAGATAGTCGGTAGGTTTAGAAAGACGAGTGAGTATAGGATTTGGACCAAAAGTTCTTTAGCAACAGGGTTTCGGGTAGAGAGTGAATGTAAACGTGAGCACATGTGAAGAGTCAGTCACAATGATGAACTGGGGAAAATATGTCAGGAAGCAGATATCAACAGAGACATTAATAAATCAGGCAAAGTATAAAGTGAGTGATAAGATTAGATATTTTCAATATGGTTGAGGTTGAATATATAATCTTAGAAAGAAACAAATATGTAATTACGAATTGGATTGACATTTGAAAGATTTGGCAATATGAACATGGGTGCTTTTAGTTGTCCTTGCTCAGTTTCCATTTAGGCTTTGGTAGAATCTTAAGTGTTATCTTCGCTTTTTTTGTCCAGAATATTACTGTGATAAATGTATATGTAGATCAGGTGACATGAGTATTTCTTCCACCATTTTTTTTAGGAATAATTGGAAGACGTATAAATTAGTCTTGGGGGTACAAATAGGTGTAACCTTTGTTTATGAATACAGAGATAATGCATGAATAGTCCATACTGTGAATAAATAATATAACTGGATCTACTTTAAATAATGGATTGAATTATTATCTGAAATTATATATGAAATCATATATTGATATACAATCATTCATTCCAACCAGTTATACAACTAATGGAAATATTAGTGTTATGGTTTATCATGAAGGTTGTGTGAGTTTTGGTTCAAAAATGATTATGGAAAACGAAAATAATGACTTTGGAAAGAAGCCTCATTAAAAGACCAGTGAAGAAACATGGAGAAATACATGTGTTCTGAAGTAGGAAGTGATTGTAAGTAAAAAAAATGCCTATGAATTTGTGAACTTGTGGATGAAATACATATCCTATGATGTGCATAAACTGAAGAAATAGTAATGTACCAGTGTTGAATAAAAATGAACATCAAAAAGCACATCATGTCCCATAGGAATCTACTTGCATTGATGTTATACTGGATCAGTTACTGTAGAAATATTAGGATTTGTATGCACCATTCACTGAAGTTAGTTGTCAGTACTAGGAAAGAAATATGTAGTTCAGGTAGATGAATATTTGTGAGAATAATCTTGTGAAATTTTGATTATAAATCCACACATATGAATATGAATGAATTTAGGGAGTGTATAATAAGACACATATATTACATATTTTGATAAATCTGTAGAGTGTGTATATATATATATACAGACACACACACACACACACACACACACACACACACACACAACCAGATATTAAAAACTAGCAAAATATATGCCGATCAAAATTCATCATGAAATATATATCATAAAGATCCAAAAATATTCTTTTGACTGAACATGGGTTTATGTATAGTGTTGTTCTACTGGGAAGCTCACCCATAGGTTGAATTTTCAGTTCCAACACCATTTTGGAAGAGTGATGTCTTCTCACACTTTGTATCTGCCAAGTCATGTAACTCACAAGAATGTACGTGTGATCCCCGTAGGATTCTATTTGTGCATATAAAAATACATGTGCTGAATAAGCTCCAGAGAAAGGGAGACAGTAATTCACATATTTGTTAACTTTAAAAACACATGGAGAACTATTTCAATTAAAAATTGACTAGATTTATAACACCTACCCTTTCTCATGCAAAAGTCAATTTCAACTCTGAACTGCGTGTATTTATATACTGTTTTGGTTATTTTTCTCTATCATATTAGGATTAGTAGTCAGAGTCTAGTAGAATATGGGTTAGTGTCAGGTATTCAGAAATTCGAATGGAAAATAGGAAAATTAATCTAATATGTATGCAAATATGTGCTACAAAAAATCTTCCCACTCTCATCCAGAACAATGCCTTGACATTACCTTCGCCCCAAGTTAGACACATTTAGAGAAGAAGAGTTAAAAAATCTGTGATTACATTTCTGGAATGGAAAATGCTCATGAGTGCACAAAATTGGAGGTGGTATAGGAGTTTCTAAAAGTAAGGACAGGGTACACACTCCACAAACTTGGAGCTCTGCCAGCCTAACACTTTTTGAGAAACTGCCACTGAGGTTGTGCACTTGAAATATATGTTGTTGTCAGGAGTTAAGTTTCCTTTGCAGTGACACCCTCAAAGCTGGGTGTGCGTCTCTGAGACCTTGAGGACATAGTTTCTTATTTTCCAATGTACACGAGGCAGCAGTGCTGAAGTCTCTCTTTGTAGGTTAACTGTGGCGACTGGGGCTTAGTGTCTCCCCATGTGGAATGTGAAGCCAATTGGTCATCCTCCACTTTTTGTGGTGTTTCTTGCTGCTGCACTGGGAGTTTGGTATTTGCTTCTTGAAATACAACAGTTCAACTGGTACACCGTGCTGGAGGGAATTCTGTCAAGTGTGGTGGGTCAGGGTCTGCAAGAAAGTGCACCATCCAGGCTTCGCTGAAACTTTAGTGACACACCATAAATTTTGGCCTTCCCTGGCCAGACAACGACCCTCTCTGAGGCTCTAATTGTCCTCATAATTTCTGATATTGGGACCAGCAAAAATAAATAAATTAACTACCATTTGTGTCATGCTTGTCAAAGTTCTGTTTTCTGTAACCCCCCTTTTGTGTAACTTTCTGGGCCATATAGCTGGGCTATAGGAAAGGCGGGGTTGCTGTTTTGTTCCTGCCGTTTTGGGAGGGAGAGGCAGCCCAGCTGGTTGACATAATAAGCTTGCCTCAATTTGATTTTAGTTGGAGTCAGGGTTCTTTTTTTGCTTTCTCATCTAACCTTTTTGAGTTTCCCAGCAAGATGACCCTGCCGACCAGATCACAAGACCAGACTGCTGGAAATTCTGAATCAGGCCTTCCCTCCAGGGCTCCGGGCTGGAGAGCCACTCTAGGGGGTGCACATCTTGAGATGTTCCAAGGCCTTTGAGTGAGCGTTCGGTCCCAGGAGCACTGCAGTGAACCACCTCACTAAAACTATTAGCAAGCACCTGGTGGAGGAGGCCTCAATAATTAAGTGCTGCCTTTATAACATCGGATATCCGTTAAAGGAAGATCTGTTCTGATGACATAGAGGTGTCCTGGGGAGGCTCACATATACTCCTTTTCGGGACAGTAATGAGAATCATTCTGTCTTCTGTTCTGTTCTGTAGGAAATTCCTCTGGAATGGTAGAGAGGTGCTGACTGGCATGCACGTGGTCCTACTTCGGAGCTTTAGCAAGACGTTGCATTGCTCCTCTGTTTTTCTGTTTCGAGTCCGGGTTTCTGTTTTTTGTGTTTTGTTCTGTGTTCTATGTTTTTCTTGTTTGTTTTGTTCTGTGATTTCTGTGGCAAAATCTTAACTATATTGGACGTGAAAATGGGTAACAAAGCAAGTAAAACTGACATCCCTTTGGACTGTGTTTTAAGGAACTGCAATGAACTTTACCCCCCTTTGTTAAGCAGAATGAGAGAAGCCCCTAGCTGGGTGCCTGGAGCACACCCACTGAAGAGGACAATGCCTGCTGTGGACCTGAGAACTGAGTATCTCCCAGGTTAAAAAGTGAATCTCCATTAAAACCCCTTGTCCCTCCAGATCCAGAGAGTCACAACATTTGGGCAGAGTCCCCTGTGTTTTTCCTTTGTTACCAAAGCAATAACCCCCCCCCTTTTTCTTTTTCTAAAAACCTTGTCCTCATTATTAAATTGGCATTAATTGGCTTCAAGGTCAGGAGCCGAACTTTAAGTTACAAATTTTGCTACATCCCCCCCCCCCCCACTTAGTCCTGGAACTTTTTTAGAACTGACTACTTAAATGTTAGTAAAGTAAATGTAGCATGCTTGGGGTGGATCCAAACCAGAGTAGCTGATCCTGTAAGTAAAAGGAGGGACTGAGGGACTCCCAGCAGCTGCCGAAGCCCTGCTGCTTCAGGGAATTCCCTCCTTTCTTCCCTGCACTGTAAGGATTATGCCACCTCTGTCTTCTAAAAAAGAGAAAAAGAAAAAGAGGACACTAAATGCATTAAAGTCACCATGGAGACCCTTGATTGTACATTTCAGGTGGCCCCTCTTTTAAAACATCTGGTCCCCCCCTGTTGACATCTATGGTGCCACTGGTGTAGGAGATTTTTCTCTTATCTGCTCTGGTTTAAAGGGTTCTGTCTGACAGCCATAGTCTGGACCTCCTTTCTTTCTGTCTTGTGTCTTTGTTTCTGGCCCTTTAAGACACATGCAATAATGTGTTGATATTATAAATTGTTTTTGGGGAATGATCTTAGCTGAATGTGTGTCTAAATGATGATGTTTTATTGTAACAATCTGGTATCTGAATGGGTTTTTGAAGCATTGCACAATCTTGCAGTGAAAAGTCGGGTTTAGGTAATTGTTTAGTTTATGATTTCAGATAATTCATGCCAGAGAACTTAAATACTAAGGATGGAAAACTAAAGAACTCTACTTCCAAGTTGGCAAGTAACTTCCCAATCACTCAGTCTTTTTTTTTCACCAATTTTGAATTGGGTAGCCTGGGAAAATGTCACTTTGTGCACCAGAGCATTAATCTGGACAAGTATTGTAAATCATAGTATGATATCTGTTGACAAAACAAGATGTAAAGATATAAAATTTTGTGAATTGTATCTTAAACTTGTACCATAATTTTCAACATCCGAACCTGAAAATTATGGTTAAAATGCCTTAGGCCTGAGGTGTCTGCTCAGAATAGCAGTTTTTTCTTCCTCCTTCCAGACCTCAGCCATGATTTATTTTGAAAGGCAAATGAAAGAAGCCTGCAAGATTATTAGGAGACTGATCTGAGGCCTAAGAAAAAAAAGGTAAATTGTATGGTATTTACTAATTACTGACCAGTCATTTTTTCTAGGACTCTTATTTTTTTCCTTAGATACTTTATTTTTTTTTTTGAGCTCATGATTTTGATCATACAGACCTAGGTTAATGTTTTTCTGATCAGTACTATCTTTGACCAACTTTGGAATTTTTGAAACATTGCAATGGAGATTTCACCTGCGAAAAGCTAAAAGGCCTTTACTATTATTACGTGTGCTCAATTTTGTTATGTGTTGTATGTCTATATATACATATGTCCGTATATCATATATATGATACACAAATTAACATATATAAGGAGCACTCATAAAAAAAGCGCTCATATAAACAAATTTTAAAAAGTGGATCCAAAGGTCTTTAATTCACGTGATTTAAATGGTTCAATTAAATTGGATAAACAGATAAAAATAAATGTTTTTAAATTTAAGCTTTCAAGTTTTTCTAGGTATTCAAAAATCTAATAAAATGTTAATATCTACAAAATGTCTAATATGCCTTGTTTCTAGGACTTTTCCTTCAACATAAAAATGGTTTACACTCTTCAATACATTTGTCTAATATTTTGATAAATAAGTAAAGTAAATTTGATATGGGATTACTCATTCATGAGTACTTTTGTTAGATATCTGATTGACTTCCTAACGTCTGTATAAGTATGACTAAAGTCTGTAAAGGATAGTAAAAATCAATCATGTGTTAAAGAGACAAAAATTTCTTAAAACATAAGTTTACCCATAGAATTGTGTTTATTAAGTTTTATTTTTTCTAGAGCAAGAAACCATAGAAATTAAACAACTGATTAAATTAGAACTGTTAATTTAAGAGCACTGTATTGCCATTTCTTTAAAAGCTAAACTTGGTTAATGTAGAAACATCAATGTAATTGTGATGCTACTAATGTGCTCATATCAGGTATGCAAGTCTGTAAGGTAAAAATTTTAAAAGAGGATTATATCAAGCTAGTGTTCTGAAGTTGTACGGTAAAAAATGTATTGGGGATTTATTCACCTGTTACCAATAAGATATGCAAAGTTTTATGTTACTTTTTACATTGGGGAACAATTTAAATGTATTTATGTTAATTAGAGCCTAATCTATGTAAAGGTTAAAAACTTTCAGCATTTCTTTAATTCATGTTTTAAAAGTGATATTATATGTTGTTAGCTAATGTTCATGTGACCTCAAACAATTTATGTAAACTTAGTAAAATAATATTTAAAAAATAAACATCAGCTTTAGAACTAAAACACTTAATATTTATAAAGAGCCCTGCCTTACCTGAGATAAGGCTGTGTGTCCCATCTTACTACATGTGAGAATGACTACAAAAGCAGTAGGTCAGATTTTATTTCTTTAAAGTTATGTTAAAAGTTCTTTTTTTATGTCAAAATAACTAGGATCTCAAACAGGGGATATAATGTATTACTCAGCCAAAAAATTCAGTGTAGCTATTACACGAACTAAGTATTTTTACTCTTGTTATAAAATTTTATTTTGTAATTTCCTTATATGTGATCTAGATTCTCTGTTAGTGTTTTACAGAAGTGTTGCTTTAAGAACAAAACATGGGTTAATTTCAGAGAGTAAGTTATCACCTACAAGACAGACAGAATAATACAGATCCCAATTAATAAAAAGATAAATAATTATAAAGTTATAGACATTAAAGCCCAGTGCTCTTAATATAAGGATGTTAAAATTTATTTGATGGATGTTTAAGATTAGGATTTAAAATTAAATTTAAATGAAAAGGGCCAAAAAAAAACCAATATTTGTCTCTTGCCCTCTGAGTCAGTCTGAATCCAGGGAACAGGGGACTTCACTAAAGAGTTTTGCAACTCTGGGCCACATAAACTCCCCATCAGGGAGTTTAATGAGACCACAGGAGAACAGAAAGCCAATCAGTGCATTTGCTATGAAGAGGACAGTCATCAGAGAAGGGAAAAATCCCTGATGCTTCCCAGGGAAGCCACATGGTCAAGCAAGACCTGGACCCACCTAGCGCAAATGGCTCTAGAAGAACTGAGAAAGTGCTCTCAAGTTTCCCCAGGAATGACTCCCATGAAAGCTCAGCTGACTGTTAACAATAGATAGAAACAAAAGTCAGTTTGACTTCTTCATCTTAAACACTTAGCAAAGACAATGAAAACCAAAATACAGCCATTCCTGGGCATTTTAAATAATAATAATAATAATAATAATAATAATAATAATAATAATAATAATAATATTTTAAGGTATACACTTTATGTTAGCCTCCCAAAATAAGTAAGACTGGAGGCTACAAAGAAGGATTCTCAGAGAGGAATGCCTGATACTTATTAAAAGAGACTATCAAGAAGAGCTGCCAGAGGCAGAAATTTTCAGTTTAAGGCCTAAAGATATTCCTAACCTACACAGGTAAGTTTGGTGTTTGCTAGTACGATTATCCAGCATTGAGTATCAGAATTAAAGGTTTCCTCTATTAGACACAGAGGTCATACTGGTAAAAGGATTTTGCAAGATCAGATGACATTAAATTATTAAACTGTATCTTATGGGGAGGGACAACTGTAATACTAAAAGTTAAATATTAAGTTGACAGTCTTGATAACTGGGAATATTAAAGACCAGTGAGGGAAATTCTATAGAGTGACATGTTCCAGCTGAAGCAACATTTATTCAGTACTCATGGTTTTTGTTTCTCTCATAGAAGAACCCATCCCCAGATGACTTTACAACCTGTTCTTCCTTAACGAGACTTCAAAACGAACTGATTTCTAAAAGACAATTCATGTCCCTCAACTACTTCTAAAAGGCAACTCATGGCCCTCACACCATGCCTACTCACGTCACCCTCTCTCAGCTCAGAAGAATCCAAAATGGGTGACGCCTCTCTTATTACAACAATGGAGCCAAATATAAATAGACTATCAATACAAGTAATTAATTAAGTCAGGTAAAATCAGGGAGACTGGTTTTGGGTGAGTTCTAAAAATTTGGAGACTTTTACCTGAGGGATTAAAATTTCCTCAGTGCTCTTCCCCCAATCTATCAAAGATTTGAAAGGGACACAGAGAAAAGGGGAAAATGATAGACCCAACCTGATCTTTTATTAAAATTGGGAGCCATCTTGCCATAAAGCATGAAAAGATAATTTTGGCTTTACCATAAATTACTGAAAATTCTGAACCTGTTTGGAATGCCTGCCAGTGACTTGAACTGACCCATGTCTTGCTCTCTGACCTGATAGCAACCCTTTTTGAAACTTTAGTGACATATCATAAATATTTGCCTTCCCTGGCCAGACAGCAACCCTCTCTGAGGCTCCATTTTACAGCAAAAAAAAAAAAATGTAAACTACCATTAGTGTGATGCTTGTCAGAGTTCTGTTATCTCTAACCCCCATTTTGTGTAACTTTCTGGGCTATAAAGCTGTGCTGTAGGAAAGCTGGGGTTGCTGTCTTGTTCCCGCCGTTTTCGGAGGGAGAGGCAGCATGGCCAGTGGAAATAATAAGTTTAATTTAATTTGATTTCTATTGGAGTCAGTGGTCTTTTCTTGTGTCCTGATCTAACAGGTAAACACTCCAAAAACTTGCAGCTCTGCTGGCCTAAAGACTTCTTGAGACACTTCCCTTGAGATTGGGCACTTGAAATATATCTTGTTTTAAGGAGCTTTAGCATCCTTTCTAGTGGGACCATCAAAGCTGGGTCTGCATCTATGTGACCTGGAGGACATGGTTTCTTATATTCCAATGAACATGAGGCAGCAGTGCTGAATTCTCTCTTTGTAGGTAAACTGTGGCCACTGGGTGCTAAGTGTCTCCTCGTGTGGACTGTGAAGACATTTGGTCATCCTCCACATTTATTGCTGTTTCTTGCTGCTGCACTGGGATTTTGGTATTTGCTTCAAGAAATACAAGGAGTTCAACTGGGACCCAGTGCTGGAGGGAGTTCTGTCACGTGTGGTGGGTCAGAGTCTGCAGGAGAATGCACCAACCAGGCTTCTATCCCACAGAGCCTGCCCCCTTGACCATAGCAACCTGATTCTGAACATTGCCCTGAAATTTCTCCATATAACAAGATGCCTTTACATAGAAGGTTCTGCTGGCTGCACCATGTCAGTCACAACCCATTTGGAAGTAAATGGCAGATCCACATGGCCCCACCACAGATGTTTTATCACACACCTGCACAACACTGCTCTATGACCACTAATCAGGAGGCTCCAACTTACTGACATCTCTGTTCTACACCATTATCATAAAACCCAGTAAATTAAGGCACTGTCTGGTACACTTAAAATAGCAACAGGACATCCAAGATTTTCCAGTGCCACCTGGTCATGGGAATTTCAAAAATTTCATGATATTTATGTAGGCATTCTTCAAGGATGAAGTCGGAGGCACTGTGGGTTTCAATTCATTCAGGAACCATTAAATGTTGAGGAAGATCATTTCAATGAAAACTCTGGAGAAATCTCACAGGCAAGGCTTCCCACAGAGTGGGCAAAAGGTTACATGAAGCCAGGCCCATAGAGGTCTACAATGAGAGGTCCTTGTGTGTTTTGACTCTCAACTATGGATGCCAAGGCTTTCAAAATAAAATCATATGATATCATGGCTGAGATTCCCTGTGTTCTGTGGAAAGCCACCCTTGGTCTACATCTCAGTTTTCAAGGGCGACTCTCATGCGTGGCCTCCAAAAATGCCAACACAAATAATGGCAATACTTTTTTGAGGTCAGTTCCACAACGCAGTCTCAAAGGGTAATCACACCAGAGTTTAAACCCCGGTGGACCCAGTCATCTTTTCCAATCGCCACACAAATGACCACAATTAAAACCAAAACACTTCCACATAGCCCTCATATTCTTCCATATAGACACTCATCATAACCTCTGGCTGGAGGTTTCCATGAGGGGCACATCTAAAAACAGGGTCCAAAATAAGCTCCTTTTCCCCTCATTTGCCTAAAGTCTTTGTGGCCGGGACAACTTTCCTGTGAACCAGGAGTGATCAAATAGGCCTGCTCTTAATACTGCTCTGCTTCTCCAATTTGAGGCCTACTGACAGTCTCGTATAGATTCTTCATGTGATTTGGAGTCATGAGGAAACCCAAGCACCACTACAGGGCTTTGATGTACTAATTTGACCCAAGGGATTCCTATTTTCACTTGATGGATGTCCGGAAACTAAGAGAGATAGGCAAGAAGCTTCATCCACAATTACTGATTTTTTTGCCATTTTGGTTTTGGATGTACACATGGCATCATTCTTTAGATCCATCTGGTGTTGAGAATCTAAGCGACAACCTCACACAGGGCCAAGATGCTGATTCAGACACATCCATTTTAAAAGCAATTAAGCAAAGAGCCACAGGTGATGCCCATTCATTTCCATTTGAAATCTATTTTCTTCAGGCTTCACAAAGTGTGACCTGAGGCAAAGACCTTCCTGACATTCAGGGCAACAGAAAAATAGGTAAGCAAAAGGCCCAAAGCAGGGTTTCTCCACTGAGACTTTCCTATTCACACGGATATCTGAGTTTTCTGAGATGCTCTCATTCTCTTCAGCTATTCAGTACATGGCCATTTCACAGAGCTTGGAGGTGGTACATACCTTGGACACAAAACCATGAGCCTATTCTGGATAGATGACTGAATTCAGGAAGAAAACTGGAACTTTGGAAGATAATAGGTATTGCACATCAATAAGGCTAGCCACTCTCTATTCATAAATTGGGCAGGATGAATGCTGGGAGCTTTCTACTAGACACAACACATCCATTGATGCATTCTCTTTACTATTGTCTACAACCACTGACACAGTAAAATACACAGACATAGAAACACTCACCTTGTCAAATGACAAACAAGAAACAGTCCACCCCAAACCAAACAAACCGACTTTTCTACCTATTCTCAGAAAATGTGAAAACCACATACTCACACCCACACTCAAAAAGGTACCTCCTTCCCCCAAGTAGGTCTGTGACTCTATGGAGTGTCTTCTAACTGGTGAGCAATACTATGTTCCCCCGAAATTGCCTCTACAGTCTCAGATCTTGTCTCCTTTTCCAACTCTGTGAAGTTGCCATGAGCCAGTGGTGAGCAACTACCTGCTTTCCCAGGAAAGGACCCTCTTCATAGCTCTCCTGTCATTTTGCCATCCTCACATCAGTAGGTACCAAGAAAAGCTGACCCTGTCCTTGGTAAATCCAAACAATTGAGTTCACTGGGACTGGGACTGGGACTGCCTCTGGGTCTCTGGCTTCCTGGATACCATGTTCAGAGAGTTCCATCAACAAGGAAGTTAGGTAGGTCAATTCCTTCAGCAACTGAATGAGGTCACTGCCGTGACAATCACTTTGTCCTAACAGTTGCTTCCAAGAGTCCCATGAGATGGAGCCTGCCCCTACTTCCTGTGACACTGTCACAAGTTAGAATGGTATATCAACCATAGGCACCCAGGAACAGCTCTCCACACAGGCCTGGTTTGGTCCAGCTTTACATTAAGAAGAGAGAGGCTGATTCAGACACATCCCTTCAATCTGACCAGGGTTTTTGCCATGGAAGATGACTTTTGCTTTCTTAGTTCCTCAATAGCTGCCTACATCTTATCCAGGGATCATTTCTGCATGGACCTTTGAGGTTCTCAGCAGGTGGAAGAACCCCTACATTCCTGTATTGTAAGACGAACTCTGTACCTGCTCTTCTGTAAAGTGAGATTGAGGGAACAGTGTATGGTTAGGGTTAATAACAGGTTCTATTTGGGTTAGGATTCATTCTACGAGTTGATTAATGGTATTTTACACCTGCGATATTTACAAGAATATACAGGTGAAATATAAGTTTGAAAACAGAAATCTAGGTAAGATTTGAAGCCCAGAAAGGCATTAGGCCCTTGAGTGGGATACTTCGCTTTGAATTATATTCTGCACAGTTGTCTCAGATGAATCAATATCAATGGCATAGGACCTTGTACCTTGGATAATTGAATGTCGAAGAGAACATCCAGTCAAAAATGGATAGTCAGTAGGATTAGGACATAAGTCCGTAGGTTTAGTAAGAAGAGTGAGTATAGGAGTGGGAACAAAAGTTCTTTAGCAATAGGCTTTCGGGTAGAGAGTGAAAGTAAATGTCAGCACATGTGAAGAGTCAGTCACAATAATGATCAGTGATACTATGTAGGGAAGAAGATATCAATAGAGACAGTAGGAAATCAGGCAAAGTATAAAGTGAGTGATAGGATTAGACATTTTCAACATGGTTGAGTTTGAATATATAATCTTAGGAAGAAACAAATATGTAGTCACCAATAAGATTGACATTTGAGAGCATTAGGCAACCTGGACATGGATTTTTTAGTAATGCATGCTCACTTCAATTTAGGCTTTGGTACAATCATAAGTGTGACATTTTCTTTTTGTGTCCAGAATATTACTGTGATAAAATGTATATGTAGAACAGGTGACATGAGTATTTCTTCCAACATTTCTGGGAGCTACATTTTGAAGATGAATAACTTAGTATTGGGGATGCAAATAGATGTACCCTGTGTCTATAAATAGAGAGATAATGCATGAATAGGCCATACTGTGAATAAATAATATAAGTGGTTCAAACTTTAAATAATGGATTGAATTGATATCAGAAAATATACAGGGAATCTTATATTGATATACAATCATTCATTCCATCCAGTTACACATGTAATGGTAATATTAGAGTTATGGTATATCATGAAGAATGTGTGAGTTTTGCTTCAAAATGATTATGGAAATCGAAATGAATGTTTTTGAAAAGACCTGTCATGAAAAGACCATTCAGGAACCCAGGAGGAATACATGTGTTCTGAAGCCGGAAATGATTGAAAGTGAATCAAATGGCCATGAATTTGTGAACTTGTGGATGAAATATATATCCTATGATGTGAATAAACTGAAGAAAATTTAATATACCAGTGTTGAATAAAATGAACTTCAAAATACACATCATGTCCAATAGAAATCTACTTGCATTGATGTTAAACTGTGTCAGTCACTGTAGAAATATTAGGATTGTATACACCATTCACTTAAGTTACTTTTCAGTACTAGGAAACAAATAAGTATTTCAGGTGGATGTATATTTCTGAGAATAATCTTGTGAAAAGTTGATTATAAATTCACATACATAAACATGAATGAATTTAGGGAGTGTATATAAGACACATATATTTCATATTTTGAAAAATCTGGAGAGTGTGTGTGTGTGTATATATATATATATATATATATATATATATATATATATATATATATATATATACACAAAACACACACACAGACAAAAAAATGTAGCAATATATATGCCAAACGAAATTCAACATGAAATATATATCATCCATAGATGCAAAAATATTTACTTTACTGAACATGGATTTATGTATAATGTTGATCTACTAGGAAGCTCACCCAAGGTTGAATTTTCAGTTTCAACAGCGTTTATGAAGAGTGATCTCTTCTCATAATTTGTATCTGCCAAGTCAGCCTCCTCACAAGAATGTACGTGTGATTCCAAGTAGGATTCGATATGTGCAGATAAAAATACATGTGCTGAATAGGCTACAGAGAAATGGAGACAGGAATTCACATGTTTGTTAACTTTAAAAACACATGGAGAACTATTTCAATTAAAAATTAACTAGATTTATTACAACTACCCTATATCATGCAAAAGGCAAGTCCAACTATACACCATGGCTCCTCCGAACTGCTTGTATTTCTATTCTGTTTGGGTTATTTTTCTCCATCATATTAGGATTAGTAGTCAGAGTCTAGTAGGGTATGGGTTAGTGTCAGTTGTCCCGGTCGGCCGGACACATCAACGTGGGTAACGAACCTAGTTGGGGAGGAATCGAAGGTCAAGAGACACGACAGATGACAGCAAGATAGGAGTTCTGATCATGCTGCAAACTTTTATTGTTCTCACATTCGAATTCATATGCTGCAGATGGAAAAGCTCTCTTATCGGCAGTTGCTGGATGTCTTCAGAAAGTGAGATAACCTCAGGATGTTTCAGGAAGACAGATGGACGCAGGATGTCTCAGGGAGATAGATGGCTGCGGGATGTCTCCCAGGCAGGATATCTCCCAGGGGGCTGCTTCTTGTCAGTGTAAGGCTATTCTTTGAAGGAGAACTTCCTTCTAGCCCCTGACCTCTCCCCTTTTTTATATAAAATATATGACCATACCTTACTGGCCAATGTTTTAGGGGGTGATAGAGGCTCTGTTTCTCAAGGAGGCCTTAGAATATCTCCTGATCTGAGAGAGCATGTTTACTAGAAGATTTCTTGGTGGCCTTGGCATGTTTTTGGAGGAGACGGCTTTGAGGGGGAAGCATGCCGACCGCCATGCACCAGACCGTGTCACTAAGAGGTCTTATGTTTTGGGATCCGTGGATCCATCCTCCTGCAGTCCATCCTGCACCCTCCGTTATTAGGGCCTAACATCCTCACTCCATGGGTGCATCCTCCCCCAAACGGAGGGGCCCATGGAGGACGAATCCTTATGGCAATGGCAGAAGATGGTTGGTCAGAGCTGTTACTTATAGTTTTATGTAAGAAAAAGAGATCTGTGGGGATGTAAACTTAAGAAATAAGCCTGTGAGAAGGGTAGAACATCCTTTTAAATGTTGGCAGCATGGTCTTCCATCTCCAGATGATGATAGTGAACCTGTATGGGCTTAGAGGCCAAAATATTAATCTGTTCTTTAATAAAGTGTACCAGCCTGTTTATAATGCAGGGGCCTATGGACACCATTAAAAGTAAACCCAACAAAGGGCCTAATAGGGGTACAAGGTAGGGTAGAAATCCATTAAACCCTGTCCAGAGGGGATTTTCAAAAAGTTTCCTTCGTCTCTTTTCTAGATCTTCTTGAAGCTGCTTAATTTTAGAGCGTACTATGCCTGATTTATTGGCATAAAAGCAGTATCGTTCCCCTAAGGCCAAGCAAATACCTCCCTGGTTAGCTGTCAGCAAATCTAAGCCTCGTCTATTTTGAAGAAACACTTCCGCCAGGGAGTCTACTAGGTTCTGCAAATCTTTAATGGTTCCTGATAGAGTTTATACATCATTTATAAGTTGTTGAGACAGGCGAGGTAAGAGTGTATTGCCTGACTAAGCCAGCTGTACCTGTGCCCACAGCAGCTGTTATTCGAAGGCTGGCAAGGAGTTGTAAGGCCTGTATTGCCCGCCTGTGTCTTTTCACTAAGGTGTCTAGACTTGGAATGCATAGAGTTTCGTCTCCTAGGACAATAGTTTTATGAGGGAGTAATAAGGCAAGAACACAGCCAACAGTCCAATTTGCTGGAAGCCTGGGGAAGGCCGAGTTTCCTCCACACATAAAAACTGTGCCATTGGGGGGACAAAGATGGGGTGGGTGAGGAATAGTTTTGTACTGTTGAGCAATTTCCAAAGGAAGTAACTCCAACATCAGTATCATACGTATTATTCTGCATCACGCCTAAAAGACATATTGTAAAAGTGCCTATAGGCTGTACTTTAAAAGGAAATCTGGGTTGGCATGTATTATCATCGTCTATGATAGAATTAATAGAACTGCAATAGGCATGATTGCCCCTGTTGTCATGGAGAGCCAGCAATCACCAGCAAGGGTGGGCTTGGAATTATTAAGGAAGGAGAAGGTAGTTTCCAAAGTATCTAATGTATTGGTATCTAAACCTGGAAGCTGGGATTTAGGCTATATTGAGGGATGATATGTGAGCTCAGGGATTTGGGGTTTCAAAAGTTTGATTATCTGAGGATGCTTGACAGCATCAGTGAATCCTCCACAATCAGAGACCCCTGTAGGTGCCTTAATGGGGCAGCAGGAGGGTTTACCGTCAGGGCCTTGGCACCCAGGTGACTGTAGCTTGGTGTATTTGCCATCTCCTCCCCGGGCAAAAAGAACGAGGGTATAATGAATAGTGGTCCCCCCTGCTGCATGAGTTTTAGTTATGGAGGCTTCAAATCATTGTTCTCCCTGCTTGTTAACACAAATTGAGGCCGACGCATAAGAAGAGACATGCATCTCTTGGGTATGCGTTCAAGTTTCAGAACAATTTTGGAGAGCTTTACTTGTACTAGGGGGAATAATCTTTGGCTTGATAACACATACCCATTTAGGCTGATGAACTCCTCCGAGCTTATGGTCAAACTCAGCACAGAGGTAAGCCACCTTAGTCACGCAGTCAGCAGTCTGGGTCCAACTAGTGGGAGCATGAGTCCAAGATCCTCCCTTGCATTCACAGGGAGGGCCAAAAAGGTACTCCATGATGTTGGAAGGTGGAGGACCAAGGCCTCCATGTACAAACCTGTTCAGCAGAAGTGCCTTAAGCAGGATGCTCACACAGATTGTTGGCTGCATCCTAAAAAGAGGAAAATTTGTCCTCAAGGGGAGGACCTCCGTCCCTATGTTGATGTAAGTCATTATCCTGTTTAACCAGGCGTTCTGGTAACCATCTAGGGCCTGCTTGCTCTTGGTCCAAAACACAAGCTGAGCCTCGTCCCCAGAAGAGGACACAATCTGGGCCTTTCCATTTATTTGTAAGGGGATTGCGCCACATAACAGGTGGGCGAACAGAATTGGACGAGAGATGCCAGTGTCAGTCTGTGGCTGAATGGCCTTAATTGTCTTGAGAAAGAAAAATAAGGGCAAATAATGCAATTAAGGCGATGCCTGGGAGTGGTAAATACAAGTGCAGAAGACTTCAAGTGGGTTAGCCAAGTCTTTAAGGTAAGGTGCAAGGTACCACAAAACTGTTTAAACTCGGCACTGGTATATGCAGGACAATTATTTTTTTTAATATGTATTTTTTTACCCATTACGGAAAAGGCTGAAACAAGATAAGAAAGGAATTCTTTGATAGCCTCTCCAGAATGTGGTGATGCAGAAATAAAGCCGCTGAAGGTATCTATAGAAACGTGTATATATTTGGTTTTTCCAAATTCAGAAAAATGAGTAACATCCATTTGCCAAAACTGATTGGACAGTAATCCTCTGGGGTTAACTCCCAAGTGTTGAATGGGGAGGAAGACAGGGCAACCAGGGCATGCTTTTACTATTTCTCGTGCCTGTTGCCTGGTGATTTTACATAGTTATCGAAGGCTCTGTGAATTTATATGGTGAAGATTGTGTAACTCCGTGGCCTTTTGAATGGAGCCATCAAAAATTGGAAAGATGAAACGAGTTGCTGCATCAGCTTGGGCATTACCTTGTATTAGAGGGCTCGGAAGATCAGAGTGTTCCCTGATGTGTCTTAAGAAAAATGGGTGTTGTCTGGCCTGAATTAGCTGCTGAAGCTGGTGAAACAGAAAGCCCACATTGGAAGAAGGCTTAATGGTGGGTGAAATCTCCAGCAGGGGCACAGAATGAGCAATGCAGGCACTGTACGTATAAATATTAACAGGATTATCAAAAAAATGTTTCAAAACTTGTGTTATGGCAAACAATTCCACAAACTGTGCTGAATGATAGACAGCATCAAAGGTGGTAGGCTGGTTATTGACAACAAAGACTGCTAGGCCATTACTGGAACCGTCTGTAAAGACAGTAAGGAATTGAGGAATGGGAGCCTTTTGAGTAATTTTGGGAAAAATAAATGGATGTAACTGGACAAAATGTAAAAGGGGGTCTTTGGGGAGGAGATTATCAATTGTTCCCAAAAAGCCTGATAGGACAATACCCCATTCATCCTCTGTCTGTAGTAAATATTGGTTTTGGTCCTTAGTAAATGGAATTAAAATATTATCAGGGTCTTTGACAAAATGTTGTCGAGTTAGCAAACGACCTTTAAAAATAATAGAAGCTACCTGAGCAAGATAAACAGTAATAACCTTGGAGGATGTGGTGGGTAAATGGACACAAAGCAAGGAGTAGCCTTTATTTTTAAAATGTGTATTTCACTGCCGAAATATTCCTGTGGGTGTATGAGGAGTGTGTAAAATAACCAGAACCAGAGGAAGGTTATAAGAATTTTGTGTAACAAACTTTTGGGCAATGGCTTCTGTGACTTGATTTAATGCCTGCCATGCCTCAGGAGTAAGCTTTTGAGGGGAGGAGGGGTGGGAATCACCTCTCAAAATATCATTAAGGGGCAAATGTACACAAGTGGGTAATTTTAAATATATTCATAGCCATTGAATATCCCCCAGTAATTTTTGAAAATCATTAAGGATGTGAAGATGGTCCAACCGTAGTTGTATCTTAGGAATTTGGATCTGATTATCTTGAAGTTTAAGGCCCAAATAGTTATAACGGTTCTGTGTTTGAACCTTATCAGGAGCCATCTGTAGTCCCAAGCTAGTGAGAATTTTGTAAAGGTCCAAGTAACAATTATAATGGTCATGTGTATTAGGTGCAGCAATTAACAAATCATCCATATAATGTAAAATATAAATTTGTGGCCATCACTCTCTCACAAGGTGTACTGCTTGAGCAACGTATTTTTGGCAAAGACTAGGGCTGTTGGCCATACCTTGGGGAAGAACCTTCCACTGAAATCTCTGCATAGGGCCCTGAAAATTAATGCAAGGGAGACTAAAGGCAAAATAGGGTCTATCCTCAGGATGTAAAGGAATGGTAAAAAAACAATCTTTTAAGTCAATAACCATTTTACAATAGTTTTTGGAAATAGCCACTGGTGTGTGAATGCCTGGCTGTAGTGCTCCCATCGGGTGCATAACTTTATTAATGGCACACAAATATTGTAAAAGGCACCACTTGCCTAATTTTTACTTGATAACAAAAATAGGAGTATTCGATGGTGAGGTTGAGGGCTCTACATGGCCGGCTGCCAGCTCTTCCTGCACTAACATGAAGGCAGCCTCCAAATTTTCTTGGGTAAGGGGCCACTGATCCACCCACACAAGAGTCTGAGTCTCCCAAATAAGTTTATATCCATGGGGTACAGGAGAGCCAGGGACCGACACTAAAAATCCGAATACCCAAGTCCCTATGTATTTGTTTTTTGTATGGGTTGTATAGGCTCAACCAGTCCTTGTCTCAGTCTCCCAAGGCCTGTACCATGGACAGAATTGATATGAAGCATTTGATGAGTCACTATGGAATTGGGACTGGGAAGAATAACTTCCATTTGACTCAAAATATCTCGGCCACATAGGTTAACAGGGAGGTCAGGAACAACAAAAGTAGTCACCATTCCTTTATTACCCTCTTTATCAGTCCAGCGAAGAGCCCTAGAGCTGACCAGAGGATTTTTTGACTGTCCTATCCCTTTAAGGTCAGTCAAGGATGGGGTGAGGGGCCAAGCTGATGGCCAGTATTTTGGAGAAATAATTGTGGCAACAGCTCCAGTACCTAGAATTCCTTGGAATTCTTTTCCTTCAATAAGTAAGGATATGGTGGGTCTATTGTGAGAAATGGGTTGAACCCAATATACATCAGAGGAGCCCAAGGATTCAGTCCCCCTCGGTAGGTTTGGGCGGTGGAAGTGCCTGCTGGATAAAAGGGAAGGAGTATTAATTTGCAAGTCTTGTTCCTGCTGCTATGGCCACAACTCCATTAATAGCTGTGGCCAGTATTTTTATTTCTCCAGTGAAATCATAATAATTAATGCTAGGGAAGAAATGAACACCTTGTAAGTTAGTAGAGGCTCTTCCAAGAATAAAGGCACACATATGAGATGGAGGGGGACCCATTATTCCAGTGGGTATTATCTGGGGCCCTTGCATTGAGTCTAATATAGTATCGGTGGTGGCACAGAAGTCCAATCCTGCACTGCCAGGGGTGGCTAGTTTGAGGGAGGCAATTTTGGAGAAGGATTTTGAGGTAGGTTGGGAGTTTGGGAGGGAACAAATTTTATTGCCCCTGGGTTTGTCCTGGGAGATGTCATGGCCAGGGGCTGGCCCCGCAGGGAGTTTCCCAAGAAGAGGAAAGAAATAGGCTGTCTGAGGGCATTTGTCTTAGATCTACACTCACTGCCCCAGTGATGACCCTTACCACATCTAGGGCAAAGGGTAGCTTGGGGCGGTTTAGCCCCAGTTTGAGGAGACACTATTCCTAGGCTTTGTTTGCCTGTCAGACACTTGAGTGCAAAATGGCCAGGTTGTTTACAAGTAAATCAAGTATTTGAGCCAGGATTGTGAAAGTTCTTGGTAAAAGCGGCACCTAGGACAAGATCCATGGCATGGGCTGCACCCACCCCTGCACAGAGTCTAATAAAGTCAGAAAGTTTCCCTTTATCCTTATGTGGTCAAAAAACATCCTGACATGCCGGGTTGAAGTTTTCAAAGGCAAGATGTTTTACAAAGGTGCTTTCGCTTTGGCTTGGTCCAAGCAAGCATTCTGCAGCTAGGTTAAGCCAGGGAACAAAGTTGCTATAAGGCTCTCCGGGCCCTTGTCAAATTTTTGCCAGGGAAGTGGTAGCCAAGGCCTTTTGAGGGAGGTGTCTCCAAGCATATAAGGAAGCCATCTGAATCTGCGTCAAAAGTCCAGCAGGGAAATGTGCCTGTTTAGTTTTAGTGTCAAAAGGCTCATTGCCCACTAGCTTAACATAAGTCCAGGATTTAGAGGAGGTCTTAGTTAATATTTTTTGAGCAGTTTCCCGACAGTGCTCTTTGAAATCTGCATTCCATAACAGGAAGTCTCTGGCACTGAGGGTAGCTTGGTCTAAAAATTTCCAATAATTGGGAGTAAGCCATTGTGTGCTGTGGATTTCTAATAAAGGCAACATGTAGCACGCAGTGGGGCCATAGTGAGCACAAGCCTTTTTAAGTTTTTCAAGAAAATGCAGGCTTAATTTTTTGTAGACTCTGGGTTCCTTCCTGCCTAGGGGTGAACTTCTCATCTTCTGAGTCTTGATCTCCTTGATTCACTTCCTCGCTTCCTCCTCTTGATACTCATCTAAGTCTTTGACCTCAGCCTGGGCAGGCTTATCTATCTGACTGGTGGTGACTGGGAATGCGAGCACAGGCCGATGGAGTGGCTTCACCTTTGTATTAGACCGCTGTGGGACAGTTGCACTGACTCCGTACCTAAGGCTAATGAACATAGCTCAGATTGAAGCGATCTTAATTCTTTTAAAGGTTGGATCTGTTCCCTTCTATATTGTAAGGATGCTTTCAAGGGAGCCAGGTTAGGCAAGGGAAGTGGGAAAAAATATCTGGGGGGGGGCATTTTTACCCTGAAGGGTCAGAGCACAAAAGGCAGTAGGGATATAGGAGGGAGGTGGATGTGTAAGTCCTATAGGCTGTGGCAGGGTCCTGAGAGGTGGAGGGTCTTCTGAATTGTAGCGAGCTGCTTCCTTCTCCCAGGTAGCCTCCTCCACAGGGGTCAATGTGTCTCCGGGATTTAAAACTGGATAAAGGCAGTTGGTAATTATTGGAGCCTTATTCATTAGGGTGGTATTTTTAGGGGGATCAGGAAGGGTCCCACGGTCCTGGGGAGCCTGAGAAGGGTCTATGTCTATACTAACTGAGGGGCATGCCGAGGGGGAATGAGAGGTAGTTGCATAGTCTCTTCCCCAATCCTGACAAGTTTTAAGGTACCATTGTCAAAGGGTGAACTTTTAAGAATTTCATTAATTAAGTTCCAGTAAGAAAAGGTGGGAACAGGCACATTTTCTGGGCAAAGGATTCATAATAATCTTTTATACAGTCTCCTACTTTAAGCCATCTTTTATCATCAATGATCCTTTCAAGGGGAAACCATGGACACAGTTCTCCTTTGTGTGAAAAGAAAAAATTTAAGTCTTTTTTCTTAACACGGGCCCCCAGGTCTTGAAGGACTCCTTGAGGGCTGACAAAAACAAATCATGTGATGAAACTGCTTGTCCCATAGTGGGTCACTCACCGTGCGTCATCCCCACCCTCCTCCTGGATCTGTTTCTCGGTGGTGTCTTCTGCTGTGATCGCGAGCTCCGCTTGACAAAGTCTTCCAGGAGGTCGGGGTCCCCCGCAGTCAAAGGCTCGAGACCCAGTCGTTGGGCGCCAGATGTCCCGGCCGGCAGGACACATCAACGTGGGCAGCGAACCTAGATAGGGAGGAATGAAGGGACAAGAGACACGAGAGATGACAGCAAGACAGGAGTTCTGATCAAGCTGCAAATTTTTATTGTTAACACAGGGGTATTTATATGCTGGATGTGGGAAATCTCTCTTATTTCTAGATGTGTTCACAAGGTGAGATAACCTCAGAAAGTTTCAGGAAGACAGATGGCCGCAGGATGTCTCAGGGAGACAGATGGCTACAGGATGTCTCCCAGACAGGATGTCTCCTGGAGGCTGTTTCTTGTAAGTGTCTGGCTATTCTTTGAAGGAGAATTCCTTCTACCTCTGACAGTCAGGGATTCAGTATTTCGAATGGAAAATTGGAAAATGAATCCAATGTGTATGCAAATATGTGCTACCCAAAAGTCTTCCCACTCTCATTCAGAACAATGCCTTGACATTACCTTCACCCCAAGTAAGACACAATAACAGGAGAAGAGTTAGAAAATCTCTGAATACACATCTGGAATGGAAAATGCTCAGGAGTTAACAACCTTGCAGATGGTAGAGGTGTTTCCAAAAGTAAGGTACATGGTGAAAACTCCACAAACATGGAGCTTTGTTGGCCTAAACACTTCTTGAGAAACTGCCTCTGAGGTTGGGCACTTGAAAAATATGTTGTTGTTAGGAGCTTTTGCTTCCTTTGTAGTGAGACCATCAAAGCTGTGTTTGCATCTATGTGACCTAGAGCACATGGTTTCTTTTTTTCCAATGAACATGAGGCAGCAGGGCTGAATTCTCTCTTTGTAGGTAAACTGTTGCCATTTGGGGGCTAATTGTCTCCCAGTGTGGACTGTGAAGCCATTTGGTCTTTCTCTAATTTTTGTGGTGTTTCTTGCAGCTG
Organism: Callospermophilus lateralis; assembly: GCF_048772815.1. Taxonomy (NCBI): domain Eukaryota; kingdom Metazoa; phylum Chordata; class Mammalia; order Rodentia; family Sciuridae; genus Callospermophilus; species Callospermophilus lateralis. The sequence goes on along the minus strand of NW_027514354.1, from coordinate 723,821 downwards.
CACTGGGAGTTTGGTATTTGCTTCACGAAATACGAGGAGGTCAACTGGAACAGAGTGCTGGAGGGAGTTCTGTCACGTGTGGTGGTTAAGGATCTGCAGGAGAGTGCACCAACCACGCTTCTATCCCACATAGATTGCCCCCTTGACTATAGCAGTCTGATTCTAAACATTGCCCTGAAACCTCTCCATATAACAAGATGCCTTTACATCCAAGGGTATGGGGGCTGCACCATGTCAGTCACAAACCATTTGGAAGCCAATGGCAGATCCACATCACCATACCACAGATGTTTTAACAAACACCTGCACACCACTGTTCTAGGCTGACTACTCAGCAGGCTCCAAATTACTGGCATCTCTGTTCTACACCATTTTCATGAAACCCAGTCAATCAAGGCACTGTCTGGTTCACTCATGATTATCTATAGGACATCCAAAGGTTCTCCAGTGACACCTGGTCATGGGAATTTCAAAAATTCAATGGTATTTATCTATCCATTTTTCAAGGATGAAGTTTGAGGCACTGTGGGATTCAATTCATTCAGGAACCATTAAATGGAGAGGAAGCTCATTTCAATGAAAGCTCAGGAGAATTCTAACAGGCAAGGCTTCCCAAAGACAGGCTAAAAGGTCACATTAAGCCAGGCATTTGAGGTCTACAATGTGTGGTCCATGTGTGTTTTGACTTGCAACTATGGCTGCCAATTCTTTAAGAATAAAATCGTTTGCTATCCTTCCTGAGATTCCCAGTGCTCTGTGAAAAGCTACCCTGGGCCTAGATCTCAGTTTCCAAGGGTGACTCTCATGCCTGGCCTCCTAAAATCCCAACACAATACATGGCAATACTTCTTTGAGGTTAGTTCCAGAACTCAGTCTCTAAGGGGAATCACAGCAGTGTTCAAGCCCAGGTGGACCCAGTCATCTCTTCCAACGGCCACAAAAATGACCACAATAAAAACCAAAACACTTCCACATGGCCCTCATCTTCTTCCATATAGACACTCATCATAACCTCAGGCTGTAGGTTTCCATGAGGGCCACAGACAAAGACAGTATCCAAAATAAGGTCCTTTGCCCCCATTTGCCTAAAGTCAGTGTGGCAGGTACACTCTACATGTGAACCAGGTGTGATCAAAGAGGCCTGGCGTTAATATGGCTCTGATTCTCCATTTTGTGGCCTAATGACTGAGGGGTTTAGATTCTTTTTGTTAATTGGAGTCATGAGAAAACCCAAGAACCTATGGCCTAACCTCTGCAGTGATTTGAAGAACTCATTTGACCCAAAAGATCCCTATCCTCAAAGATGGAGGTCAGGAACCTTACAGAGCAAGGCAAGAGACTTAATCCACAATGACTGCTCTTTTGGGTATTTTGGTTTTAGATGCACACATGGGATTTTTTTAGATCCATCAGGTGCTGAGAATCTAAGCCACAACCTCACACAGGGCCAAGAAGCTGATTCAGACACATCCCTTTCTAAAGCAATTAAGCAAAGAGCCACAGCTGATGCCCATACATTTCCATTTGAAAACTCTTCAGTCTTTTCAAAGGGGTGCCTGAAGCAAAGACCTTCCTGACATTCAGGGCAACAGTACAATAGGTAAGCAAAAGGCCCAAAGCAGAGTTTCTCTACTGAGACTTTCCTGGTCACACTGATATCTGAGTTTTTTGAGATGCTCACCATTCCCTTCAGCTATCCAGTACATAGCCGTGTCACAGAGCTTGGAGGTGGTACATATCTTGGACACAAAACCATGAGCCTATTCTGGAGATTGTCCAGAATTCAGAAAGAAAACAGCAACTTATGTAGATATTAGGAGTGGCCCATCCATAAGGCAAGCCGCAGATCATTCATAAATACGGCAGGATAAATCCTGGAAAGATTTCTACTAGACAGGACATATGTATTGATGCGCTCTTTTGTCTAATGTCTACAACCACGGACACAGTGGGATACACAGACATAGAAACACTCGCCTTGTCAAAAGACTTACTAGAAACAATTCACACCAAACCAAACCAAACAACTTTCCTACCTATACTCAGAATATGAGACAAACCAAAAACCCACACAGACCCCCAAGTAGGTCTGTGAAAATACGGAGTGTCCTTTGACTGGTGGGCCTTAATATATTCCCCCATAATGGGCTGTCCTGTCTCAGATCTGGTCTCTGTGTCCAACTCTATGAAGCTGTCAGGAGCCAGTGGTGAGCCACTACCTTCTTTCTCAGAAAAAGCCCCTCTTCAGACCTTCTTGGCATTTGGCCATCCTCACATCAGTAGGTACCAAGAAAGACTGTCTCTGTCCTTGGAAATTCCAAACAAGTTTGACCACTGGGAGTTGGACTTGGACTGGCTCTGGGTGCCTGGCTTCCTGTATCCCAAGTTCAGAGAGTTCCATCACCAAGGAAGTTAGTTGAGGTCACTTGCTTCAGGAACTGAATGAGGTCACTGCCTTGGAAACCACTTTGTCCTCACAGTTGCTTCCAAGGGTCCCATGAGATGGATGCTGCCCCTATTTCCCGTGACACTTTCACAAGTTAGAATTGTATATCACCCATAGGCACCCGGGAACAGCTCTCCACAGAGGCCTGGTTTGGTCCATCTTCTCTACATTAAGAAGAGAGAGGCTGATTCTGACACAACCCTTCATCCTGACCAGGTTGTTTGCCATGGAAGATTACTTTTAATCTTTCAGGTCCTTCATTGCTGCCTACATCTTCTCCAGGGATCATTTCTGCATGGACCTTTAAGATTCTCAGCAAATGGAAGATCCCCTACATTCCTGTATTGTAAGACCAACTCTGTCCCTGCTCTTCTGTAAAGTTAGATTGAGGGAAGAGTGTATGGTTAGGGTTAATAACATGTTCGATTTGTGTTATGACTCATTCTGCTGGATGAATAATGGTATTGGGAACCTGCGATATTTATAAGATTATATAGGTGAAATATATGTATGAAAACAGAAATCTAGAAATTGAAGCCCAGAAGCGCATTGGGCCCTTGATTGGGATACATAGTGTTGAATTACATTCTGCACAGATGACTCAGATTAATCCATATACAATGGCATAGGACCTTGTAAATTGGATGATTGAATGAGGAAGAGAACATCCAGTCAAAAAGGGATAGTTGGTAGGATTACAAAGACAGTCGGTAGGTTAGGAAGTAGAGTGAGTTTAGAATTTGGACCGAAACTTCTTTAAAAATAGGGTTTCAGTTAGAGAGTGAATGTAAATGTCAGCACATATGAAGCTTCAGTCACAATGATGAACTTTGAAAAATATGTGGGAAAGAAGTTAATAATAGAGATATTACAATATCAGGCAAAGTATAAAGTGAGTGATAGGATTAGACATTTTGAACAGGGTTGAGTTTGAATATATAATCTTAAGAAGAAACAAATATGCAGTCACCAGTAGGATTGACATTTGAGAGCATTAGACAACCTGGCCTTGGATGCTTTTAGTAATCCATGTTCACTTTCCCTTTAGGCTTTGGTAAAATCACAAGTGTGACCTTTGCATTTTTTGTCCAGAATATTACAGTCATAGAATGTATATGTAGATCAGGTGACATGAATATTTCTTCCAGCAATTCTGGGAGCAATGTTTTGAAGTCCTATAAATTAGTATTGGGTGTACAAAGAGGTGTACCCTGTGTGTATGAATATAGAGATAATGCATGAATAGACCACATTTTGAATAAATAATATAACTGGTCCCACTTTAAATAACAGATTGAATTGATATCTGAAATCTTATAAGAAATCTTATATTGATATAACATTATTCATTCCAACCAGCAATACATCTAAAGGTAATATTAGGATTATAGTTTATCATGAAAAATATGTGAGTTTTGCTTCAAAAGTGATCATGGAAATTGAAAATAATGTGTTTAAAAAGAAGTCTCATCAAAAGACCAGTCAAGAAACATGGAGGAATACATGTGTTCTGACGAAGAAAGTGATTGAAAGTGAAACTAATGCCTATAAATTTGCGAACTTGTGGATGAAAATATATCCTATGATGTGCATAAACTGAAGAAACAGTAATGTAGCAGTCTTGAATAAAAATGAACATCAAAATACACATCATGTCCCATAGGAATCTACTTGCATTGATGTTAAACTGGGTCAGTTACTGTAGAAATATTAGGATTTTTATGCACCATTCACTAAAGTTAATTTTCAGTACTAGGAAACAAATATGTATTTAAGGAGAATGAATATTTTGAAAAAAGTCTTGAGAAAATTTGATTATAAATCCACATACTTGAATATGAATGAGTTAAGGGAGTGTATAATAAGACACATATTTCATATTTTAAAATATCTGGGGTGTATATATATATATATATATATATATATATATATATATATATATATACACACACACACACACACAAACAAACATACACAGACATTAAAAATAACATAATATATACCAATTGAAATTCACCATGAAATGTATATCATCCAGAGATCCAAAAATACTTATTTTCTTGAACCTGGATTTATGTATAATGTTATTCAACAAGGAAGCTCACTCATAGGTTGAATTTTCAGTTCCAATAGCATTTAGGAAGAGTGATCTCTTAAAATTTGTATCTGCCAAGTCAGCCACGTCACAAGAATGTACGTGTAGTATAAGGTAAGATTCTATAATTGCATGTAAAAATACATGTGCTGAATAGGCTACAGAGAAAGGGAGACAGGAATTCACATATTTGTTAACTTTAAAACACATGGAGAACTATTTCAACAAATAATTGACTACATTTATATCTCCTATCCTATATAATGCAAAAGACAATTCCAACTATACACCATGCCTCCAGTTCTGAACTGCTTGTATTTTTTTCTTTTTGGGTTATTTTTCTCCATCTTGTTAGGATTAGTTGTCAGAGTCTACCAAGGTAGGTGTTAGTGTCAGGTATTCAGTATTTCGAATGGAAAATTGGAAAATGAATACAATGTGTATGTAAATATGTGGTACACAAAAATCTTTCCACTCTCATCCAGAACAATGCCTTGACATTACCATCACCCAGAGAAAGACAAAATTAGAGGAGTAGAGTTAGAAAATCTGTGAATAAATAACTGGGATGGAATATGCTCAGGAGTTCACAAACTTGGAGGTGGTAGAGGAGATTCCAAAAGTAAGGGACAGAGTAAACACTCCACAAACATGGAGCTCTGCTGGCCTAAAGACTTCTTGAGAAACTGCCTCGTAGGTTGGGCACTTGAAATATATATTATTGTCTGGAGCTTTAGCTTCCATTGTAATGAGACCATCAAAGCTGGGTCTGAATCAATCTGACCTGGAGGACATGGTTTCGTATTTTCCACTGAATATGAGGCAGCAGTGCTGAATTCTCTCTTTGTAGGTAAACTGTGGAAACGGGGGGCTAAGTGTATCCACATGTGGACTGTGAAGCCATTTGGTCATCCTCCACTTTTCATGGTGTTTCTTGCTGCTGCACTGGGATTTTGGTATTGCTTCATGAAATACATAGAATTCAACTGTTACCCGGTGCTTGAGGGAGTTCTGCCATGTGTGGTAGGTCAGGGTCTGCAGGAGAATGCACCAACGAGGCTTCTATCCCACATAGCTTGCCCCCTTGACCATAGCACCTTGATTCTAAACATTGCCCTGAAACCTCTCCATATAACAAGATGCCTTTACATATAAGGGTCTGCTGGCTGCACCACGTCAGTCACAAGCAATTTGGACGCCAATGGGAGATCCATATGGCCCCACCACAGATGTTTTATCACACACCTTCCCACCACAGCTCTGGGCCCACTCCTCAGCAGTCTTCAACTTTCTGAAATCTTTGTTCTGAACCATTTTCATGAAAACCAGTCAATCAAGGCACTGTATTATATACTCATGATCAGAAACAGGACATCCAAAGTTTCTCCAGTGCCACCTGGTGATGGGAATTTAAAAAATTTCATGGTATTTATCTAGCCATTTTTCAAGGATGAAGTTGGAGGCACTGTGTGTTTCAATTCATTCTGGAACCATTAAATGGTGAGGAAGCTCATTTCAATGAAATCTCTGGAGAACTCTCACAGGCAAGTCTTCCCAAATAGTGGCCAAAAGATCACATAAATTCAGGCCCATTGATGTCTACAATTTGCCGTCCATGTGTGATTTGACTCTCATCTATGGCTGCCAAGTCTTTCACAATAAAATCATGTGATATCCTGGCTCAGATTCCCAGTGCTGTGTGAAAAGCCACCCTGTGTCTATATCTCAGTGTCCAAGGGCCACTCTCTTGCGAAGCCTCCTAAAATCCCAAGACAATTCTTGGCAATACTTCTCTGAGGTCAGTTCAAGAACTCAGTCTCTAAGGGAAATGACCCCAGAGTTCAAGCCCAGGTGGACCAAGTCATCTCTTCCAACTGCCACACAAATGACCACAATTAAAACCAAAACACTCCCACATGGCCCTCATCTTCTTCCATATAGACACTCATTATTACCTCTGGCTGGAGGTTTCCATGAGGGGCGCAGCCCAAGACAGTGTCCAAAATACACTCCTTTGCCCCTCATTTGCCTAAAGTCTGGGTGGCCTGGAAACTCGTCCGGGGAAGCAGGAGTGATAAAATAGGCCTGCTGTAAATACTGCTCTGCTTCTCCAGTTTGAGTCCTACTGAAAGTCAGTTATAAATTCTTTATGTGATTTGGATTTTGCAGAAAACCCAAGCACCTATGGGCTAGCCTCTGCAAGGCTTTGAAGAACTCATTTGAACCAAAGGTTCCTATTCACCCTTGATTGAGGTCAGGAACCTTACAGAGGTAGGCGAGAGACTTCTTCCACAATGACTGCTCTTTTGGCTAATTTAGTTTTGGATTCACACATGGGATCTTTTTTTACATCCATTATGTGCTGAGAATCTAAGCCACAGCCTCACACAGGACCTAGAGCCTGATTCAGATACATCCCATTCCAAAGCAATTAAGCACAGAGCCACAGGTGATTCCCATTAGTTTCCATTTGAAAACTGTTTTCTTCAGGCTTCCCAAATTGGGGCCTGAGGCAAAGGCCTTCCTGACATTCAGGGCAACAGAACAATAGGTAAGAAAACAGCCCAAAGCAGTGTTTCTCCACTGAGACTTTCCTGATCACACTGATATCTCAGTTTTCTGAGATGCTCGCAATTCCCTTCAGCTATCCAGTACATGGCCATGTCACAGAGCTTGGAGGTGGTACATATCTTGGACACAAAAACATGAGCCTATTCGGGAGAGTGGCCAGAATTCAGAAAGAAAACAGGAACTTAGGAAGATATCAGGATTGCCCATGGATAAGGAAAGCCACAGTTCATTCATAAATTGGGAAGTATGAATGCTGGGAAGCTTTCTACTAGACAGGACACATCCATTGAAGCATTCTCTTTTCTAATGTCTACAACCACGGACACAGTGGAATACACAGACCCAGAAACACTCGCCTTGTCAGACGACTTACTAGAATCAGTTCACTCCAAACCAAACAAATCACCTTTCTTACATATTCTCAGAGCATGAGACAAAAAAACACAAACCCACACGCACACACCCACAAAGGCAAATCCTTCCCCCAAGAAGGTCTGTGACTATCCGGAAGTCCTCTGACTGATGGGCCATACTATGTTCCTCCGAAATGGCCTGTCCTGTCTCAGATCTGTTCTCCTTGTGCAACTCTATGAAGTTGACAGGAGCCAGTGGCGAGCCACTACCTGGTTTCTCAGGAATGGCCGCTCTTCAGAGCTTTCCTGGCATTTGGCCATCCTCACATCAGTAGGTACCAAGAAAGACTAACTCTGTTCTTGATGAATCCAAACAAGTGAGACCACTGGGATTGAAACTGGGACTGGCTCTGGGTGCCTGGCTTCCTGGATCCCATGTTCAGAGAGTTCCATCATCAAGGAAGTGATGTGAGGTCACTTCCATCAGAAACTGAATGAGGTCACTGCCTTGGCAACCACATTGTCCTAACACTTGCTTCCAAGGGTCCCATGAGATTGAGGCTGCCCCTACTTCCTGTGACACTTTCACAAGTTAGAATGCTATATCAACCATAGGCACTCGGGAACAGCTCTCCACACAGGCCTTTTTTGGTCCATCTACTCTACATTAAGAAGACAGAGACTGATTCAGACACAACCCTTCATCCTGACCAGACTCTTACTCTCTCTGGTCCTTCATAGCTGCCAACATCTTGTACAGAGATCATTTCTGCATGGACGTTATAGGTTCTCAGCAGGTGGAAGATCCCCTACATTCCTGTATTGTAAGACCAACTCTTTCCCTGCTCTTATGTAAAGTTAGATTGAGGGAACAGTGTATGGTTAGGGTTAATAACATGTTCGATATGGGTTAGGAATCATTCTGCTGGATGAATAATGGTATTCGGAACCTGTGATATTTATAAGACTATCGAGGTGAAACATAAATATGAAAACAGAAATCTAGGAACGATTGGAAGCCCAGAAGGTCATTGGGCACTCAATTGGTATACTTAGCTTTGAATTTCGTTCTGCACAGTTGTTTCAGATAAATAGATAATCAATGGCCTAGGACCTTGTACCTTGGATCATTGAATGTAGAAGAGAACATCCACTCAAACAGGGATAGTCGGTAGGATTAGGAAGATAGTTCGTAGGTTTCAAAAGAATAGGGAGTAAAGCATTTGGACCAAAATTTTTTAGCTATGGGGATTCAGTTAGAGAGTGAATGTCAATGTCAGCACATGTGAAGAGTCATTCGCAATTATTAACTGGAGAAAAGGTGTAGGAAAGCAGATATCAATAGAGACATTAGGAAATCAGGTACATTACAACGTGTGTGATAAGAAAATACATTTTTAACAGGGTTGAGGTTGAAAATATAATCTTAGGAAGAAACAAATATGTAGTCTTATTATACGATTAAGAATGATATTTGAGAGCATTAGGGAACCAGGTCATGGATGTTGTTAGTAATACATGGTCACATTCAATTTGGGCTTTGGTACAATCATAAGTGTGACCCTTGCATTTTGTGTCAGGAATATTACTGAGATGAAATGTATATGTATATTAGGTGAGTAGAAAATTCATCATGAAATATATATCATCCACAGGACCAAAAATATTCATTTTACTTAACGTGGATATATAGGTGAAATATAAGTATGCAAACAGAAGCCTAGGTAAGATTTGAAGCCCAGAAGAACACTGGGCCTTTGATTGTGATACTTAGATTTGAATTATGTTCTGCAGAGTTGTCTCAGATAAATCGATATACAATGGTACAGGACCTTGTACCTTGGATGATTGAATGGCAAAGAGAACATCCAGTCAAACAGGTATAGTCAGTAGGATTAGGAATATAGACTGTAGGATTAGAAAGAAGAATGAGTAAAGGATTTGGACAAAAAGCTATGCTTCTCCAATTTGAGGCCTACTTTCATGCGTGGGCGACGCTCATGTGTGGCCTCCTAATATCCCAACACAATGAATGGAAATAATTCTCTGAGGTCATTTCCAAAACTCAGTATCTTAGGGGAATCACACCAGAGTTCAACCCCAGGTGGACCCAGTCATCTCTTCCAACCACAACACAAATGACCACAATTAAAACCAAAACACTCCCACATGGCCCTTATCTGCTTCCATATACACACTCATTATAACCTCTAGCTGGAGCTTTCCATGATGGGCACAGCCCAAACAGTGTCCAGAACAAGCTCCCTTGCCCCTCATTTGCCCAAAATCAAGGTGGCCTGGACACCCTTCCTGTTAACCAGGAGTGATCAATAGGCCTGCCGTTAATACTGCTCCGCTTCTCCAATTTGAGGCCTACTGACTGTGGGGTTTAGATTCTTTATGTGAATTGGAGTCATGAGAAAACACAAGCACCTATGGGCTACCTTTTGCAGGGCTTTGAGCAACCCATTTTATTGAGTCTAGGAGTTGGACAAAAAGTTCTTTAGCAAAGGGGTTTTATTAGAGATTGAATGTAAATGTCAGCAAATCTGAAGAGTCATTCACAATGATGAACTGGAAAAAAGGTGTAGGAAAGCAGGTATCAATAGATACATTAGGAAATCAGGCAAAGTACAAAGTGTGTGACAGGAAAAGACATTTTTAACAGGGTTGAGGTTGAATATATAATCTTAGGAAGAAACAAATATGTAGTCACCAATAGGAATGATATTTGAGAGCATTAGAGAACCAGGACATGAATGTTTTTAGTAATACATGGTCACATTCAATTTAGGCTTTGGAACAATCATAAGTGTGACCCTTGAATTTTGTGTCAGGAATATCACTGAGATGAAATGTATATGTATATCAGGTGAGCAGAGTATTTCTTCCAACGTTTCTGAAGCAATAATTTAAAGGCTTATACTTTAGTATTGGGGATACAAAAGGTGTACCCTGTGTCTATGAATATGGATAAGATGCCATAATGGATAATACTGTAAATAAATAACATAGCTGGTTCCAACTTTAAATAATGGATTGAATTGATATCTGAAAATATATAGAAAATCTTATATTGATATATGTACATTCCTTCCAACCAGTTATACATCTAATTTTGATATTAGCATTATGGTTTATCACGAAGAGTGTGTGAGTTTTGCTTCAAAAATGATTATGGAAATTGAAAATAATGTGTTTGGAACGAAGTCTCATTAAAAGACCAGTCAAGAAACATGGAGGAATACATGTGTTCTGAGGCAGGAAGTGATTGAAAGTGAACCAAATGCCTACAAATTTTTGAACTTGTGGATGAAATGATGTATCCTTTGATGTCCATAAACTGAAGAAATAGTAATGTACAAGTGTTGAATATAAATGACCTTCAAATATACATCATGTCCCATAGGGTTCTACTTGCATTCATGTTAAACTGGGTCAGTTACTGTAGAAATATTAGGATTTGTAAGCACCATTCACCGAAGTTAGTTTTCAGTACTAGGAAATAAATATGTATTTCAGGTGGATGAATATTTCTGAGAAAAATCTTGTGAAATGTTGATTATAAATCCACATATAGAAACATGAGTGAATTTAGGAAGTGTATAATAAGACACATATATTTCATATTTTGAAAAATCTGGAGAGTATATATATATATATATATATATATATAGAGAGAGAGAGAGAGAGAGAGAGAGAGAAATAGATATATAGATAGATACATAGATAGAAACACATTCAAAGACATTAAAATGTAGCAATATATATGACAATCGAAATTCATCATGAAATATATATCATCCACATATCCAAATATATTCATTTTAATGAACATGGATTTATGTATTATGTTGTTCATCTAGGAAATTCACCCTCAGGTTGAATTCCAGTTCCATCAGTATTTAGGGGGAGTGATCTCTTCTCACAATTTGTATCTTCCAAAATCAGTGAGCTCACAAGAATGTACATGTGATACCAGGTAGGATTCTAAATATGCCTAAAATAATACATGTGCTGAATAGGCTACAGAGAAAGGGAGACAGAAATTTACAAATGGGTTAACTTTAAAAACTCATGGAGAAATATTACAATGAAAAATTGACTAGATTCGTAACACATACCATTGATAAAGCATAAGGCAAATTAAAGTATACACCATGCTTCCTATGAATGGCCTGTATTCTTATTCTGTTAGGTTTCTTTTTCTCATATTAGGATTAGTAGTCAGAGTCTAGTAGGGTATGGGTTAGTGTCAGGGATTCAGTATTTCAAATGGAAAATAGCAAAATGAATCTAATGTGTATGCAATTATGTTCTACACAAAAATCTTCCCACTCTCATCCAGAACAATGCCTTCACGTTACCTTCGCAGCAACTAAGACATAATTAGTGGTGAAGAGTTAGAAAATCTGTGATTACATATGTGGAAAGGAAAATGATCAGGAGTTCACAAACTTGGAGGTGGTAGAACAGTTTCCAAAAGTAAGGGAGAGGGTAAACACTACACAAACTTGGAGCTCTGCTGGCCTAATTACTTTTTGATATACTGCCTCTGAGGTTGGGCCCTTGAAATATACGTTGTTGTCAGGAGCTTTAGCGTCCTTGGTAGTGAGACTACCAATTCTGGGTCTGCATCTATGTGACATGGAGGACATGCTTCCTTATTTTCTAGTGAACATGAGGCAGCAGTTCTTAATTTTCTCTTTTTAGGAAACTGTGGCCACTGGTGTCTAAGTATCTACCTGTGTGGACTGTGAAGCCATTTGGTCATCCTCCACTTTTCATGGTGTTTCTTACTGCTGCACTGGGAGTTTGGTGTTGGCTTCACGAAATACAAGGAGTACAACTGGGACACAGTTCTGGAGGGAGGACTCTCACGTGTGGTGGGTCAGGGTCTGCAGGAGAATGCACCAACCACGCTTCTATCCACATAGCTTTCCACCTTGACCAAAGCAACCTGATTCTGAACATTGCCCTGAACCCTCTCCATATAAAAAGATGCCTTTACATATAAGGGTCTGCTGGGTTCACCATGTCAGTCACAAGTCATTTGAAAGCCAATGGCAGATCCACGTGGCTCCACCACAGATGTTTTTTCACACACCTACACTCCACTGCTCTAGGCCCCCTACTCGACATGGTCCAAATTTCTGGCATCTCTGTTCTACACCATTTTCATGAAACCCAGTGAATTAAGGCAGGGTCTGGTACACTCATGATCAGCAATAGGACATCCAAAGGTTCTCCAGTGCCACCTGATCATGGGAATTTTAAAAATTTCATGATATTTATCTAGCCATTTTTCAAGGATAACGTTGGAGGCACTGGGGGTTTCAATTTATACAGGAACCTGTAAATAGTGAGGAATCTCATTGCAATAAAATCTCTGGAGAACTCTCACAGGCAAGGCTTTCCAAAGAGTTGCCAAAAGGTCACATGAAGCCAGGGCCATTGAGGTCTACAATGTGAGGTACATATGTGTTAAGACTCTCAACTATACATGCCAAGACTTTCAGAATAAAATCACGTGATATCCTTGCTGAGATTCCCAGTGATCTGTGGAAAGCCAAAATGGGCATAGATCTCAGTTTCCAAGGACAAATCTCATGCGTGGCCTCCTAAAATACCAACATAATTTATGGCAATACTTCTCTGAGGTCAGTTCCAGAACTCAGTCTCTAATTGGAATCACACCAGAGTTCAAGCACAGGTTGACCCAGGCATCTCTTCCAACTGCCACACAAATGACCACAATTAAAACCAAAACACTCCCACATGGCACTCATCTTCTTCTATATATACACTCATCATAACCTGTGCCTGGAAGTTTCCATGAGGGGCGCAGTCCAAGACAGTGTCCAAAAAAAGCTCCCTTGCCCCTAATTTGCCTAAAGTCAGGGTGGTCTGGACACCCTTCCTGTGAACCAGGAGTGATCAAATAGACTTGTGTTTAATACTGCTCCACTTCTCCAATCTGAGGCCTACTGACTGTGGGGTTTGGATTCTTTATTTGAATTGGAGTCATGAGAAAACCCAAGCATCTATGGGCTAGAATCTGCAGGGCTTTGAAGAACTCATTTGACCCAAAGGATCCCTATTCTCACTGATGTAACTCAGGAACCTTACAGAGGAAGGTGAGAGACTTAATCCACAATGATTGCTCTTTTGGCCATTTTGGTTTTGGATGCACACATGGGATATTTCTTTAGATCGATTAGGTGCAGAGAATCTAAGCCACAGCCTCACACAGGGCCAGGAGGCTGATTCAGTCACATACCTTTCCAAAGCAATTAAGCAAAGAGCCACAGGTGATGCTCATTCATTTCCATTTGAAAACTGTTTTCATCAGGCTTCACAAAGGGTTGGCCTTAGGCAAAGACCTTCCTGACATTCAGGACAACAGAAGAATAGGTAAGCAAAATGCCCAAAGCAGGGTTTTTCCACTGAGACTCCCTGGTCACACTGATATCTGAGTTTTCTGAGATGCTCGCCATTCCCTTCAGCTATCCAGTACATGGCCATGTCACAGAGCTTTGAGGTGATATATATCTTGGACACAAAACCATGAGACTATTATGGAGAGTGGCCAGAATTCAGGACGAATACAGGAATTTAGGATCATAGTAGGTCTTGCCCATGGATAAGGCAAGCTGCAGTCCATTCATAAATTGGGCAAGATGAATGCTGGGAAGCTTTGTCCTAGACAGGACACACCCATTGTGGCATTCTTTTTTCTAATGTCTACAACCATGGAGACAGGGGGATACACAGACATAGAAACACTCGCCTTGTCAAAGACTTATTGGAAACATTCCACTCCAAAACAAACAAACCGACATTTTTTTTTACCTATTCTCAGAACATGAGACAAAACCACAAACTGTCGTCCACACACACCAAGGCACCTTTTCCCCCAAGTAGGTCTGTGACTATCCGGAGTGTCCTCTGACTGGTAGGCCATATTTCTCAACAATGTCATTTCCTGTCATAGATCTGGTCTCCTTTGACAACTCTGTGAAGTTGTCAGGAGCCAGCGGTGAGCCACTTTCTGTCCTCTCAGGAAAGGCCCCTCTTAAGAGCTATCCTGGCATTTGGCCACGCTCACATTAGTAGGTCCCAAGAAAGACTGACTCTCTCCTTGGTAAATCCAAACAAGTGAGCTCACTGGGACTGGGACTGGTACTGGTAATGGGGGCCTGGCTTCCTGGATCCTAAATTCAGAGAGTCTCATCACCAAGGAAGTAGGTGAGGTCACTTTCTTCAGGAACTGAATGAGGTCACTGCCTTGGCCACCACTTTGTCCTAACAGTTGCTTCGTATGCTCTCTGAGATCGAGGCTTTGCCTACTGCCTGTGACACTTTCACAAGTTAGAATGGTATAGAAACCATAAGTACCTGGGAACAGCTCTCCACCCAGGCTTGGTTTTGTCCTTCTTCACTACATTAAGAAGAGAGAGGCTGACTCAGACACATCCTTTCATCCTGACCGGGTTGTGTGCCATGCAAGATGAATTTTGCTCTCTCAGGTCCTTCATAGCTGACTACATCTTCTCAAGGGATTATTTCTGCATGGACTTCTGAGGTTCTCAGCTGGTGGAAGATCCTCTAGCTTCCTGTATTGTAAGACCAACTCGGTCCCTGCTCTTCTGTAAAGTGAGATAGAGTGAACAGTGTATGGTTAGGGTTAAAAGCATGTTTGATTTGAGTTAGGAATCATTCTGCTGGATGAATAATGGTATTGGGAATCTGTGATATTTAGAAGAATATAGACGTGAAATATATGTATGAGAACAGAGATCTAGGAACGATTTGAAGCCTAGGAAGGCATTGGGCCCTTGAATGAGATAATTAGCTTGAATTATGTTCTGCACCGAGGTCTCAGATAAATCGATACACAATGGCATAGGACCGGGTACCTCGGATGATTGAATGTAGAAGAGAACATCCAGTCAAAAAGGGATAGTCTGTAGGATTAGGAAGATAGTCAGTATGTTTAAGAAGAAGAGTGAGTCTAGGAATTGGAAAAAAGTTCTTTAACAATAGGGTTTCAGTTAGAGAGTGAATGTGAATGTCAGCACATGTGAAGAGACCATCACAATGATGAACTGGGGAAAATATGTAGGAAAGCAGATATCAATAGGGACATTTGGAAATCATGCAAAGTATAAAGTCAGTGATAGTATTAGATATTTTCAAGAGGGTTGAGGTTGAATATATTATCTTAGAAACAAATATGTACTCACCAATAGGATTGATATTTGAGAGCATTAGGCAAAATGGACATGCATGTTTTTAGTAATCCATGTTCACTTTCCATTTAGGCTTTGGCACAATCATAAGTCTGACCTTTGCATTTTGTGTCCAGAATACTACTGTGATAAAATGTATATGTAGATCAGGTGACATGAGTATTTCTTCCACCATTACGGGGAGCAAAATTCTGAAAACTTATAAATTAGTACTGAGGATACAAATAGGTGTACCCCCGTGTTGATGATTATAGAGATGATGCATGAATAGACCATATTGTGAATAAAGTTTATAACTGGTTCCAAGTTTAAGTAATGGATTGAATTTACCTCTGAAAATATATAGGAAATCTTATATATATATACATTCATTCAAACGAGTTATATATCAAATGGTAATATTCTGGTTACAGTTTATCATGAAGAGTGTGTGAGTTTTGTTTCAAAAATGATCATGCAATCGAAAATAATGTGTTTTGAAATAAGTCTAGTGAAAAGACCAGTAAAGCAACATGGAGAAATACATGTGTTCTGAAGTAGGAAGTGATTGAAAGTAAACCAAATGCCTATAAATACCTATACATTTGTGAACTTGTGGATAAGAAAGTATATCTTATGATGTCCATAAACTGAAGAAATTGTAATGTACAAATGTTGAATAAAAATGAACATCAAAATACACATAATGTTCCATTGGAATCTACTTGCATTGATGTTAAACTGGGTCAGTTACTGTAGAAATATGAGGATTTCTAAGCACCTATCACTGAAATTAGTTTTCAGTACTAGAAAACCAATATGTATTTCAGGTGGTTGAGTATTTCTGAGATTAATCTTGTGAAATGTTGTTAATAAATACACATACAGGAACATGAATTAATTTAAGGAGTGTATAATAAGACACACATATTTCATATTTTGGAAAATCTGGAGAATATATATATATATATATATATATATATATATATATATATATATACACACACACACACACACACACACACACACACGCACACACATTGATATGCAGCAATATATATGCCAATCGAAATTCATCATGAATTATAATTCATCCACATATCCAAAAATATTCATTTTGTTGATCATGGATTTATGTTAATTATGTCTAATGTTTTTCACTAGAAAGCTCACCCACAGGTTGAATTTTGAGTTCCATCAGTATTTAGGGGGAGTCATCTCTTCTCACAATTTTTATATACCAAAGTCAGTGAGCTCACAAGAATGTACGTGTGATATCAGGTAGGATACTATATATGCATAAAAAGATACATGTGCTGAATAGGCTTCAGAGAAAGGGAGACAGGAATTTTCATATGTGTTAACTTTAAGAACTCATGAAGAAATATTACAAAGAAAAGTTGACTAGATTTATAATACATCCTCTTGATAAAGCAGAAGGCAAATCCAAGTATACACCATGCTTCATATGAAAGGCTTGCATTTCTATTCAGTTACGTTTCTTTTTCTCCATAATATTAGGATTAGTAGTCAGAGTCTAGTAGGGTATTGGTTAGTGTCAGGGATTCAGTATTTCAAATGGAAAATAGGAAAATGAATCTAATGTGCATGCAAACATGTGCTACACAAAATTCTTCCCACTCTCATTCAGAACAAAGCCTTGACACAACCATCGATCCAAGTAAGACACAATTAGAGGAGAGGAGTTAGAAAATCTGTAAATACATATGTGGAATAAAAATTGTTCAGGAGTTCACAACACTGGAGGTGGTAGAACAATTTCCAAAAGTAAGGGAGAGGGTAAACACTCCAGAAACATAGAGCTCTGCTGGCCTAAAGACTTCTTGAGAAACTTCCTCTAAGGTTGGGCACATGAAATATATGTAATTTTCACACGATTTAGCTTGGTTTTGGAGTGACACCATCAAACCTGTGTCTGCATCTATGTGACCTGAAGGACATGGATTGTTATTTTCTAATGAACATGAGGCAGAAGTTCTGAATTCTCTTTTTGTAGATAAACTGTGGCCACTGGGAGCTAAGTGTCTTCCCATGTAGTCTGTGAAGCCATTTGGTCATCCTCCATTTTTCCTGGTGTTTCTTGCAGTTGCACTGGCAGTTTGGTATTGGTTTCATGAAATACAAGGAGTACAACTGGGACACAATGCTGGAGGGAGTTCTGTCACGTGTGGTTGGTCAGGGTCTCCAAGAGAATGTACGAACCAGGCTTCTATCCAACAATACTTTCCCCCTTGACTATAGCAACCTGACTCTGAACATTACCCTGAAACCTCTGCATATAACAACATGCCTTTACATATAAGGGTCTGCTGCCTGCACCTTGTCAGTCACAAGGCTTTTGGAAGCCAATGGCAGATCCAGGTGGTCCTACCAAAAATATTTATTCACACACCTACAGTCCACTGCTCTATGTCCACTACTCAGCAGGCTCCAACTTACTGGCATCTCTGTTCTACACCAGTTTCACGAAACCCAGTGAATCAAGGCACTGTCTGGTACACTCATGATCAGCAAAAGGATATCCAAATGTTCTCCAGTGCCACCTGGTCATGGGAATTTCAAAAATTTCAAGGTATTTATGTAGCCATTTTTCAAGGATGAAGTTGGAGTCACTGTGGGTTTCAATTAATTCAGGAACCATTGAATGGTGAGGAAGCTCATTTCAAAGAAAGCTCTGGAGAACACTCACAGGCAAGCCTTCCCAAAAGGTGGCCAAGTGGTCACATGAAGCCAGGCCCATTGAGGTGTACAATGTGAGTTCCATGTGTCGTTAGACTCTCAAGTATGGCTACGAAGTCTTTAAGAATAAAATCATGTGATATCCTGGCTTAGATTCCCTGAGCTCTGTTGGAAGCCATCCTGGGCCTAGATCTCAGTTTCCAAGGGCGATTCTCATGTGTGGCCTCCTAAAATCCCAAGACTATTTATTGCAATACTTCTCTGAGGTCAGTTCCAGAACTCAGTCTCTAAGGGGAATTACACCAGAGTTCAAACCCAGGTGGACCCAGTCATCTCGTCCAACAGCCACACAAATGACCTCAATTAAAACCAAAACACTCCCACATGGCGCTCATGTTCTACCACATAGACACTCATCATAAACTCTGGCTGGAGGTTTCCATGAGGGCGCAGACCAAGACAGTGTACAAAATAATCTCCCTTGCCCCTCATTTGCCTAAAGTCAGGGTGGCCTGGACACACTTCCTGCGAACTAAGAGTGAACAAATAGGCCTGACCTTAATACTGCTCCACTTTACCAATTTGAGGCCACTGCCTGTGGGGTTTAGATTCTTTATGTGAATTGGAGTCATGAGAAAACCCAGGCACCTATGGCCTAGCCTCTGTAGGTTTTGAAGTACTCATTTGATGCAAAGCATCCCTATTCTTACTTGATGGAGGTCAAGAACCTTACAGAGGAAGGCGAGAGACTTCATCACAATTACTGCTCTTTTGGCCATTTTGGTTTTTGATGCACACATGGGAACTTTCTTTAGATCCATCAGGTGCTGAAAATCTAAGCCACAGCCTCACACAGGGCGAAAGGGCTGATTCAGACACATCCCTTTCAAAGAAATTAAGCAAAGAGCCATAGGTATGCCCATTCTTTTTTATTTGAAAACTCTTTTCTTCAGGCTTCACAAAGGGGTAGCCTGAGTCAAAGACCTTCCTGACATTCAGGTCAAAAGAAAAATAGGTAAGCAAAAAGCCCAAAGCAGAGTTTCTCCACTGAGACTCTCCTGGTCACATTGATATCTGAGTTTTCTGAGATGCTCGTCATTCCCTTCAGCTATCCAGTTCATGGCCATGTCACAGAGCTTGGAGGTGGTATATATCTTGGACACAAAACCATGGACCTATTCTGGAGAGTGGCCAGAATTCAGGAAGAAAACAGGAAAACTTAGGAAGTTATCACTGGTTGCCAACCAATAAGGTAAGCTACAGTTCATTTTAAATGGGGAAGGACGAATGCTGGGAAGCTTTCTAATAGACAGGAGACATCCATTGATGCTTTATCTATTCTAATGTCTACAACCACAGACACACTGGGATACACAGACCTAGAAATACTCGCCTTGTCAAACAACTTTCTAGTAACAGTCCACTCCAAACCAAACAAACCGACTTTAGTACCTATTCTCAGAACATGAGACAAAACCACAAACCCACAACCACACCCACAAAGGCACCTTCTTACCCCTAGTAGGTAGGTCTGTGACTATCTGGAGTGTCCTCTGATTGGTGGGGCATACAATGTTCCCCCAAAATGGCCTGTCCTAAGATCTGGTCTCCTTGGCCAACACTGTGAAGTTGTTAGGAGCCACTGGTGAGCCACTACCTGCTTTCTCAGGTAAAGCCCCACTTTAGAGCTTTCTTGCATTTGGCCTTCCTCACATCTGTAAGTACCAAGAAAGACTGACTCTGTCCTTGGTAAATCCAAAGAAGTGAGACAACTGGGACTGGTACTTGGACTGGCTCTGGGTGCCTGGCTTCCTGGATCCCAAGTTCAGAGAGTTCCATCACCCAGCAAGTGAGGTGAGGTCACTTCCTTCAGGAACTGAATGAGGTCACTTTCTTGGCAACAAATTTATCCAAACTGTTGATTTCAAGGGTCCCATTATATGGAGGCTGCCCCTACTTCCTGTGACACATTCACAATTTAGAATGATATATCAACCATAGTCACCCATGAACAGATCTCCACACAGTCCTGGTTTGGTCCATCTTCTCTACATTAAGAAGAGAAGCTGATTCAGACATAACCCTTTATCCTGACCATCTTGTTTGCCATGGAAGATGACTTTTGCTCACTCAGGTCCTTCATAGCTGCCTATATCTTCTCCAGGGATCATTTTTGCAGGGACCTTTGAGGTTCTCATTAGGTCTAATATCCCCTACATTCCTGTATTGCATGAACAACTCTTTCCCTGCTCTTTTGTAAAATTAGATTGAGGGAACAGTGTATGGTTATGATTAATAACATGTTCGGTGAGGGTTAGAAATCATTCTGCTATATGAATAATGGTATAAGGAACCTGCGATATGTATAAGAATATATAGGTGAAATGAATGTATGAAAATAGAAATCTAAGTAAGATTTGAAGCCCAGAAAGGCATTGGGGCCTTGATTGGGATAGGCATTGTTGAATTATGTTTTGCACAGATGTCTCAGATACATCGATATACAATGGCATAGGACCTTGTACCTTGGATGATTGAAAGTAGAAGAGAACATCCAGTCAAAAAGAAATAGTCGGTAGTGAAAGGTTAATAAAATAGGTACTTATCACTTCCTGTTTTTCTCTATGCTTAACAAAACTCTGTTGCAATCTTGTGAAAAATTTGCTAATCTTTTCCTAGAGTGTGCTGTTCCCAAACGCCAAACTGCAGAATGTACTCCCTCACTCAGTGTCACGCAAACCACCCACTCGCCCTTACCCATCAGTAAACTTTCCTCCCTTCCCTCTCCAAGGAAAGTATATAAGCTCTGTTGAAGCTGTGCTTCGGGCTCTCTTCTCTATTCAAGTGAGCTCTGAGGCCCAGCATGCTGGACCCCAAATAAACCCTTTGCTGTTTCATGAGACAGTCTCTTGGTGGTCTGTTCCTCCGACACTCACACGACATTTACATATTGAGGTTCCACAGAGTTCCAGCAGCAGGGGACGAGAGACCCCAACGGGCACCTCTCGGGGCAAGTAAGGGGCCTCTTTCTGGTTTCATGTTTCAGCTTAGGACTTGGCAAAACCACTGGCGATGAAGAGCCTGAGCTCTCTCCCACAGTGACTGAGAGATGTGTCTCAGAGACACAGGCCGCGTCCCTGGGGTACGCCCCAGAGGACTCGGGAAATCAAGGAACAATTGTCTCCTCAACTCAGTGATATTTTCAATTTCGGTATTTCCAGCCCATCGGATTTTGCCAGCTACTCATTCCTGGTCTCAGTGTTGGAGGTCCATTGCATGTCTTTATTGTCTTGTCTTGTCTGTGTCATGTGTCGTTGCTTTTACTGTTAGTGTACCTTTCATTATGGGACAGAGCACTTCAATGCCTCTGTCCCTGACCCTTGATCACTGGACCAAAATCCGCTTAAGGGCTCAGAATCTTTCTTATTTAGTAAAACGCTGGACCTGGCAGACTCTCTGTTCCTCAGAATGACCCACGTTTGGAGTCGGATGGCCCGTAAAAGGATGTTTCTACTTCCTACTAATTTAAAAAGTCAGAGATATTGTCTTTCAGCTGGGGCCACATAGCCATCCTGATCAACAGCCATATATTTTAACTTGGCATGACCTCTGCAAATCTCCTTCTTCATGGGTGAAGCTTTTCCTTGCCCCTGCCCCCCGCTCCTACTCTTTCCCCCATGATCTCTCAAACCCTCTGCTCCTCCCCCTCCTCCACCCTCTGTTCTCCCTGAGTCACAAGATTTGACTCTACTGGAATCTCTTCCCCCTCCTTATCCCCTGCCATCGTCCACTAACCCACAACACCCTCTAAGTGATTCTACTTCTGCTGACTCAGCCTCTCTGCCATTGGAGGAAGCAAAGCCGGCCCAGCACCCTCCAGATAACTCCCTCGTGGCACACACATCCCCTCCTTCCCTGGAGGAAGCTGGCCCGGCTAAATGAACTCACAGGCGGCAAATGATTGAAACCCTGGAACTCCCATGATGCACCCCTTCCGTCCCCATGGGCCAATGATTGATGATGGCCATGGGAGAAAAATGCAAGCTTACTAGTACTGGCCTTTCTCCTCTTCAGACCTATACAACTTAAAAAATTACAATCCCCCATTTTCTGAGGAACCCACCCGGCTCATAGGTCTGGTTGAGTCATTGATGTTTTCCCACCAGCCTACTTGGGATGACTGCCAACAACACCAAAGGACTATCTTCATGACAGAGGAACAAAAGAGAATCCTCCTGCAAGCTAGAAAAAAGTATCCTCAGACCAGATGGGCGACCAACACAACTTCCTAACTTAATCAAAGCCAGCATTCCCTTTAACCGACCCAACTGGGACCCCAACATCTTTGAAGGTAGGGAGAAACTGTCCCCTTATTACCGGGCTCTAATAGTGGGTTTCCAAGTGGCTGCTAGGCGAACAACTAATTTTGCCAAGGTAACAGAGATTACTAAGGGCCTGATGAATCTCCCTCTCTATGTTTCTAGAGAGAATTATGGAGACATATAGGAGATATACTCCTTTCGATTCTCAGGGGGAGGATCAAAAGGCATCTGTCATGATGGCCTTTATTGGGCAAGGTGCCCTGGATACTAAAAGAAAGTTACAACGCTTAGATGGATTACAAGATATGACTTTGAGAGATTTAGTCAGAGAAGCCGAGAAGGCATACTATAAGAGAGAAACTGAGGAAGAGAAGGGAGCAAAGGGAGGATAAAAGAAACAAAGACAGACTAAGGCATTGACTAAGGTCCTGGTCACAACAAAAAATAGGCCAGAATTAAGAAACAGGGAGACAGGAAGGGATACCTGGGCCCAGGCCAGAGACCACCCCTGGCCTCAGATCAATGTGATTACTGTAAAGAAAAAGGACACTGGGCCAAAGAGTGCCCCAGAAATAGACAGCCACACCAGCCAGGCATTCTGACTCTGGAGGATGACTACGAAAGTAGGGGCTACGATCCCCTCGCTGAGTTAAGCGTAACTTGAAGTGGAGGGGACCCCAGTAAACTTTGAAGTGAATACAGGGGCAATATACTCAGCCCTCAAGGCC
Organism: Callospermophilus lateralis; assembly: GCF_048772815.1. Lineage (NCBI taxonomy): Eukaryota > Metazoa > Chordata > Mammalia > Rodentia > Sciuridae > Callospermophilus > Callospermophilus lateralis. The sequence goes on along the minus strand of NW_027514354.1, from coordinate 700,375 downwards.
ACATTTGGCCCACTATTAAATAAAAAGTCTCTAGTTCAAGGGGCTAATGGCAGTAAATATTGGGCATAGACAACTAAGAGTACCATGGACCTGGGGAAAGGAAAAATCCATCACTCCTTCCTAGTAATCCCAGAATGCCCAGCCCCATTGATGGGCAGAGATCTGCTCACCATGGTCCACGCCAAAATAACCTTTAACCCTGAAAGCCCCCAAGTGGAATTTCTAAATCCTTCAGTAAAAATTCCTATAGTCATGGCTCCAACTATGTCAGTAGAAACTGTACATCAACTCACATCGCTTTGGTTCAAAGAAACTGCAGGAATTCCTGAAGGATCAAGAACAGAGTTTTAAACTAACTGACTCACAAGAAAAGGAAATAACAGAATGGTTAACAAAAGTCTGTCAGTTCCATCAATTGGTTAATGCTTACCCTTACAAGCTTCCTTCAGGAATGCGCCTATGAGGAACCAGACCAGGACAATTTTGGGAAGTGGATTTTACTGAAATTAAGCCAGCAAGGTATGGACTTAAATATCTCCTAGTCTTTGTAGATACATTTTCAGGATGGATTGAAGCAGTCCCCACAAAAAAAAAAGAAAAGAAAGAAAGAAAGAAACAGCAAAAACGATGGCCAAGAATATCCTAGAAGATATTTTTCCAAGATACGGCCTGCGTAATGTAATAGGGTCTGATAATGGACTGGTGTTCATGGCCCCGGTAAGTCAAGGGTTAGCCAGGACCCTGAGGATTAATTGGAAGTTACATTGTGCTTATCGACCCCAGAGTTCAGGACAGGTAGAAAGAGTGAATAGAACCATTAAACAGACCTTACCGAAATTAAGCTTAGAGACCAGCATAAAAGATTGGACTATGCTCCTGCCTTCTGCAATGTTGCATGCAAGAAATACTCCCTCTGTTTCTTTGTGTAATCACACCCCCTTTGAAATTCTCTATTGTGCACCTCCTCCCGTAAGGGACCTAACCCCACTCTAAGACCTAATGATCCCTTCCACACCCCCTTGCTTGAGAGACTTAAAGCACTTGAAAGAACTAAGAAATACCTGTGAAAACAGCTGGCCACTGCCTACCAACCTGGGGAGGAGGGGATTCCACATCGATATCAAGTAACAGACTTCATCGACGTAAGACGACATCAGGTGTCATCCCTGGAACCCCGCTGGAAAGGACCATAGCAGGTGCTACTTATAACACCTACAGTAGTAATGGTAGACGGAATCACTTCCTGGATCCATGCCTGTCATCTCAAGCCTGTGCCCTGTCCAGACTCTGGCTAGAAACTGAAAAAGACTGGTAACCCTTTAAAATTGCGTATTCGCCATGTGGATAAGGCTCTATACTCTCCCATTTACCACCAGTAGTCCTAACCCTCATCAGTCCGTTCAGCAGAGATGGGTGATCACAAATCCTACTGGAAAATAAGTATAATATATCTCGCATACAGCCCCCTTAGGATCTGGTGGCCATCTCTCCATACAGACATTTGTCAGCTGGCTATAGCTCTTTCCTATTGGTATATCCCTGATGAAGAGGATCCCACTAAAATTCCATTAAATGCCTTCTGTACCATAGATAATGGAAACAAACCTTATGGATGTAGGGACACGTGAGCCAGATGCAGGTTGGCTAGCCTAGATTGCTATGTTTGCCCAGCAGACTATCAAAGCCACAAACAGTCACGGCTGTGTGGGGGAAAAGCTGACTTCTTCTATATGTCATGGGAATGTGAGCATACAGGGGCTGCCTGATGGAACCCAAACTCCTCATCAAATTCAGTACAGAGCATTGGCCATACTACCAATTAGATAACCAAAACCGATGGCCCCCAGAGGGGTCTCCAGATCCTCAAATTCTGCGTGAACTTTTTAACTTCTGCAAGTGCTCAAAAGGGTGAAAGGCGATTCCCCTATGTGGAAGCCTTTTCCCTCCTTCACTCACATCCTGAACTATGCTTCTCCAAAAGATCCTCACCCTCAGCCTTCTGCTCCAGACTCTCTGCTGTCATTCCCACCTCAGCAAACTGATTTCTCCCCTCCAATTACTAGATGAAAAGCCCAAACCTCCGCCGGTTCTCAGACCACTGCCCCCTTGCTGAGGTAGAAGGTACTGAGGTACCCCTTCACCCACTCATTCCTCTCTTCTCCTGTCAGTGCCACACCGGGTCCCACCAGGTCCTCTTACCAGCTAACCAAAAGCTCAAACCAGCTGAGGAGAGCCCTCAGACCCTTATCCAAGATGTAATAAAAATGGCCTTTAATGTTGCTTTGTCAATACTGAAAACAGGTTTCTAAGTTTTTGAAAGTCCCTCACAGGATTTTGGGATACTCACTCCCGTCTTCCCTCTACTCTACCTGTTCTACTGCTCACGTTTTTGTTGCCTGGAAAATCCCAAACCCGTTTCCCATTATTCTTTTACATCTCTCCTTCATCATTCTCAGATCCTCGGAGGTGCTCTCAGCCCCACCTTCCCCGTCTTCCCCCGCTGTACCAGGCCCACCGAAAAGTCTTAACTGACCTTCTCCAGAAGTCTTCACCATGGCTGACTTTAAAACTTTCAGCAAGAGAGTCCCTATAAAAGAGTTCAATGTAGATAAATTTTCTTTATTCATGTTGCCCTGTTCCACTTGGCCACTGCCTAAAAAACTCAGCGCTTCTCAGCTAGACACCCCCTTACTAGTTTTTCACAAAATATGAGAAAAAGGCCTCTGGCCTTGAGGTGGGGCTTCACAGAAATGGCTACATTTCTACAATAAAGAAGTTAAAATTGGGCTCCATTGTAACAGCTGGCAGGGGGAAAAAAGAAAGGGAAGAAAAATCTCTCCCTCTCCCAGGTGTCCTTGATAAGTTAACTTGCCCAGAACAGAGGAAAAAAAAGAAACAAAAACTGCTTTTTGTGATCTTCTGCAGACTGTGAACTTCTGAGCCCCTTCCCTTATATGTTGGGTACGAAATTCTGAAACTATCTAAACTTGGGGTTCAGGGGATTAATTGATTACAACAGAAGCAGTGCCCTCTGAATCCATTTGCAACCAAATAGGACTGTTTCCCTGTCTTCCATGCTATCTTAGGTGCCTTGCCTTGTCCTTCCCTACAACAGTATAATTCTATATACTTAAACATTGTTTATGTTTTCATGAAATGGTTAACCAATGTGATTAATTGAAGTTGTTTCACAGAGTGCACTGTCATGACGCAGGTTCATTTAAAGATCATATAGGGGGGCATACAACCCGGTTAAGCTGAAAACATATATCCTCACTTTAGCCATATATTAGGAATAGGGGTTTCTGCAGTGGTGGGTACAGGAACAACTGCCCTGGTCCATGGGACACAACAAGTGACCCAATTAGAAGCAGCAATAGACCAATAAATAAAGATATTAGAAACCTCCATCACAGCTTTGCAGGAATCTTTTACCTCTCTACCTGAAGTTGTTTTAGAGAACAGTCGAGGGTTGGATCTCCTCTTCATGAGAGAAGAGGGCCTTTGTGCTGCATTGAGGGAAGAATGTTGCTTTTATGCCGACCATACGGGAGTTGTAAAAAAAAAAAAAAAATCTATGAGTAAATTAAAAAGACGCCTTGAAGAGCATCAACGAGAGAGAGAGAGGCCCAAAAGGGTGGTTTGAGTCTTTGTTCACACAGTCTCCCTGGTCAACTATGCTTTTATCAACCCTGGCCAATCCAAGAATCCTTATATTATTGCTCACTATAAAACCCTGTTTGCTCAACCGTGTAATTTCTTTTCTCCAAGCTCAAATTGGTCAAGTTAAACATATGGCAATACCCCACTAGCAGACATAGAATTTAAACGTCCCTATGATCACTTTTATGATTAAAAGGATCCAGAAGAAGAAGTGGGGAATGAAAGGTTAATAAAATAGGTACTTGTCACTTCCTGTTTTTCTGTATGCTTAGAAAAACACTGTTGAAATATTGACAACTGTTTTCTAATCTTGTTCCCAGAATGTGCTGTCCCCAATTGCCAAATTGCAGAATGTACTCCTCACCCGGTTGCTCGCAGACCGACCACTCGCCCTGACCCATCAATAAACTTCTCTCCCTGCAGCCTCCAAGGAAAGTATAAAAGATCAGCTTAAGCTGTTCTCAGGGCTCTCTGATCTATTCAAGGGAGCTTTGAGCCCCAGTATGCTGGACCGCCAATAAACCCTTAGCTGTTGCATAGTACAGTCTTTTGGTGGTCTCTTCCTCTTACGCTTGCCGGAATATTATTGGATGATTGAATGTAGAAGAGAACATCCTGTCAAAAAGGGATAGTCGGTAGGATTAGGAAGATAGTGGGTAGGCTTAGGAAGACGAGTGAGTATAGGATTTGGAACAAAAGTTCTTTAGCAATAGGGTTTCAGTTAGAGAGTGAAGTTAAATGTTAGCACAAGTGAAGAGTCAGTCACAATGATGAACTGGGGAAAATATGTAGGAAAGCAGATATCAATAGAGACATTACGAATCAAGCAAAGTATAAAGTGAGTCATAGGATTAGACATTTTCAAGAGGGTTGAGGTTGAACACATAATCTTAGGAAGAAACAAATATGTAGTCACCAATAGGATTGACATTTGAGAGCATTAGGAAACCTGGACATGGATGTTTTAAGTAATCCATGTTCACTTTCCATTTAGGCTTTGGTACAATCATAATCCTGACATTTGCATTTTGTGTCCAAATATTACTGTGATTAAATGTATATATAGATCAGGTGACATGAGTATTTCTTCCATCATTTCTGGGAGCAATACTTTGAAGACGTATAATTCATATTGGGGAATCAAAGAGGTTTACCTTGAGTCTATGAATATAGAGATAATGCATGAATAGACATTACTGTGAATAAATAATATAACTGGTTCCACTTTAAATAATGGCTTAAATTGATATCTGAAAACTTATGTGAAATTTTATATTGATATACAATCATTTATTTCAACCAGTTATACAACTAATGGTAATATTAGGGTTATGGTTTATCATGAAGCTGTGTGAGTTTTGCTAAAAAAGTGATTATGGAAATCAAAAATAATGTGTGTGGAAAGAAGTCTCATGAAAAGTCAAGCCAAGAAATATGGAGGAATACATGTGTTCTGAAGCAGGAAGTGATTGAAAGTCAAACAAATGCTTAAAAATTTGCTAACTAGTGGATGAAATGTATATATATCCTATGATGTGCATAAACTGAAGAAATACTAATGTGCCAGTGTTGAATAAAAATGAACGTCAAACTACACATTATGTCCCATAGGAATCTACTTGAATTGATGTTAAACTGGGTCAGTTACTGTAGAAATATTAGGATTTGTATGCACCATTCACTGAAATTAGTTTTCAGTACTAGGAAACAAATATATATGTCAGGTGGATGAATATTTCTGAGAATAATCTGGTGAAAAGTTGATTATAAATCCAAATATATGAATATGAATGAATTTAGAGAGTGTATAATAAGAAACATTTTTCATATTTTGAAAAATCTTGAGAATATATATATATATATATATATATATATATATATATATATATATATATATATACACACATATACACAAACACACACACAGAGAGACATTAAAAATAGCAATATATATTGCAATGGAAATTCACCATGAAATATATATCATCCACAGATTCAAAAATATTCATTTCTCTAAACATGGACTTATGCATAATGTTGTTCAACTACGAAGCTGACCAATAGGTTGAATTTTCAGTTCCAACAGCGTTTAGGAGGAGTAGTCTCTTCTCACAATTTGTATCTGCCACCTAACAAAAATGTACGTGTTATAACAGGTAGGATTCTATATGTGCATATAAAAAAAACATGTGCTGAATAGGCTACAGAGAATGGAGACAGGAATTTGTTGAGAGCCACAGCTGAAGGTGCCCTAGCAAGCTTCCAACTGCCAGAAAAATTCCAGCTGCCTGCTGATTATTGGCTCACAGAGGCCCCAGCAACATCTAGCTGATTGGCTACTCTGTGGTGATGCTCATTGGGCTGTTTCCCTGCCCTTTCAGACCATGGAGCTGCTCATTGGGGGACTTTTTTGGCTCCACCCACGATGACCCAGCAAATCGACCTCAAGCGCAGGAGGTTTGTGGGAGGTGGAGAGGTTTGTGGGTGTGAGAGAGACTTTACAAGGAAGCCAGTTGTGGCAGTTAGCCTCTGGGAGTTTTTCCTGAGGAGCTGTTTTGTTTGGCGTGTGTGGTTCTAAAAATAAAGTTTGTTTCTTTTGACAAGTGGCTGCTGAATCGTGCGTAGCCAGACTGCAGCATTTGGTGGCACGAACGGGGATTGACTGAGGGTAAGTGATAAGGTAAACTGCTCGACCCTGAGAGCAGGGCGAGAGGATGGGTAGCCATTTTAGGATTCCTCTTTTGTTTTGCTTCACGTTTATTTTAAGTTGCCTGTCCCTGGAGATGAGTTAAACGAAAGAAAAACCACTCAAATCTGAGGAAAAACTATTTATGTCTGAGGAACAGATTGGGATAAAGGTCGGATGCACATGTCAGGAGGATAGAAAGGCCATAATGACTTTTTGTTGTTCACTTTTTATTTCATTCTGTCTCGTTTTTTTTTTTTTCTTTTTTGCGTTATCTTGTTGGGTTTCATTAAAGTAGAAATACGGGATCAGAAATTAGTAAAAAACAAACTGAAATAGTGTTAAGGAAATTGTTACAGGAAGGAGGCATCTCACTAAAATCAGGGACAGTCAGGGCATACGTTGATACAATATAAAAATGTAGCCCATGTCTTTTAAAGTAAGAGTTATTAAATTTACCACAATGGAACCATCATGGTGAAGATTTAAAAAGAATAGAAAAGAACAGTCCAGGGACTCTGCCAGTTGGCACATTGCCATTGTGGTCTTTCATATCTGTTTTGCTTAGTCCAAAGCCTTCAGTTCAGACAAAGATAGAGGAACAAAGCTTAGAGCAGAAAAAGCCATCAGGGGAAAAGTTACAAAAGGACGCTGCTACTAACAACCTTCTATCATCAGAGGGTGTAAGTGTCCAACCAACAGTGCCACCTCTAAAGGAGACTGTTACTAACACCTTTCTATTCTGTAATTAATTTATTTTCCAATAGTCAGTATATATTTAATGCTATAGTATCCCTTGAAGGTGCTGGTAGGATTTCCCCTTCAGTACTGTTTTCTCTTTGCTTTCCAATATACAAAGTCTAATCTGGGACAGAAAAGATCCATTCTTTATAAGACGTATCTGGGCACATACAGGATTGCCTGGAGCCCTTAGTTTGGGCAATGATTTAGCAGATAAAACTACACATGACATATATTCATATTTTCTCTACACTAGAAGAAGCTACAAATTTTCAAAAAAGTTCCATGTCAATGCTAATACTTTACAAAAGCGTTTTGAAATAACTAAGGAACAAGATAGACAAATAATAAAACAATGTCAAAATTGTGTGACCATTTTACCACAAGTTAATCCTGAAGTCAATCCGAGAGGATTGATACCTAACCATATTTGGCAGATGGACGTCACACACTTGCCAGAATTTGGAAAATTAAAATATTTGCATGTTACAGTTAACACTTCTTCTGGATTTTTGATGGGCTCCCTTCATGCCGGAGAAAAAACTAAAGATGTTATACCTCATTGCTTAAAAAATTTTGCCACTGTGGGCGTTCCAAAACAGTTAAAAACAGATAATGCCCCTGGTTATTCTTCTACCTCTTTTAAACAATTTTGCTCATCATTTGGCATAACTCATATAACAGGAATCCCATACAATCCACAGGGAAAAGGCATAGTTGAAAGAGCACATCAAACTATTAAAATGTACTTATTAAAGCAAAAATACGGAATTGGGAAGGGGTATATATTTCCCAAAGATAAACTTAAAATAACCATTTTTACTCTAAACTTTTTACATTTGGATTCATGAGTACTTAGTGCTGCAGAAAGGCATATGTGTCCAAAAAATGTGCATAAGCTCAAGGTACTTTGGAAGGCTATTCTAACAGGACAATGGAAAGGTCCTGACCCAGTAATTGTGTGGAGTCCAGGGTCTGTTTTTGTGTTTCCACAGGAAGAACAGCAGCCGATTTGGATTCCGGAGAGATTAACTAAAGTCCTGACCAAGTGATAGTCTGGAGTCGAGGGTCTGTTTGTGTGTTTCCACAGGAAGAACAGCACCGATTTGGATTCCAGAGAGATTAACTAAACTGATTTGTATAGACCAAAAAGAAGATGATTTGGCTCAAATCCATAACAGCTGGTATCCAAAACTCCAGTCTGGCTATCCTTACATCTGCGACAGAACCAGGATGCTTTTTTCAATATCAATTTTATTATTGCCCTTTCCCACAACATGAAGTTCTATTTTGTGTTTTTGAGCTAATGCAGACCTAGGTTACTGTTTTGCTGATCATTTCTATTTTTTGACTATAATTTTTTAAACATTCCAATGGTGATTTCACCTGTAAAAAGTTATAAGGCCTTTACTATTATGTAATGTGTTGTATGTATTATATTATGTTTGCACACTTGTGTTTTGTGTCATATGTTTGAATGTACATATGTCCATACATCATATATGATGTGCGCTCATGAAAAAATGGATCCAAATATTTTTTTTTTTATTCACGTGTTTTAAATGTTTTAATTTAAATTGGGTAAACATCTGTTGAGGAGTGTTTTAATATGTGAACAAAAAAGGACGTTAACAGAACTGTATGTTTACTTTCACCTTTTCTTTTCATTATATTGAATAATTCTCTTCAAGATAATGTAAATTGTTAAGAAAATGGTTTTTTAGTACCTTTTAGAATGATACATAATTTTTTTTAGCCATTATTGCCAGAATTCCTATCTTCATCCCAGTGTCGGTGAAGACAAAGATAAAACCATTCTACAGATTGTGCAATAGCCATCACTGAACTGTTTGCAGAACTTGCCTGGACTATGTATCACTTGTGTGCATTTTGAACTATCTGTTGGTGCAGCGACTTGTGGTAGTGTTGGGGTATTTATGCTTATGCTGTCATTGGTGGTACAATTTTTCCAAAAGGAGCCATCAACTGGCTTGGTGTATCTTCCCTTTTCTCACTTTGTAGAGGTCAGGAACCTTACAGAGGAAGGCGAAAGACTTCATCCGCAATGACTGCTCTTTGGCCATTTTGGTTTTGGATGCACACATGGGATATTTCTTTAGATCCATCAGGTGCTGAGAATATTATCAACAGCCTCACACAGGGCTAAGACACTGATTCAGACACATCCCTTTCCAAAGCAATTAAGCAAAGAGCCACAGGTGATGCCCATTCATTTCCATTTGAAAACTGTTTTCTTCAGGTTTCACAAAGGGGTGTCCTGAGGCAAAGAACATCCTTACATTCAAGGAAACAGAACAACAGTTAAGGAAAAGGCCCAAAGTAGGATTTCTCCACTGAGACTTTACATTTCAAACTGATATCTGAGTTTTCTGTGATGTTTGCCATTCCCTTCAGCTATCCATTACATGGCCATGTCACAGAGCTTGGAGGTGGTACATATCTTGGACACAAAACCATGAGCCTCTTCTGGAGAGTGGCCAGAATTCAGGAAGAAAACGGCAACTTAGGAAATTAGCAGGTGTTGCCCATTGATAAGGCAAGCCACAGTCCATTCATAAATTGTGCAGGATGAATGCTGGGAAGCTTTCTACTAGACAGGATACATCCATTGAATCATTCTCTTTTCTAAAGTCTACAACCACGGACACATTGGGATACACAGACATAGAAACACTCACCTTGTGAAATGACTTATTAAAAACAGTTCACTCCAAACCAAACAAACCACCTTTCCTACATATTCTCAGAACATGAGACAAACCAAAAACCCACACCCACACCCACAAAGGCACCTCCTTCCCCAAAATGGGTCTGTGACTATCCGAAGTGTTCTCTGACTGGTGGACCACATGGTGTTCCCCTGAAATGGCCTGTCCTGTATCAGATTAGGTCTCCTTGGCCAACTCTGTGAAGTTGTCAGTAGCCAGAGGTGAGCTCCTACCTACTTGCTCAGGAAAGGCCCCTCTTCAGAGCTCTCCTGGTATTTGGCCTTTCTCACATCAGTAGGAATCAAGAAAGAATTACTCTGTCTTTGGAAAATCCAAACAATTGAGAACACTGGGACTGGGACTGGGACTGGCTCTGGGTTCCTGGCTTCCTAGATACCAAGTTCAGAGAGTTCCATCACCAAGGAATTGACTTTAGTCACTTCCTTTAGGAACTGAATGAGTTCACTGCCTTGGCAACCACTTTGACCTAACATTTTATTCCAAAAGTCCCATGAGATGGAGGCTGGCTCTGCTTCCTCTGACACTTTCACAAGTTTGAATGGTATGTCAACCATAGGCACCCAGGGACAGCTCTCCACACAGGCCTGGTTTGGTCCATCTTCTCTACATTAAGAAAAGAGAGGCTGATTCAGACATATCCCTTCATCCTGACCAGGTTGTTTGCCTGTAAGATGATGTTTGCTCTCTCAGGTCTTTCACAGCTGCCTACAACTTATCCAGGGATCATTTCTGTATGGACATTCGAGGTTCTCAACTGGTGGAAGATCACCTACATTCCTGTATTGAAATACCAACTCCATCCCTGCTCTTCTAAAAAGTTAGATTGAGGGAACAGTGTATGATTAGGGTTAATAACAGGTTCAATTTTGGTTAGGAATCATTCTGAGGGTTGAATAATGGTATTGGGAACCTGCGATATTTACAAGAATATATAGGGGATATATAAGTATGAAAACAGAAATCTTGGTAAGATTTGAAGCCCAGAAGGGCATTGGGCACTTGATTTACGTTCTGAACAGATGTCTCAGATAAATCGATATACAATGGCATAGAACCATGTACCATGGATGATTGAATGTAGAAGAGAACATGCAGTCAAAAAGGAATAGTCGGTAGGATCAGGAGATAGTCATTAGTTTTAGGAAGAAGAGTGAGTATAGGATTTGGAACAAAATTCTTTAGCAATAGGGTTTCGGTTAGAGAGTAAATGTAAATGTCAGCATATGTGAAGTGTCAGTCACGATGATTAACTGGGCAAAATATGTAGGAAAGCTGATATCAATAAAGACTTTAGGAAATCAGGCAAAGTATAAAGTGAGTCACAAGATTAGACATTTTTAACAGGGTTGAGTTTGAATATATAATCTTAGGAAGAAAAAAATATGTAGTCACCAGTAGAATTGAAATTTGAGAGCATTAGGAAACCTGGACATCGATGTTTTCAGTAATCCATGTTCACTTTCCATTTAGACTTTGGTACATCATAAGTGTCATCTTTGTGTTTAGTCTCCAGAATATTACTGTGATAAAATGTATATGTAGATCAGGTGACACGAGTATTTCTTCCACCATTTCTGGGAGCAACATTTTGAAGACGTATGAATTAGAATTGGGGGGAAAAAAAGAGGTGTATTCTGTTTCTATGAATATAGAGATAATGCATGAAGAGACCATATGGTGAATAAATAATATAACTGGTGCCACATTAAATAATGGATTGAATTGATATCTGAAAATATATAAGAATTCTTATATTGATATAAAATCATTCATTACAACCAGTTATACATCTAATGGTAATAATAGGGTTATTTTTTTATGAAGAGTGTGTGAGTTTTGCTTCAAAAGTGATTATGGAAAACGAAAATAATGTGTTTGGAAAGAAGTCTCATAAAAAGTCCAGTCAAGAAACATGGAGAAATACATGTGTTCTGAAACAGGAAGTGATTGAAAGTGAAACAAATGCCTATTAATTTGCTAACAAGTGTGTGAAATATATATCCCATGATGTGAATAAACTGAAGAAATAGTAATGTACCAGTGATGAATATAAATGAACATCAAAATACACATCATGTCCCATAGGAATCTACTTGCATTGATTTTAAGATGGGTAAGTTACTGTAGAAATATTAGGATTTGTGTGCACCATTCACTGAATTTAGTTTTCAGTACTAGGAAACAAATATGTATTTCAGGTGGATGAATATTTCTGAGATTAATCTTGTGAAAAGTTGATTAGAAATCCACATAGATGAACATGAATGAATTTAGGCAGTGCATAATAAGATGCAAATATTTCATATTTTGAAAATTTTGGAGAATATATATATATATATATATATATATATATATATATATATATATATATATATACACAAAACCCACATAGAGAAATTAAATAGTAGAAATATATATGACAATCAAAATTCATTGTGAAATATATATGCTCCACAGATCCAAAAATATTCATTTTACTGAACATAGATTTATATATAATGTTGTTCAACCAGGAAGCTCACCCATAAGTTGAATTTTCAGTTCCAACAGTGTTTATGAGGAGTGATTTATTCTCACAATTTGTATCTTCCAAGTCAGATACCTCACAAAAATGTACATGTGATACCAGTTAGGATTCTATATGTGCTTATAAAAATACATGTGCTGAATAGGCTACAGAGAAAGGGAGACAGGAATTCACATATTTGTTAACTTTAAAATCACATGGAGAACTATTTCAACAAAAAGTTGACTACATTTATAACTCCTGACCTATATAATGCAAAAAGCAGGTCCAAAAATACACCAGGCCTCCTCTGAACTGCTTGTATTTCTATTCTGTTTGGGTTATTTTTCTCCATCATATTAGGATTAGTAGTGAGAGTCTAGTAGGGTATAGGTTAGTGTCAGGGATTCAGTATTTCGAATGGAAATTTGGAAAATGAATCCAAAGTGTATGCAAATATGTGCTACACAAAAATCTTTCCACTTTCATCCAGAACAATGCCTTGACAATACCTTCGCCCCAAGTAAGACACAATTAGAGGAAAAGAGTTAGAAAATCTGTGAATACATAAGTGGAATGGAAAATTCTCATGAGTTTACAACCTTGGAGGTGGTAGAGGAGTTTCCAAAAGTAAGGGATAGTGTAAACACTCCACAAACGTGGAGCTCTGCTGGCCTAAAGACTTCTTGAGAAACTGCTTCTGTGGTTGGGCACTTGAAATATATTTTGTTGTACGGAGCTTTAGCTTCCTTTCTAGTGAGTCCATCAAAGATGGGTCTGCATCTATGTGTCACCTAGAGGACATGGTTTCTGATTTTCCAATGAATATGAGGCAAGAGTGCTGAATTCTCTCTTTGGAGTTCAATTGTGGCAACAGGGGGCTAAGTGGTCTCCACTCTGTGGACTGTGAAGCCATTTGGAATTCCTCCAATGTTTGTGGTGTTTATTGCTGCTGCACTGGATGTTTGGTATGTGCTTCACGAAATACAAGGAATCAACAAGGACACAGTGCTGTAGGGAGGTCTGTCATGTGTGGTGGGACAGAGTCTGCAGAAGAAAGCACCCACCAGGCTTCAATCTCACATAGCTTGCCCCCTTGAGCATAGCAACCGGATTCTGAATATTGCCCTGAAACCTCTGCATATAACAAGATGCCTTTACATATAAGGGTCTGCTGGCTGCACCATGTCAGTCACAAGCCATTTGGAATCCAATGGCAGATCCCCATGGCCCCACCAGAGATGTTTTATCACACACCTGCACACCACTGCTCTAGGCCCACTAGTCAGCAGGCTCCAACTTTCTGGCATCTCTGTTCTACACCATATCATGAAACCCAGTCTATCAACGCACTGTCTGGTACACTCATGATCAGCAACAGGACATCCAAATGTTCTCCAGTGCCACCTGTTCATGGGAATTTAAAAAATTTCATGGTATTTATCTAGCCATTTTTCAAGGATGTAGTTGGAGGCACTGTGGGTTTCAATTCATTCTGGAACCATTAAATGTGAGAAAGTTCATTTCAAAGAAAGCTCTGGAGAGGTATCACAGGCAAGGCTTCCCAATGAGTGGCCAAAATGTCACATGAAGGCAGGGCTTTGAGGTCTACAAGGTGAGGTCCATGTGTGTTTTGCCTCTCAAGTACAGATGCCAAGTTTTTCAGAATTAAATCATGTGATATCCTGGCTGATATTCCCAGTGCTCTGTGGAAAGCCACTCTGGCCCTAGAAAAGTTTGCAAGGGCAACTCTTATGTGTGGCCTCCTAAGATCAAACACAATTCATGGCAATACTTGTCTGAGTTCAGTTCCAGAGTTCAGTCTCTAAGAGGAATCACACCAGAGTTCAAGACCAGGTGGACCAAATCATCACTTCTAACTGCCACACAAATGACCACAATTAAAACCAAAACACTCCCACGTATCCCTCATCTTCGTCCATATAGGCACTCATCATAAACTCTGGCTGGTGTTTTCCATGAGTTGTGCATCTCAGGAAAGTGTCGAAAATAAGCTCCCTTGCCACTCATTTGCCTAAAGTCAGGGTGGCCTTGACACCCTTCGTGTGAACCAGGAGTGATCAAATTGGCCTGCCATTAATACTGATCTGCTTCTCCAATTTGAGGCCTACTGACGGTCAGGTATAGATTCTTCATGTAATTTGGAGTCATGAGAAAACCCAAGCACTTCTGCTGGGCTTTTAAGAACTCATTTGACCCAAAGGATCCCTATTCTCATTTGATGGAATTCAGGAACCTAACAGAGGAAGGCAAGAGACTTCACCCACAATGACTGCACTTTTTGCCATTTTGGTTTTGGATGCATACGTGGGATCTTTATTTAGATCAATCAGGTGCTGAGAATCTAAGCCACAGCCTCACAAAGGGCCAAGAGGCTGATTCAGACACATCTCTTTCCAAAGCAATTAAGCAAAGAGCCACAGGTGATGCTCATTCATTTCCATTTAAAAACATTTTTATTCAGACTTCAGAAAGGGGTGGCCTGAGGAAAAGACCTTCCTAACATTCAGGGCAACAGAACAATAGGTAAGCAAATGGCCCAAAGCAGGGTTTCTCCACTGAGACTTTCCTGGTCACACTGATATCTAAGTTTTCTGAGATGCTCGCTATTCTCTTCAGCTATCCAGTACATGGCCATGTGACAGATTATTTAGGTGGTACATATCTTGAACAAAATACCATGAGCCTATTCTTTAGTGGGGCCAGAATTCAGGAGGAAAACAGAAACTTAGGAGGATAGCAGGTGTTGCACATCAATAAGCCTGCCACACTCTTTTCATAAATTAGGCAGGATGAATGCTGAAAAGCTGCCTACTAGACAGGAAACATCCATTGATGCATTCTCTTTTTTAATGTCTACATCCACAGACACAGTGTGATACACAGACATAGAAACACTCACCTTGTCAAACGACATTCTAGAAACAGTCCAGTCCAAACCAAACAAACCGCTTTTTCTACCTGTTCTTAGAACATGAGACAAAACCACAAACTCACACGCACACCCACAAAGGCACCTCATTCCCCCAAGTAGGTCTGTGACTATATGGAATGTCCTCTGACGGCGGGCCATACTATCTTTCTCTGAAATTGCCTGTCCTGTCTCAGATCTGGTCCTTTGGCCAACTCTCTGAGGTTGTCAGTAGCCAGTGGTGAGCGACTACCTGCTTTTTAAGCACAGGACCATCTTCAGAGCTTTCCGGGCATTTGCCCAGCCTCAAATCAGTAGATACCAAGAATGACTGACCCTGTCCTTGGTAAATCCAAACAAGTGAGCCCACTGGGAGTGGGACTGGGAATGGCTCAGGGTGCCTGCTTCCTGGATCCCAAGTTCAGAGAGTTCCATCACCAAGAAAGTTAGGTAGGTCAATTCCTTCAGGAACTGAATGAGGTCACTGCATTGACAAACACTTTGTCCTAACAGTTGCTTCCAAGAGTCCCATGAGACAGAGGCTGCCCCTAGTTCCTGTGACACTTTCACAAGTTAGAATTGCATATCAACCATAGGCACCCGGGAATAGCTCTCCACACATGTCTCATTTGGTCCATCTTCTCTACATTAAGAATAGAGAGGCAGATTCAGACACATCCCTTCATCCTGACCAGGGTTTTTGCCATGGAAGATGATTTTGCTCTCTTAGGTCTTTCATAGCTGCCTACATCTTATCCAGGGATAATTTTTGCATGAACCTTTGAGGTTCTCAGCAGGTGGAAGATCCCCTATATTCCTGTATTGTAAGACCAACTCTGTCCCTGCTCTTTTATAAAGTTATATTGAGGGAACAGTGTATGATTAGGGTTAATAACAGGTTTGATTTGGGTTAGGTATCATTCTGCGAGATGAATAATGGTATTGGGAACCTGCGATATTTACAACAATATACAGGTGAAATAAGTTTGAAAACAGAAATCTAGGTAAGATTTGAAGCCCATTAAGGCATTACGCCCTTGAGTTGGTTACATAGATTTGAATTATATTCTGCACAGACATCTCAGATAAATCGAGATACAATGGCATAGAACCTTGTACTTTGGATGATTGAATGTCGAAGAGAACATCCAGTCAAAAAGGGATAGTCGGTATGATTAGGAAGATAGTTGGTAGGTTTAGAAAGAAGAGTGAGTATAGAAGTGGGACCGAAAGTTCTTTAGAATTAGAGTTTTGGGTAGAGGGTGAATGTAAATGTCAGCATATGTGAAGAGTCAGTCAAAATAATGAACTGGAATAAAACGTAGATAAGAAGATATCAATAGAGACATATGTAAATCAGGCAAAGTATAAAGTGAGTGATAGGATTAGAAATTTTGAACAGGATTGAGGTTGAATATATAGTCTTAGGAAGAAACAAATATGTAGTCACCAATAGGATTGACATTTGAGAGCATTAGGCAACCTGGACATGGATGTTTTTAGTAATCCATGCTCACTCTCCATTTAGGCCTTGGTAAAATCATAAGTGTGACCCCTGCTTTTTGTGTCCAGAATATTACTGTGAAAAAATGCATATGTAGATCAGGTGACATGAGTATTTCTACCACCAATTCTGGGAGCAACATTTTGAAGATGAATAAATTAGTATTGCGGTTACAAATAGATGTACCCTGTGTCTATGAAAATAGAGATAATGCATGGATAGACCATACTGTGAATTAATAATATAACTGGTTCCAACTTTAAATAATGGATTGATTTGATATCTGAAAATATACAGGAAATCTTATATTGATATACAATCATTCATTCCAACCAATTATTCATCTAATGGTAATATTAGGGTTATGGTTTATCATGAAGAGTGTGTGAGTTTTGTTTCAAAATGATTATGGAATTCGAAAATAATGTGTTTGAAAAGAAGTCTCATGAAAAGACCAGTCAAGAAACCTGGAGAAATACATGTGTTGTGAAGCAGGAAATGATTTGAAGTGAATCAAATGTCTACAAATTTGTGAACCTGTGTATGAAATATGTATTTTATGATGTTCATAAACTGAAGAAGTAGCAATTTACTAGTGTTGAATAAAATGAACTTCAAAATACACACCATGTCCCATAGGAATCTACTTGCATTGAATAAAACTGCGTCAGTTACTGTAGAAATATTAGGATTGTATGCACCATTCATTGAAGTTAGTTTTCAGTACTAGGAAACAAATATGTATTTCAGGTGGATGAATATTTCTCATAATGATCTTGTGAAAAGTTGATTATAAATCCACATACATGAACATGAATGAATTTAGGTAGTGTATATAAGACACACATATTTCATATTTTGAAAAATTTAGAGAGTGTGTGTATATAGATAGATAGATAGATAGATAGATAGATAGATAAATAGATAGATATACACACACACAAAACACACTGAGAGGCAATTAAAAGTAGCAATATATATGCCAATTGAAATTCATCATGAAACATATATCAACCAGATTAAAAAATATTTATTTTACTGAACATGGATTTATGTATAATGTTGTTCTACTAGGAGGCTCACCCATCATTTGAATTTTCAGTTCCAACAGCTTTTAGGAGGAGTGATCTCTTCTCACAATTTGTATCTGCCATATCAGCACACCTCAAAAGAAAATATGTGTGATACCAGGTAGGATTCTATATGTGCATATAAAAATACATATGCTTAATAGGCTACAGAGAAAGAGAGACAGGTATTCACATATTTGTTAACTTTAAAAACACATGGAGATCTATTTCAATTAAAAATTAACTAGATTTATTACACCTACCCTATATCATGCAAAAGGCAAGTCCAACTATACACCATACCTCCTCTGAACTGCTTGTATTTCTATTCTGTTTGGGTTATTTTTCTCCATCATATTAGGATTAGTAGTCATTGTCTAGTAGGGTATGGTTTAGTGTCAGGTGTCTCGGCCGGCAGGACACATCAAAGTGTGCGTCAAACCTCGTTGGGGAGGAATGAAGGGACAAGAGAAATGAGAGATGACAGCAAGACAGTACTTCTGATCATGCTGCAAACTTTTACAGTTTTCACAGGGTATTTATATGCTGCAGATAGGAAATCTCTCTTATGATCAGCTGCTGGATGTCTTCACAGGGTGAGATAACCTCAGGATATTTCAGAAAGACAGATGGCCGCAGGATGTCTCAGGGAGATAGATGGCTGTCCGATGTCTCCTAGGCAGGATGTCTCCCAGAGGGCTGTTTCTTTTAAGTGTCAGGCTATTCTTTGAGAAGAACTTCCTTCTAGCCCCTCACCTTCCCCCCTTTCTTATATAAAATATTTGACCATACCTTACCGGCCAATGTTTTAGGGGGTGATAGAGGCTTTGTTTCTCAAGGAGGCCTTAGAATATCTCCTGATCTGAGAGAGCATGTTTACTAGAAGATTTCTTGGTGGCCATGGCATGTTTTCGAGGAGACGGCTTTGAGGGGGATGCATGCCAACCGCCATGCACCAGAGCGTGTCACTCAGAGGTCTTGTGTTTGGGTATCCGTGGATCCATCCTCCCACAGTCTTTCCTGCACTCTCCATTAATATGGCCTAAGGTCCTCACTTCATGGGTGCATCCTCCCCCAAGTGAAGCGGCACTTTGAGGACGAACCCTTATGGCAATGGCAGAAGATTGTTAGTCAGAGCTATTTCTTATAGTTTTATTTAAGAAAGAGAGATCTGTGGGGATGTAAACTTAAGAAATAAGCCTGTGAGAAGGGTAGAACATCCTTTTAAATGTTAGCAGCAAGGTCTTCCATCTCCAGACGATGATAGTGCACCTGTATGGGCTTAGAGGCCAAAATATTAATCTGTTCTTTAATAAATTGTACCAGCCTGTTTATAATGCAGGGTCCTATAGACACTATTTAAAGTAAACCCAACAAAGGGCCTATTAGGGGAAGAAGGTAGGGTAGAAATCCACTAAGCCCAGTCCAGAGTGGATTTTCAAATAGTTCCCTTCGTCTCTCTTTTACATCTTCTTGAACCTGCTTAATTTTAGTGCATACTATGCCTGATTAATTGGCATAAATGCAGCATCGTTCCCCTAAGGCCAAGCGAATACTTCCCTGGTTAGCTGTCAGCAAATCTAAGCCTCGTGTGTTTTGAAGGAACACTTCTGCTAGGGAGTCTATTTGGTCCTTCAAATCTTTAATGGTTCCTGATAGATTTTGTACATCATTTATAAAGTTGTTGAGACAGGCAACGGTAAGAGTGGATAGCCGTGCCTAAACCAGTGTACCTGTGCCCACAGCAGCTGTTATTCCAAGGCTCGCAATGAGTGGTAAGGCATGTATTGCCCACCTGTGTCTTATGACTAAGATGTCTAGGCTAGGAATGGGTAGATGTTCGTCTCATGGGACAATAGTTATATCAGGGAGGAATAAGGTAAGAACACAGCCACTGATCCAATTCACTGGAAGCCTGGGGAAGGCCGAGTTTTCTCCACACATAAAAACTGTGCCATTGGGTAACAAAGAGATGGGTTGGGTGAGGAATAATTTTGTACTTTTGAGCAATTTCCAAAGGAAGTAACTCCAACATCAATATCATAGGTATTATTCTGCATCGTGCCTAAAAGTCATAATGTAAATGTGCCTATAGGCTGTAATTATAAAAAAATCCGGGTTGGCATGTATTATCATTGTCTATGATAGAATTAATAGGAACTGCCATAGGCATGATTGTCCCTGTTGTCATGCAGAGCCAGCAATCACCAGCAATGGTGGGGTTGGAATTATTAAGCAAGGAGAAGGTAGTTTCCAAAATTTCTAATGTATTGGTATCTAAACCTCGGAGCTGGGATTTAGGCTACATTAAGGGATGATATGTGAGCTCAGGAATTTGGGGTTTCAAAAGTTTGATTATCTGAGGATGCTTGACAGCATCAGTGGGTCCTCCACGATAAGAGACCCCTGTAGGGGCCTTAATGGGCCAGCAGGAGGGTTTACCAACACTGCCTTGCCACCCAGGTGACTGTAGCTTGGTGTATTTGCCATCTCCTCCCCGGTCAAAGAGAAAGGGGGTATAATGAATAGTGGTCCCCCCTTCTGCATGAGGTTTAGTTAGGGAGGCTTCAAAAAATTTTTCTCCTTGCTTGTTAACACAAATTAAGAGCGACACATAACAAGAGCCATATATCGCCTGTGTATTCGTACAGGTTGCAGAACAATTTTGGAGAGCTTTACTTGTACTAGGGGGAATAATCTTTGGCTTGTTAACACATACACATTTAGGCTGATGAACTACTCTGAGTTTATGGTCAACCTCGGCCAGGAGGTAAACCACTTTAGTCACGCAGTCAGCAATCTGGGTCCAACTAGTGCGAGCCTGAGTTCAAGATCCTCACTTGCACTCGCAGGGGGGCCCAAAGAGGTACTCCATGATGTTGGAAGGTGGAGGGCCAAGGCCTCCGTGTACAACCCTGTTCAGCAGAAGTGCCTTAAGCAGAATCCAAACACAGATTGTTGGCTGCATCTGAAAAAGAGGAAAATTTGTCCTCAGGGGGAGCACCTCCGTCCCTAGGTTGAGGTAAGTCATTAACCTGTTTAACCAGGTGTTCTGGTAACCATCTTGGGGCTGCTTGCTCTTGGTCCAAAACACAAGCTGAGCCTCGTACCCAGATGAAAAGAGGATCTGGGCCTTTCCATTTATTTGTAAGGGGATTGCGCCACATAACAGGTGGGCGAACAGAATTGGACGAGGGATGCCAATGTCTGTCTCTGGCTGAATGGCCTTCACTGTCGAGAGTAAGAAAAATAAGGGCAAATAATTCATGGTTAAGGCGATGCCTGGGAGTGGTAAATATAAAGGCGGAAGCCTTAAAGAGGGTTAGCCAAATCTTTAAGGTAAGGTGGGCACGTTCCACAATGCCTCGGCCCTGAGGTTTGTATGGAATTCCAGTAGTATGACAAATTTGCAAGGTAGCACAAAATTGTTTAAACTTGGAACTGGTATATGCAGAACAATTATCTGTTTTAATATGTATTGGTTTACCCATTACGGAAAAGGCTGAAACAAGATGAGAAAGGACATCTTTGGTACCCTCTCCAGAATGTGGTCATGCAAAAATAAAGCCACTGAAGGTATCTATAGAAACGTGTATATATTTGGTTTTTCCAAATTCAGGAAAATGAGTAACATCCATTTGCCAAAACTGATTGAGCAGTAATCCTCTGGGGTTAACTCCCAACTGTTGAATGGGGAGGGAGACAGCGCAACCAGGGCATGTTTTTACTATCTCTCGTGCCTGTTGCCTGGTAATTTTACAAAGTAATCGAAGGCTCTGGGAATTTAGATGGTGAAAATTGTGTAACTCCGTGGCCTTTTAAATGGAGCCAACAAAAATTGGAAAGATGGAACGAGTTGCTTCATCAGCTTGGCGATTACCTTGTGTTAGAGGGCCGGGAAGATCAGAGTGTGCCCTGATTTGTCCTAAGAAAAATGGGTGTTGTCTGGCCTGAATTAGTTGCTGAAGCTGGTGAAACAGAAAGGCCACATTGGAAGAAGCCTTAATAGTGAGTGAAATCTCCAGTAGGAGCACAGAATGAGCAATGCAGGCACTTTCTGCATAAATATTAACAGAATTATCAAAAAATGTTATAAAAACTTGTGTTATGGCAAACAATCCAAAAACTGTGCTGACTGATAGACACTATCAAAGGTGGTAGGCTGGTTATTGATAACAAAGACCGCATGGCCATTATTGGAACCATCTGTAAAGACAGTAAGGGCTTGAGGAATGGGAGCCTTTTGAGTAATTTTGGGAAAAATAAATGGATGTAACTGGACAAAATGTAAAAGGGGGTCATTGGGGAGGTGATTATCAATTGTTCCCAAAAGCCTGATAGGGCAATACCTGATTCATCCACTGTCTGTAGTAAACATTGGGTTTGGTCCTTAGTATATGTAATTAAAATATTATCAGGGTCTTTGCCAAAATGTTGTCGAGAAAGCAAATGACCTTTAATAATAGTAGAAGCTACCTGAGCAAGATAAACAGTAATATCCTTGGAGGATGTGGTGGGTAAATGGACCCAAAGCAAGGGGCGGCCTTTAATTTTAAAATGTGTATTTTGCTGCCGAAATACTCCTGTGGGTGTATGAGGAGTGTGTAAAATAACCAGAACCAGAGGAAGGTTGTAAGAAATTTGTGTAACAAACTGTTGGGCAATGGCTTCTGTGACTTGGTTTAATGCCTGTCATGCCTCGGGAGTAAGCTTTTGAGAGGAGGAGGGGTGGGAATCACCTCTCAAAATATCATTAAGGGGCAAAAGTACACAAGTGGGCAATTTTAAATATGTTCTTATCCATTGAATATCCCCAGGTAATTTTTGAAAATTATTAAGGGTGTGAAGATGGTCCACACGTAGTTGTATTTTAAGAATTTGGATCTGATTATCTTGAAGTTTAAGGCCCAAATAGGTATCAGAGTCCTGTGTTTGAAACTTATCAGGAGCTATCTGTAGTCCTAAGGTAGTGAGGGTTTTGTAAAGGTCCAAGTAACAATTATTAAGGTCATGGGTGTTAGGTGCAGCAATTAACAAATCATCCTTTTAATGTAAAATATAAATTTGTGGCCATCGCTCTCTCACAGGGTCTACTGCTTGAGCAACGTAATTTTGGCAAAGACTAGGGCTGTTGGCCATACCGTGGGGAAGAACCTTTCATTGAAATCTCTGCATAGGGCCCTGAAAATTAATGCGAGGGAGACTAAAGGCAAAATAGGGTCTATCCTCAGGATCTAAAGGAATGGTAATACAGCAATCTTTTAAGTCAATAACCATTTTACAATTGTTTTTGGGAATTGCCACTGGTGTGAGAATACCTGACTGTAGTGCTCCCATCGGGAGCATAACTTTATTAATGGCACACAAATCTTGTAAAAGGCGCCACTTGCCTGATTTTTTATTGATAACAAAAATTGGAGTATTCGATGGTGAGGTTGAGAGCTCTACATGGCCGGTTGCCAGCTGTTCCTGCACTAACATGGAGGCAGCCTCCAATTTTTTCTTAGGTAAGGGGCCACTGATACACCCACACAGGAGTTTGAGTCTTCCAAATAATTTTATCTGCATGAGGTACAGGAGGGTCAGGGACCAACACTAAAAATCCGAATACCCAAGGCCATATGTATTTGTGTTTTGTATGGGTTGTAGAGGCTCAACCAGTTTTCGTCTCAGTCTCCCCAGGCCTGTACCAGGGACAAAATTCATACTAAGCATTTGATGAGTCACCATGGAATTGGGACTGGGAAGAATAACTTCCATTTGACTCAAAATATCTCGGCCCCATTGGTTAATAGGTTAGGTCAGGAACATCGAAAAAAGTGACAGTTGACTTAATACCCTCTTTATCAGTCCAGCTAATAGACCTAGAGCTGACTGGAGGATTTTTTGATTGTCCTATCTCTTTAACGTCACTCAAGGGTGGGGTGAGGGGCCAACCAGATGGCCAGTATTTTTTAGACATAATTGTGGCATCAGCTCCAATATCTAGAATTCCTTGGAATTCCTTTCCTTCAATAAGTAAGGTAAGGGGGTGTATTGTGAGAAATTGGCTGAACCCAATACACATCAGAGGAGCCCAAGGAGGCAGTCCCCAGTGGTAGGTTTGGGTGGTGGAAGTGCCTCCTGAATCCAAGGAAAGGAGTATTAATTGTGCAAGTCTTGTTCCTGCGGGGATGGCCACAACTCCATTAATAGCTGTGGCCAGTATTTTTATTTCTCCAGTGAAATCATTATCAATAATGCCAGGGAAGACCTGAACACCTTATAAGGTAGTAGAGGCTCTTCCAAGAATAAGGGCAGACGTATGAGATGGAGGGGGACCCCTAATTCTAGTGGGTATTAACTGGGTCCCTTGCAATGTGTCTAATATTTTCTCAGTGGTGGCACAGAGGTCCAATCCTGCGCCGCCTGGTGTGGCTCGTTGGAAGGAGCAATTGTGGAGAAGGATTTTGAAGTAGGTTGGTAGTTTGGGAGGGAACAAACCTTATTGCCCCTGGGTTTGTCTTGGGAAAGTCGGGGCCAGGGATTGGCCCTGCAGTGATTTTCCAAGAAGCAGGAAGAAATAGGCTGTCCGAGGGCATTTGTTTTAGATCTCCACTCACTGGCCCAGTGATGACCTTTGCCACATCTAGGGCAAAGAGTAGCTGGGGGCGGTTTAGCCCCAGTTTGAGGAGACACTATTCCTAGGCTTTGTTTGCCTGTCAGACACTAGTGTGTAAAATGGACAGGTTGTTTTCAAGTAAAGCAAGTAGGTGAGCCAGGATTGTGAAAGGCCTTGGTAAAGGTGGCACCAAAGGCGAGACCCATGGCATGGGCTGCACCCACCCCTGCACAGAGTCTAATAAAGTCAGAAAGTTTCCTTTTATCCTTATGTGGTCGAAGAACACCCTGACATGCTGGCTTGGCGTTTTCAAAGGCAAGATGTTTTACAAAGGTGCTTTCGCTTTCGCTTGGTCCAAGCAAGCATTCTGCGGCTAGGTTAAGCCAGGAAACAAAGTCGCTATAAGGCTCGTGAGGCCCTTGTCGTATTTTTGCCAAGGAAGTGGTAGCTGAGGCCTTTTGAGGGACGCATCTCCAAGCATGTAAGCCAGCCGTCTGAATCTGCGCCAAAAGTCCAGCAGGGAAACATGCCTGTTTATTTTTAGTGTCAAAAGGTGCATTGACCACTAACTTAACAGAAGTCCAGGATTTAGAGGAGGCCTTTGTTAAATTTTTTTGAGCAGTTTCCCAACAGTGCTCTTTGAATTTCCGTTCCATAACAGAAAGTCTCCAGCACTGAGGTATCTCGGGTTTGAAATTTCCAATCATTGGTAGTAAGCCATTGTGCACTGTGGATTTCTAATAAAGCCACTCTGTAGGGCGCAGTGAGGCCAGAGTGAGCACAAGCCTTTTTAAGTTTTTCAAGAAAATGCAGGCTTAATTTTTTGTACACACTCTGGGTTCCTTCCTGCCTGGGGGTTAACTCCTCATCCTCTGAGTCCTGATCTCCTTGATCCATTTCCCCCGCTTTCTCCTCTTGATCATCATGTAAGTCTTTGACCTCAGACTGGGCAGGCATATCTATCTGACTGCGGGTTACTGGGAATGTGAGAACAGGCTGATGGAGCAGGTTAGCCTTTTTATTAGACCGCCGATGGGCAGCTTGCCTTGACTCCATGTCTAAGGCTAATGAGCAGAGCTCAGAGTCAAGGGATGTTAATTCTTTTAAAAGTTGGATCTGTTCCCGTCTATGCTGGAGAGACTGTCGCAAGGGAGCCAGGTTAGGCGAGGGAAGTGGAGAAAAAATACCTGGGGGGCGATGTTGGCCCCTGAAGGGCCGGAGCACAAAAGGCATGAGGGATATAGGAGGGAGGTGGATGGGTAAGTTCTATAGGCTCTGGAAGGGACCTGAGAGGTGGTCGGTCTTCTGAATGGTAGTGAGCTTCTTTCTTCTCCAAGGTAGCCTCCTCCCCAGGGGTCAATGTGTCTCTGGGATTTAAAACTGGATAAAGGTAGTTGGTAACCATTGGAGCCTTATTCATTAGGGTGGTATTTTGAGGTGGACCAGGAAGGTTCCCAGGGTCCTGGGGAGACTGAGAAGGGTCTATATCTGTACTAACTGATGGGCATGCAGAGGGGGGACGAGAGGTCATTTGCATAGTCTCTTCCCCAATCCTGACAAATTTTAAGATACCATTGTCAAAGGGTGAACTTTTAAGAATTTCATTAATTAAGTTCCAGTAAGAAAAGGTGGGAACAGGCACCTTTTCTGTGCCAAAGTATTCATAATAATCTTTTAAACAGTCTCCTACTCTAAGTCATGGTTTACCATCAATGGTTCCTTCAAGGGAAAACCATGGACACAATTCCCCTATGTATGAACAGAAAAATTTTAAGTCCTTTTTCTTAACACGTGCCCCCCATGTCTTGAAGGACTCCTTCAGGGCTGACAAAAACAAATCATGTGATGAAACTGCTTGTCCCATGGTGGGTCACTCACTGTGCATCATCCCCACACTCCTACTGGATATGTCTCTCGGTGGTGTCTGCTGAGGCAATCGCGAGCTCCGCTTGACCAAGTCTTCCAGGAGGACGGGGTTCCCCCTCAGTCAAAGGCTTGAGACCCAGTCGGTGGGCGCCAGATGTTCTGGCCGGCAGGACACATCAACGTGGGCAGCGAACATAGATGGGGAGGAATGAAGGGACAAAAGACACTAGAGATAACAGCATGACTGTAGTTCTGATCAAGCTGCAAACTTTTATTGTTCACACAGGGGATTTATATGCTGGAGATGGGAAAGCTCTCTTATCAGTAGTTCCTGGATGTCTTCACAAGGTGAGATAACCTCAGGATGTTTCAGGAAGACAGATGGCCGCAGGAAGTCTTCGAGATAGAGATGGCTACAGGATGTCTCCCAGGCAGGATGTCTGCCAGGGGGCTGTTTCTTGTAAGTGTCAGGATATTCTATGAAGGAGAATTCCTTCTACCTATGAAAGACAGGGATTCAGTATTTCGAAAGGAAAATTGGAAAATGAATCCAATGTGTATGCAAATATGTGCTACACAAAAGTCTTCCCACTCTCATTCAGAACAATGCCTTGACATTACCTTCACCCCATGTAAGACATAATTAGAGGAGAAGAGTTACAAAATCTGTGAATACATATCTGGAATAGAAAATGCTCAATAGTTCACAAACTTGGAGGTGGAAGAGGAGTTTACAAAAGTAAGAGACAGGGTAAAAACTCCACAAACATGG
Source organism: Callospermophilus lateralis (assembly GCF_048772815.1). NCBI lineage: Eukaryota > Metazoa > Chordata > Mammalia > Rodentia > Sciuridae > Callospermophilus > Callospermophilus lateralis. The sequence goes on along the minus strand of NW_027514354.1, from coordinate 673,284 downwards.
AGCTCTGCTGGCCTAAAGACTTCTTGAGTAACTGCCTCTGAGGTTGGGCACTTGAAATATATGTTGTTGTCAGAAGCTTTAGCTATCTCTGTAGTGAGACCATCAATGCTGGGTCTGCATCTATGTGACCTGAAGGACATGGTTTCTTATTTTCCAATGAACATGGGGCAGCAGTGCTTAATTCTCTATTTGTAGGTAAACTGTTGCCACTGAGCGCTAAGTGTCTCCCAGTGTAGACTGTGAAGCCAATTGGTCATCCTCCACTTTTTGTGGTGTTTCTTGCAGCTGCACTGGGAGTTTAGTATATGCTTCATGAAATACAAGGAGTTCAACTGGGTCACAGTGCTGGAGGGAGTTCTGTCACGTGTGGTGCGTAAGGGTATGGAGGAGAATGCAACAACCAGGCTTCTATTCCACATAGCTTGCCCTCTTGACCATAGGAATCTGATTCTGAGCATTGCTCTGAAACCTCTAGATATAACAAGATGCCTTTACATACAAGGGTCTGGGGGCTGTACCATGTCAGTCACAAACCATTTGGAAGCCAATTCCCGATCCACATGATCCCACCAAAGCTGTTTTAACACACACCTGCACACCACTGCTCTAGGCCCACTACTCAGCAGGCTCCAAATTACTGGCATCTCTGTTCTACACCATTTTCATAAAAACCAGTCAATCAAGGCACTGTCTGGTACACTCATGATCATCAATAGGACATCCAAAGGTTCTCCAGTGCCACCTGTTTATGGGAATTTCAAAAATTTCATGGTACTCATCTAGCTATTTTTCAAGGATGAAGTTGGAGGCACTCTGGGTTTCAATTCATTCAGGAACCATTAAATGGAGAGGAAGCTCATTGCAATGAAAGCTCTGGAGTACTCTAACAGGCAAGGTTTCCCAAAGACAGGCCAAAAGGTCACATGAAGCCAGGCCCATTGAGGTCTACAATATGAACTCCATGTGTGTTTTGACTTGCAACTATGGCTGCCAAGTCTTTCACAATAAAACCATGAGATATCCTTCCTGAGATTCCCATTGCTGTGTGCAAAGCCACCCAGGGCTTAGATCTCAGTTTCCAAGGGCGACTCTCATGTGTGCCCTCCTAAAATCCCAACACAATTCATGGCAATACTTCTTTGAGTTAAGTTCCACAACTCAGTCTCTAAAAGGAATCACACCAGTGTTCAAGCACAGGTGGACCCAGTCATCTCTTCCAACGGCCACACAAAGGACCACAATTAAAACCAAAACACTCCCACATGGCCCTCATCTTCTTCCATATAGACACTAATCATACCTTCTGGCTGTAGGTTTCCATGAGGGGTGGAGCCAAAGACAGTGTCCAAAATAAGCTCCCTTGCCCCCGTTTTCCTGAAGTCAGTGTGGCCAGGGCACCCTTCCTGTGAACCAGGAGTGATCAAAGAGGCCTGCCGTTAATACTGCTCTGATTCTCCATTTTGAAGCCTACTGACTCTGGGGTAAAGATTCTTTATGTTAATTGGAGTATTGAGAAAACCAAAGCACCTATGGGCTAGCCTCTGCAGGGCTTTGAAGAACACCTTTGTCCCAAAGCATCCATAATCTCAATGATGAAGGTCAGGAACCATACAGAGGTAGGAGAGAGACTTCATCCACAATGACTGCTCTTTTGGCTCTTTTGGTTTTGGATGCACACATGGGATTTTTCTATAGATTCATCAGGTGGTGAGAATCTAAGCCACAGCCTCACACAGGGGCAAGAGGCTGATTAAGACACATCTCTTTCCAAAGCAATTAAGCAAAGAGGCACAGGTGATGCCTATTCATTTCCACTTGAAAACTGTTTTCTTCAGGCTTTACAAAGTGGTGGCCTGAGGAGAAGACCTTCCTGACATTCACGGTGTGGTGAGCCGCTTCTGCAGATTATGGTCACCATTGCAGGATGGTGCTGGCTCCACTGTGGTCGGTGACAAACGACTCCTTGTTTGGGAGAGTTGGTGCATGGTTTTTCAGCACCCTATGAGAAAGTTCCACGTGGAAGCTTCGCATTGGGGCTTGGGATGTTTTATTAAGGCTGGGAGGGGCATCCGACAAGGAATTAGAAGAAATATCAAGGGCCTGAATAAACTGCTGAAAGAAGATTCCTGAGTTGCGTCTTCCTTGCGGGCAAGGGGTCGCGACAAGTGGTGCCGAGACCCGGGAACCAGAACTTTCAGTAGTCAGGGTTGGTGCACCAGTTAGTCCCAGGTAAGTGGGACCCGCGATCAAAGCAGGGGTTAGTCCCAGGTAAGCGGGACCCGCGATCAAAGCGGGGTAGCTCCTCTGTAAAGCCAGAGAGAGCAGTACATTTAATTGCAGCTGCACTGTGTACTTTCGCTTTTACTTTCACTTTTGTTTTTTGTGCGTCTTTTGTTGTGTCATGGGTGCCGCATCTTCAAGTCCGCTTCTCCTGGCCCTAGATGGCCTGTTACGTTCCAAGGGCCTAGAAGTGAAACGTAGTACTTTACAGAGATTTTTACAGAAGACAGATATTGCTGCACCGTGGTTTGCGTTTTCGGGCAGCCTTACTATACCTAGCTGGGATAAATTAGGCACAGATCTTGACTTTGTTTCTGAGCAGGGCATATTAGAGGGTGGGGTGATACCCCTTTGGAAGATGATCCGTAGTTGCCTCGCAGATGGCAGATGTCAGGAAGCACTTACTAAAGGACAGGAAGTTTTAGAGCAATTACATGAGGAAAGATCAGAGACGGCACGAAGTGAGGTAATTCAGGAGGATGGGAGTGTGCGGAGCGAGACACAGGGGAGGAGGCGATTGTCTCCAGCACGAAGTGAGGTATTTCAGGAGGATGGGAGTGTGTGGAGTGAGAAACAGGGGAGGAAATGATTGTATCCAGATCTCAGTACGCTGCGCACACTCCCATGCAAAAGTGGGTCAGAGGAGGAGGAGGATGAGGAGGAAGAGCTCGGGAGACTATCTCGTCAGCTAGGGAGTCTAACTATAGGAGAAGGGAACAAAAATAAACAGGAGCTCAAGGAAAATGATCCTCCGGATCCGCCGCCGTACGGTGGGGGTGTTTCGAGGAGAGCTTTCCATGCCCAAACATGGAGGGCTGTTAACGCTGAGATGGGTCTTGCTTATCCAGTTTTCCAGGATGACAATAGGGGAAGATTTCATGAGCCCTTAGATTTCAAAATTGTGAAGACCCTGGCGGAGTTTGTGCGCACTTATGGGGTGGATGCCGCCTTCATACTAACTCAGGTGGAGAGTCTGTCTAGATACTGTATGACTCCCTCTGATTGGGGTAGCCTTGTTCGGGCTTGTGTCTCTCTAGGTAAATATTTAGACTGGAGAGCCTTTGTGCTAGAGGGCGCGGTAGAGCAGGCCGCCCAAAACCATGCGGCGGGACACCCCCATTGGGACAAGGATAGGCTTTTGGGACAAGGCAGATTTGCTAATCAACAGACAGGATTCCCTCCTGAGGCATATGATCAAATTAACAACATTTGCATTCGGGCATGGAAGTCACTTCCAAATAGAGGAGAGGTGTCTGGTAACTTGACTAAGATTCTGCAGGGCCCTACAGAACCCTTTTCAGATTTTGTAGCAAGGATGGTGGATGCTGCTGGAAAGATTTTTGGGGACCCTGATAGAGCCATGCCCCTTATCAAGCAATTGGTCTTTGAGCAATGCACCAAGGAGTGTAAAGCAGCAATCGCTCCTTATAAAAACAAGGGCATAGAAGCTTGGATAAAAGTGTGTAGAGAGCTTGGAGGACCTTTAACTAATGCGGGTCTTGCAGCTGCTGTCCTTCGGATTGCAAAAGGGGGCGGTCCTGGTGCTGGAACATGCTTCCATTGTGGTCAGTTCGGCCATTTCAAACGTGACTGTCGCAAAAAAGACAATTTTACTGGACCTCCTCGCGGTGGCCCTTCTAATGGCCCTCGTCAACCGTGGCTGTATCCAAAATGCAAAAAGGGGAAGCATTGGTCAAAAGAGTGTAGATCAGTGAGGGACATCCATGGACAGCCTATTTCAGCTGGGCCAAAAAACGGCCGAAGGGGCCCCCGACCCCAGGGCCCACAAATATATGGGGCAATGGAGAATGTCACACCCGAACCCGAGACATGGCCTTCTCTGCGCCATCCCATGAGACGCGGAGAGCCACTACAGATGCCGTGGGATTGGACCTCTGTTCCACCTCCAGACTTGTATTAACACCTATGATGGGAGTCCAATTGGTGGAAACTGAGTTCAAAGGGCCTTTACCACCTGGCACTGTAGGTTTGCTAATTGGACGTGCATCCTCTATCCTACAAGGTCTTCATGTTTTCCCCGGAGTTATAAACCCTGATACTGTAGAGGCAGTAAAGGTTATCGTGGAAGCTCCAAGGGGCATTGTGTCTATCTCCCCAGGGGATCGGATTGCTCAATTGCTAATTTTGCCTAGTTTGCATAATCACTTCCCTGCTGACTCAAGGTCACGGACGGGAAATGAGATTGGTACCACCGGAGGAAATTGTGCCTATTTGTCACTGGATATGAGCAGTCGCCGCACCTTGGAATTAAGCATAGAAGGTAAATCTTTTGTGGGATTGCTGGACACAGGAGCAGATCGTACTATCATAGTCCTTAAGGACTGGTCTAGGGGATGGCCAGTGCAGGCTTCTGATCAATCACTAAGAGGACTTGGATATGCCCAAGCCCCTCAAATCAGCTGTAGACATCTATCTTGGAAGGACTCGGAAGGACACGATGGTACCTTTCAGCCTTATGTTCTTGATTTACTTATTTCTTTATGGGGCCATGATCTGATGAAAGACATGGGGTTCACTCTTAGTAATGACTATTCCCCAGTGTCTCAACATATCATGCAAAATATGGGGTATAGGCCAGGTCTAGGACTAGGAAGGCACCTACAGGGGCGTAAGCGTCCTGTGCAAGGTCATCAAAAGCTTAACAGGTTTGCTCTGGGTTTTTCCTAGGGGCCACTGGGGCTCCAATACCCATAACATGGCTCACCGAGGAGCCTGTTTGGGTGCCTCAGTGGCCTCTTCCCTCGGCTAAACTGGCAGCAGCCCATGATCTAGTCAAAGAACAACTTGATTTAGGTCACATCCAACCTTCTAATTCTCCATGGAATAATCCCATATTTGTCATTAAGAAAAAATCAGGGAAGTGGCGCCTACTGCATGATCTACGAGCAGTTAATACTCAGATGCAACTTATGGGGCCCATTCAAAGAGGGCTGCCTCTGCTCTCCTCTGTTCCTCAAGGCTGGCATATAATTGTTATTGACATTAAAGACTGTTTCTTTTCCATTCCTTTGCCTCCTAAAGATTCACAACGTTTTGCTTTCACCCTTCCCTCGTGTAATCACGAAGAACCAGATCAAAGGTTTGAGTGGGTGGTGTTTCCGCAGGGGATGGCTAATAGTCCCACGATGTGCCAGATGTATGTGGGGAAGGCACTCACACCTCTCAGACATAAGTATTCCTCCACCAAGATCATTCATTATATGGATGATGTGTTATTTGCCGCAAAATTAGAACAGACAGTTAATGAGGCTTATAAAGAACTCGTGATGCTGTTGGCTCAACATGGACTGCACATCGCACCTGAAAAGGTTCAAACGGGGGATTCTATCAGGTATTTGGGAGCGACAATTGGGTATGACAAATTAAAACCGCAAAAAATTACCTCAGGACTCAAGATCTCCAAACTCTAAATGATTTTCAAAAATTGCTGGGAGATATTAATTGGAAAAGAGGATATTTACATATTCCTAATATTGTGCTCCAGCCTTTGTATGCTACTCTTAAGGGTGATCCAGATCTTGCTTCCCCTCGTAGCCTCACTACAGAGGCTAGAGTGGCTTTTATAAAAGTAGAACAAGCTTTACAGCATGCCACTCTATGCAGGCTCCAGAGTGATAAACCTTTCCAGTTATGTGTGCTTGCCACTATGCGGCAGCCTACTGGAGTACTGTGGCAAGATGGGCCCTTACTATGGATCCACCCACATATATCCCCAGGAAAATCCTTAGAATATTATCCTGATGCTGTTGCAGCGTTGGCACTTAAAGGGATTCAACAAAGCATTCAATTTTTCGGCCAATCACCTTCTTCTCTTATCATACCCTACACTAAAGCTCAACTTAATGTTTTATGTGCTACTCTAGCCAACTGGGATATTCTGTGTTGCTCGTTTCAAGGGGGTATTGATTATCACTACCCTTCTCATCCATTACTCCATTTTGTTAAAGAACATCCCATCATTTTCCCTAAGGTAACTTCATCCAGTCCATTTCCGGGAGCTGTTAACATTTTTACTGATGGTTCCAAGTCTGGAATGGGAGCCTATGTAATTAATGACTCTCCCCCTATCCAGCATCAATTTGCTCCTGGAAATCCACAATGGGTAGAACTACAAATTGTTATTGAAGTTTTTAAACAGTGTTCTTTTCCTTTTAATCTTACTTTGGACTCCAGCTATGTGGTACAAGCACTAAAAGTCCTGGAGGCCGTGGGAGCTATTAGTGATGCCCACAATGTGTCTGCTTACTTTACTCAGCTTCAACAGCTTATCTCTAACAGCATTGCTTCTTTTTATCCAATGCACATCCGGGCTCACACACCTCTTCCTGGTCCGTTATCCCAGCGTAATGCCTGTGCGGACTTAGCCACTAGAGGTCAATTGATATGCTTGGCTTCCTCCTTAGAGGGGGCTAAGTTGTTTCACCAAAACTTCCATGTTAATGCATTAACGCTGCGCAGGCGTTTTTTCATTTCAAGAGCGGATGCTCGGCAGATAGTATTGCAATGTCCCCATTGTGTCACATTTCTTCATTCCCCTAATTATGGAGTAAACCCACCTGGATTGAAGCCATTGGTTGTTTGGCAAATGGATGTGACACATATACGTGACTTTGGTAACCTTAAGTATGTGCATGTTTCCGTTGATACGTGCTCTGGAATTATCCATGCTTCTGCTTTATCCGGAGAAAAGGCACGTAATGTCATTACTCACTGTTTAGAGGCATGGGCAGCATGGGGTGCACCTGCATCCCTTAAGACTGATAATGGACCTGCTTATACTGGCAGACATTTTACAGCTTTTTGTTCTACTATGGAGTGCAACTTACTCATGGTTTGCCTTACAATCCTCAAGGACAAGGCATTGTTGAGCGTGCTCATCGCACCTTAAAGGAAACTTTACAAAAACAAAAGGGGGGAATAGGAGCTGAACACACTCCTAAAGAACGCCTGTCCTTAGCTCTCTTTACCATTAATTTTTTGAATTTGGATATTCATGGTCGCTCTGCAGCCGATAGACATGTGTCCCCTCAGCCCTCTGTGATTGGCTATGTTAAGTGGAGGGATGTTCTTACGGGCCAATGGAACGGCCCTGACCCCGTGCTGACATGGGCACGAGGATCTGTATGTGTTTTTCCCCAGGATCGTACAGAACCGTTGTGGGTCCCTGAACGCTTGACAAGAAGAGTCTCGACATCAACTGACCAGCAACAAGAGATACCACAACAATCCTGTGATGAGGATCTTCATTCTGCTAAGTGCTCTGGCTCTGGTGCTGGTGCCGATGGCACAGGCGACACCAATTCGGTGGTGGGCAGTGGCACGGGCATGGCCAATGCCGATGCCGGTTCATGGTAATTCTAGTGTCCTCCCCACTCTTTTTTCTACCTCATGTGAGATGTCTGCTCCCTGTGCCTCTCCTAGAGGGGACATGGAGAGCATTTTTAATCAATCTCAAGTTAATCTCACAGGAGTTTTTTGTTTCAGCCTTAGAAACGCTAATTGCATTAGCCTTAAGACCAAAAATTTGACTAACTGGGAGGACCCATTGCGGTCCAATCAGGTCTCAGGGAGCATTATCAGTGCTGTATTGACCAAGGTAGTTTCGGGGAAGCAATCAGGCTCAGGGACCCCAGCAAACAGCAGCTCTGCTCTTAACATAACTACCTTGTCTATTATCTCCGAGGTACTAATCCCAGTGCCTCCTTCTTCTAGTAGTATTTATGATGCCACTCATTTCAAGGCCTCTCCTTACTGTTCCCCTAATCTTGGTTTCCCCCCAACATTTACGCCTTGTCAGGATCATTCTTGGGAGAAGCATCAAGTTGCTAAAGGTTTCTCCCTTTCCCCCTCTCTTAAGAGGTATGTTTATAACTTTAACAATAGTGCCAGCTCCTCTACAGGAGTAGGATGGTCCTGGTTTCAATGGCAGATTTCCAATGAAAAGGGGGCTTCAGCCGATATTTCTGCACTGGCTCAGTTGGTAGGAGCCAAAAGTTGGCTGGCTAATGTTTCTGGTACTGTTAGGGAAAGTGAACGAGGTAATAGATTTACATCTGTTTCAGTCGACTCTCTGTTGTATAATGCCACATTGCCTCCTGCAATGGTCTGTGTCCAATCCCCCTTCTTATTCCTTTTGGCTAAGGCCACCTCTTCGGGGATGCTGGATTGTTCTCATACTACCTGTATCTTATCTGAGTGTTGGCATGGTTCCTGGACTGTAGCAGTGGTTATGAAAATTCCAACTTTTGTCCCAATCCCGGTCACTGCGGATCCTGATAAATTCCATATTGTTGAGCTACTTAGAGTCCGCAGAGATTTTGGAATCACAGCAGCTATAGTGACAGCCGTGGTGGTATCTGCTGCTGCAGCAGTTACAGCCGGAGTGGCTTTGGCCAATCAAGTACAAACTGCTGCCACCATTAATCAAGTTGTCCAACAAACTTCCAGTATACTTGAATCCCAAAATACAATTAATCAACATATTTTGTCAGGGATTTTAGCTGCCAATCAAAGAATAGATTTACTCCAAGCTCAGGTAGAAGAATTGGCTGACTTGGTGCTTTTGGGTTGTGTTGACCAACGTGCACATTTATGCATAACCTCTGTCAGATTTAATGATTCCAGGAATGCTTCCCGCATCATTGGCGAATATTTGGCCAGAAATTGGTCCATGGAAGTGGAAGACATGATCCAGTCTCAACTAACCCAGATAGCTGTCTTGAATAACACCAGTGTTGATCCCGTGACTTTGGGTCAATTCACCGATTGGATATCTTCTGCTTTTTCCTTTTTTAAAGAGTGGGTGGGGGTAGGCATTTTTGGTGCAATGTGTTGCTTCGGTATGTTTCTCTGTTTGTGGTTTCTCTGTCGCCTCAAGGCCCGCAATGCTCACGATAAGGCTATGATCATCCAAGCTCTTGCAGCTTTAGAAAATGGCAATTCACCTCAAGTCTGGCTTGCGCATCTTAAACAGTAAATCTTTGACATGGTCGTTGCACCCCAAGTTATTATAACATTGCACTGGGATCGGCAAGTCTTTCCTCGTTATTCTCTTAGTGTTGGAAAGCCCTTGCACTCTGCCGGTCTTGGTGCCATTGCACGCAGGTGGGTTTCCACACTAATTCTTCTCTATCGCCTTAAAGTCCGTGCCTTTTTTTCAGGGTGTTGTCAACTCGTTTGTCGTTGTGTACAGCCACAGTTCAGCCTCAGCTGTCCCCCTTCGTCCACCTTCGTCACGATACAGGATGCGAGGCAAGGCACTGCACTTGAGTGATCCTTGAAGTGGACCTCAAGGAGAGCATGTCCTATTGCATGCGGGTTTGATGTCCACGCCCCGCCCCACGAAAAAAGGCGTCTGCTGATATGGCTTCGGATCTGGGGAAGGGCCCTCCTTAGGTCTGAGCCATACTATGCAGCCACTTCTGCACAGTGGGATAGGACCTCTACTCTCGCCTGCATTGTTTTCAGAAAACAGAAGGGGGGAACTGTGGTGAGCCGCTTCTGCAGGTTATGGTCGCCATTGCAGGATGGTGCTGGCTCCACTGTGGTCTGTGACAAACAACTCCTTGTTTGGGAGAGTTGTTGCATGGTTTTTCAGCACCCTATGAGAAAGTTCCACGTGGCAGCTTCGCATTGGGGCTTGGGATGCTTTATTAAGGCTGGGAGGGGCATCCGACAAGGAATTAGAAGAAATATCAAGGGCCTGAATAAACTGCTGAAAGAAGATTCCTGAGTTGCGTCTTCCTTGCGGGCAAGGGGTCGCGACATCACGGCAACAGAAGAATAGGTAAACAAAAGGCCCAAAGCAGGGTTTCTCCACTGAGACTTTCCTGGTCACACTGATAATTGAGTTTTCTGAGATTTTCCCATTCCCTTCAGCTATCCAGTACATGGCCATGTCACAGAGTTTGGAGGTGGTACATATCTTGGACACAAAACCATGATCTTATTCTTGAGATTAGCTAGATTTCAGGAAGAATACCAGAACTTAGGATGGTAGTATGTGTTGCCCATCCACAAGGCAAGCTGCAGACCATTCATAAATTGGGCAGGTTGAATGTTGGGAAGCTTTCTACTAGACAGGACACATCTATCGATGCATTCTCTTTTCTAATGTCTACAACCACGGACTCAGTGGGATACACAGACATTGAAGCACTCGCCTTGTGAAATGACTTACTAGAAACAATTCACAGCAAACCAAACAATCAAACTTTCCTACCTATTCTCAGAACATGAGACAAAACCACAGACCCACACGCACACCCACAACCACACAGACCCCCATGTAGGTCTGTGACTATCCAGAGTGTCCTCTGACTGGTGAGCCATCATATATTGCCCCATAAGGGGCTGTCCTGTCTCAGATCTAGTCTCCATGGCCAACTCTGTGATGCTGTCAGGAGCCAGCAGTGAGCCACTACCTGATTTCTCAGGAAAGGCCCCTCTTCAGACCTTCCTGGGATTTGGCCATCCTCACATCAGTAGGTACCAAGAAAGACTGACTCTGTCCTTGGTAAATCCAAACAAGTTTGACCACTGCGACTTGGACTGGGACTGGCTCTGGGTGCCTGGCTTTTTGGATCCTAAGTTCAGAGAGTTCCATAACAAAGGAAGTGAGGTGAGGTCACTTCCCTCAGGAACTGAATGAGGTCAGTACATTGGCAACCACTTTGTCCTAACAGTTGCTTCCAGATTCTGATGAGATGGAGGCTGCACCTACTTCTGTGACATTTTAACAATTTAGAATGGTATATCAACCATAGGCACCCGGGAACAGCTCTCCACACAGGCCTTGTTTTGTCCATCTTCTCTACATTAAGAGGGGAGAGGATAATTCAGATACATCCTTTCGTCCTGACCGGGTTGTTTGCCATGGAAGATGACTTTTGCTCTCTAAGGTCCTTCTTTGCTGCCTACATCTTCTCAAAAGATTATTTCTGCATGGACTTTTGAAGTTCTCAGCTGGTGGAGGATCCCCTACCTTCCTGTATTGAAAGACCAAGTGTGTCCCTGCTCTTCTGTAAAGTGAGATTGAGGGAACAGTGTATGGTTAGGGTTAATAGCGTGTTCGATTTGGGTTAGGAATCATTCTGCTATATGAATAATGGTATTGGGAACCTGTGATATTTATAAGAATATAGACGTGAAATACATGCATGAGATCAGAGACCTAGGAAAGATTTGAAGCCCAGAAATGCATTGTACCCTTGATTGGTATACTTAGCTTGAATTATGTTCTCCACCAAGGTCTCAGATAAATTGATATACAATGGCATAGGACCGTGTACCTCGGGTGATTGAATGTAGAAGAGAACATCCAGTCAAAAAGGGATAGTCCGTACGATTAGGAAGATACTCAGTATGTTTAGGAAGAATAGTGAGTCTAGGAGTTGGACCAAAAGTTCTTTTGCAATAGGGTTTCGGTTTGAGAATGTAAATGTCAGCACATGTGAAGGGAATAGTCACAATGATGAACTGAGGAAAATATGTAGGAAAGCAGATATCAATAGGGACCTTAGGAAATCAGGCAAAGTATAAGGTGAGTGATAGGATTGGATATTGTCAACTGGCGTGAGGTTGAATATATAATCTTATGAAGAAACAAATATGTAGTCACCAATAGGATTGACATTTGAGAGCATTAGGCAACATGGACATGGATGTTTTTAGTAATCCATGCTCACTTTCCATTTAGGCTCTGGCACAATCATAAGTGTGACCTTTGCCTTTTGTGTCCAGAGTACTTCTGTGGTAAATGTATATGTAGATAAGGTGACATGAGTATTTCTTACACCATTACAGGGAGCAATATTCTGAAAACTTATACATTATTACTGGGGCTACAAATAGGTGTACCCTTTGTTGATGATTATAGAGATGATGCATGAATAGACCATATTGTGAATAAAGTATATTACTGGTTCCAACTTTATATAATGGATTGAATTTACATCTGAAAATATATAGGAAATCTTATATTGATATATACACATTCATTCCAATCAGTTATATATCTAATGGTAATATTAGGGTTACGGTTTATCATGAAGAGTGTGTGAGTTTTGCTTCAAAAATAATCATGGAATCGAAAAAATGTTTTTAGAAAGAAGTCTAGTGAAAGGACCAATAAAGAAACAAGGAGGAATACATGTGTTCTGAAGTAGGAAGTAATTGAATGTGAACCAAATGCCTATAAATTTGTGAACATGTGGATGAAAATATATATCCTATGATGTCCAAAAACTGAAGAAATTGTAATGTACCAGTGTTGAATAAAAATGAACTTCAAAATACACATCATGTCCCATAGGAATCTACTTGCATTGATGTTAAACTGGGTCAGTTACTGTTGAAATATTAGGATTTGTAAGCACCATTCAATGAAGTTAGTTTTCAGTACTAGGAAACCAATATGTATTTCAGCTGGTTTAGTATTTCTGAGAATAATCTTGTGAAATGTTGTTTATAAATACACATGCAGAAACATGAATGAATTTATGGAGTGTATAATAAGACACATATATTTCATATTTTGGAAAATCTGGAGAATATACACACACACACACACATTAATATGTAGCAATACATATGCCAATCGAAATTCATCATGAAATATAATTCATCCACATATCCAAAAATATTCATTTTAATGAACATGGATTTATCTATAATGTTTTTCACTAGGAAGCTCACCCATAGGTTGAATTTTCAGTTCCATCAGTATTTATGGGGAGTCATCTCTTCTCATAATTTTTATATTACAAAGTCAGTGAGCTCACAATAATGTACATGTGATACCATGTAGGATACTATACATGCATAAAAAAATACATGTGCTGAATAGGCTACAGAGTAAGGAAGACAGGAATTTACATATGTGGTAACTTTAAAAACTAATGGAGAAATATTACAATGAAAAGTTGACTAGATTTATAGCACATACACTTGATAAAGCAGAAGGCAAATCCAAGTATACACCATGCTTCCTATGAAAGGCCTGTATTTATATTCAGTTAGGTTTCTTTTCTCCAGGATATTAGGATTAGTACTCAGAGTCTAGTAGGGTATGGGTTAGTGTCAGGGATTCAGTATTTCAAATGGAAAATATGAAAATGAATCTAATGTGCATGCAAACATGTGCTACACATAAATCTTCCCACTCTCATCCAGAACAATGCCTAGACATAACCATCGCTCCAAGTAAGACACAATTAGAGGAAAGGAGTTAGAAAATCTGTGAATACATATGTGGACGGGAAAATGCTCAGGAGTTCACAACACTGGAGTTGGAAGAACAGTTTCCAAAAGTAAGGGATAGGGTAAACACTCCACAAACATCGAGCTATGCTGGTCTAAAGACTTCGTGAAAAACTTCCTCTAAGGTTGGGCACATGAAATATATGTAATTGTCAGAAGATTTAGCTTCGTTTGTAGTGACACCATCAAATCTGGGTCTGCATCTATGTGACGTGGACGACATGGTTCCTTATTTTCTAATGAACATGACGCAGCAGTTCAGAATTCTCTCTTTGTAGGTAAACTGTGGCCACTGGGAGCTAAGTGTCTCCCCGTGTGGTCTGTGAAGCCATTTGGTCATCCTCCACTTTTTGTGGTGTTTCTTACTGCTACACTGTGAGTTTGGTATTGGCTTCACGAAATACAAGGAGTTCAACTGGGACACAATGCTGGAGGGAGTTCTGTCACGTATGGTTGGTCAGGGTCTCCAAGAGAATGTATGAACCAGGCTTCTATCCCACATAGCTTTCCTCCTTGACTATAGCACCCTGATTCTGAACATTGCCTTGAAACCTCTAAATAAAACAAGATGCCTTTACATATAAGGGTCTGCTGCCTGCACCTTGTCAGTCACAAGGCTTTTTGAAGCCAATGGCAGATCCAGGTGGTCCTACCAAATATATTTATTTACACACCTACCATCCACTGCTCTACATCCACTACTCAGCATGCTCCAACTTACTGGTATCTCTGTTCATCTCCATTTTCACAAAACCCAGTCAATCAAGGCACTATTTGGTACACTCATGATCATCAACATGATATCCAAAGGTTCTCCAGTGCCATCTGGTAATGGGAATTTCAAAAATTTCATGGTACTTGTTTAGCCATTTTTCAAGGATGAAATTGAAGGCACTGTGGATTTCAATTCAGGAACCATTAAATGGTGAGGAAGCTAATTTCAATGAAAGCTCTGGAGAATTCTCACAGGCAAGGCTTCCCAAAAAGTGGCCAAAAGGTCACATGAATCCAGGCACAATGATGTGTACTATGTGAGGTCCATGTGTTTTCTGACTCTCAACTATGGCTGCCAAGTCATTAAAAAAAAACATGTGATAACCTGGCTGAGATTCTCAGTGCTCTATGCAAAGCCACCCTGGACGGAGATCTCAGTTTCCAAGGGCGACTCTCATGCATGGCCTCTTAAATCCCAACACAATTCATGGATATACTTTTCTGAGGTCAGTTCCAGAACTCAGTCTCTAATGGGAATCACAGCAGAGTTCAAGCCAAGGTGGACCCAGTCACCTCTTCCAACTGCCACACAAATGACCACAATTGAAATCAAAACACTCCCACATGGCCCTCATGTTCTTCTATATTGACACTCATGATAAACTCTGGCTGGAGTTTTCCAAAAGAGGAGCATCCCTAGTCAGTGTCCAAAATAACCTCCCTTGCCCCTCATTTGCCTAAAGTCAGGGTGGCCTGGACACCCTTCCTGTGAACCAGGAATGATCAAATAGGCCTGCCGTAAATACTTCTCAATTATCCAAATTGAGGTCTTCTGACTGTGGGGTTTAGACTCTTTTTGTGAATTAGTGTCATGAGAAATCACTAGCACCTATGGGCTAGCCTCTGCAGGGCTTTGAAGAACTCATTTGATCCAAAGATCCCTCTTCTCACTTGATGGAATTCAGCAACCTTATAGAGGAAGGCGAGAGACTTCATCCACAATGACTGCTCTTTTGGCCATTTTGGTATTGGACACATGGGATCTTTCTTTAGATCCATCAGGTGCTGAGAATCTAAGCCACAGCCTCACACAGGGTCAAGAGGCTGATTCAGACACATCCGTTTCCAAAGCAATTAAGCAAAGAGCCAGAGATGATGCCCATTTATTTCCATTTGAATACTGTTTTCTTCAGGCTTCACAAAGAGGTGGCCTGAGGCAAAAAACTTTCTGACATTCAGAGCAACAGAACAATAGGTAATTAGAAGTCCCAAAGCAGGGTTTTTTTCACTGAGACTTGTCAAAAGCCAGTGGTGAGCCACTACCTGCTTTCTCATAAAAGGCCCCTCTTCAGAGCTTTCCTGGCATATGGACATCCTCACATCTGTAGGTACCAAGATAGACTGACTCTGTCTTTGGTAATTCAAAACTAGTGACACCACTGGGAGTAGGACTGGGACTGGCTCTGTATGCCTGGCTCCCTGGATGCCAAGTTCCATCACCAAAGAAGTGAGGTTAGGTCACTTCCTTCAGGAACTGAATGAGGTCACGGCCTTGGCAACCACTTTGTTCTAACATTTGCTTCCAAGGGTCCCATGAGATGGAGGCTTCCCCTACTTCCTGTGACACTTTCACATGTTAAAATGGTATATCAACCATAGGCACCTGGGAACAGCTCTCCACACAGGCCTGATTTGGTCCATCTTCTCTACATTAAGAAGAGAGAGAGGCCGATTAAGACACAACCCTTCACCTGACCAGGTTGTTTGCCATGTAAGATGACTTGTGCTCTCTCAGGTCCTTCATAGCTGCCTACGTATTCTCCAGGGATCCTTTCAGCATGGACCTTTGAAGTTCTCATCAGGTAGAAGATCCCCTACATTCCAGTATTAAAAGACCAACTCTGTCCCTGCTCTTCTGTAAAGTAAGATTGAGGGAACACTGTATGTTTAGGGTTAATAACAGGTTCAGTTTGGGTTAGGAATCATTTTGTGGATGAATACTGGTATTGGCATCCTGCGATACCAATAAGAATTTAGAGGTGAACTGTATGTATGAAAACAGAAATCCAAGAAAGATTGGAAGGCCAGAAAAGCATTGGGCTCTTGATTGTGATACTTAGAATTGAATTACGTTCTGCACAGATGTCTCAGATAAATCGATATACAATGGCATAGGACCTTGTACCTTGGATGATTGAATGTAGAAGAGAACATCAAGTCAAAAAGTGATAGTTGGCAGGATTAGGAAGAGAGTAGGTAGGTTTAGGAAGAAGGGTGAGTGTAAGATTTGGAATAAAATTTCTTTAGCAATAGGATTTAGGTTAGAAAATGAATTAAAATGTAAGCACATGTGAAGAGTCTGTCACAATGATGAACTGGGGAAAATATGTAGGTAAGCCGATATCAATAGAGACATTATGAAATCAGCAAAGTAATAAGTGAGAGATAGGCTTAGACATTTCAAAGGGTTGAGTTTGAATATGCAATCTTAGGAAGAAACAAATATGTAGTCACTAATAGGATTGACATTTGAGAGCATTAGGCAACTTGGACATGGATGATTTTAGTAATCCATGTTAATTTTCCATTTAGGCTTTGGTACAATCATAAATGTAAATTTGAATTCTGTGTCCAGAATATTTCTGTGAATAAATGTATATGTAGATAAGGTGACATGAGTATTTCTTCCACCATTTCTGGGAGCAATATTGACTGACTACTTCTGACTGATAGGTACAGATTCTTTATGTGATTTGGAGTCATGAGAAACCCAAGCACTTCTTCAGGTCTTGAAGAACTCATATGACCCAAAGGATCCCTATTCTCACTTGATGGATGTCAGGAATTGTTGGGAGCCATCAGCCAAGTAGGTATGACAATTTCCTTGCCAGCGTACCCCCATGTTTCTTTAGTGGAAGGACTCATGCAAATAGGACATTTTCCAGGACATTGCATGTAAGGTGACCTTGCTCAAGGACCAGGGCAGGATCCGTGTTTAGGGTGTTCCCCCTTTAGAATAGGGCAGTTTAGCATAATAGGAGATTAGGGTGTTCCCCCCTTAGAATAGGGCGTATCCTGCTGCTGATTTCCTCTTGAGTTCTTAGGGTCAGACAGTATATTTTGGGAGACAGAAGCCCATGTGGAGTGGATTTGGGCAGAGTAGTGGATTTGGGCAGAGGTGGATTTGGGCAGAGAACGTGGATTCCCCCAGAATGTGTTTGTAGACGGCCGGTGTGAGTTCGGGAATAAAGAATTGCTGTTTGAATCTACAAGTTGTGTGGTGGCTCGTGATTTGTGCCCAGCCAGAGACTGCGGCAAGGAATCTAACAGAGGAAGGGAAGATACTTCATCCACAATGACTGAACTTTTTGCCATTTTGGTTTTGGATGCACACATGGGATCTTTCCTTAGATCCATCAGGTGCTGATAATCTAAGTCACAGCCTCACACAGGGCCAAGAGGCTGATTCAGACACATCCCTTTCCAAGGAAATTAAGCAAAGAGCCACAGGTGATGCCCATTCATTTCCATTTGAAACCTGTTTTCTTTAGGCTTCACAAAGGGGTGGCCTGAGGATAAGACCTTCCTGACATTCAGGGCAACAGAAAAATAGGGAAGCAAAAGGCCCAAAGCAGGGTTTCTGCACTGAGACTTTCCTGGTCACACTGTCCCTGCTCTTCCGTAATGTTAGATTGAGGGAAAAGTGTATGGTTAGGGTTAATAACACGTTCGATTTGCGTTAGGAATCATTCTGCAGGACGAATATTGGTACTGGGAATCTGCAATATTTACAAGAATATATAGGTGAAATATAAGTATGAAAACAGAAATCTACGTAAGATTTGAAGCCCAGACGGGCATTGGGCCCTTGAGTGGGTTACTTAGCTTTGAATTATGTTCTGCACTGATGTCTCAGATAAATCGATATACAATGGCATAGGAACTTGTACCTTGGGTTATTGAGTGTCGAAAAGTACATCAAGTCATAAAGGGAAAGTCCATAGGTTTAGGATGATAGTCTCTAGGTTTAGAAAAAACAGTGAGTATAGGATTTGGACCAAAAGTTCTTTAGCAATTTCTTTTCAATAAGAGAGTGAATGTAAATGTCAGCACATGTGAAGAGTCAATCACAATGATGAACTGGGGAAAATATGTAGGAAAGCAGATATCAATAGACACATTAAGAAATCAGCAAAATATAAAGTGAGGGATAGGATTAGACATTTTCAACAGGCTTGAGGTTGAATAAATAATCTTAGGAAGAAACAAATACATAGGATTTATCAATAGGATTTACATTTGAGAGCATTAAACAACGGGGACATAGATATTTTTAGTAATCCTTGCTCATTTTCCTTTTAGGCTTTGCTACAATCATAAAAGTGAGTTTTGCTTTCTGTGTCCAGAATATTACTTTGTTAAAATTTATATGTAGATCAGGTGACATGAGCATTTCTTCCACCATTACTGGGAGCAATATTTTGAAGACGTAATTGGGGAACAAAGTAGAGTACCCTGTGTCAATGTATATAGAAATAATGTATGAATAGACCATACTGTGAATAAATTATATAACTGGTTCCAACTTTAAATAGTGGATTGATTTGATATCTTAAAATATACAAGAAATCTTAAATTGATATACATACATTCATGATAACCAGTTATACACTAACGGTAATATTAGGGTTATGGTTTATCATGAAAAGTGTGTGAGTTTTGCTTCAATTATGATTATGGAAATCGAAAATAATGTGTTTGGAAAGAACTCTCATGAAAAGACCAGTCAAGAACCTTGGAAGAATATATGTGTTCTGAAGCAACAGGTGATTGAAATTGAAACAAATGTCTATAAATTTGTGAACTTGTGGTTGAAATATATATCCTATTTTGTGCATAAACTGAAGAAATAGTAATGTACCTCTGTTTAATAAATATGAACCTAAAAATACACATCATGTACCATGGGACACTGCTTGCATTGTTGTTGAACTAGGTTTTACTGTAGAAATATTAGGATTTGTATGCACCATTCACAGAAGTTAGTTTTCAGTACTAGGAAACAGATATGTATTTCAGGTGGATGAATATTTCTGAGAATAATCTTGTGAAAAGTTGATCATAAATTCACATACATGAATATGAATGATTTTAAGGAGTGTATAATAAGATTCATGTATTTCATATTTTGAAAAATATAGAGAGTGTGTATATATATATATAAATATACACACACACACACACACACACACACACACACACAGACAGACATTAAAAACAAGCAATATATTTGCCAATCGAAATTCATCATGAAATATATATCATCCACAGGTGCAAAAATATTTATTTCACCGAAAATGGATTTATGAATAATGTTGTTCTACTAGAAAGCTCACCCATAGGTTGAGTTTTCAATTCCAACAGTATTTAGGAGGAGTGATCTCTTCTCATAACTTGTATCTGCCTCGTCTGCAACCTCACAAAAATGTAGGTGTGATAACAGGTAGGATTCTATATGTGCATATAAAAATACATGTGCCGAACAGTCTACAGAGAAAGGAGACACCAATTTGTTGAGAGCCACAGCTGAAGGGGCCCCAGCAAACTTCCAGCTCCCAGAAACATCCACCTGCCAGGTGATTGTTGGCTCACAGCGGCCCCAGCAACATCTAGCTGATTGGCTCCTCTGTGGTGATGCTCATTGGAGATGCTCATTGAGCTTTTTCCCCGCCCTTTCCGACTGCCAGCTGATGATTGGCTCACAGCAGCCCCAGCAACATCTAGCTGATTGGCTCCTCTGCGGTGATGCTCATTGGGCTGTTTCCCTGCCCTTTCAGACCACAGAGCTGCTCATTGTGGGACTTTTTTGGCTCCACCCACGTGACCCAGCCAAACGGCATCAAGAGGAGGAGGATTGTGGGAGGTGGAGAGGCTTGTGGGTGTGACAGAGACTTTACAAGGAAGCCAGTGTTGGCAGTTGGGCTCTGAGGGTTTTTTTTCCTGAGGAGTTGTTTTGTTTGTCATTTGTGGTTCTAAAAATAAAGTTTGTTTCTTTTGAAAAGTGGCTCTTGAATCATGCCCAGGAAGACTGCAGCGTTTGGTGGCTCGCATGGGGAGTGACTGAGGGTAAGTGATAAGGTAAACTGCTCTCCCCTGAGGGCAGGGTGAGAGGATGGGTAGCCATTTTAGGATTCCTCTTTTGTTTTGCTTCACTTTTGTTTTAACTTGCCTGTCCATAGAGATGAGTGAGATGGAAGAGAAACCTCTCACATCTGAGGAAAAATTATTTACGTCTGAGGAACAGATACTGAGAAAGGACTGATTCACATGTCAGGAGGATAGAAAGGCCATAATGACTTTTTGTTGTTCTCTTTTTATTTCATTCTGTCTCGGTTTTGTTTGGCATCATCTTGTTGGGTTGTATTATAGTAGAAATACGGGATCAGAAATTAGTAAAAAACAAACTGAAAGACTGGTAAGTAAATTGTTAGAGGAAGGAGGCATCTCATTAAAGTCAAGAACAGTCAGGGCATACGTTGATACAATACAAAAATGTAGCCCATGGCTTTTTAAGGAGGAGTTGTTAAATATACCATAATGGAACCATCATGGTGAAGATTAAAAAGAGGAGAAAAGAACAGCCCAGGGACTCTGCCAGTTGAAACATTGCCATTGAGGACGTTCATATCTGTTTTGCTTAGTCCAAAGACTTTAGTTCAGACAAAGATAGAGAAACAAAGCTTAGGACAGAAAATGCCATCAGGGGAAAAGTTACAAAAGGAGACTGCTACTAACAACTTTCTATCATCAGAGGGTGTAAGTGTCCAACCAACAGTGCCACCTCTACAGGAGACTGTTACTAACACCATTCTATCACCAGAGTATGTAAATGTCCAAATAACAAGGCCACCTCCATATGCTGGGAGGCACCCAAACCCCGCAGTTGATAGTTCGGATCCTGAGACAGGATCTCAAGTATTAACATGCCCTTTATTTGAGGTAGGAGGGCAGCGAATTCACCATGCTTTAAATTTCAAAATAGTGAAGCAGCTAAAAGAGGTTGTAACAACCTATGGTCCTCAAGCACCCCTCATTGTA
This sequence comes from Callospermophilus lateralis, assembly GCF_048772815.1. NCBI lineage: Eukaryota > Metazoa > Chordata > Mammalia > Rodentia > Sciuridae > Callospermophilus > Callospermophilus lateralis. The sequence goes on along the minus strand of NW_027514354.1, from coordinate 651,912 downwards.
AGCTTGGAGGAATCCATTAACAACTTGAATATGACACCAGTAGATTGGGCTAATATGTGTAAAGCTGTGCTAAATGGAGGTCAATACCTGTTATGGAAGGTTGCCAATGAGGAATTTTGCAAGGAGACGGCTAGGCGAACTGCAGAAGCGGGTTATCCTCAGAGAAATCTAGATATGTTGTTAGGAAAGGGACCCTATGAGGATCAGCAGCAACAAATTGCATATAATCCTGGTGTATACACACAAATTGCTACAGAGGCAGTTAGGCCATGGAAGACTTTACAAGGACATGGAGGTTTACAAGGTCAATTATCTAAGGTAATACAAGGAGCTAATGAATCTTACGCTGAATTTGTAGATAGGCTTATTCAAATTGCTACCAGAGTTTTTTGGGAATATAGAACTAGCAATGCCATTAATAAAACAACTGGCTTATGACCAAGCAAATCGTTGGTGTAGAGATATCATTAGACCATGGAAACATGAAGATTTAAACACATATATTACATTATGTAGAGACATTAATGAATAAGAGCAAGTCGTGGCAGCTGCAGTAAAACAGGCTTTAGATGCCAGAGACATCAATGAACAAGGGCAATTTGTGGCAGCTGCAGTAGAACAGGCTTTAGATGCAAGGCCAGGAACATGCTACAATTGTCAACAAACAGGATATTTTAAGAGGAATTGCTCCATAGAAGGAGGGTTTAACAAAACTAGATACCAAAGGAGCAGAATAATGGGTATTTGCCCACGATGCCATAGAGGGAGACACTGGGCTAATGAATGCCGTTCTCAAACCCCCATAGAGAATACCTCATTATCAAAAAACGAACAAGGACCAGCTGTTTACCCACGATATCATGGAGAAAGGCATTGGGCTCGATTGCCAAAAAATGGACAGGGGTCCCAATGCTCTGGGGCCAAAAACCACAAATATACAGAGCACTGGAGGAACACAGCAACCACATGAGGGTAGTGCCCAGGACACATTGTCCATCATACGCCTCATCAGACAAATCAGAGAGAGTGCAGGGTTGGACATCTGTGCCTCCGCCAGATCAGTACTAACTGCAAAGATGGGGGTTCATATCATTCACACAGGGGTGAAAGGACCTGTTTCCAAAAAAACAGTAGGCTTATTATTGGGACGCAGCTCTTCTAATCTAAAAGGACTTATGATAAGTCCTTGGGTAATTGATCGCTTCATTATGAAGGTGAAATAAAATTTATAGCCAGTTCTCCAAAGGACATATCAGTAATTGCACCAGGAGATAGAATAACACAGTTACTAATAATACCCAGGTTACATGATAAATTTTCCAGTCATGCTGTAGAAAGAGGTTCCAAGGGATTAGGCTCCACAGGTTTAGATTGGGCTATGCTTTCTTTAAATTTAGATTCTCGCCCCATGCTAAAACCAAATATTCAAGGACATGAATTTAATGTGCTACTGGATACAGGTGCAGTCCTTAGCATCATCTCTCATCAAGAATGGCCAAAACATTGGCCATTACAACAAGCCACTCAAACGCTTTGAGACCTAGGAGTGGCGACTAATCCCCATAGAAGTGCAATGGTATTAGATTGGAATGATTCTGAGGGATGTGAAGGAACTATACAGCCATATGTATTGGATCATCTTCCTGTAAATTGATGGGGACGAGATGTCCTAGATCAATTAGGTTTGACATTAACAAATAACATCAATCAAAATGCACCCACTATTATGGCTAGAGAAGGTTTTTTGAAAGGAAAAAGATTAGAAAAACTAGAACAAGGTATAGCAGCACCAATTCAAATAGACCAAGCAACAGACAGACTTGGGTTGGATTTTCAGAAAGGGCCACTGAGACAATAAAAATTACTTGGAAATCAGAAAGACCAGTATGGGTTCTTCAGTGGACCCTGACTAAAGAAAAGATACAATCACCCCAGGACCTGGTCAAACAACAATTAGCGGAAGAACATATACAACCTTCTGTATCTCCCCATTATACTCCCATTTTTGTCATCAAAAAGAAATCTGGTAAATGGAGATTATTGCAAGACGTAAGAGCCATTAATAATGAGATGGTTATTTTTGGACCTGCTCAGTCGGGGATCCCTCAATTGTCTGCTTTGCCAAAAACTTGGTATGTTTTAGTTATACATATTAAAGATTTTTTTTTTCAATTCCAATTCTTCCTGAGGATAGTCCACGTTTTGCATTTACTATCCCTGCACTGAATCATGAAGGTCCTGATCAGAGGTATGAGTGGAAAGTACTCACTCAAGGGATGCCTAACAGCCCAACTATGTGTGAAATTTATGTTAACAAAGTAATCCAGCCACTTAGAAATCAAAATTCTGAAATACAAATATTTCACTATATGGATGATGTATTATTAGCACACAAAGGTAAAAATGCATTGCTAGAATGTTATGCAACACTTACAAACTTATTAAAAATTATAATCTAGAGATAACAATTTATAAAGTACAATTAAATTTTCCAATTAATTATTTAGGAGTTCTATTATCCTCAACCATGGTCAGTCCACCAAAAATTCAAATACGAGTAGATCAACTGCAATCAATTAATGACTTTCAAAATTTATTAGGAGACATAAATTGGATAAGGCCTTATCTAGGTATACAAAGAGGAGAGTTGGGACCTTTATTTGATATCCTAAAAGGTCCATCTGATCCAAATTCACCCAGAATGTAAACGCCTGAAGCAAGAAAGGCATTAAAAATCATTGAAACATATATGGGAAATATGCATTTGGATAGATTTGATAAAATATTGCCTTTATTATTTATTGTACTACCAACAAAAAATATTCCTACAGGAGTATGTTGGCAAGAAGCTCCATTATAATGGATTCATTTTTCTTATTCTTCTAACACTATAATTAATAGGTATCCCAAGGCTAACGGACAATTAATACTCATAGGAATAAAAGCAACAAAGTGAGTGTTTGGAATTTCTCCCAACAAAAGTATTACTCCATACACTATGAATCAAATTGATTAATTAGCTAATGAGTTAAATACTTGGGCAATAATCATGTGTAAATCTAATATTTCTTTTGATACCCACTTACCATCTAATCTTATATTGTCTTTTTGGTCATCTCTTCCTGTAATTTTTCCAAAAATGACAAGAAAACACCTATCATGAATGCTCCAAATATATTCATTGATGGGTCAAATAATGGTACAGCAGCAATTGTTACACCTGATCAAACTGTTACATTTTTAATACCCCAACAATCAGCTCAAAAGGTAGAGCTTAATGCAGTATTATTAGCTTTTGTGATGTTTAAAGATTCTGTGTTTAATTTATTTTCCAATAGTCAGTATATAGTTAATGCTATAGTATCCCTTGAAGATGCTGGTAGGATTTCTCCTTCCTCTACTGTTTTCTCTTTCCTTTCCACTATACAAAGTCTAATCTGGGACAGAAAAGATCCATTCTTAATAGGACATATCAGGGCACATCCAGGATTGCCTGGAGCCCTTAGTTTGGGCAATGATTTAGCAGATAAAACTACACATGACATACATACATATTTTCTCTACACTAGAAGAAGCTATAAATTTTCATAAAAAGTTGCATATCAATGCTAACACTTTACAAAAGCATTTCAAAATAACTAAGTAACAAGCTAGACAAATAATAAAACAATGTCAAAATTGTGTGACCATTTTACCACAAGTTAATCTTGGAGTCAATCCTAGAAGATTGATCCCTAACCATATTTGGCAGATGGACGTCACACACTTGCCAGAATTTGGAAAATTAAAATATTTGCATCTTACAGTTGATACTTCTTCTGGATTTTTGTTGGGCTCCCTTCATGCTGGAAAAAAACTAAAGATGTTGTAGCTCATTGCTTACAAAATTTTGCCACTTGGTCATTCCAAAAGAGTTAAAATAGATAATGCCCCTGGTTATACTTCTAACTCTTTTAAACAATTTTGCTCATCATTTGGCATTACTCATATAACAGGAATCCCATGCAATCCACAGGGACAAGGCAGAGTTGAAAGAGCACATCAAACTATTAAAATGTACTTATTAAAGTAAGATGACGGAATTGGGAAGAGATATAAATTCCCCAAAGATGAACTTAAAACAACCCTTTTTAACTCTAAACTTTTTAAATTTGGATTTTCAGGACTTAGTGCTGCAGAAACGCATATGTGTCCAAAAAATGTGTATAAGCCAAAGGTACTTTGGAAGGATATTCTAACAGGACAATGGAAAGGTCCTGACCCATTAATTTTCTAGAATTGGGTGTCTGTTTGTGGGTTTCCACAGGAAGAACAGCAGCCGATTTGGATTCCAGAGAGATTAACTAAGGTTCTGACCCAGTGATTGCCTAAAGTCGGGGGTCTGTTTATGTGTTTCCACAGGGAGAACAGCAGCCGATTTGGATTCCAGAGAGATTAACTAAAGCAATTTCTATAGACCAAAATAAGATGATTTGGCTCAAATCCATAACAGCTGATGTGCAAAACTCCAGTTTGGCTATCCTTACATCAGCGACAGAACAGGGATGCTTTTTTCAATATCTATTTTATTATTGCCCTTTACCACATCATGAAGTTCTCTTTTGTTTTTTTGAGCTCATACATACCTAGGTTAATGTTTTGCTGATCAGTTCTATTTTTTGTCTATAGAGTTTTTAAACATTGCAATGATGATTTCACCTGTAAAAAGTTATAAGGCCTTTACTATTATATTATGTGTTGTATGTATTTATTATGTGTGCACACTTGTGTTTTGTGTTATATGTTTGAATGTGTGTATGTCCATATATCATATATGATGAGTGCTCATGAAAAAATGGGTCCATTTTTTTTAATTCACGTGAATTAAATAGTTTAATTTAAATGGGGTAAACAACTGTTCAGGATTGTTTTAATATGTGAAAAAATAGGAGGTTAACAGACCTGTTTTTTTTACTTTTACCTTTTTTTTCATTATATTTAATAATTCTCTTCAAGATAATGTAAATTGTTATGAAAATTGTTTTCTTTTAGTGCCTTCTGGAATGTTACATAATTTTTTCTTTAGCCATTATTGCCAGAATTCCTATCTTTATCCCAGTGCCGGTGAAGACAAAGATAAAACCAATATACAGGTTCTGCAATACCCATCGCTGAACTGCTTGCAGAACTTGCTTGGAATATGTATCACTTGTATGCATTGTGAACTCACTTGTATGCATTGTGAACTATCTGCTGGTGCAGCGAATTGTGGTAGTGTTTGGATACTTATGCTGATTCTGTCATCAGTGGTACAATTTTTCCAAAAGGAGCCCTCAATTGGCTTGGTGTATCTTCCCTATTCTCGTTTGATAGAGGTCAGGAAACTTACAGAGGAAGGCGAAAGAATTCATCCACAATGACTGCTCTTTTGGCCATTTTTGTTTTGGATGCACACATGGGATCTTTCTTTAGATCTATCAGATTCTGAGATTCAAAGCCACAACCTCACACAGGGCCAAGAGGCTGATTCAGACACATCCCTTTCCAAAGCAATTAAGCAAAGAGCCACAGGTGATGCCCATTCCTTCCATTTGAATACTGTTTTCTTCAGGCTTCACAAAGGGGTGGCCTGAGGCAAAGACCTTCCTAACATTCAGGGCAAGGGAACCATAGGTAAGCAAATTGCCCAAAGCAGGGTTTCTCCACTGAGACTTTTCTGTTTACAATGATATCTGAGGTTTCTGAAATCTTCCCTTTCCCTTCAGCTATGCAGTACATGGCCATCTCACAGAGTTTGGAGGTGGTACATATCTTGAACACAAAACAATGAGGCTATTCTGGAGAGAGGCCAGAATTCAGGAATAAAACAGGAACTTAGGAAGATAGTAGGTGTTGCCTGTCCATAAGACAAGCAACAGTCCATTCATAAAAAGGGCAGAATGAATGCCTGGAAGCTTCCTACTAGACAGGACACCTCCATTGATGCATTCTCTTTTCTAAAGACTACAACAACGGACACAGTGCATATACAGACATAGAAAAACTCGCCTTGTCAAATGACTTACTAGAAACAGTCGACTCCAAACCAAACAAACCACCTTTCCTACCTATTCTCAGAACATGAGAGAAAACCATGAACTCACACCCACACCCACAAAGGAACCTCCTTCCCACAAGTAGGTCTGTGACTATCTGTAGTGTCCTCTGACTGGTGGACCATACTATGTTCTTCCAAAATGGCCTGTCTTGTATCAGAACAGGCCTTCTTTGCCAACTCTGTTAAGTTGTCAGAAGCCAGCAGCTTTCTCAGGGAAGGCCCCTCTTCAGAGTTCTCCTGGCATTTGGCCATCCTCACATAAGGAGTTAACAAGAAATACTGACTCTGTCCTTGGTAAATTCAAACAAGTGTGCCCACTGGGACTGGGAATGGGACTGGCTCTGGGTGTCTGGCTTCCTGGATCCCAGGTTCAGAGAGTTCCATCACCAAGGAAGTGAGGTAGGTCACTTCCTTCAGAAATTGAATGAGGTCAATACCTTGGAAACCACTTTGTCCTAAAAGTTGTTTACAAGGGTCCCATGAGATGGAGGCTGCCCCTACTTCCTCTGACACATTCATTAGTTAGAATGGTATATCAACCATAGGCACCAGGGAACAGCTCTCCACACAGGCCTGTTTTGGTCCATCTTTTCTACATTAAGAACAAAGTGGCTGATTCAGACAGAATACTTCATACTGACCGGGTTTTTTGCCATGGAAGATGATTTTGCTATTTCAGGTCCTTCAGAGCTGCCTAAGTTTTCTCCAGGGAACATTTCTGCATGAACCTTTGAGGTTCTCAGCAGGTGGAAGATCCCCTACATTCCTGTATTGTAAGACCAACTCTGTCCCTGCTCTATTGTAAAGTTAGATTGAGGGAACAGTGTATGCTTAGGGTTAATAACAGGTTGGATTTGGGTTAGGAATCATTCTGAGGGATGCATAATGGTATTGGGAACCTGCAATATTTACAAGAATATAGAGGTAAAATATAAGCATGAAAACAGAAATCTAGTTATGATTTGAAGCCCAGAAGTGCATCGGGCCCTTGATTGGGATACTTAGCTTTGAATTATATTCTGCACAGATGTCTCAGATAAATCGATATACAATAGTAAGTGATAGGATCAGACATTTTCAACAGGCTTGAGGTTGAATATATAATATTAGGAAGAAACAAATATTTAGTCACCAATAGGATTGACATTTGATAGCAGTAGGCAACCTGGACATTGATGTTTTTAGTAATCCATACTCACTTTCCATTTAGACTTCGGTACAAACATTAGTGTGACATTTGCATTTTGTGAAAGAAGTCACATGAAAAGACCAGTGAAGAAACCTCGTGTAAAACATGTATTTTGAATTAGGAAGTGATGGAATGTAAAACAAAATGCCTATTAACTTCTTAACTTGTTGATGAAATATATACCCTATCATGTGTATTAACTGAAGAAATAGAAATCTACCAGTATTGAATAAAATTGAATGACAAAATACACATCATGTCCCATAGAAATCTACTTGCATTGATATTAAACTGGGTCAGTTACTGCAGAAATATTAGGATTTATATGCACCATTTACTGAAGTTAGTTTTCAGTACTAGGAATCAAATATGTAGTTCAGGTGGATGAATATTTCTCAGAATAATTTTGTGAAAAGTTGATTATTAATCCACATACATGAAAATGAATGAATTTACGGAGTGTATAGTAAGACACATATATTTCACATTTTGAAAAATCTAGAGTGTGTGTGTATATACATAAACACACACACACACACACACACACACACAGACATTAAAAAGTAGCAATATATGCCAATTGAAATTCACCATGAAATATATGTCATCCACAGATCGAAATAAATTCGTTTTACTGAACATGGATTCATGTATAATATTGTTGTACTAGGAAGATCAACAATAGTCTGAATTTTCAGTTCCAACAGCATTCAGGAGGAGTGATCTCTTCTCACAATTTGTATCTGCCAAGTCAGCCACCTCACAAGAATGTACGTGTGGTACCAGGTAGGATTCTATATGTGCATATTAAAATACATGTACTGAATAGGCTACAGGAAAAGGGAGACAGGAATTCACATATTCGTTAACTTTAAAAACACATGGAGAACCATTTCAACAAAAAATTGACTAGATTTATAACATATACCCTATATAATGCAAAAGGCAATTCCAATGATACATCATTCGTCCTCTTAACTGCTTGTATTTCTATTCTTTTTGGGTTAATTTTCCCCATCATATTAGGATTAGTAGTCAGAGTCTAGTTGGGCATGTGTTAGTGTCAGGGATTCAGTATTTCAAATGGAAATTTGGAAAACGATTCCAATGTTTATGCAAATATGTGCTACAAAAATATCTTCCCACTCTCATCCAGAACAGTGCCTTGACTTTACCTTCATTACAAGTAAAACACAATTAGAGTGGAAGAGTTAGATAATCTGTGAATACTTATCTGGAATCGAATATGTTCAGGAGTTCACAAACTTGGAGGTGGTAGAGAAGATTCCAAAAGTAAGGGAAAGGGAAAAACTCCACAAACATGGAGCTCTGCTGAACTAAAAACTTCTTGAGTAACTACCTCTGAGCTTGGGCACTTGAAATATATGTTGTAGTCAGGAGATTTAGCTTCCTTTGTAGTGAGACCATCAAATCTGGGTATGATTCTATGTGACCTGGAATACATGATTTCTTATTTTCCAAAAAACATTAGGAAGCAGTCCTTAATTCTCTCTTTGTAGGTAAACTGTGGCCACTGGGGGCTAATTGTCTACCCTTTTGAACTCTTAAGCCATTTGGTCATCCTCCAGTTTTCCTGGTGTTTCTTGCTGCTGCATTGGGAATTTGGTATTTGCTTCACGAAATACAAGGAATTCAACTGGGACACAGTGCTGGAGGGAGTTCTGTAACGTGTGGTGGGTCAGGGTCTGCAGGAGAATGCACCAACCAGGCTTCTATCCCACATAGCTTGCCTCCTTAACCATAGCAACCTGATTCTAAACATTGGCCTGAATCCTCTCCATATAACAAGATGCCTTTACATAGAAGCGTCTGCTGGCTGCACCATGTCAGTCACAAGCCAATTGGAAGCCAATGGCAGATCCACATGGCCCAACCACAGAAGTTTTTTTTTTTTTTTTTTTTTTTTTTTTTTATCACACACCTGCCCATCACTGCACTAGGCCCACTACTCAGCAGGGTCCAACTTACTGGAATCTCTGTTCTACACAATTTTCATGAAACTCAGTCAATCATGTCACTGTCCTGCATATTCATGATCAGCAACAGGACATCCAAAGTTTCTCCAGTACCATCTGGTCATGGGAATTTCAAAAATTTCATGGTATTTATCTAGCAATTTTTCAAGGATGAATTTGGCACCATGTGGGTTTCAATTCATTCAGGGACCATTAAGTGTTTTGGAAGTTCATTTCAAAGAAAGTTCTGGAGAAATCTCACAGGCAAGGTTTCCCAAAGATTGGCCAAAAGGTCACATAAATCCAGGCCCATTGAGGTCTACAATGTGAGGTCCATGTGTGTTATGACTCTCAACTAAGCCTGCCAAGTCTTTCAGAATAAAATCATGTGATATCCAGCCTGAGATTCCCAGTGATCTCTGGAAAGCCACCCTGGGCCTAGATGTCAGTTTCCAAGGGTGACTCTCATACTTGGCTTCCTAAAATCCCAACCCAATTCATGGCAATACTTCTCTAAGTTCTATTCCTGTACTCAGTCTCTAAGGGGAATCACGCCACAGTTCAAACCCAGGTGGACTCATTCCTGTATTATAAGACCATCCATTCCAACTGCCACAAAAATGACCACAATTAAAAACAAAACACTCCCACATGGCCCTCATCTTCTTCCATATAGACACTCATCATATCCTCTGGCTGGAGATTTACATGAGGAATGCAGCCCAAGACAGTGTCCAGAATACGCTCCCTTGCTCCTCGTTTACCTAAATTCTGAGTGACCTGGACACCCTTCCTTTGAACCAGGAGTGATCAAATAGGACTGCCATTAATACTTATCCACTTCTCAAATTTGAGACCTACTGACTGTTGGGTTTAGATTCTTTATGTTAATTGGAGTCATGAGAAAACCCAAGCACCTATGTGCTAGCCTCTGCAGGGATTTGAAGAACTCATTTGACCTAAAGGATCCCTATTCTCACTTGATTGATGTCAGAAACCTTATAGAGGAAGGCGAAAGACTTATCCACAATGACTGCTCTTTTTGTCATTTTGGTTTTGGATGCACACATGGGATCTTTCTTTAGATCCATCAGTTGCTGAAAATCTAAGCCACAGCCTAACACAGGGCCAAGACGCTGATTCAGACAAATCCCTTTGCAGAGCAATTAAGCAAAGAGCCACAGGTGATGCCCATTCTTTTTATTTGAAAAAGGTTTTCTTCAGACTTCACAAAGCGTTGGCCTGAGGCAAAGACCATCCTGACATTTAGGGCAATAGAACAATAGGTAAGAAAAGGCGCAAAGCAGGGTTTCCACAATGAGACATTACAGGTCAAACTGGTATGTGAGTTTTCTGAGATGCTCGCCATTCACTTCAGCTATTCAGTACATGGCCATGTCACAGAGCTTGGAGGTGGTACATATCTTGGATACAAAGCCATGAGCCTATTATGGATAGTGGCCAGATTTCAGGAAGAAAACAGGAACTTAGGAAGATCGTAGGTGTTGCCCATCAATATGGCAAGCCGCATTTCATTTACAAATTGGGCAGGATGAATGCTGGTAAGCTTTCTAATAGACAGGACACATCAATTGATGCATTCTCTTTTCTAAAATCTATAACCATGGACACAGTGGGATACAGAGACACAGAAACACTCGCATTGTCAAACGACTTACTAGAAACAATTCAGTCCAAACCAAACAAACATCATTTGTACTTATTCTCAGAACAAGAGCCAAATCCACAAACCCACACCCACACCCACAAAGGCACCTCTTTCCCCCAAGTAGGTTGTGAGTATTTGGAGTGTACTCTGACTGTGGGACATTCTGGTTCCCCCGAAATGGCCTGTCCTGTCTCTGATCTTGTGTCCTTTTCCAACTCTCTGAAGTTGTCAGGATCCAGTGGTGAGCCACTACCTGCTTTCTCATAAAAGGCCCGTCTTCAGAGATTTCCTGCCATTTGGCCATCCTAACATCAGTAGGTACCAAGAAAGATTGACTCTGCCCTCGGGAAATCCAAAAAGTGAAACCACTGCGACTGGGACTAGGACTGGCACTGTTTGACTGGCTTCCTGGATCACAAGTTCAGAGAGTTCCATCACCAAGGAAGTGAGGTGAGGTCACTTCCGTCAGAAACTGAATGAACTCACTGCCTTGTCACTTTGTGATCCAGTGAAGCCGCAGTCAAACAGCTGCACACTGTCCTTGTGTCCAGTCGCAGAGTTTTCTTTCTAGCTTTCCCAGAGGGCAGAGTCAATCTGCTCTTGGCCTACCGACTATGTTAGGATGGCCAAATGGCAGGAAATCTCTGAAGACGGGCCTTTTAGAGAAAGCAGGTAGCTCACCACAGGATCCTGCAACTTCAGAGAGTTGGAAAATGACTTTTGCTCTCTCAGGTCCTTCAGAGGTGCCTACATCTTCTCCAGGGATTATGTCTGCATGGACCTTTGAGGTTCTCAGCAGGTGGAAGATGCACTACATTCCTGTATTATAAGACCAACTCTGTCCCTGCTCTTCTGTAAAGTTATATTGAGGTAAGAGTGTATGTTTAGGGTTAATAACATGTTTGATTTCGGTTAGGAATCATTCTGCTGAATGAATAATGGTATTGGGAACCTGCAATATGTATAAAAATATAGAGGTAAAATATATGTATAAAAACAGAAATCTAACTAACATTTGAAACCCAGAAGGGCACTGGGGCCTTGATTGGGATATTTAGCTTTGAATAAATCGATATACAATGGCATAGGACCTTGTACCTTGGATAATAGAATGTAGAAGAGAACATCCAGTCAAAAAGGATAGTCGGTAGTGAAAGGTTAATAAAATAGGTACTTGTCACTTCCTGTTTTTCCTTATGCTTAACAAAACACTGTTGAAATATTGAGAACTGTTTGCTCATCTTGTTCCCAGAATGTGCTGTTTCCAACTGCCAAAGTGTAGAATGTACTCCCTCACCCAGTTGCATGCAAACCGACCACTCGCCAAGACCCATCAGTAAACTTCCCTCCCTGCCCTCTCCAAGGAAAGTATATATGTTCTGCTTAAACTGCTCTCAGGGCTCTCTGCTCTATTCAAGTGAGCTCTGAGCCCCAGCATGCTGGACCCCCAATAAACCCTTTGCTGTTGGATAAGACAGTCTCTTGGTGGTCTCTTCCTTCAATGCTCGCCCGACCTTTACATATGGAGATTCCACCGAGTTCTGGCAGCCGCAGACAAGAGACCCTAACAGGCTCCTCTTGGGTTAAGCAAGGCTCCTCTTTCTGGTTTCAGTGTTAATCTTAGGGCTTGGAAAAATGGCTGTCAATGAAGAGCGTGAGCTCTCTCCAATGGTGGCTGACAGACATGTCACAGAGCCACAGGCCACGTCCCTGGGGGACGCCCCAAAGGACTCGGAAAATCGAGGAACAATAGTCTTCTCGACTCAGTGATATTTTGTATCGGATTCGGTATTGCCAGCCCATTGGGTTTTGCTGGCTACTCAGTCCTGGTCTCTGTTTTGGATGTCCATTGAATGTCTTTATTGACTTGTTTTGTCTGTGTCGTCTGTCCTTGCATTCACTCTTTGTGTATCTTTCATTATGGGACACAGTACTTCAATACCCATGTCCCTGACCCTTGATCACTGGACCAAATTTCACTTAAGGGCTCAGAATCTTTCCTTTTTCAGTGAAACGCTGGACCTGCCAGACTCTCTGTGCCTCAGAATGGCCCACCTTTGGACTTAGATGGCCTCTAGAAGGATCTTTCTGCTTCCCACTAATTTAATAAGCCAGAGATATTGTCTTTCAACTGGGCACACATAGCCATCCGGATGAACAGCCATATATCTTAACTTGTCAGGACCTCTGCAAATCTCCTCCTCCATGGGTGAAGCATTTCCTTGCCCCTGCCCCCACTCCTACTCCTTCGCCCACGATCTCTCAAACCCTCTTCTCCTCCTCCTCCTCCACCCTCTGTTCTCCCTGAGTCACAAGATTTGACTCTACTGGACTCTCCTCCCCTCCTTATTCCCTGCCCTCGTCCCCCAACCACCAACACCCTCTAAGTGATTCCCCTGCAGCTGACTCAGCCTCTCCACCATTGGACGAAGCCAAGCTAGCCCAGCGCCCTCCAGATAACTCATCCGCGGCACACACAGCCCCTCCTCCCCAGGAGGAAGCTGGCCTGGCTAAGGGAACTCGCTGGCGGCGAATGTTTGAAAACCCTGGAACTCCTGTGATGATCCCCCTATGTCCCTACGGGCCAATGATTGACAAAGGCAATGGGGGGAAAATGCAAGCCTACGAATATTGGCCTTTCTCCTCTTCAGACCTATATAACTGGAAAAATAACAATCCCCATTTTTTCGAGGATTCTACCCGGCTCACATGTCTGGTTGAGTCATTGATTTTTTCAGAGCCGCCTACTTGGGATGACTTTCAACAACTCCTAGGGACTCTCTTTATGACAGAGGAACAAAAGAGAATCCTCCTGGAAGCTAGAAAAAAAAATCCTAAGACCAGATGGGAGACTGACATATCTTCCCAACATAATCAAAGCCGGCTTTCCCTAGAATCAACCCAACTGGTTCCCCAAAACTTTGAAGGTAGAAAGCATCTGTCCACTTCTTACCGGGTTCTAATAGTGGGCATCCGAGCGGCCGCTAGGTGACCAACTAATTTGGCCAAGGTAATAGAGATTATTCAAGGGCCTGATAAATCTGCCTCTACGTTTCTAGAGAGAATTATGGAGGCATAGGATATATACTCCTTTCAATACTCATGCAGAGGATCAAAAGGCATCTGTCACAATGGCCTTTATTGGGCATGCTGCCCTGGATATTTAAAGAAAGTTACAATGCTTACATGGATTACAAGATATGACTTTGAGAGATTTAGTCAGAGAAGCCGAGAAAGTATACTATAAAAGAGAAACTGAGGAAGAGAAGGGAGCAAAGGGAGGATAAAAGAAACAAAAGACAGACTAATGAGTTGACTAAGGTCCCGGTCACAACAACCAAAGGGCCAGAAAATAAGAAACAGGGAGACAGGAAGGGATACCTCGTCCCACGCCAGAGGCCCCCCTGACCTCAGATCAATGTGCCTACTGTAAAGAAAGAGGACACTGGGTTCAAGAGTGCCCTAGAAAAAGACAGCCACGGGAGGCAGCCATTCTGACTCTTGAGGATGACTACAAAAGTTGGGGCTCAGATCCCCTCCCCAAACTCAGCATAACTTTTGAAGTGGAGGGGACCCCAGTGAACTTTGAAGTGGATACAGGGGCAATAAACTCAGCCCTTAAGGCCCCATTAGGCCCTCTATCAAATAAAAGGTCTCTAGGTCAAGGGGCTAATGGCTGTAAATGTTGGGCTTGGACAACTAAGAGGACCATGGACCTGGGGAAAGAAAAAATCCATCACTTTTTTTTAGAAATCCCTGAATGCCTGGCCCCATTGATGGGCAGAGGTCTGCTCACCAAGCTCCGGACCAAAATAAGTTTTAACCCTGAAGGCCCCCAAGTGGAATTTCTAAATCTTCCAGTGAAAACTCCTACAGTCATGGCTCTAACTATGTCAGTAGAAAATGCATATCAACTCACTCACCTTGGTTCAAAGAAACTGCAGGTATTTCTGAAGTATCAAAAACAGAGTTTTCCACTAACAGACTCACAGCAAAATGAAATAACTGAATGGGTATAAAAACCCTGTTGCTTCCATCAATTGCTTAATGCTTACCCTTTCAAGCTTCCTGCAGGAAAGCACCTACGAGGAACCAGACCAGGACAATTCTGGGAAGTGGACTTTACTGAAATTAAGCCAGCAAGGTATGGACATAAATATCTCCTAGTCTTTGTAGATACATTTTCAGGATGGATTGAAGCCCTCCCCACAAAAAGAAAAAAGAAGAAAAGAAACAGCGCAAATGATGCTCAAGAAGATAGTGGAAGATATTTTTCCAAGATACGTCCTGCCTAAGGTAACAGGGTCTGATAATGCACAGGGGTTCGTGGCCCAGGTAAGTCAGGGGTGAGCCAGGAACCTGGGGGTTAATTGGAAGTTATATTGTGCTTATAGACCCCAGAGTTGAGGACAGGACAGGGTGAAAGAATGAATAGAACCATTAAAGAGACCTTAACAAAATTCAGCTTAGCGACCAGCATAAAAGATTGGACTATGCTCCTGCCTTATGCAAATTTTCATGCAAGAAATACTCCCTCTGTTTCTTGAGTAACCTCACCCCCTGTGAAATTCTCTATGGGGCCCCTCCACCAGTAAGGGACCTAACGCCAACTCTAAGACCTAACGATCCCTTCCACACCCCCT
Organism: Callospermophilus lateralis; assembly: GCF_048772815.1. Lineage (NCBI taxonomy): Eukaryota > Metazoa > Chordata > Mammalia > Rodentia > Sciuridae > Callospermophilus > Callospermophilus lateralis. Next base: position 636,359 of record NW_027514354.1, on the reverse strand, counting down.
TTCTTGACAGACTTAAAGCTCTTGAAAGAACTCAGCGATACCTATAAAAACAGCTTGCCACTGCCTACCAAACTGGGGATGAGGGGACTCCACATCAATATCAATTAAGAGACTTCATCTATGTAAGACACCATCAGGTGTCATCCCTGGAACCCCGCTGGAAAAGACCATACCAGGTGCTACTTATAACACGTACAGTGGTAAAGGTAGACGGAATCACTTCCTGAATCCATGCCTCTCATCTCAACCCTGCGCCCTGTCCAGACTCTTTCTGCAAACTGTAAAAGACTAGTAAAACTTTCAAATTGCGTATTCGCCATGTGGATAAGGCTATAGACTGACCCCTTGGCCACAAATAGTCCTAACCCTCATCAGCCCGTTCAGCAGCGATGGATGATCACAAATCCTACTGGAAAAAAAGTATAATCTAACTTGCATACAGCCATCTTAGGGACCTGGTGGCCATCTCTCCACCCAGACATTTGTCAGTTGGCTATAGGTCTTTCCTATTGGGATATCCCTGATGAAGAGGATCCCACTAAAATACCATTAAATACCCTCCATACCATAGGTAATGGAAACAAACATTATTGATGTGGGGACAAGCGAGCCAGATGCAGGTTGGCTAGCCTGGATTACTATGTTTGCCTGGCAGACTATCAAAGCCACAAACAGTCACGGCTGTGTGGGGGAAAAGCCGACTTTTTCTGTAAGTCATGGGGATGTGAGCATACAGGGGCTGCCTGATGGAACCCAAAATCCTCATCTAATTCAGTACAGAGCATTGGCCATACTACCAATTAGATAACCAAAACCGATGGCCCCCAGAGGGGTCTCTAGATCCTCAAATTCTGTGTGACCTTTTTTTTTTTAAAGAGAGAGTGAGAGAGAGAGACAGAGACAATTTTTAATATTTATATTTTAGTTTTTGGCCGACACGACATCTTTGTATGTGATTCTAAAGATCGAACCCGGGCCACACGCATGCCAGGCGAGCGCGCTACCGGTTGAGCCACATCCCCAGCCCCGCATGACCTTTTTAACTTCTGAAAGTGCTCAAAAGGGTGAAAGGAGGTTTCCCTATGGGCAGGAATTTTCAATCCTTCGCTCACATCATGAACTATGCTTATACAATAGATCATCACCTTCAGCCTTCTGCTCCAGAGTCTCTGCTGTCACTCCCACCTCAGCAACCAGATTTCTCCCCTCCAATTATTAGATCAAAAACCCAAACCTCCGCTGGTTTTCAGACCATTGCCCCCTTGCTGAGGTAGCAGGTACTGAGGTACCCCTCCACCCACTCACTCCTCTCTTCTCTTCTCAGTGCCTACACCGGGTCCCACCAGGTCCTCTTACCAGCTAACCCAAAGCTAAAACCACCTGAGGAGAGCCCTCAGACCCCTATACAAGATGTAATGAAAATGGCCTGTAATGTTGCTTGTCATCACTGAAAAGGGTTTACTAAGAATTTAACGTCCCTCACATGCGTTTTGGGATACTCACTCTTGTCTTCCCCTCTGCTCTACCTGTTCTACTGCTCAAGTTTTTGTTGCTAGGAAAATCCCAAACCCCTTTCCCATTATTCTTTTACATCTCTCCTTCCTCATTCTCAGATCCTCGGAGCTGCTGTCAGCCCCACCTTTCCTGTCTTCCCCTTCTGTACCAGGCCCACAGAAAAGTCTTAATTGACTTTCTACAGAAGTCTTCACCATGGATGACTTTAGGACTTTCAGCAAAAGAGTCCCTATAAAAGAGTTCAATGTAGATAAACTTCCTCTTTTATTGTTGCCTTGTTCTACTTGGCCACTGGCTAAAAAAATCAGCACTCTTAATTTAGACACCCCCTTACTTGTTTTCCACAAAATATGTGAACAAGACCTCTGCCCGTGAGGTGGGGCTTTACTGAGATGGCTACATTTCTAAGATAAAGAAGTTACCAACTGGGCTCCGTGGTAACACCTGGCAGGGGGCAAAAATAAGAAAGGTAAGAAAAAGCTCTCCCCCTTCCACGTGTCCTTGAAAAGTTAACTTGCCCAGAACAGAGGAAAAAGCAGAAACAAAAACTGGTTTTTTGAACATCTGCAGACTGTGAACTTCTGAGCCCCTTCCATGTTGGGTACAAAATTCTGAAATTACCTAAACTTGAGTTTCAGGGGATTAATTGATTACAACAGAAGCAATGCCCTCTAAATCTGGTTGCAACCAAATAGGACGGTTTCCCTGTCTTCGGTGCTATCTTAGGAGCCTTACCTACAACAGCCTAATTCTATATAATTAAACATTGTTTATGTTTTAAAGAAATGGACAACAGATGTGATTAATTGTGTAATGGTGCAGATGTTTCCCAGAGTGCTCTAACATGATGCAGATTCATTTGAAGATCAAATAGGGGGGCATACAACCCGTTTCCACTGGGAACATATATCCCTCACTTTAGCCATCCTATTAGGAATAGGAGTTGCTGCAGGGATGGGCACAGGAACCACTGCACTGGTCCATGGGACACAACAAATGACCCAATTTGAAGCAGCAATAGACCAAAACAAAGATATTAGATACCTCCATCAGAGCTTTGCATGAATCTTTAACCTCTCTCTCTGAAGTTGTTTTACAGAACAGGCGAGTGACACAAAACACACACACACAGAAAAAAAATAGCAATATATATGTCAATAAAAATTCATCATAAAATATATATTATCCACAGATCCAAAAATATTCATTTTACTGAACATGGATTTATGCATAATGTTGTTCAACTAGGAAGCTCACCCATAGGTTGAATATTCAGTTCCAACACGGTTTAGTAGGAGTGATCTCTTCTCACAATTTGTACCTGCCAAGTCATCCACCTCACAAGAATGTATTTGTGGTACCACGTAGGATTCTTTATATGCATATAAAAATACATGTGCTGAATAGGCTACAGAGAAAGGGAGACAGGAATTCACATATTTGTTTTCTTTAAAAAAACATGGAGAACTATTTCAATAAAAAATTGACTAGATTTAACTCCTACTCTGTATCATGCATAGGCAAGTCCAAATATACACCGTGCCTCCACTGAACTGCTTGTATTTCTATTCTGTTTGGGTTATATTTCTCCATCCTATTAGGATTAGTAGTCAGAGTCTGGTCGGGTATGTATCAGTGTCAGGGATTCAGTATTTCGAATGGAAAATAGGAAATTGAATCCAATGTGTATGCAAATATATGCTACACAAAAACCTTCCCACTCTCATGCAGAACAATGCTTTAATATTACCTTCGCCTCAAGTGAGACACAATTAGAGGAGAAGAGTTAGAAAATCTGTGAATACCTATCTGGAATGGAAAATGCTCCAGATTTCACATCTTTGATGGAGGTAGAGGATTTTCTAAAAGTAAGGCACGGGGTAAACACTCCACAAACATGGAGCTCTTCTGGCCTAAAGACTTTTGAGAATCTGCCTCTGAGGTCGGGCACTTGAAATATAGGTTGTTGTCAGGAGCTTTAGCTTCTTTTGTAGTGAGACCATCCAAGCTGGGTCTCCATCTCTTTGACCTGAAGAACCTGGTTTCTTATTTTCCAATGAACATGAGGCAGCAGGCCTGAATCTTCTCTTTGTAGGTAAACTGTGACCACTGGTGACTTAGTGTCTCTCTGAGTGAACTGTGAAGCCATTTGGTCCTCCTCCACTTTTTGTGGTGTTGTTCCTGCTGCACTGGGAGTTTGATATTCGCTTAATGAAATACAAAGATTCCAACTGGGACACAGTGCTGGAGGGAGTTCTGTCACGTGTGGTGGGTCAGGATCTGCAAGAGAATGCACCAACCAGGCTTCTATCCCTCATAGCTTGCCCCATTGCCCCCTTGTCCATATCAACCTGATTCTGAACATTGCCCTGAAACCTCTCCATATAACAAGATGACATTACATATAAAGATCTGCTGGCTGCACCATGTCAGTCACAAGCCATTTGGAATCCAATGGTAGATCCTCATGGCCCTACCACGGATATTTTAACACACACCTTCCCACCACTGTTCTAGGCCCACTACTCAGCAGACTCCAAAGTACTGGCATCTCTGTTCTACACCATTTTCATGAAACCCAGTCAATCAGGCACTGTCTTGTATACTCATGATCAGCAACAGGACATTCAAAGGTTCTCCAGTGCCACCTGGTCATGGGAATTTCAATAATTACATGGTGTTCTTCTAGTCATTTTTTAAGGATGTAGTTGGAGGCACTGTGGGTTTCACTTCATTCAAGAACCATTAAATGTTGAGGAAGCTCATTTCAATGAAAGTTCTGGAGAACTCTCACAGGCAAGGCTTACCAAAGAGAGGCCAAAAGATCACATGAAGCCAGGCCAATTGAGGTCTACAATGTTAGGTCTATGTGTGTTTTGACTCTCAACTATGGCTGCCAAGTCTTTCACAATAAAATCATATGATATATTGGCTGATATTCCCAGTGCTCTGTGGAAAGCCACCCTGAGCCCATGTCTCAGTTTCCAAGGGCGACTCTCATGCGTGGCCTCCTGAAGTCCCATCACAATTCATGGAAATACTTCTCTGAGGTCAGTTCCACAACACAGTCACTAAGGGGAATCACACCAGAGTTCAAGCCCAGGTGAACCCAGACCTTTCTTCCAACCGCCACACAAATGACCACAATTAAAACCAAAACTCTCCCACATGGCCCTTATCTTCTTCCATATAGCCACTCTGGTAACCTCTGGCTGGAGGATTCCATGAGGTCTCAGCCAAAGAGAGTGTCCAAAATAGGCTCCCTTTCCCCTATTTTGCCTAAAGTCAGAGTGGCCTGGACACCCTTTCCATGAACCAGGAGTGATCAATTAAGCCTCCCATTAATACTGCTCTGTTTCTCCAATTTGAGGCCTACTGACTTTCAGGTATAGATTCTTTATGTGATTTGAAGTCATGCGAAAACCCAAGCACCTCTGCAGGGCTTTGAAGAACTCGTTTGACCCAAAGAATACCTATTCTCACTTGATGGAGGTCAGGAACCTAACAGAGGAAGGCGAGAGACTTCATCCACAATGACTCATCTTTTGGCAATTATGGTTTTGGATGCAGACATGGGATCATTCTTTAGATCCATCAGGTGCTGAGAATCAAAGTCACAGCCACATACAAGGCCAAGAGGCTAAATCAGACACATCCCTTTCCAAAGCAATTAAGCAAAGAGCCACAGGTGATGCCCATTCATTTCCATTTGAAAACTGTATTCTTCAGGCTTCACAAAGGGGTGGCCTGAATCAAAGTCCTTCCTGACATTCTGGGCAACAGAACAATAGGTAAGCAAAAGGCCCAAAGCAGGGTATATCCACTGAGACTTTCCTGGTCACACTGATATCTGAGTTTTTTGAGATGCTGGCCATTCCCTTCAGCTATCCTGTACATGGCCATGTCAAAGACCTTGGAGGTGGTACATATCTTGGACACAAAACCATGAGCCAATTCTGGAGAGTGGCCAGAATTCAGGAAGAAAACAGCGACTTAGGAAGGTAGTAGGTATTGCCCATCCATAAGGCAAGCTGCAATCCATTCATAAATTGGGCAGGATGAATACTGGGAAGCTTTCTACTAGACAGGACACATCCATTATTGCATTCTCTTTACTCATGTCTACAACAGTGGACACAGTGGGATACACAGACATAGAAACACTCATCTTGTCAAACGACTTACTAGAAACAGTTCACTTCAAACCAAACAAACCACCTTTCCTACCTATTATCAGAACATGAGACAAAACCACAAACCCACACTCACAAAGGCACCTCCTTCCTTCAAGTATGTGTGTGTCTCTCCAGAGTTTACTCTGAGTGGTGGGCCATACTATGTTCCCCCGAAATGGCCTGTCCTTTCTCAGATCTGGTTTCCTTGGCCAACTCTGTGAAGTTGTCAGGAAAAAGTGATGAGCCACTACCTACTTTCTCAGGAAAAGTCCCTCTTCAGAGCTCTCCTGGCATTTGGCCATACTCAACTCAGTTGGTACCGAGAAAGACTGACTCTGTCCTTGGAAAATCCAAACAACTGAGCACACTGGGACTGGGACTGGGATTGCCTCTCGGTGTCTGGCTTCTTGGATAGCATTTTCAGAGAGTTACATCACCAAGTAAATGAGGTATGTCACATTCTTTGGAACTGAATGAGGCCACTGCCTTGGCAACCCCTTTGTCCTAACAGTTGCTTCCAAGGGTCCCATGAGATGGAAGCTGCCCCTGCTTCCTGTGACACTTTCACAAGTTAGAATGGTATATCATCCATAGGCACCCGGGAACAGTTCTCCACACAGGCCTGGTTTGGTCCATCTTCTCTACAATTAGGAGAGAGAGGCTGATTCAGACTCATCCCTTCATCCTGACCAGGTTGTTTGCCATGGAAGATGACTTTTGCTCTCTCAGGTCCTTCATACCTCCCTACAACTTCTCCAGGTATCATTTCTGCATTCACCTTTGAGGTTTTCAGCAGGTGGAAGGTCCCCTACTTTCCTGTATTTTAAGAACAACTCTGTCCCTGCTCTTCTGTAAATTGAGATTGAGGGAACAGTGTATGTTTAGGATTAATAACACGTTCGATTTGGGTTAGGAATCATTCTGTGTGATGAATAATGGTATTGGGAACCTGCGATATTTACAAAAACATAGAGGTGAAATATAAGTATGGAAACAGAAATCTAGGTATGATTTTAAGCCCAGAATGGCATTGAGCCCTTGGTTGGGATACTTAGCTTTGAATTATGTTCTGTAACCATGTCTCAGATAATTCGATATACAATGTCACAGGACCTTGTACCTGGGTAGATTGAATGTAGAAGAGAACATCTAGTCAAAAAGCGATAGTAGGTAGGATTAGGAAGATAGTCGGTAGGTTTAGGAAGAAGAGTGAGTATAGGATTTGGACCAAAAGTTCTTTAGCAATAGGGTTTCGGTTAGAGAGTGAATGAAAATGTCAGCATATGTGAAGAGTCAGTCACAATGATGAACTGGGGAAAATATGTAGGAAATCAGGCATCAATAGAGACAATATGAAATCAGGCAAAGTATAAAGTGAGTGATAGGATTAGACATTTTCAAGAGGGTTGAGTTTGAATATATAAGCATTGGAAGAAACAAATATGATGTCACCAATAGGATTGACATTTGAGAGCATTAGGCAACCTGGACATGGATTTTTTTAGTTATCCATGTTCACTTTTCTTTTACGCTTTGGTACAATCATAAGTGTGACCATTACATTTTTTGTTCAGAATTTTACTGTGATAAAATGTATATGTGGATCAGGTGACATGAGTATTTCTTCCACCATTTCTGGGAGCAATATTTTGAAGACATATACAGTAGTGTTAGGGGTACAAAGAGGTGTACCCTGTGTCTATGAATATAGATATAATGCATGAGTAGACCATCCTGTGAAAAAATAATATAACTGGTTCCACTTTAAATAATGGAATTGACATCTGAAACTATACAGGAAATCTTATGTTGATATACAATCATTTATTCCAACCAGTTATACATCTAATGGAAATATTAGGATTATGGTTTATCATGAAGGGTGTTTGAGTTTTGCTTCATAAGTGATTATAAAAAATGAAAATATTGTGATTGGAAAAAAGTCTTATGAAAAGACCATTCAAGAAACATGGAGGAATACATGTGTTCTGAAGCAGGAAGTGATTGATCATGAAAAAAATGCCTATATGTTTTCTAACTTTTGGATGAAATATATATCCTATGATGTGCATAAACTGAAGAAATAGTAATGTACCAGTGTTGAATAAAAATGAACCGCAAAATACACATCATGTCCCCTAAGAATCTACTTGCATTGATGTTAACTGGGACAGTAACTGTAGAAATATTAGAGTTTGTATGCGCCATTCACTGAAGTTAGTTTCAGTACTAGGAAACAAATATGTATTTCAGGTGGATGATTATTTCTGAGAATGATCTTGTGGAAAGTTTGTTATAAATCCACATATATGAATATGAATGAATTTAGCGAGTGTATAATCAGACACATATATTTCATATATACACACTCACACGCACAGACATTAAAAAGTAACAATATAGGAGATCCAACATGGCGGCGGGCATGGAGAAATCAAGTCTCTGACCTCTTATGCGCGGGCATAGGGAGTCGTAAACTGTCTAAATGCTATTTGCTCAGAATCACTAGGCAATGCTGACCTGACGTCGATCTGGGGCGAACAGTCTGGGACCTTCAGAACACACACAGAGCCCGGATCAGCTGCATACAAGCTCAGATTTGCCTGCTTCTCGTGACTCAGAACTAACGTTCCCGCTGAAATAACTGGTCGGCCCTTCTGAATTTACAGAGTTAAAAGCAAACTGAGCCTTCATAGGCAGTGGCCACTGGATTGAAATGGGGCTTGGGAGAGACAGTTAGGACCAACCGTTGCATTGGTCACCTGGCAAAAGGAATGAACGGTCACCATTTGCATGGGATAACACCATGGCAGAGAACTGACGTCATGGGCAGAGGAGATAACTTTATTGAAATCAGCACGACAGGTGTGTAATCCCCTATCCATCTCTCTCCACACAGCTGGGAAACCTTAAGGGCCCCTCACAGCTCTCCCTTAAGGGACCCTCCCAGCTCTCCCATGAGCAAGATAGCCAGACCAAGGGAATCAGGTGTGGCGCGGGACTCGCGGCGTGGAATTCCCAGCTACCGCTCCCACCAGTGCTGACAACCAGCACCAGCTAATGGGGGCATGGCTACCAGAGGGTAAGCAAATTTGCTGGGGGCTGTCAGCCCAAAGCTCTACAAACTTAGGGTCTGAGGAGGGCAAACAGGGAGAGTGTGCCAGGCGTTCATGAAAACAGGGCTACCAGGAGCAGAGACCTGACATGTAGCCAGTATTTTGGTGAGTGTCACAGTTGAGTGGAGCCTGGCTTGAGGAAACACAAGAGAAGGCCCTAGGTACTCAGGATTAGAGACCCACCCAATCTGGAAGGAAGAGCTGCTGCACAGTGATTGGTTCCCACCTATTTAGAGGAGACGCTTGGCCCAGTGAGTACAGCTCCACCTACTGAAAGAAAAGTTAATTGAAGTCTATGACTTCATGTATTTTTATTATTTTTTTATTTTTAGTTTTTTTTTCTTTTTCTTTCATTTTCATTTTTTTGTCGTTGTTCTTCAACTTATTTTAATGTTTTTATTTTTTAATTTTATTATTATTATTATTATTTTAAATTTTAATTTTCATTTTTTAAATTATCATTATTATTTTAAAAAATTATTTTTTCTTTATTTTCTATTTTTTTCTTTTGTCTTTTTATTTCTTTTCAATTTTCTTATTCCCTCTTCCTTGAATTCTACCTACCTATTCTCATTCTCTTTAGTGACTTCTTCCCATCCCTTCTGATATCTTTCCTCCCAAGCTTCAAATAAATTTATAAGAGTAAGCAGTATCTCAGCACTCAAACAGAACAAGAAGTAACATGAGCAGCATAAAAAGGCAAGAAAGAAAAGGAGTACAAACAATGAAGGACAACCTAAATTTTCAGGAGGACCTAGAATCATCAGAAAAATGGTCATATAAAGAACTCAAGGAATACCTTAGAGAGATGGAATGGAACCTTAAAGAGGATACGAGACAGCAAATCCATACAGTGAAAGAACACATTGAAAATGAATTACATAAACAGATAAAAGAAGAAGTTAAGCATCTTTATCAGGGATAGAGATTATAAAAAAATCAAACAATAATTCCAGAAATGAAGGAAACGATAAACCAAATTAAAAACTCAATTGAGAGTATCACTAACAGAGTGTAGCAAGTAGAATACAGAATGTCACATAATGAAGACAAAATATATCATCTTGAAAAGAGTCTAGCCAACACAGAAAGGCTGGTAAAAAATCACAAGAAAAACATCCAAGAGATATGGGATAACATAAAAAAAAAAAAACTGATGAGTCATCTGGATAGAGGAAGGTACAGAGATTCAAACCATGGGAATGAGTAACCTGTTGAATGAAATAATTACAGAAAATTTTCCAGAAATAAAAAAGGAAACGGATATACAAATTGTAGATGCTTACAGGACACAGAGCACAAAAAATTACAGTAGACCAAAGCCAAGACACATTGTTATGAAGATATCCAATATACAGAACAAAGAGAAAATATTAAAAGCTTAAAGAGAAAAGTTGCAGATTACATTCAGGGGTAAACCAAAAATGTTAACAACGGATTTTTCATCACAGACACTGAAAGTGAGAAGATCCTGGAACAATGTATTTCAAACACTGAAAGACAATGGATGCCAACCAAGAATTCTGTATCCAGCATAATTAAGCTTCAGGTACGACAACAAAATAAAAATCTTTCATGATAAACAAAAGTTAAAAAAATTTTCAGTCAGAAAACCAGCATTGCAAAGTGTATTGAGCAAAACACTACATGAGGAAAAAATAAAAAACAACAACCAAAACCATCAGTGGGAAGTTCCTCAGTAATGACAGAGGGCGCGGGAAAAGCTAATCATGGAGAAACAAACTAAATAAAAAAAAAAAAAAAGATAAATATTCAAACATGGCTGGCAGTATAAACCATATATCAATAGTAACTCTAAACACTAATGGCTTAAACTCTCCAATAAAGCAACATAGGCTTGTAGCTTGGATTCAAAAAACAAATCCAACAGTATGTTGCCTCCAGCAGACACATCTGAATGGAAAAGACATACAAAGGCTGAAGGTGAAAGGTTGGGAAAAAATATACCATGCACACGGTTCTCATAAGCAAGCAGGGGTGGCCATCCTCATATCGAATAAAATCGACTTCAAGACTAATTTAATCAAAAGGGATAAGGAAGGACATTATATACTGTTAAAAGGAACCATTCACAAACAAGACATAAAAATTATCAATATTTACGCACCCTTTAATGGTGCTGCGACGTTCATAAAAAAAATTCTCCTCAAGTTCAAGAATCAAATAGACCACAACACAATAATTATGGGTGACTTCAACACACCTCTCTCATAATTGGACAGATCCTCCAAACAAAAGTTGAATAAAGAAACTATAGAACTCAATATCACAATCAATAACCTAGACTTAACTGACATATATAGAATATATCAACCATCATCAAGTAGATATACTTTTTTCTCAGCAGCACATGGATCCTTCTCAAAAATAGACTATATATTATGCCATAGGGCAACCCTCAGTAAATATAAAGAGGTGGACTTAATACCATGAATTTTATCTGATCATAATGGAATGAAACTGTAAATCAATGAAAAAGAAGGAAGGAAAAATCCTACATCACATGGAAAATGAACAATATGTTACTGAATGATCAATGGGTTACAGAAGACATAAATGAGGAAATCAAAAAATTCTTAGAGATAAATGAAAATACAGACACAACATATCGAAATCTATGGGACACAATGAAAGCAGTTTTAACAGGGAAATTCATCACATGGACGTCATTCCCCCAAAAAAGGAAAGAACAACAAATAGATGAGCTAACACTTCATTTCAAAGCCCTAGAAAAGGAAGAGCAAAACAACAGCAAATGTAGCAGAAGGCAAGAAATAATTAAAATCAGAGCGGAAAACAACAAAATTGAAACAAAAGAAATTATTGAATAAATTAACAAAAGTAAAGCTTGGTTCTTCGAAAAATAAATAAGATCGATAGACCCTTAGCATCCCTTTATGTTCAAAACATTAGAAAAACTAGGGATAACAGGAACTTACCTCAACATTGTAAAAGCTATCTATGTTAAGCCTCAGTCTAGCATCATTCTGAATGGAGAAAAATTGAAGCATTCCCTCTAATATCTGGAACAAGACAGGGATGTCCTCTACCACCACTTCTATTCAATATAGTTCTCAAAACACTGGCAAGAGCAATTAGACAGATGAAAGAAATTAAAGGCATAAAAATAGGAAAAGAATAACTTAAATTATCACTATTTGCAGCTGACATGATTCTATATATAGAAGACCCAAAGGGGTCTACAAGAAAACTACTAGAACTAATAAATGATTTCAGCAATGTGGCAGGATATAAAATCAACATGCATAAATCAAAGGCATTTCTGTATATCAGTGACAAAACTTCTGAAACAGAAATGAGAAAAAAAAACACTCCATTCACAATATCCTCAAAAAATAAAAATAAAATCTTTGGGAATCAACCTAACAAAAGAGGTGAAAGATTTATACAATGCTTACTACAGAACCCTATATAGAGAAGTAGAATAAGATCTTAGAAGATGGAAAAATATACACTGTTCATGGATAGGGAGAACTAACATCATCAAAATGGTGATATTACCAAAAGCTCTCTATAGGTTTAACGCAATGCCAATCAAAATCCCAACGGCATTTCTTGTAGAAATAGAGAAAGCAATCATGAAATTCATATGGAAAAATAAAAGACCAAGAAAAGCAAAAGCAATTCTAACCAGGAAGTGTGAATAAGGCGGTATAGCGATACCAGATTTCAAACTAAATTTCAGAGCAATAGTAACAAAGACAGCATGGTACGGGTACCAAAACAGGCGGGTGGACCAATGGTACAGAATGTAGGACACAGAGATTAATCCACAATGCTACAACAATCTTATATTTGATAAAGGAGTTAAAAGCATGCAATGGAGGAAGGATAGCATCTTCGACAAATGGTGCTGGGAAAACTGGAAATCCATATGTAACAAAATGAAACTGAATCCCTTTCTCTCGCATGCACAAAAGTTAACTCAAAATGGATTAAGGACCTTGATATCAAATCAGAGACATGGCATCTGATAGAAGAAAAAGTTGGCTACGATCTACATACTGTGGGGTCGGGCTCCAAATTCCTCAATAGGACACCCATAGCACAAGAGTTAATAACTTGTATCAACACATGGGACTTACTCAAAGTAAAAATTTTTTTCTCAGCATAGAAACAATAAGAGAGGTAAATAGGGAGCCTACATCCTGGGAACAAATCTTACTCCTCACACTTCAAATAGAGCCCTAATATCCAGAGTATACAAAGAACTCAAAAAATTAAACAATAAGATAACAAATAACCCAATCAACAAATGGGCCAAGGACCTCAACAGACACTTCTCAGAGGAGGACATATAATCAATCAACAAATACATGAAAAAATGCTCACCATCTCCAGCAGTCAGAGAAAGGTGAATCAAAACCACCCTAAGATACCATCTCACTCCAGGAAGATTGGCAGCAATTATGAAGTCAAACAACAAGTGCTGGCGAGGATGTGGGGAAACAGATACACTTATACATTGCTGGAGGGACTGCAAATTGATGCAGCCAATTTGGAAAGCAGTATGGTGATTCCTTGGAAAGCGGGGAATGGAACCACCATTTAACCCAGCTATTCCCTTTCTCAGTCAATTCCCTAAAGACCTAAAAATAGCATGCTACAGGGACACTGCTACATCAATGTTCATAGCAGCACAATTCACAATAGCAAGACGGTGGAACCAACCTAGATGCATTTCAATAGATGAATGGATAAAACAAATGTGGCATTTATACACAATGGAGTATTACTCTGCATTAAAAAATGACAAAATCATGGAATTTGCAAGGAAATGTATGACACTAGAGCAGATTATGCTAAGTTAAACTAGCCAATCCCAAAAAAACAAATGCCAAATGTCTTCTTTGATATAAAGAGAGTAACTAAGAACAGAGAAGGGATGAAGAGGATGAGAAGACGATTAACATTAAAACAAGGATGAGAGGTGGGAAGGAAAGGGAGAGAGAAGAGAAATTGCATGGAAATGGAAGGAGACCCTCAGGGTTATACAAAATCACATACAAGAGGAAGTGAGAAGAAAGGGAAAAATAATACAAGGGAGAGAAATTTATTACAGTAGAGAGGGTAGAGAGAGAAGAGGAGAGGAGAGGGGAGGGGAGGGGGATAGTAGAGGATAGGAAAGGCAGCAGAATACAACAGACACTAGTATGGCAATATGTGAATCAATGGATGTGTAAGTGATGTGATTCTACAATCTGTATATTGGGTAAAAATGGGAGTTCATAACGCACTTGAATCAAAGTGAGAAATATGATATATCAAGAACTATGTAATGTTTTGAAAAAGCATAAATAAAAATTTAAAAAAAGGAAACTAACTTTGGTGAATGATGCACGTGAATCCTAATATTTCTACAGTAACTGATCCAGTTTAATATCAATGCAAGTAGATTCCTTTGGTACATGATGTGTATTTTGACGTTTATTTTTATTCAACACTGGTACATTACAATTTCATCAGTTTATGCACATTAAAGGATATATATTTCATCCACAATTTAGCAAATTTATAGGCATTTGTTTCATTTTCAATCACTTCCTGCTTCAGAACTCATGTCTTGCTCCATATTTCTTGACTGGTAATTTTATGAGACTTCTTTCCAAACACATTATTTTCAATTTCCATAATCATTTTGAAGCAAGACTCACACACACTTCATGATAAACAATAACCCTAAGATGACAATTAGATATATAACTGGTTGGAATGAATGATTGTATGTCAATATATGATTTCTTATATATATTCAGATATCAATTCAATCCATTATTTAAAGTGGAACCAGTTATATTATTTATTCAGTGTATGTTCTATTCATGCATTATCTCTATATTCATAGACACAGGGTACACCACTTTGTACCCCCAATACTAATTTATATGTCTTCAAATATTGCTCACAGAAATGGTAAAAGAAATTCTCATGTCACATGATCTACATATATATTTTATCACAATAATTTTCTGGGCACACAATGCAAAGGTCACACTTATGATTGTACCAAATCCTAAATGAAAATTGAACATGGATTACTAAAAACATCCATGTCCAGGTAGCCTAATGCTTTCAAATGTCATTTCTATTGGTGACTACATATTTGTTTCTTCCTAAGATTATGTATTCAATAACAATCCTGTTGAAAATGTCTAAACCTATCACTCAATTTATAATTGCCTGATTTTGTAATGTCTCTATTGATATTTTCTTTTCTATATTTTCCCCAGTTCATCATTGTGACTGACTCTTCGCATATGCTGACATTTACATTCACTCTATAAATGAAACCCTATTGCTAAAGAACATTTGCTCCAAATTTTATACTCACTCTTTTTCCTAAACTTACGACTGTCTTCCTAATCCTACCGACTATCTCAATTTGAGTGGATGTTCTCTTCTACAATCAATCATCCAAGGTACAAGGTCCTATGCCTTTGATTATCAATTTATCTGAGACAAACGTGCAGAACACAATTAAAAGCTAAGAATCCCAATCAAGGGCCTAATGCCCTTCTGGGCTACAAATCTTACCTAGATTTCTGTTTTCATACTTATATTTCACTTCTAAAGTCTTATAAATATCGCAGGTTCCCAATACCATTATTCATCAAGCAGAATGATTCCTAACCCAAATCGAACATGTTTTTAACCCTAACCATACACTGTTCCCTCAATCTAACTTTACAGAAGAGCATGGACAGAGTTCATCTTGCATTTCATCAATGTATGGGATCTTCCACCTTCTGAGAACCTCAAAGGTCCTTGCAGATTTGATCCTTGGAGACGATGTAGGCAGCTATGAAGGACCTGAGAGACCAAAAGTCATCTTCTATGGCAAACAACCTGGTCAGGATGAAGGGGTGTGTCTGAGTAAGCCTCTCTCTTCTTAATGTCGAGAAGATGGACCAAACCAGGCCTATGTGGAGAGCTGTTCCCGCAAACTGGTGCAGCCAATTTGGAAAGCAGTATGGAGATTCTTGGGAAAGCTGGGAATGGAACCACAATTTGACCCAGCTATTGCCCTTTTCGGACTATTCCCTGAAGACCTTAAAAGAGTAAACCTCAGGGATACTGCTGTTGTTCATAGCAGTACAATTCACAATTGCTACACTGTGGACCCAACCCCGATGCCCTCTAATAGATGAATGGATAACAAAAATGTGGCATTTATACACCATGGAGTATTATGCAGCACTAAAATATGACAAAATCATGGAATTTTCAGGGAAATGGATGGTACTAGAGCAGATAATGCTTAGTGAAGCTAGCCAATCCCTAGAAAACAAATACCAAATGTCTTCTTGGATATAATGAGAGCAACTAAGAACAGAACAAGGAGGAAGAGCAGGAAGAAAAGATTAACATTAAACAGAGACATGAGGTGGGAAGGAAACGAAGAGAAAAGGGAAATTGCATGATAATGGAGGGAGACCCTCATTGTTACACAAAATTACATATAAGAGGTTGTGAGGGGAATGGGAAAATAAACAAGGAGAGAAAAGAATTACAGTATATGGGGTAGAGAGAGAAGATGGGAGGGGAAGGGAGGGGGGATAGTAGAGTATAGGAAACGTAGCAAAATTCAACAGTAACTAATAGGGCATTATGTAAAAATGTGAATGTGTAACCAATGTGATTCTGCAATCTATAATTGGGGTAAAAATGTGAGTTCATAACCCACTTGAATCCAATGTATGAAATATGCTATGTCAAGAGCTATGTAATGTTTTGAGCAACCAAAAAACTGAAAAAGAAAGTAGCAATATATATTCCAATCGAAATTCATCATGAAATATATAAAATCCACAGATGCAAAAATATTCATTTTACTGAACATGGATTCATGTATAATGTTATTCAACTAGGAAGCTCACCCATAGGTTGAATTTTCAGTTCCAACAGCGTTTAGGAGGAGTGATCTCTTCTCACAATTTTTATCTGCCAATTCAGCTACCTCACAAGTATGTACGTGTGATACCCAGTAGGACTCTATATGTGCATATAAAAATACATGTGCTGAATAGGCTACAGAGAAAGGGAGACAGGATTCCCATATATGTTAAGTTTAAAAACACATGTTTAATTATTTCAACAAAAAATTGACTAGATTTATAACTCTTATACTATATAATGCAAAAGGCAATTCCAACTACACACCATGCCTCCTCTCAACGGCTTGTATTTCTATTCTGTTTGGGTTATTTTTTACCATCATATTAGGATTATTAGTAAGAGTCTGGTATGGTATGGGTTAGTGTCAGGAATTCAGTATTTCAAATGGAAAATTGGAAAATGAATTCAATGTGTATGTAAATATGTGCTACACAAAAATCTTCCCACTCACATCCAGAACAATGCCTTGACATTACCTTCGCCCCAAGTTAGACACAATTAGAGTAGAAAAGTGTGAAAATCTGTGAATACATACCTGGAATGGAAAATGCTCGGGAGTTCACATACTTGGAGGTGGTAGAGGAGTTTCCAAAAGTAAGGGACAGTGTAAACACTCCACAAACATGGAGCTCTGAGAGCCTAAAACTATTTGAAAAACTGCCTCTGAGTTTGGGCACTTGAAATATATGTTGTTGTCAGGAGATTTGGCTTCCTTTGTAGTGAGACCATCAAAGCTGGGTCTGCATCTATGTGACCTGAAGAACATGGTTTCTTATTTTCCAATGAACATGAGGCAGCAGTGCTAAATCCTCTCTTTGTAGTTAAACTGTGGTCACTGTGGGCTAAGTGTCTCCCTGTGTGGACTGTTAAGCCATTTGGTCATCCTCCACTTTTTGTGGTATTTTTGCTGCTGCACTGGGAGTTTGGTATTTGCTTCACAAAATGCAAGGAGCTAACTGGGACACAGTGCTGGAGGGAGTTCTGTCACGTGTGGTGGATGAGGGTCTGCAGGAGAATACACCAACAAGGCTTCTTTCCCACATAAATTGCACCAATAACCATAGCAACCTGATTCTGAACATTTCCCAGAAAGCTTTCCATATAACAAGATGCCTTTACATATAAGGGTCTGCGGGCTGCACCATGTCAGTCACAAGCCATTTGGAAGCCAATGGCAGATCCGCATGGCCCCACCATGATGTTTTATCACACACCTGCCCACCCCTGCTCTAGGCCCACTACTTGGCATGCCCCAAATTACTGGCATCTCTGTTCTACACCATTTTCATGAAACCCAGTCAAACAAGGCAATGTCAGGTATACTCATGATCAGCAACAGGAAATCCAAAGTTTCTCCAGTGCCACCTGGTCATGGGAATTTCCAAAATTTCATGGTATTTATCTAGCCATTTTTCAAGGATGAAGTTGGAGGCACTGTGGGTTTCAGTTCATTCAGGAACCATTAAGTTTTGAGAAAGCTCATTTCAATGAAAGCTCTGGAGAACTCCCACAGGCAAGGCTTCCCAAAGAGTGACCAAAATGCCACATGAAGCCAGGCCAATTGAGATCTACAATGTGAGGTCCATGTGTGTTTTAACTCTCAACTATGGCTGCCAAGTCTTTCAAAATAAAATCATGTGATATGCTAGCTGAGATTCCCAGTGGTCTGTGGAAAGCCACCCTGGGCCTAGATCTCAGTTTCCAAGGGCGACTCTCATGAATGACCTTTTAAAATCCCAACACATTTCATGGAAATACTTCTCTGAGTTTAGTTCCAGAACTCATTCTCTAAGGAGAATCACACCAGAGTTTGTTCCCAGGTGAACCCAGTCATCCATTCCAACCGCCACAAAAATAACCACAATTAAATCCAAAACACTCCCACATGGCCGTCATCTTCTTCCATATAGACACTCATCATTATGTCTTGCTGAAGGTTACTATGAGGGTCACAGCCCAAGAAAGTGTCCAAAATAAGCTCAATTGCCCCTCATTTGCTTAAAATCACGGTGGCCTGGGCACTTTTCCTGTGAATCAGGAGTGATGAAATATTCCTGCTGTTAAAGTGTTCCACTTCTCCAATTTGAGTCCTACGTGCTGTCAGGTATATATTCTTTTTTCTGATTTGGAGTCATGAGAAAACCGAAGCACCTATGGGCTAGCCTCTTCAGGGATTTGAAGAACTCATTTGACCCAAATGATTCCTATTCTCACTTGATGAAGGTCAGGAACCTAACACAAGAAGGCAAAAAAATTCATCCACAATGACTTCTCTTTTGGCCATTTTTGTTTTGGAAAAACATGGGATCTTTCTTTAGATTCATCAGGTGCTGAGAATCTAAGCCACAACCTCACACAAGGACAAGAGGCTGATTCAGACACATCCTATTCCAAAGCAATTAAGCAAAGAGCCACAGGTGATGCTCATTCTTTTCCATATGAAAACAGTTTTCATCAGGCTTCACAAATGTGTGGCCTGAGGCAATGACCTTCCTGAAATTTAGGTTAATAGAAACCTAAGTAAGCAAATGGCCCAAAGCAGGGTTTCTCCACTGAGAATTTACTGGTCACACTGATATCTGAGTTTTCTGAGATGCTCCCATTCCTTCAGCTATCCAGTACATGGCCATGTCACAGAGCCTTCTGGTGATACATGAGCCTATTCTGGAGAGTGGCCAGAATTCATGAAGAAAACAGGAACTTAGGGAGATAGTAGGTTTTGCCCATCCATAAGGCAAGCTGCAGTCCATTCATCAAATGGGCAAGATGAATGCTGGAAAGCTTTCTACTAGAGACAACACATCCATTAATGCATTCTCTTTTCTAATGTCTGCAACCACGGATACAGTGGGATACACAGATATAGAAACACTCACCATGTCAAAAGACTTTCTAGAAACAGTCCACTCCAAACCAAACAAACTGCCTTTCCTACCTATTCTCAGAACATGAGAAAACACCACAAACTCACACCCACAACAGCAAAGGCACCTCCTTCCCCCAAGTAGGTCTGTGACGATCCGGAGTGTCTTCTGACTGGTGGACCATATAATGTTCCCCCGAAATGGCCTGTCCTGTCTCAGATTTGGTCTCCTTGGCCAACTCTGTGAAGTTGTCAGGTGCCAGCGGTGAGCCACTACCTGCTTTCTCAGGATAGGCCTCTCTTCAGAGCTCTGCTGGCATTTGTCCATCCTCACATCAGTAGGTACCAAGAAAGACTGACTCTGTCCTTGGGAAAAGCAAACAAGTTAGCCCACTGGCACTTGGACTGGGACTGGCTCTGGGTGCTTGGCTTCCTGGATCCCAAGTTCAGAGAATTCTATCACCAAGGAAGTGAGGTAAGGTCACTTCCTTCAGGAACTGAATGAGGTCACTGCTTTGGTAACCACTTTGTCCTAACAGTTGCATCCAAGGTTCCCATGAGATGGCGGCTGCCCCTACATACTGTAACATATTCAGAAGTTAGAATTGTATATCAACCATAGGAACTTGGGAACTGCTATGCACACAGGCCTGGTTTGGTCTATCTTCTCTACAATAAAAAGAAAGAGGCTGATTCAGACACATCAATTCATCCTGAAAAGGTTGTTTGCCATGGAAGATGACTATTGCTCCCTCAGGTCCTACACAGCTGCCTACATCTCCAAGGATCATTTCTCCATGGATCTTTGAGGTTCTCATCAGGTGGAAGGTCACCTATATTCCTATATTGTAAGACCAACTCTCTCCCAGCTTTTCGGTATGTTATATTAAGGGTAGAGTTTATGGTTATGTGTAATAACAGCTTTGATTTGGGTTAGGAATCATTCTGCGGAATGAATAATGTTATTGGCAACCTGCGGTATTTACAAGAGTATATAGGTGACATCTAAGTATGAAATCAAAAATTTAGGTAAGATTTGAAACCCAGAAAGGCATTGGGCCCTTTAGTGGGATACTTAGCTTTGAATTATGTGCTGCACATTTGTCTCAGATAAATCAATATGCAAAGGCATAGGACCTTGTACCTTGGATGATTGAATGTTGAAGAGAACATCCAGTCAAAAAGAGATAGTCAGTAGAATTAAGAACATAGTCGATAGGCTTAGAAAGAAGAGTGAGTATAGGATTTGGAACAAAAGTTCTTTAGCAATAGGGTTTTGGGTAGAGAGTGAATGTAAATGTGAGCACATGTGAAGAGTCAGTCAAAATGACGAACTGGGAATAACATGTAGACAAGCAGATATCAATAGAGACATTAGGAAATCAAGCAAAGTATAAAGAGAGTGATAGGATTAGACATTTTCAACAGGCTTGAGGTTGAATATATAATCTTAAGAAGAAACAAATATGTAGTCATCAATTGGATTGACATTGAGAGAATTAGGCAACCTGGACATGGATGTATTTAGTAATCCATGTTCACTTTCCATTTAGGCTTTGGTACAATCATAAGTGTGACCTTTGCTTTTTGTGTCCAGAATATTCTGTGATATAATGTATATGTGGATCAGGTGTCATGAGTATTTCTTCCCCCATTTCTAGGAGCAATATTTTGAAGACGTATAAATTAGTATGGGGGTAGAAATAGGTGTACCTTGTATTTATGAATATAGAGTTAATGCATGAATAGACCATACTGTGAATAAATAGTATAACTGGATCCACTTTAAATAATTGATTGAAGTGATATCTGAAAATACATAAGAAATGTTATATTGATATAATATCATTCATTCCAACCAGTTATATATCTAATGTTCATCTTAGGGTTATGGTTTATCATGAAGGGTGTTTGAGTTTTGTTTCAAAAGTGATTATGGAAATCAAAAGTAATGTGTTTGGAAAGAAGTCTCATGAAAAGATCAGTCAAGAAACATAGAGAAATACATGAGTTCTGGAGAAGGAAGTGATTGAAAGTGAAACAAAGGCCTATAAATTTGCTAAATAGTGGATGAAATATATATCCTATGATGTGCATAAACTGAAGAAATAGTAATGTACCAGTGTTGAATAAAAATGAACGTCAAAATACACATCATGTCCCATAGGAATCTAGTTGCATTGATGTTAAACTAGGTCAGTTACTGCAGAAATATTAGAATTTGTATGCACCTTTCACTGAAGTTAGTTTTCAGTACTAGGAAACAAATATGTATTTCAGGTTGATGAATATTTCTGAGAATAATCTTGTAAAAAGTTGATTATTAATCCACATACATGAACATGAATGAATTTGGGGAGTGTATATAAGACTCATAAATTTCATATTTTGAAAAATCTGGAGAGTGTGTGTGTGTGTGTGTATATATATATATATATATATATATATATATATATATATACACACAAACAAAGACAGACATTAAAAAGTAGCAATATATATGTCAATCGAAATTCACCATGAAATTTATATCATTCACAGATCCAAAAACATTCATTTTACTGAACATGGATTTATGTATAATGTTGTTCAACTAGGAAGCTCACCCATAGCTTGAATTTTCAGTTCCAAAAGCGTTTAGGAGGAGTGATTTTTTCTCACCATTTGTATCTGCCAAGTCAGGCACCTCACAAAGATACACGCGTGTTATCAGGTAGGATTCTATATGTGCATATAAAAATACATGTGCTGAATAGGCTACAGAGAAAGCGAGAGAGGAATTCACATATTTATTAACTTTAAAAACACATGGAGAACTATTTCAATTAAAAGTTGACTAAATTTATAACACCTACCCATTATCTTGCAAAAGGCAAGTCCAATATACACCATGCCTCCTCTGAACTGCTTGTATTTCAATTCTGTTTGGGTTATTTTTCTCCATCATATTAGTATTAGTAGTTAGAGTCTAGTAGGGTATGGGTTATTGTCAGGGATAAAGTATTTTGAATGGAAAATTGAAAAATGAATCCAATGTGTATGCAAATATGGGGTATTCAATAATCTTCCCACTCTCATCCAGAACAATGCCTTGACATTACCTTTGCCCCAAGGAAGACACAATTAGAGGACAAGAGTTAGAAATTCTGTGAATACATTTATGGAATGGAAAATGCTCAGGAGTTCACAACCTTGGAGGTGGTAGAGGAGTTTCCAAAAGTAAGGAACAGGGGTGATCACCCAACCTGATCTTTCGTTAATATTGGGAGCCATCTTGCCACAAAGCCATGGAAAGATAATTTTTGCTTTACTATAAATTACTGCAAATTCTGAAACTGCTTGGAATGCCTGCCCATGCCTTGAACTCACCCATGCCTAGAGTTCTGACCATATCGCAGCCCTCTCTGAAACTTTAGTGACACCTCATAAATATTGGCCTTCCCTGGCCAGACAACGACCCTCTCTGAGGCTCTAATGGTCTTCATAATTTCTGATGCTGGGGCAGCGAAAAAAAATGTGAACTACAATTAGTGTGATGCTTGTCAAAGTTCTGTTTTCTGAAACTTCCTTTTTGTGTAACTTTTTGGGCTATAAAGCTGGGGTGTAGGAAAGGTGGGGACGCTGTCTTTTTTCCACCGTTTTGAGAAGGAGAGTCAGCCTGGCTGGTTGAACTAATAAGCTTGCCTTAATTTGATTTTAATTGGGGTCAGTGGTTTTTTCTTGCGTCCTGGTATAACATTTTGGAGTTCCTCAGCGAGATGACCCAACCAGATCACAAGACCAGACTGCTGGAAATTATGAAGCTGGCCTTTCCTCCAGGACTCAGATCTGGAAAGCCAAGTTCCAAGGCCTTGGAGTGAGCCTTTGGTCCGGGGAGCACTGCACTGAACCATCACACTAAAACTATTAGCAAGCACCTGGTGGAGGAAGCCTCCATAGGTAAGTGTTGCCATTATAACATCTGATATCCGGTTAAGTGAGATGTCTTCTGATGACAGAGAGGTGGCCTGGGGAAGCTCACATATACTCCTGTCCTGGACAGTAACAAGAATTGTCCTGTCCTCTGTTCTGTTCTGTAGGGAATTTCTCTGAAAGAGTAGAAAGGTGCAGCCAGGCACGCAGGAGCTCCTACCTCGGAGCTTCAGCAAGACGTTGCATTGCTCCTCTGTTTTTCTGTATCTTCGCCATGTTTGTGTTTCTTTGTGTTTTGTTCTGTGTTTTATATGTTTTTGTTTGTTTGTTTTTGTGCATCTTGTTGTGTGATTTCTGTGGTTAAAAACTTAAGGATATTGGATGTAAAAATGGATAATAAAGCAAGTAAGCCTGACACCCCTTTGGACTGTGCTCTAAGGAACTGTGATGAAGTTTACACCCCTTTGTTAAGCAGGATAAGAGAAGCCCCTAGCTGGCTGCCTGGAGCCCACCCACTGCACAGGGCAATGCCTGCTGGTGACCTAAAAACAGAGTATCTCCCAGGTTAACAATGGAAACTTTTTTAAAACCCCTTGTCGCTCCAGATCAAGAGAGTCACAACTTTTGGGCAGAGTTCCCTGTGTTTATGCTTTGTTAGCAAAGCAGTAAACCTCCCTTTTTATTTTTCTCAAACCCTGTCCTCATTATTAAATAGGTATTAATTCACTTCAAGGTCAGGAACCAAACTTTAAGTTACAAATTTTGATAAACACCCCCCCAACGCCCAGGAACTTTTTGAAAGCTGGCTACTGAAATGTTAGGAGATGGAGCGTGTTTGGGGTGGAACCAAACCAGAGGAGCTAATCCTGTAAGTAAAAGGAGGGACTGAGGGACTCCCAGCAGCTGCCAAAGCCCTGTTGCTTCAGGGAATTCCCTCTTTACTTCCCTGCACTGTAAAAATTATGCCACCCCTGTCTTCTTAAAAAACAGAAAAAGTAAAAGGGACACTAAATGCAGTAAAGTCACCATGGAAACACTTGATATTACATTTCAGGTTGCCACTCTGTGAAAACATCTGATCCTCTTGTGGGGACATCTATCGTGCCACTGGTGTAGGAGATTTTTCTCTTATCTGCTCTGTTTTTAAGGCTTCTGTCTGTCAGCCATAGTCTGGAGCTCCTTTCTGTCTGTCTTGTGTCTTTGTTTCTGGCCCTTTAAGACATGTGGAATAATGTGCTGATATTATAAATTGTTTCTTGGGAATGATCTTAGCTCAATGTGTGTTTTAATGATGATGTTTTATTGTAACAATCTGGTATCTTAATGGGTTTTTGAAGCATTGCTCAATCTTGCAGTTAAAAGTCGGGTTTAGGGAATTGTTTAGTTTATGATTTCAGATAATTCATGCCAGATAACTTAAATTCTTATGATGGAAAACTAAAGAACTCTACTTCCAAGTTGGCAAGTAACTTCCCAAACATTCAGTTTTGTTTTTCACTAATTTTGAATAAGGTAGACTGGGAAAATGTCACAGTGTGTACCAGTGCATTCATTTGGACAAGGATAGTAAATCATAGGAAGGTATCTGTTGACAAAACAAGATGTAAAGATATAAAATTTTGTGAATTTTATCTTAAAATTGTATCAAATTTCAACATCCGAATCTGAAAATTATGGTTAAAATGCCTTAGGCCTGAGAGGTGTCTGCTCAGAATAGCAGTTTTTTCCTCCTCCTTCCAGACCTCAGCCAGGACTTATGTTGAAATTCAAATGAAAGAAGCCTGCAAGCTCAGTAGGAGACTGATCTGAGGCCTAAGGGGGGAAAAAAGTTGAATTGTATGGTATTTACTAATTACTGGCCAGTCATTTTTTCCAGGACTCTAATTTTTTTTCCTTAGATTCTGTATTTTTTTTGAGCTCATGATTTTGATCATACAGACCTAGGTTAATGTTTTTCTGATCATTTCTATCTTTGACCAACAGTGGAGTTTTTGAAACATTTCAGTGGAGATTTCACCTGCAAAAAGCTACAAGGCCTTTACTATTATTATGTGTGCACACATTTGTTATGTGTTGTATGTCTGTATATACATATATCCGTATATCATATTGATGATATACAAATTAACATATATATGGAGCACTCATAAAAAAAGCACTCATAAAAACAAATTTTAAAAAGTGGATTCAAAGAACTTAAATTCACCTGATTTAATTGGTTCAATTTAAATTGGATAAACAGATAAAAATAAATGTCTTTAAATTTAAGCTTACAAGTTTTTCTAGGTGTTCAAAAATCTAATAAAATATTAATGCCGACAAAAGGTCTAATATGCCTTGGTTCTAGGACTTTTCCTTCAACAAAAAATCGCTTACACTGTCCAATACATTTGTCTAATATTTTGAAAAATATGTAATGTATATTTGATATGGGATTACTCATTCAAGAGTACTTTTGTTAGATATCTGGTTGATTTACTAAGGTCTGTATAAGTTTGTCCTAAAGTCTGTATAAGATTGTAAAAATCAGTCATGTGTTAAAGAGACAAAAATTTCTTAAACATAAGTTTACCCATAACATTGTGTTTATTAAGTTTTATTTTTTCTAGAGCTAGCAACCATAAAAATTAAACAACTGATTAAATAAGAACTGTTATTTTAAAGCACTGTACTGCCCTTTCTTTAAAAGCTAAACTTGGTTAATGTAGAAACATCAATGCAGTTGTGATGCTATTAATGTGCTTATATCTTCCAGGTATACAAGTCTGTAAGGTAGAAACTTTAAAACAGCATTACATCAAGCTGGTGTTCTGAAGTTGTATGGTAAAAAAATATATTGGGGATTTATTTACCTGAAATCAATAAGATATGTAAACTTTTATGTTACTTTTTACATTGGGGAACAATTTATATGTATTTTTAAGTTAATGAGAGCCTAATCTATGTAAAGGTTAAAAAGTTTCAGCCTTTCTTTAATTAATGTTTTAAATGTTATATCATATGGTGTTAACTAATGTTCATGTGACCTCAAAAAATTTATGTAAACTTTGTAAAATGATATTTTCAAAACAAAGATTAGCTTTAGAACTAAAACACTTAAGATTTATAATGAGCACTGCCTTACCTGAGATAAGGCTCTGTGTCCCATCTTACTATATGTGAGAATGACTACGAAAGCAGTAGGTCAGATGTTATTTCATTTAAAGTTATGTTCAAAAGTTTTTTTTTTTTGTTTGTTTGTTTGTTTTTTCCGGTCAAGATCACTAGCATCTCAAAAAGGGGATGTAATCTATAACTCAGCCAAAAAATTTAGGGTAGCTATTACAAGAACTGAGTATGTTTACTCTTGTTAATTTTATTTTGTAATTTCCTTATAGGTGACATAAAGATTTCCTGTTAGTGTTTTACAGAAGTGTTGCTTTAAGAAAACAGCATGGGTTAATTTAAGATAATAACCCATCACCTACAAGACAGACAGAATAATACAGATCCCAATTAATAAAAAGTTAAATAATTTTAAATTATAGACATGAAAGCCCAGTACTCTTAATATAAGGCTGTTAAAATTTATTTGATGGATGTTTAAGATTAGGATTTAAAATTAAAGTTAAATGAAAAGGGACAAGAAAACTAATATTTGGCTCTTGCCCTCTGAGTCAGTCTGTATCCAGAGAACAGCGGACTTCTCTAAAGAGCTTTGCAACTCTGAACCACATAACCTCCTGATCAGGGAGATTAATAAGACCACTGGAGAACAGAAAGCCAATCAGTGCATTGCTACAAAGAGGATAGTCATCAGAGAAGGGAGATATCCCTGATGCTTCCAAGAGAAGCCACATGGTCAAGGAAGACCTGGACCCACCTAGCGCAAATGGCACTAGCAGAACTGAGAAGCTGCTCTCAATTTTCCCCAAGAATGACTCCCATAAAAGCTCAGCTGACTGTTCACAATATAGAGAAACAAAAGTCAGTTTGACTGCTTCATATTAAACACTTAGAATAGACAGTTAAAAACAAAATACAGCCATTCCTGGGCATTTTATATAATAATAGTAATAATAATATATTATGGTATTCACTTCATGTTAGCCTCCCAAAATAAGTAAGACTGGAGGCTACAAAGAAGGATTCTCAGACAGGAATGCCTGATAACTATAAAATGAGACTATCAAAAGGATCTGACAGAGGCAGAAGTTTTTAGTTTAAGGCCTACAGATATTCTTAAGCTAAACACATAGGCTTGGTAATTGTAAGTATGATTATCCAGCCCTGAGTAAGAGAATTAAAGGTGTCTCTATTAGACACAGAGGTCATACTAAAAGGATTTTGCAAGATCGGATGACATTAAATTATTAAACTGTATCTTATGGGGAGGGACAACTGTAACACTAAAAGTTAAATATTAAGTTAACAGTCCTGATAACTGGGGATATTAAAGGCTTGTGAGGGAACTTCTATACAGTGACATGTTCCAGCTGCTGCAACATTTATTCAGTACTCATGTTTTTTGTTTCTCTCATAGAAGAACCCATTCCCAGATGACTTTACAACCTGTTCTTCCACAACCAGACTTCAAACCGAACTGACTTCTAAACAGCATGGTACTGGTACCAAAACAGGCGGGTGGACCAATGGTACAGAATAGAGGACACAGAAACCAATACCAAAACTACAACTATCTTATATTCAATAAAGGGGCTAAAAACATGAAATGGAAGAAGGATAGCATCTTCAACAAATGGTGTTGGGAAAACTGGAAATCCATATGCAACAAAATGAAACTGAATCCCTTTCTCTCACCATGCACAAAAGTTAACTCAAAGTGGATCAAGGAACTTGAGATCAAATCAGAGACATGGCGTCTGATAGAAGAAAAAGTTGGCTATGATCTACATACTGTGGGGTCGGGCTCCAAATTCCTCAGTAGGACACCCATAGCACAACAGTTAATAACTAGAATCAACAAATGGGACGTACTCAAACTAAAAAGTTTTTTCTCAGCAAAAGAAACAATAAGAGAGGTAAATAGGGAGCCTACATCCTGGGAACAAATCTTTAGTCCTCACACTTCAGATAGAGCCCTAATATCCAGAATATACAAAGAACTAAAAAAATTAAACAATGAGATAACAAATAACCCAATCAACAAATGGGCCAAGGACCTGAACAGACACTCCTCAGAGGAGGACATACAATCAATCAACAAGTATATGAAAAAATGCTCACCATCTCTAGCAGTCAGAGAAATGCAAATCAAAACCACCCTAAGATACCATCTCACTCCAGTAAGATTGGCAGCCATTAGGAAGTCAAACAGCAACAAGTGCTGGCGAGGATGTGGGGAAAAGGGTACTCTTGTACATTGCTGGTGGGACTGCAAATTGGTGTGGCCAGTTTGGAAAGCAGTATGGAGATTTCTTGGAAAGCTCGGAATGGAACCACCATTTGATCCAGCTATTCCCCTACTCGGTCTATTCCCTAAAGACCTAAAAAGAGCACACTATAGGGACACTGCTACATCCATGTTCATAGCAGCATAATTCACAATAGCAAGACTGTGGAACCAACCTAGATGCCCTTCAATAGACGAATGGATAAAAAAATGTGCCATTTATACACAATGGAGTATTACTCTGCATTAAGAAAAGACAAAATCTTAGAATTTGGAGAAAAATGGATGGCATTAGTGCAGATTATGCTAAGTGAAGCTAGCCAATCCCTTAAAAACAAATGCCAAATATCTTCTTTGATATAAGGAGAGTAACTAAGAACAGAGTAGGGACAAAGAGCATGAGAAGAAGATTAACATTAAACAGGGATGAGAGGTGAAAGGGAAAGGGAGAGAGAAGGGAAATTGCATGTAAATGGAAGGAGACCCTCAGGGGTATAAAAAATAACATAGAAGAGGAAGTGAGGAAAAAGGAGGAAAAATATAAGGGCGAGAAATTAATTACAGTAGAGGGGGTAGAGAGAGAAGAGGGGAGGGGAGGGGGGAGGGGGGATAGTAGAGGGTAGGAAAGGCAGCAGAATACAACAGACACCAGAATGGCAATATGTAAAACAATGGTTCTGAAACTGTTGTGATTCTGCAATCTGTATATGGGGTAAAAATGGGAGCTCATATCCCACTTGAATCAAAGTGTGAAATATGATATATCAAGAACTATGTAATGTTTTGTACAACCTACAATAAAAATTAATTAAAAAAAAAGAAATAAAAGGAGTTCAACTGGGACACAGTGCTGGAGTTAGTCTTGTCACTTGTGGTGGGTCAGGGTCTGCAGAAGAATGCACCAACCAGGCTTCTATCCCACATAGCTAACCCCCTTGTCCATAGCAACCGGATTCAGAACATTGCCCTGAAACATCTCCATATAACAAGATGCCTTTAATGGAGTGGTTTCAGACATATTAGTGATTCCTGTCTGCATCATGTCAGCCACAATTCATTTGGAAGTCAATGTCAGATACACATGGCCCGACCACAGATGTTTCATCACAAACCTGCACACAACAGCTCTGGACCCACTACTCAGCAGGCCCCAACATACTGGCATCTCTGTTCTAAACCATTTTCATGAAACCCAGTCAATCAAGGCACTCTCTGGTATACTCATGATCAGCAACAGGACATCCAAATATTCTCCAGTTGCAGGTGGTCATGGGAATTTCAAAAATTTCAGAGTATTTATCTAGCCATTTCCTAAGATGAAGTTGGAGAAACTGTGGGTTTCAATTCATTAAGGAACCATTAAATTTTGAGGAAGCACATTTCAAGGAATACTCTGGAGAACTCTCACAGGCAAGGCTTCCCAAAGAGTGGAAAAAAGGTCACATGAAGCCAGGGCAATTGAGGTCTACAATGTGAGGTCCATGTGTGTTTTGACTCTCAACTATGGCTGCCAAGTTTTTCAGAATAAAATCATGTGATATCCTGCTGAGATTCCCAGTGTGCTGTGGAAAGCCACTCTGGGCTTAGATCTCAGTTTCCAAGGGCGACTCTCATGCGTGGCCTCGTTAAATTCCAACACAATTCATGGCAATACTTCTCTGACATCAGTTCCATAACGCAGTCTCTAAGAGGAATCACACCAGAGTTCAAGCCCCGGTGGATTCAGCCATCTCTTACAACCACCACACAAATGACCACAATTAAAACTA
Source organism: Callospermophilus lateralis (assembly GCF_048772815.1). Lineage (NCBI taxonomy): Eukaryota > Metazoa > Chordata > Mammalia > Rodentia > Sciuridae > Callospermophilus > Callospermophilus lateralis. Next base: position 605,679 of record NW_027514354.1, on the reverse strand, counting down.
AATCACTCCCACATGGCCCTCATCTTCTTCCACATAGACACTCATCATGAACTCTGGCTGGAGGTTTCCATGAAGGGCACAGACAAATACACTGTTCAAAATAAGCAGCCTTGCCCCTCATTTGCCTAAAGTCAGGGTGGCCTGGACACCCTTCCAGTGAACCAAGAGTGATCAAATAGGCCTGCTCTATATCTGCTCCGCTTCTCAAATTTGAGGGCTATTGACTGTCTGGTATAGATTCTTTATGTGAATTGGTTTCATGAGAAAACCCAAGCACCTATCGGCTAACCTCTGCAGGGCTTTGAAGAACTGACTTGACCCAAAGATCCCTATTCTCACTTGATTTATCTCAGGAAGCTTACAGAGGAAAGCGAGAGACTTCATCCACAATGACTGCTCTTTTGGCCATTTTGGTTTTGGATGCACACTTGGAAACTTTCTTTAGGTCCATCAGATGCTGAGAATCTAAGCCACTGCTGTCACACCGGGGCAAGTGGCTGATTCAGACTCATCCATTTCCAAAGCAATTAAGCAAAGAGCCACAGGTGATGCCCATTCATTTCCATTTGAAACCTGTTTTCTTCAGGCTTCACAAAGGGGTGGCCTGAGGCAAAGACCTTCCTGACATTCAGGGTAATAGAAACATAAGTAAGCAAATGGCCCAAAGCAGGGTTTCTCCACTGAGACTTTACTGGTCACACTGATATCTGAGTTTTCTGAGATGCTCCCATTCCCTTCAACTATCCAGTACATGGCCATGTCACAGAGATTGGAGGTGGTACATATCTTGGACACCAAACCATAAGGCTACTCTGGAGAGTGGCAAGTATTCAGGAGGAAAAGAGGAACTTAGGAAGATAGTAGGTGTTCCCCATCCATAAGGCAAACCGCTCTACATTCTTAAATTGGGCAGGATGAATGCTGGGAAGCTTTCTACTAGACAGGACACAACCATTGATGCATTTGCTTTTCAAATGTCTACAACACGGATACAGTGGGATACACAGACATAGAAACACTCGTGTTGTCAAACGACTTTCTAGAAACTTTCCAGTCCAAACCTACAAACTGCCTTTCCTACCTATTCTCAGAACATGAGATAAAACCACAAACTCACACCGACACCCACAACGGCACCTCCTTTCCCCAAGTATGTCTGTGACTATCCTGAGTGTCCTCTGACTGGTGGGCCATATTATGTTCCCCTGAAATGGCCTGTCTTGCCTCAGATCTGGTCTTCTTTGCCAGCTCTTTGAAGTTGTCAGGAGCCATGGTTGAGCCACTACCTGCTTTCTCAGAAAAGTCCCTCTTCAGAGCTCTCCTGGAATTTGGCCATCATCACATAAGTAGGTACCAAGAAAGACTGATTCTGTCCTTGGTAAATCCAAACAATTGAGACCACTGGGACTAGGACTGGGACTTGCTCTTGGTGGCTGGCTTCCTGGTCCCAAGTTCAGAGAGTTCCATCACCAAGGAAGTGTGGTAGGTCATTTCCTTCAGCAACTGAATGAGGTCACTGCCTTGGAAAACCACTTTGTCCTAGCAGTTGCTTCCAATGGTCCCATGAGATGGAGGCTGCTCCTACTTCCTGTGACACTTTCACAAATTAGAATGGTATATCAACAATAGGCACCCAGGAAAAGCTCTGTATACAGGCCTGGTTTGGTCCATTTCATCTACATTAAGAAGAGAGAGGCTGATTCAGACACATTCCTTCATTCTGACCAGGTTGTTTGACATGGAAGTTGACATGGAGTTGACTTTTGCTCTCTCAGGTCCTTCTTAGGTGAAAAGGTCGGTCAAAAGTCAGAGGAAAAGATCATCAAGAGACTGTCTCATGTCACAGCAAAGGGTTTATTGGGAGTCCAGCATGCTGGGGCTCAGAGCTAACTTCAGAGGAGCAAAGAACAAAGAGCCCCAAGAACAACTTGAGCAGAGTTTATATACATTCTTTAGAGAGGGCAGGGACTTTACATACATCATATCCTCTTTTAGGAAATCAACACATAGCACGGGAAAATCAAATAACAACTCTAAAACATGATTAGTACATTCATTGGCGGGAAGAGGTCGGGTAGGGGGTGATTGGTTAGGCCTGAAAAGGGGTATACGTTTAAACTGATTGGTTGAATCCCTGAGATGTATATGTGGTGAGCTGCATGGTTTCTGGAAAGGGGTTGTTAAGTAACTAGGTGGTCAGGGAAGATTTCAACACACATCTAATTGGCAGTTCCGGGAATTGTCTTAACTGCCACAGGAATTTCAGGTTCTGAGTGCAGCTTGAAAACTTTAAAAAACCTGGTTCTATGTTTCAATTTCAATTTCTTTTATTCGTTCATTTCCCACTCCTTTTTCTTACTACTTTTAATCTTAAACGTAATAAATCATAATTATTGCAGGGTCTCACATTCTATTTCTGCCAGTGGACCGTATTTCTGTCTGATTACAATGAGTTTTTCCTGCCCAATTTGAGCCTGGAGAAAGGAAACTATGTGGTTAAGCAAACAAGGTCCTACAGTTAGCAACACCATAAGGATGATCAAGGGTCCAGCTAAGTCTGATAGGAGTGTAGTTAACCAGGGGGACTGGGTAAACCATAACTCAAAGCACCCTAGTTGAATCTCCCTATCTTTCTGGTGCTCTTCAAGGCATTTTCTCAATTTACTCATGGATTCTTTTACAACTCCAGTATGGTCAGCATAAAAACAACATTTTTCTCTCAGTGAAGCACAGAGGCCCCCCTCACTCATGAAGAGGAGGTCTAATCCTCGCCTGTTCTTTAAAACAACTTCAGAGAGAGAAGTTAAGGATTCCTGCAAAGCTGTGATGGTGGTCTCTAACGTCTTCAAGTCTTTATCTATTGCTGTTTCTAATCGGGCCATTTGTTGTGACCCACATATAGTAGCAGCTGTTCCCATACCCACTCCTGCAGCAGCTCCTATCCCCAATAGGATGGCAGGAGTAAGGGACACTGTCTCCCCGCAAAATCGGGTTGTTTCTCCCCCTAGTAGACCTTCAAATGATTCTACATCATAATAGAGCACCCTGGGGAGTATCTGCACCATTACACAATAATTTACAGAGATGTCAAATACCTGGGCTGAAATGCAAGGAGTTCTGACTGTTTGGAGTTCAGTACAATAAAGGTTCCTTTAATTAGTTCCCAGGGGGAGGAGTCAGCTGTACTCTGGACTGGGGAAGTAGGCAAAGACGGAAACCGGGAAGTATGAGATGGTAGAGGGGTTCTGGTAGATCTAGCCATGGGAGGTTTAGGAGGCTTAATTCCTGGGTTGAGGGGATTGGGCTCTATTGCTGTGATATTTTCTTCCTTTTTCAGCCGGATGGTGAACCAGTGACCAAAGTCATAACGAGGGCCATATATATAGAATCGCATTCCCCACGTATTTCCCATAGGCCATGCTGTTCCGAGGTAGCCCCTTCCTTTGGAATTGAAATTAAAATGAGGGGGTAACATAGACTATTCTTTCCACAGTGAGTTTTTGACACCACTTGGCTAGCAGCACATTTCTTGGGATCAATCAAGGTGTCATTTCTTTCTTCCTGAATCGTACTGTCGGGGGAGTTTGGGTTCCACCATGCAGCTCCGGTTTGTTCACAACCCCAAGATCTACAATAAAAGTCACTGGGTCCTGTACAGGTTTGGGCCTGTTTGCGACTTCGGAAATCAGCTGGGCACACATAAAAATCAAGTTTGGCTAGTTTACACCTGAGCTGCGGAAGATGATATCCATAATTCATGGGGTAAGGTGGTCTATGTTGCCCTGGTTTGGGGTTGAGTGGGATCTCTGTGGGGGTCCTCTATGTCAGGGAGATCCCAGTCAGACAGGCCTATGGCAATCTGACAAATATCCAGGTGGAGAGATGGCCACCAAGTCCATATGGTGGCTGTATGTGAAATAGACCACACTACTTGCCCAGTAGGATTTATAACTTGCCATTGTTGCTGAACAAGCTGATGGGGATTAGGACTGCTGGTGGTCAGGGGAAGAATCTATAGCCCTACCCACATGACAGACACACAACTTGAGACGGTTACCAGTCTGTTCCAGTTTCCAGCCAGAGTCCGGACAGGGCGCAGGCTTGAGATGGGAGGCATGGATCCAGGAAGTGATCCCATCCACTTTCACCACTGTGGTTGTTATAAGCAGCACCTGGTATGGTCCTTTCCAGCGGGGTTCCAGGGATGACACCTAATGCCATCTCATGTAGATGAAGTCTCCCACTTGATATCGATGTGGGGTTCCCTCATCTCCAGGCTGATAAGCAGTGGCCAACTGTTTCCACAGGTATCGCTGGGTGCTGGGTTTGTTCAAGGGCTTTAAGTCTGTCAAGAAAGAGTGTGTGAAAGGAATCATTAAGTCTCAGAGTTGGGGTTAGGTCCCTTACTGGAGGAGGGGGACCATAGAGAATTTCATAAGGGGTGAGTTTACACAAAGAGGCAGAGGGCGTTTTTCTTGCACGAAACAGTGCTTAAGGTAGGAGCAGAGTTCAATTTTTTATGCCGGTCTCCAAGCTTTTTTCGTTAAGGTCTCTTTGATGGTTCTATTCATCCTTTCTACCTGTCCTGAGCTCTGGGTCTATAAGCACAATTTAACTTTCAATTAATCCCCAGGGTCCTGGCGAATCCCTGACTTACCTGGGCCATGAATGCCAGTCCATTATCAGACCCTATTACCTTAGGCAGGCTGAACCTTGGAAAAATGTCTTATAGAATCTTTTTGACCACCCTCTGAGCCTTTTGTTTCTTCATGGGGAAGGCTTCAAACCATATTGAAAAAGTATCTACAAAGACTAGAAGATATTTAAGTCCGTACCTTGCTGGCTTAATTTCAGTAAAGTCCACTTCCCAGAATTGTCCTGTTCTGGTTCCTCGTAAGTGCTTTCCTGCAGGAAGCTTGGATGGGTAAGCATTAACTAACTGGCAGACTTGACAAGCTCTAGTCACCTGCTCAGCTATTTCTTTCCTCTGTGAGTCAGTCAATAATAAGTCCTTTCTCCGGTCCTTTAGAAGTGCCTATAACTTTTTTCAGCCTAAGTGGGTGAGTTGGTGTACGTCTTTGACATAAAGGTGGGCTTTTTGAAATAGTAAACTTGGCTCTGAAGGGTCCCAGAGTCCTGTATCTGTCTCCTCAGATGATAAGTTGCCTGAATGTTCCAGTGCGGCCAAATCTCCTGATTGTTGTTCCCCCCGGTGTGGAAAAAGTTACCAGAGTCACTACGTTTAGGGCTGCCAATTAAGCTTCCTCATCTGCCCTTCTGTTTCCAACCGCCATGGGGTCGTTTCCCTTCTGGTGCCCTGGACAGTGCACTATACCTAGGTCCTTAGTGCTCTGCACTGCTGAGAGAAGGTGGAGGATCTCATCTTTGTTCTTTATTTCTTTCCCAGCAGAGGTTAATAGCCCCCTTTGCTGGTAAATAGCCCTGTGCACATTAGCATTGGCAAATGGATAGCGGCTATCAGTGTATATGGTGGCCCTTTTGCCTGTTGCTAGTTCCAATGCTTTCGGAAGGGCAATCAGTTCTGCCTTTTGGATTGATGTCTTTTCTGGGAGACCAGAGGATCAGATGACATTAGTTTTGCTAACTATTGCTGCTCCAGCCCGCCGCTTACCATCTTGGAGGAAGCTGCTCTCGTCTGTAAACCATACGACTTTTGGGTGAGGCAGTGGCTGGATCTTTCAAGTCTCATCCTATACTGGTTTCCTCTGCCAGTATGTGTTGACACTCATGAGTGATGGGTTCTGATGATTCTTCTGGCAGCAGTGTACCCAGGTTGAGTGGAGCAGGGGGTCCCAGAGTTATTCTGTCTTTGCTAATCCAGAGGCTCTGGTAGTGGTTTATTCTGGAGTTTGATAGCCACCTCTCTGGAGGCTGACAGATGATGCTCTCCAGGGCATGGGAGGCTATAATGGTTAGCTTCTGTCCCAACGTTCATTTATGAACATCTTTTTTTAGAAGGGCTGCCGCTGCTATCGCTCTTAAGCAACTTGGCCACCCGCTAGCCACTGGGTCCAATTTTTTTGATAAGAATGCTACTGGCCTTTTTCAAGGTCCCAAAGTCTGAGTGAACACTCCCAGTTCTATTCCTTTCATTTTCTCGATGTAGAGAGTGAAGGGTTTTTCTACTTCTGAGAGTGCTAAAGCTGGAGCAGATAGCAGTGCCTTTTTTTGACATTATCAAAAGCTTTTTGGTGCTCAGGGGTCCATTTGAAATGGGCATCCCCATTTATAAGCGGGTATAAAGGTGCAGCCAGAGATGCGAACCCAGGAATCCATAACCTGCAAAAGCCGGCAGTCCCATGAAACTCTCTGAATAGTCTCTTATTAGATGTGGGCGGTATCTGCACAACGGTTTGTTTTCTGGGCTCACTGAGCCATCTTTTGCCACCCCTAAGAGAATAACCCTGGAAGATTACTTCTTGCTGACAAATTTGGTCCTTTTTGCAGAAGCCCTATATCCAAGCCGAACAAGCTCGGATAATAGTGCTTGGGTCCCAGACTCATAGTTCTTCTTGGTGTTGGCTGCCAGTAGCAGATCATCCACATATTGGAGTAGGGTGACTTCGGGGTGTGCAGTTCTGAGGCCTGTGGAGGGCTTCATCAAAGAGAGTGGGGGAGTTTTTGAAGCCCTGTGAGAGTCTAGTACAGGTTAGTTGGCCATATGTTAAAGTTTCTGGGTCTATCCACTCGAAAGCAAACAGAAATTGATTGTCCTTATGTAGGGGCAAGAAGAAGTAAGCATCTTTTAAGTCCAGCACAGTGTACCATTCCCGCTCCAGATTCAGAGTGCTAAGCAAAATATATGGATTGGGTATTGTTGGGTGAATGTCCTGCACTCTGTTGTTTATCTCTCTTAGGTCTTGAACAGGACAGTAGTCCCTAGTTCCTGCCTTTCTTACTGGTAGCAGGGGGGTATTCCAGGCTGATTGACAGGGCCTTAGGACCCCAAGGGCCAATTATTTCTGAATATGGGGACTTATCCCATCTTTAGCTTCTTTGCTTAGAGGATATTGTTTAACACTGATTGGAGAGGCAGAGGCTTTTAATTCTAGTTCTATTGGAGGTAGTTTTATTGCTAGACCTAACCCAGCAGTTTCTGCCCAGGCATTCGGATAATCTTTTATCCATTTCAATGGTAGTTTGCCTCTTTGATCAGTCCTAGGGAGCGCGAAGGGTTGATGTTCATCTTCAACGGACATAGTCAATGCTGTGACTATGGGAGGTTTCACTGAAGGCTTTAGAACATCCACTTCGGGAACATCAGGGTTAAAAGTTATTCTAGCCCCGAGTTTGGTAAGCAGATCCCTGTGCATCAATGGGGCTGGGCACTCTGGGATTAATAGGAAAGAGTGTTGGACTTTTCCTTTTCCTACATCCATAATCCTTTTAGTTGTCCAAGCCCGATATGTACTGCCATTATCCCCTTGAACTAGGGACCATTTATTTGATAGGAACCCAGTGGGGTCTTAAGGGCTGAGAATACTGCTCCTGTATCCTCTCCAAAGTTCACTGGAGTCCCCTCCACTTCAAATGTTACCCTGACCTCGGGGAGGAGATCCGAGCCCCAACATTCCTAGTCCTCTTCTAGAGTCAGCATGGCATGCTGGCGTGGTTGCTTCTTTTGGGTGCACTCTTTTCTCAGTGTCCTTTTTCTTTACAGTAGGCACATTGATCTGAGGCCAGGGGCAGCCTTTGGCATGGGCCCAAGTATCCCTTCCTGACTCCAAGCTTTTTAACTTCTGGCATATTTGCTGCTGTGAACAAAACCTTAGCCAATGTTTTAGTCTGCCTTTTGCTCCTTTCATGCTCCTTTTGTTCCCTTTCCTTCTCTATCCTCTGTTCCCTCTCCTCCTCAGTTTCTCTCTTATAATATACTTTCTCAGCTTCTCTGACTAAATCTCTTAAGGTCGTATCTTGTAATCCATCTAGACATTGTAACTTTCTCTTAATATCTTGGGCAGCCTGCTCAATACAGGCCATTGTAACAGATGCATTTTGGTCCTCTGCCTGAGGATCAAAAGGAGTATATTCTTCCATAATTCTCTCCAGAAACATAGAGGGAGACTCATTAGGCCCTTGGATAATCTCTCTTACTTTGGCCAAATTGGTCAGCCCTCTGGCGGCCACTCGGAGACCCGCTATTAGAGCCCGGCGATAAGTGGACAGATGCTTCTTACCTTCAAAGGTGTTGGGGTCCCAGTTGGGTCGGTTCATGGGCCCATAGGGACGGAAAAAGAGTATCACAGGGGCTTCTGAGTTTTCTATTATCCGCCGCCGGTGGGTTCCTTTAGGTTGCCCAGCTTCCTCCAGGGGAGGAGGGGCTGCTGCTGCTGCAGAGAAGTCCCCTGGAGGGCTTGGGTCTGGCCCAATTGCCTATAGCAGTGGAGAGGCTGAGTCAGCGGTTGGAGGATCATCAGGAACTGTGTTGGGGGTTGGGGAGGGAGAGTAGACGATAAGGAGGGGAAGGAGTGTCCAGTCTTGTGACTCAGGGAGAATGGAAGGAAGAGGGGGAGGAGTGGATGGTTTGAATGATAGGATCATGGGGGAAGGGGTATATGGCTCTTTATCTGGGTGGCCACGTGGCCAAAGCTGAAAGACAATATCTCTGACTTTTCGGATTAGAGGAAAGTGGAAGGATCCTTCTGGGGGCCATCCAACTTCGAGGATGGGCCATTCTGAAGCACAGAGAGTCTGCCAGGTACAGCGTTTTACTGGAAAATAAAGATTCTGGGCCCTTGAGCGGACATCAGTCCAATGATCAAGGGTCGGAGACAGAGAAGAGGATGTGCTTTGTCCCATAATGGGAATTACTCAAACAGGGACAGTGAAGACACAAACGCAACACAGAAAAAGACAAACAGTAAATGTTTATCATGACTCCAAGAAAAAGATTAGAACTGAGTAACTGGTAAATCTTAATGGGTTAGGCAATAAATACAGACAGTAAACTCAACATGAGTTCGGGACAATGAACCAAACTGAGTAGCCGGCAAAACCTGATGGGCTGGCAAACCGAATCCTGAAGCAAAATGTAACTGAGATGAGGAAACTACTATTCTTTGATTTCCCTAGTCTTCCGGAGTGTCCCCCAGAAACGTGACCTTGGGCTCTGTGACAGGTCTGTCACACCATAGGAGAGAGCTAATGCTCTTCACCAACAGCCACTTTGCCATGCCCTGACTTGAAATCCGAAACCAGAAATAGGCTCCTTACTAACCCCGAGAGGAGTCCCTTGAGGTCTTTTGTCCACCGCTGCCGGATATCTCACCTGGGGCCTCCAGATAAATAGGTGCGGCGAACGTCAGAGGAAAAGACAACAAAGAGGTTTTCTCATGCATCAGCAAAGGGTTTATTGGGGGTCCAGCATGCTGGGGCTCAGAGCTCACTTCAGAGGACCAAAAATCAAAGAACCCCGAGAACAACTTGAGCAGAGTATATATACATTCTTTAGAGAGAGCAGGGATTTACATACATCATTGCCTCCTTTAGGAAATCATCATGTACCACGGAAAAATCAAATAACAACTCTTAAACATGATTAGCACATTCATTGGCGGGAAAAGGTCAGGCAGGGAGTGATTGGTCAGCCCTGAGAAGGGGTATACGTTTAAATTTATTGGTTAAAGCCCTGAGATGTATACGTGGTGAGCTGCACGGTTTCTGGGAAGGGGTTGTTAAGTAACTAGGTGTTCAGGGAAGATTTCAACACACATCTAATGGGCAGTTTCAGGAATTGTCTTAACTGCCACAGGAATTTTAGGTTCTGAGTGCAGCTTGGAAACTTTACAAAACCTGGTTGTTTCCGTTTCAATTTCAATTTGTTTTATTCTTTCAGAACCTTACAGTGGAAGGCGAGAGACTTCATCCACAATGACTGCTCTTTTGGCCATTTTGGTTTTGGATGCACACATGGGATCTTTTCTTAGATCCGTCTGTTGCTGATAATCTAAGCCACAGCCTCAAACACTGCCAAGAGCCTGATTAAGACACATCCCTTTCCAAAGCAATTACATCTCTGAGGTCAGTTACAGAACTCAGTCTCTGAGAGGAATCACACCAGTGTTCAAGCCCAGGTGGACCCAGTCATTCTTCCAACCACCACACATATGACCACAATTAAATCCAAAACACTCCCACATGGCACTCATCTTCTTACATACATACACTCATGATAACCTTTGGCTAGAGGCTTCCATGAATGGCGCAGCCCACGAGAGTGTCCAAAATAAGCTCCCTTGCAACTCATTTGCCTAACCTCAGGGTGGCCTGAACACCCTTCCTGTGAACCAGGATTGATCACATAGTTCTTCCTGTAATACTGCTCTGCTTCTCCAATTTGAGGCCTACTGACTGTCAGGTATAGATTCTTTATGTGATTTGGAGTCATTAGGAAACCAAAGTAAATTTGCAAGGCTTGGAAAAACTCATTTGACCCAAAGGATACCAATTGTCACTTGGTGGAGGTCAGGAACCTTACAGAGGAAGGCGAGAGACTTCATCCACTATCACTGATCTTTTTGCCATTTTGGTTTTGGATGCACACATTGGATCTTTCTTTATATCCATCAGGCGCTGCTAATCTAAGCCACAGCCACACACAGGGCCACGAGGCTGATTCAGAACATCCTTTTCCAAAGCAATTAAGCAAAGAGCCACAGGTGATGCCCATTCATTTCCATTTGAAAACTGTTTTCTTCAAGATTCACAAAGGGGTGGCCTGAGTCAGAGACCTTCCTGACTTCAGAGCAACATAACAATAAGTAAGCAAATCCCAATGCAGGGTTTCTCCACTGAGACTATACTAGTCACAATGATATCCGAGTTTTCTGAGAACCTTGTCATTCCCTTCAACAATCCAGTACATGGCCATGTCACAGAGCTTGGAGGTGGTATATATATCTTGGACAAAAAACCATGAGCCTATTCTGGAGAGTGGCCAGAATTCAGAAAGAAAACAGGAACTTAGAAAGTTAGTAGGTGTTGCCCATCGAAAAGGCAACCAGCAGTCCTTTTTTAAAATGGGCAGGATGAATGCTGGAAAGCTTTCTACTAGTCAGGATACATCCATTGATGCATTCCTTTTTCTAATGTGTACAACCAAGAACACAGTGGGATACACAGACACAGAAACACTCACCTTGTCAAAGGACTTTCTAGAAACAGTCCACTCTAAACCAAACAAACCACCTTTCCTACCTATTCTCAGAACATGAGACAAAACCACAAACTCACACCCACTCTCAAAAAGGCACCTCTTTCCCCAAGTAAGTCTGTGAGTATCCAGAGTGTCCTCTGACTTGTGGGCCATAGTATGTTCCCACGAAATGGCCTGTCCTGTCTCAGATCTGGTCTCTTTGTCCATCTCTGTGAAGTTGTATGGAGCCTGTGCTGACCACTACCTGCTTTCTCAGGAAAGGCCCGTCTTCAGAGCTCTACTTGCATTTGGTCATCCTTAAACCATTAGGTACCAAGAGAGACAGACTCTCTCCTTGGTAAATCCAAACAAGTGAGCCCACTGGGAATGGGACTGGGCCTTCCTCTGGATGCCTGGCTTCCTGGATCTCAAGTTCAGAGAGTTTCATCACCAAAGAAGTGAGGTAGGTCAATTCCTAAAGGAAGGGAATGAGGTCACTGCCTTGGCAACCACTTTGTCCTTACAGTTGCTTCCAAAGGTCCCTTGAGATGGAGGCTGCCCCTACTTCCTGTGAAACTTTCAGAAGTTAGAATGGTATATCAACCATAGACACCCAGGAGAAGCTCTCCACACAGGGTTGTTTTGGTCCATCTTTTTTATATCAATAGGAGAGAGGCTGATTCAGACACATACCTTCATCCTGACCAGCTTGTTTGCCATGGAAGATGACTTTTGCTCTCTCAGGTCCTTCATAGCTGCCTACATCTTCTCCAGGGATCATTTCTGCATCAACCTTTGAGGTTCTCAGCAGGTGGAAGATTCCCTACATTCCTGTATTGTAAGACCTACTCTGTCCCTGCTCTTTTGTAAAGTTAGATTGAGGGAACAGTGTATGGTTAGGGTTAATAATATATTTTATTTGGGTTAGGAAACATTCTGTGGGATAAATAATGGTATTAGGAACCTGCGATATTCACAAGAATATATAGGTGAAATATAAGTATAAAACCTGAAATCTAGGTACGATTTGAAGCCCAGAAGGGAATTGGGCCCTTTAGTGCGATACTTAGCTTTGAATTATGTTCTACACAGATGTCTCAGATAAATCGATATGCAATGGCAGAGGACCTTGTACCTTGGATGAATAAATGTCTTAGAGAACATCCAGTCAAAAAGGAATAGTCGGCAGGATTAGGAAGGTAGTCAGTAGGTTTTGAAAAAAGAGTGAGTATAGGATTTGGACAAAACGTTCATTAGCAATAGGGTTTCGGGTAGAGAGTGAACGTAAATATGAGCACATACGAAGAGTCAGTCACAATGATGAACTGGGAAAAATATGTTGGAAAGCAGATATCAATAGAGACATTAGGAAAACAGGCAAAGTATAATGTGAGTGATAGGGTTAGACATTTTCAACATGGTTGAGGATGAATATATAATCTTAGGTAGAAAGACATATGTAGTCATCAATAGGATTGATATTTTAGAGCATTAGGCAACCTGGGCATGGTTGTTTTTAATAATCCATGCTCACTTTCCATTTTGCTTTGGTGAAAGGTTAATAAAATAGTCACTTGTCACTTCCTGTTTTTCTGTATGCTTAACAAAACACTGTTGAAATCTTGAGAACTGTTTGCTATTTTGGTTCCCAGAATGTGCTATCCCCAACTGCCAAACTGCAGAATGTACTCCCTCACCCAGTTGCATGCAAACTGCACACTCGCCCTGACCCATTAATAAATTTCCCTCCCTGCCCTGTCCAAGGAAAGTATATAAGCTCTGTTAAAGCTGTTCTCAGGGCTCTTTGCTCTATTCAAGTGAGCTCTGAGCCCCAGCATGCTGGACCCCCAATAAACACTTTGCTGTGGCTGAGTGAAAATGGTATACTGTTCTGTACTTAAAAGATGCTTTCTTTTGCTTGGCTCTGCATAAAGATAGTCAGTTGCTGTTTGCTTTCGAGTGGGTAGACCCAGAAACAGGAACGTCTTGTCAACTAACTTCGACTAGACTCCCACAGGGGTTCAAAATCTCCCCCACTCTCTTTGATGAAGCCCTTCACAGAGATTTCAACAACTTCAGAACTACACACCCCGAAGTCACCCTGATTCAATATGTGGATGTCCTGCTCCTGGCAGCCAACACCAAGGAAAACTTTGAGTCTGTGACCCAAGCACTATTATCTGAGCTTCCTCAACTCAGGTATAGAGCTTTGGCCAAAAAGGCCCAAATTTGCCAGCAAGAAGTAATCTTCCTGGGGTATTTCCTTAGGCACTGTAAATGATGGCTCACTGACCCCAGGAAACAAAACGTTGTGCAGATACCACCCCCATTTAACAGGAGACAACATAGAGAGTTTCTTGGAACTGCTGGTTTTTGCAGGTTATGGACCTGGGTTTGTGTTCATAGCTGCTCCTTTATACCCGCTGTTAAATGAGAATGCCCAATTCCAATGGACCCTTTGAGCACCAGCAAGCTTTTGATAACATCTAAGAACACTAACACTGAACACCTCAACTTCACTGAGCCCAGCCTGCAATTTCAGAAAGCCCTACACTATGTTAAAAATGTACATCAACTCAATCAACTTAGTTCAAAGAAACTGCAGCCATTCCTGTAGGATCAAGAACAGAGTTTTAGACTAACTCACTCACAGTGAATGGAAATAACTGAATGGGTAACAAAAGCCTGTCGGTTCTGTTAATTGGATAATGCTTACCCTTCCAAGCTTCCTGCAGGAAAGCACGTACCAGGAACCAGACCAGGACAATTCTGGGAAGTGGACTTTACCTAAATTAAGCCAGCGAGATATGGACTTAAATATCTCCTAGTCTTTGTAGATACATTTTCAGGATGGATTGAAGCCTTTCCCACAAAAAAAAAAAAAAAAAAAAAAAAAAAAAAAAAAAAAAAAAAAAAAAACCGGCACAAATGGTGGTCAAGAAGATCCTGAAAGATATTTTTCAAAGACAGGGCCTGCCTAATGTAATGTGGTCTGATAATTGAACGGCGTTCATGGGCCAGGTAAACCAGGGGTTAGCCAGGACCCTGGGGATTAATTGGAAGTTACATTGTGTTTATAGACCCCAAAGCCCAGGACACATGAAAAAATAAATAGAAGCATTAAAGAGACCTTAAATAAATTAAGCTTAGAGACCGTCATAAAAGGGTAGACTATGCTCCTGCCTTATGCACTGTTTCATGAAAGAAATACTCCCTTTGTTTCTTTGTGTAACATCACCCCCTATGAAATTCTCTATGGGGCCCCTCCTCTGGTAAGGGACCTAACCCCAACTCTAAGACCTAAGTATCCCTTCCACACACCCTTGCTTGACAGACTTAAATCTCTTGAAAGAACTCAGCTATACCTGTGGAAACAGCTGGCCACTGCCTTCCAACCTGGGGACGAGGGGACTCCACATCGATATCAAGTAAGAGAATTCCTCTACATAAGAGGACATCAGGTGTCATCCCTGGAACCCCGCTGGAAAGGACCATACCAGGTGCTACTTATAACACCTACAGCGGTAAAAGTAGACGGAATCACTTCCTGGATCCATGCCTCTCATCTCAAGCCTGCAACCTGTCCAGACTCTGGCTGGAAACTGGAAAAGACTGGTAACCCGTTCAAATTGTGTATTTGCAACGTAGATAAGGCTATAGACTTTCCCCTTGGCCACCAGTAGACCTAACACTCATTAGCCCGTTCAGCAGCAATGGCTGATCACAAATCCTACAAGACAAGAAGTATGGTCTATCTTGCATACAGCCCCCTTAGGAACCTGGTGGCCATCTCTCCACCCAGACATTTGTCAGCTGGATATAGGTCTTTCCTATTAGGATATCCTTGATGAAGAGGATCCTGCTGGGAGCCATCAGCCAAGTAGGTATGACAAATTCCTTGCCAGCTTACTCCCATGCTGTCTAGTGGAAGGACTTCTGAAAGGTGACCTTGCTCAAGGACCAGGGCAGGATCCGTGTTTAGGGTGTTCCCCCTTTAGAATAGGGCAGTTTAGCATAATAGGAGAGTAGGGTGTTTCCCCTTTAGAATAGGGCGGTTTAGTAATAGGAGATTAGGGTGTTCCTCTTTTGGAATAGGGCGTATCCTGCTGCTGAGTTCCTCTTGAGTGCTTAGGGTCAGACAGTATATTTTGGGAGACAGAAGCCCATGCGGAGTGGATTTAGGCAGGAGAGGATTTGGGCAGAGAACGGAGTGGATTTGGGCAGAGAACGTGGATTCCCCCAGAGCGTGTTTGTAGACGGCCGGTGTAAGTTCGGGAATAAAGAATTGCTGTTTGGATCTACAAGCTGTGTGGAGACTCGTGATTTGTGCCCAGCCAAAAGACTGCGGCAGATCCCACTAAAATTCCATTAAATCATTTCCATACCATAGATAATGGAAACAAACATTATGGTTGTATAGACAGGCAAGCCAGATGCAGGTTGGCTAGCCTATATTAGTATGTTTGCCCCGCAGACTATCAAAGCCACAAACCGTCATGGCTGAGTGTGGGAAAAGATGACTTCTTCTGTAAGTCATGGGGATTTGAGCATACAGGGGCTGCCTGGTGGAATGTAAAATCCTCATCAAATTCAGTACACAGCATTGGCCATATTACTACTTAGACATCTAAAACAGATGGCGCCAAGAGGAGTCTCTAGATCCTCAAATTCTGTGTGACCTTTTTACCTTCTGCAAGTGCTCAAAAGGGTGAAAGGAAATTCCCCTATGTGGAGGCCTTTTCCCTGTTTCCCTCACATCCTGAACTATGCTTCTCCAATAGTTCCTCACCCTCAGCTTTCTGCTCCAGACTCTCTGCTGTCAGTCCTACCTCAGCAACCTTATTTCTCCCCTCCAATTACTAGATCCAAAACCCAAACCTCCGCTGGTTCTCAGAGCATTGCCCCCTTGCTGAGTTAGCAGGTACTGAGGTACCCATCCACCCACTCACTCCTCTCTTCCTCTGTCAGTACCCGCACCGGGTCGCACCAGGTCCTCTTACCAGCTAACCTAAAGCTCAAACCAGCTTAGGAGATCCCTCAGACCCCTATTGAAGATGTAATGAAAATGACCTTTAAAGTTGCTTTGTGATCACTGAAAACAGGTTACTAAGAATTTAAAGTGCCTCACAGGCTTTTCGGGATAGTCACTCCCATCTTCCCCTCTGCTCTACCTGTTATACTGCTCAAGTTTTTGTTTCTAGGAAAATCCCAAACCCCTTTCCCATTATTCTTTTATATCTCTCCTTCCTATTTCTCAGATCCACGGAGCAGCTCTCACCCTCCGCCTTCCCCGTCTTCCCCCTCTGTACCAGGCCCACAGAAAAATCTTAACTGAACTTCTCCAGAAGTCTTCACCATGACTTTAGGATTTTCAGCAAAAGAGTCCCTATAAAAGAGTTCAGTGTAGATAAACTTCCTGTTTTTCTGTTGCCCTGCTCTACTTGGCTACTGGCTGCAAAAATCAGCACTCCTAAGCTTGACACCCCTTTAATAGTTTTTCACACAATATGTGAACAAGGCCTCTGGCCTTGAGCTGGGGCTTCATAGAGATGGCTATATTTTTAAGATATAAAATTACCAACTGGGCTCCATGGTAACACTGCAGGGGGATAAAAGAAAAGGAAGAAAAAGCTCTCCCCCTCCCAGGTGTCCTTGAAAGTTTAACTTGCCCACCAAAGAGGAAAAAACAGAAAAAAACTTCTTTTTGTGAAGTTCTGCAGACTGTGAACTTCTTAGTCCCTTCCCTTTCATGTTGGGTACAAAATTCTGAAACTACCTAAACTTGGGGTTCAGGGAATTAATTGATTACAACAGAAGCAATGCCCGCTGAATCCGGTTGCAACCAAATAGGACTGTTTCCCTGTCTTCTGTGCTATCTTAGGTGCCTTGCCTTGACTGCCCCTACAACAGTATAATTCTATATACTTAAACATTGTTTATGTTTTAATGAAATGGTCAACAGATGTGATTAATTGTGAAATGGTGAAGATGTTTCCCAGATTGCTCTATAATGACCCAGATTCATTTGAAGTTCAAACAGGGGGACATACAACCCAGTTCCACTGGGAACATATATCTCTTACTTTACCTATCATATTAGGAAGTGGAGTTGCTGCAGGGGTAGTCACAGGAACCACTGCCCTGGTCCATGGTACACAACAAATGACCCAAATAGAAGAAGCAATAGACCAAAACTTAAAGATATTAGAAACCTCCATCACAGTTTTCAGGAATCTTTAACCTCTCTCTCTGAAGTTGTTTTACACAACAGTCGAGGGTTTGACCTCCTCTTCATGAGAGAAGGGGGCCTTTGTGCTGCATTGATGTAAGAATGCTGTTTTTATGCCGACCATAATGAAGTTGTAAAAAAACCTATGAGTAAAATAAAAGGATGCCTTGAAGAGTGTCAATGAGAGACAGACGCCCCAAAAGGGTGGTTTGAGTCTTGGTTATCACAGTCCCCCTGTTTATCTACGCTTTTATCACCCCTGGCCTGTCCAATAATAATCTCCATATTATAGCTAACTATAAAACCCTGTTTGCTCAACCGTGTAATTTCTTTTTTCCAAGCTCAAATTGGACAAGTTAAACTTATGGTAATACCCCACTAGCAGACATAGAATGTGACACCCCCCAATAATCACTATTATGATTAAAATTAGCCAGAAGAAGAAGTGGGGAATGAAAGGTTAATAAAAAAGGAACTTGGAACTTCCTGTTTTTTTGTATGCTTAACAAAACACTGTTGAAATATTGAGAACTGTTTGCTAACCTTGTTCCCAGATTGTGCTGTCCCCAACTTCGAAATTGCAGAATGTATTCCCTCATCCGGTTACACGCAAACCGCCCACTCGCTCTGACCCATCAATAAATTTCCGTCCCTACCCTTTTCAAGGAAAGTATATAAGCTCTGCTTAAGCTGTTCTCAGGGCTCTCTGCTCTATTCTTGTGAGCTCTGAGCCACAGCATGCTGGACCCCCAATAAACCTCTTGCTGTGGCATGAGACACTCTCCTGGTGGTCTCTTCCTCCGATGCTTGCACGAACATTACTTGGATGATTGAATGTAGAAGAGAAAATCCAGTCAAAAAGGGATAGTCTGTAGGATTAAGAAGATAGTCGGTAGGTTTAGGAAGAAGAGTGAGTATAGGATTTGGAACAAAATCTCTTTAGCAATAGGGGTTCGGTTAGAGAGTGAATGTAAATGTCAGCACATGTGAACAGTCACAATAATGAAATGGGAAAAGAACGTAGGAAAGCAGATATCAATAAAGACATTATGAAATCAGGCAAAGTATAAAGTGTGTGATACAATTAGACATTTTCAACAGGGTTGAGTTAGAATACATAATCTTAGGAAGAAACAAATATGTAGTCACCAATAGGATTGACATTTGAGAGCATTAGGCAACCTTGACATGGATGTTTTTTGTAATCCATGCTCACTTTCCATTTAGGTTTTGGTACAATCATAAGTGTGACGTTTGCATTTGTGTCCAGAATATTACTGTGATAATATGTATATGTAGATCTGGTGACATGAGTGTTTATTACACCATTTCTGGGAGCAATTTTTTGAAGACATATAAATGGGTATAGGGGGTACAAAGAGGTATACACTGTGTCAATGAATATAGAGATAATGCATGAATAGACCATAAGTGAATAAATAATATAACTGGATCCACATTAAATAACGGATTGAATTGATATCTGAAAATATATAAGAAATCTTATATTGATATACAATCATTCATTCCAACCATTTATACATCTAATATCAATATTAGGGTTATGGTTTATCATGAAGATATGTTATTTTTGCTACAAAAGTGATTATGGAAATCGAAAATAATGTGTTTGGAAAGAGTCAGTCACAATGCTGGCAATATGTGAACAAGGCCTCTGGCCTTGAGCTGGGGCTTGACAGAGATGGCTACAGTTCTAAGTTAAAGAAGTTACCAACTGGGCTCCATGGTAAAAGCTGGCAGGGAGAAAAAAAAAGAGAAGAAAAAAGCTCTGCCCCTCCCAGGTGTCCTTGAAATGTTAACTTGCACAGAACAGAAAAAAAAAAAAAAAACAGAAACAAAAACTGCTTTTAATGAACTTCTGCAGACTGTGAACTTCTGAGTCCCTCCCTTACATGTTGGGTACAAAATTCTGAAACAATCTAAACTTGGAGTTCAGGGGATTAAATGATTACAATAGAAGCAATGCCCTCTAAATCCGGTTGCAACCAAATAGGACTGTTTCGCTGTGTTCGGTGCTATGTTAGTTGCCTTACCTTGCATTGTCCATCCCTTTTCTCATGAAAAGACCAGTCAAGAAACATGGAGGAATGCATGTGCTCTGAAGCAGGAAGTGATTGATAGTGAATCAAATGCCTATAAATTTCCTAACTTGTGGATGAAATACATATCCTATGATGTGCATAAATTAAAGAAATAGTAATCTACCAGTGTTGAATAAAAATGAACGTCAAAATACACATCATGTCCAATTGGAATCTACTTGCATTGATGTTAAACGGGGTCAGGTACTGTAGAAATATTAGGATTTGTGTGCACCATTCACTGAAGTTCCTTTTCGGTACTAGGAAAGAAATATGTTTTTCAGGTAAATGAATATTTCTAAGAATAATCTTGTGAAAAGTTGATTATGAATTCACATATATGAATATGAATGAATTTGGTGAGTGTAAAATAAAACACATTTTTCATATTTTGAAAAATCTGGAGAGTCTATCTATCTATCTATCTATCTATCTATATATATATATATGTGTGTGTGTGTGTGTGTGTGTGTGTACACACACACACACACAGACATTAAAAATCGCAATATATATGCCAATCAAAATTCAAAATGAAATATACATCATTGACAGATCCAAAAATATTTATTTAACTGAACATGGATTTATGAATAATATTGATCAAGTAGGAAGCTCACCCATAATTTGAATTTTCAGTTCCAACATCATTTAGGAGGAGTGATCCCTTACAATTTGTATCTGTCAAGTCAGCCACCTCACATGAATGGACGTGTGGTCCCAGGTAGGATTCTATCTTTGCATATAAAAATACAGGTGGTGAATAGGCTACAGAGAGGGGAGACAGGAATTCACATATTGGTTAACTTTAAAAAAACATGGAGAATGACTTCAACAAAAAGTTGACTAGATATATAACTCCCACAATATATAATGCAAAAGGCAAGTCCAACTATACACCATGCCTCCTCTGAAATGCTTGTATTTTTATTCTGTTTGAGTTATTTTTCTCCATCTTATTAGTATTAGTAGTCAGAGTGTAGTAGGGTAGGGGTTAGTGTCGGGGATTCAGTATTTCGAAAGAAAAATTGGAAAAATGAATCCAATGTGTATGTAAATGTGTGCTCCACAAATATCCTCCCACTCTCATACAGAAAAATGCCTTGACAGTACCTTCGCTCCAACTAAAACACCATTAGAGGAGAAGAATTAGAAAATCAGTGAATACATATCTGGAATGGAATATGCTCATAGTTTTGAAAAATTGGAGGTGGTAGATGATTTTCGAAAAGAAAGGGACAGGGTAAACACTCCACAAACATGGAGTTCTGCTGGCCTAAAGACTTCTTGAGAAACTGCCTCTGAGGTTGGGCCCTTGAACTATATGTGGTTGTCAGGAGCTTTAGCTTCCTTTGTACTGAGATCATCAATGCTGGGTCTGCATCTATGTGACATGGAGGAAATTGTTTCTTATTTTCCAATGAAAATGAGGCAGCAGTGCTGAATTCTCTCTTTGTAGGTAACCTGTGGCCACTGGGGGCTAAGTGTATCCCCGTGTGGACTGTGAAGCCATTTGGACATCCTCCAATTTTTTTGGTGTTTCTCGCTGCTGCACTGGGAGTTTGGTATTTGCTTCACAAAATACATGGAGTTCAACTGGGACACAGTGCTGGAGGGATTTCTGTCGGGAGTGGTGGGTCAGGGTCTGCAGGATAATGC
Source organism: Callospermophilus lateralis (assembly GCF_048772815.1). Classification (NCBI taxonomy): domain Eukaryota; kingdom Metazoa; phylum Chordata; class Mammalia; order Rodentia; family Sciuridae; genus Callospermophilus; species Callospermophilus lateralis. Next base: position 584,534 of record NW_027514354.1, on the reverse strand, counting down.
ACCAACCAGGCTTCTATCCCACATTGCTTTCCCCCTTTACCATAGCAACCTGATTCTGAACATTGCCCTGAAACCTCTCAATATAACAAGATGCCTTTACAAAGAAGGTTCTGCTGGCTGCACCATGTCAGTAACAACCATTTGGAAGCCAAGGGCAGATCCACATTGCCCCACTACATGTTTTATCACAAACCTTCCCACCACTGTTCTAGGCCCACTAATAAGCAGGCTCCAAATTACTGGCATCTCTGTTCTACACCACTTTCATGAAACCCAGTCAATCAAGGCACTGTCTGGCACACTCAAGATCAGCAACAGCACATCCAAAGGTTCTCCAGTGCCACCAGGTCATGGGAATTTCAAAAATTTCACGGTATTTTTCTAGCCATTTTTCTAGGATGATGTTGCAAGCACTATGGGTTTCAATATATTCAGGAACCGTTAAATGGTGAAGAAGCACATTTCAATGAAAGCTCTGGAGAACTCTCAAAGGCAAGGCTTCCAAAATAGTGGCCAAATGGTCACTTGAATCCAGTCCTATTGAGGTCTACAATATGAGGTCCATGTGTTTTTTGACACTGAACTATGGCTGCCATGTCTTTCAGAATACAATCAAGTGATATCCTGGCTGAGATTCCCAGTGCTTTGTGGAAAGCCACCCTGGGCCTAGATCTCAGTTTCCAAGGGCGACTTTCATTGCGTGGCTTCCTAAAATCCCAAAACAATTCATGGCAATACTTCTCTGAGGTAAGTTCTAGAACTCAGTCTCTAAGGGGAATCACACCAGAGTTCAAGCACAGGTAGACCCAGTCATTTCTTCCAACCACCACACAAATGACCACAATTAAAACCAAAACACTCCACACGGCCCTAATCTTCTTCCATATAGACACTCATCATATCCTTTGGCTGGAGTTTTCCATAAGGGGTGCAGCCCAAGACAGTGTCCAAAATAAGCTCCCTTAACCCTCATTTGCCTAAAGTCAGGGTGGCCTGGACACCCTTACCGTAAACCAGGAGTGATCAAATAGGTCTGCCATTAATACTTTTCCACTTCTTCAATTTTAGGCCTTTTAACTGTGGCATTTAGATTATTTATGTGAACTGTAGTCAAGAGAAAACCGAAGCACTTATGGGCTAGCCTCTCCATGGCTTTGAAGAATTCATTTGACCCAAAGGATCCTTATTCTCACTTGATGGAGGTCAGAAACCTTACAGAGAAAGGAGAGAGACTTCATCTACAATGACTGTAATTTTTGACATTTTGATTTTGTATGCACACATGGGATTTTTCTTTACATCCATCAGGTGTAGGGAATCTAAGCCATAGACTCACACAGGGCCAAGAGACTGATTCAGACACATCCCTTTCCAAAGCAGTTAAGTAAAGAGCCACAGGTAATGCCCATTTATATCCATTTGAAAACTGGTTACTTCAGGTTTCACAAAGGGGTGGCCTGAGGCAAAGTCCTTCCTGACATTCAGGGCAAAAGAACAATAGGCAAGCAAAAGCCCCAAAGCAGAGTTTCTCCACTGAGACTTTACTGGTCACACTGATATCTGAGTTTTCTGAGATGCTCGCCATTCCCTTCAGCTATCCAGTACATGCCCATATCACAGAGCTTGGAGGTGGTAAATATCTTGGACAGAAAACCATGAGCCTATTCTGGAGTGTAGCCAGAATTCAGGAAGGAAACAAGAACTTAGGAAGTTTGAAGGTGTTGCCCTTCGATAAGGCAAGCCACAGTCCATTTATATATTGGGCAAGATTGATGCTGGGAAGCTTTCTACTAGACAGGACACATCCATTGATGCATTCTCTTTTCTAATGTCTACAACCACAGACACACTGGGAAACACAGACATAGAAACACTTGCCTTGTCAAACGACTTACTAGAAACAGTTCACTCCAAACCAAACAAACCGCCTTTCCTACATTTTCTCAGAACATGAGACAAAACCACAAACACACAACTAAAACCACAAATGCATCTCCTTTCCCCAAGTAGGTCTGTGACTATTCAGAGTGTACTCTCACTGGTGAGCCTTACTATGTTCCTCTGAAATGGCCTGTCCTGTCTCAGATATGGTCTCCTTGGCCAACTCTGAAAATGTCAGGAGCCCACGGTGAGCCACTACTTGCTTTCTCTGGAAAGGCCAGTCTTCAAAGCTTTCCTGGCATTTGGCCATCCTCACATCAGTATATACCAAAAAAGACTGTCTCTGTCATTGGAATATCCAAACAAGTGAGCCCACTGGGACTGGGACTGGGACTGGCTCTGAGTGCCTGGCTTCCTATATCGCAAGTTCAGAGAGTTCCATCACCAAGGAATAGAGATGAGGTCACTTCCTTCAGGAACTGAATAAGTTCACTGCCTTTGCAACCACTTTGTCCTAACAGTTGCTTCCAAGGGTCCCATGAGATGGATGCTGCCCCTATTTCCCGTGACACTTTCACAAGTTAGAATGGTATATCACCCATAGGCACCCGTGAACAGCTCTCCACACAGGGCTGGATTTGTCCATCTTCTGTACATTAGGAACAGAGAGGCTGATTCAGACACAACCCCTCATTCAGACAAGGCTGTTTTCCATGGAAGAAGACTTTTGCACTCTCTGGTCCTTCATAGCTGCCTACATCTTCTCCAGGGATTATTTCTGCATGGAACTTTGAGGTTTTCAGCAGGTGTTATATCCCCTACATTCCTTATTGTAAGACAAACACTGTCCCTGCTCTTCTATAAAGTTAGAATGTGGGAACAGTATATGGTTTTGGTTAATAACATGTTCGATTTGGGTTAGGAATCATTTTGCTGGATGAATAATGGTATTGAAAACCTGCGATATTTATAAGAATATAGAGGTCAAATATATGTATGAAAACAGAAATCTAAGTAAGATTTGAAGCCCAGAAAGGGATTGGGCCCTTGATTGGGAGACTTAGCTTTGAATTATGTCCTGCACAGATGTCTCAGATGAATCAATACACAATGGCATCGGACCTTGTACCTTGGATGATTGAATGTTGAAGAGAACATCCATTCTAAAAAGGATAGTCAGTAGGATTTGGGAGATAGTCGGTAGATTCAGAAAGAAGAGAGAGTATAGTATTTGGACCAAAAGTTGTTTAGCAATTGGGTTTCAGGTAGAGAGTGAATGTAAATGTCAGCACAAATGCACAGTCAAAATGATGAACTGGGAAATTATGAAGGAAAAGAGATATCAATAGAGACATTAGGATATCAGGCAAAGTTTAAAGTGAGTGATAGGATTAGACATTTTCAACAGGGTTGAGTTTGAATATATAATCTTAGAAAGAAACAAATATGTAGTCAACAATTACATTGACATTTGAGAGCATTAGGCAACCTGGTCATGGATGTTTTCAGAAATCCATGCTCACTTTAAATTTAGGCTTTGGTACAATTATAAGTGTGACCTTTGCTTTATTTTCCAGAATATTACTGTGATAAAATGTATATGTAGATCAGGTGACATGAGTATTTCTTCCACCATTTCTGGGAGCAATATTTTGGAGACGTATAAATGAATATTGGGAGTACAAAGAGGTGTACCATCTCTCTATGAATATAGAGATAATGGAAGAATAGACCATACTGAGAGTAAATAATATAATTGGTAAACGTTAAATAACGGATTGAATTGATATCTGAAAATATACAGGAAATCTTCTATTGATATACAATCATTCATTCCAACCAGTTATACTTCTAATGGTAATATTAGGGTTATATTTTATCATGACGAGTGTGTGAGTTTTGCTTCAAAAGTGATTATGGAAATCAAAAATAATGTGTTTAGAAAGAAGTCTCATGAAAAGTCTTATCAAGAAACATGGAGGAATACATGTGTTCTGAAGAAGGAAGTTATTGAAAGTGAAACAAATGCCTATAAATTTGCTAACTTGTGTATGAAATATATATCTTATGATGGGCATAAACTGAAGAAATAGTAATGTACCAGTGTTGACTAAAAATGAACATCAAAATACATATCATGTTCCATAATAATCTACTTGCATTGATGTGACATTGGGTCAGTTACTGTAGAAATATTAGGATTCGTTTGCACCATTCACTGAAGTTAGTTTTCAGTTCTAGGAAACAAATATGTATTTCAGGTGGATGAATATTTCTGAGAATAATCTTTTGAAAATTTGATTATAAATCCACATACATGAATACGAATGAATTTAGGGAGTGTACAATAAGACACATATATTTCATATTTTGAAAAATTTGGAGAGTATATATATATATATATATATATATATATATATATATATATATATATAAATATATATATATATATACACACACACACATACACACACATTAAAAAGTAGCAACATATATGCCAATCGAAATTCTTCATGAAATGTATATCATCCACTGGTCCAAAAATATTCATTATACTGAATACAATTTTATTTATCATGTTGTTCATCTAAGAAGCTCACCCATAGGTTGAATTTTCAGTTCTAACTGTGTTTAGGAGGAGTGATCTCTTCTCCCAATTTGTATCTGCCAAGTCAGCCACCTCACAAGAATGTACATGTGATAACAGGTAGGATTCTATATGTGCATATGAAATTACATGTGCTGAATTGGCTACAGAGAAAGGCAGAGAGGAATTCACCTATTTGTTACCTTTAAAAACACATGGATCTTCTTCTATTTCTCTCTTGATGGTTCTGTAGTTTTCATTGTATAAGTCTTTCACCTCTTTTGTTAGGTTGATTCCCAAGTATTTTATTTTTTTTTGAAAATATTGTGAATGGAGTGTTTTTCCTCATTTCCGATTCAGAAGATTTGTTACTGATATACAAAAATGCCTTTGATTTGTGCGTGTTGATTTTTTATCCTTCCACTTTGCTGAATTCATTTATTAGTTCTAGTAGTTTTTTTGTAGACCCTTTTGGGTCTTCTAGGTATAGAATCATGTCATCCTCAAACAGTGATAATTTAAGTTCTTCTTTTCCTATTTTTATGCCTTTAATTTCTTTCATCTTTCTAATTGCTCTGGCCAGTGTTTTGAGAATTATATTGAATAGAAGTGGTGATAGAGGGCATCCCTGTCTTGTTCCTGATTTTAGAGGGAATGCCTTCAATTTTTCTCCACTCAGAATGATGCTAGCCTGAGGCTTAGCATAGATAGCTTTCACAATTTCGAGGAAAGTTCCTGTTATCCCTAGTTTTTCTAATGTTTTGAATATAAAGGAATGCTGTACTTTGTCAAATGCTTTTTCTGCATCTATTGAGATGATCATATGGTTCCTATTTTAAGTCTATTTATGTGGTGAATAACATTTATTGATTTCCGTATATTGAACCATCCTTGCAACCCAGGGATTAATCCTACTTGATCATGGTGCACAATTTTTTGATGTGCCTTTTTGTCCGATTCGCCAGAATTTTATTGAGGATTTTTGCATGTAGTTTTATCAGAGATATTGGTCTGTAGTTTTCTTTCTTTGAGGTGTTATTGTCTGGTTTCGGAATCAGGGTGATGTTGGCCTCATAGAATGAATTTGGCAAAGCTCCCTCTTTTTCCACTTCCTGAAATAAATTGAAAAGTATTGGTATTAATTCTTCTTTAAAGGTTTTGTAAAACTCCGCTGTATACCCATCTGGTCCTGGGCTTTTCTTGGTTGGTAGTCTTTTGATTGCTTCTTCAATCTGATCCATTGATATTGGTCTGTTCAAATTGTGTGTATCCTCCAGACTCAGTCTGGGCAAATCATAGGATTTAAAAAATTTATCGATGTCTTCACTCTCTTCTATTTTATTGGAATATAGGTTTTCAAAATAATTTTAAAAATGTGGCATTTATACACCATGAAGTATTACGCAGCACTAAAAAATGACAAAATCATAGGATTTGCAGGGAAATGGATGGTATTAGAGTAGATTATGCTTAGTGAAGCTAGACAATCCCTAAAAAAACAAATTCCAAATGTCTTCTTTGATATAATGAGAGCAACTAAGAACAGAGCAGGAAGGAATAGCGGGAAGAAAAGGTCAACATTAATAAGAGACATGAGGTGGGAGGGAAAGGGAGAGAAAAGGGAAATTGCATGGAAATGGAGGGAGACCCTCAATGTTTTACAAAATTATATATAAGAAGTTGTGAGTGGAAGGGGAAAATAAACAAGTAGGAAAATGAATTACAGAAGATGGAGTAGAGAGAGAATATGGGAGGGGAGGGGAGGGGAGGGGGGATAGTAGAGGCTAGGAAAGGTAGCAGAATACAACAGATACTAATAGGGCATTATGTAAAAATGTGGATGTGTAACCGATGTGATTCTGCAATCTGTATTTGGAGTAAAAATGTGAGTTCATAATCCACTTGAATCTAATATATGTAATACAAGATGTCAACAGTTTTGTAATATTTTGAACAACCAATAAAAAAAAACATGGAGAACTATTTCAACAAAAAATTGACTAGATTTATAACTCCTACCCTGTATAATGCAAAAGGCAAGTCCAACTATACAGTATGCCTTGTCTGAACTGCTTGTATTTCTATTCTTTTTGGGTTATTTTTCTCCATCATATTAGAATTATTAGTCAGAGTCTAGTACGGTATGGGTTAGTTTCAGGGATTCAGTATTTTGAATGGAAAATAGGAAAATAAATCCAATGTGTATGTAAATATGTGCTACACAAAAATCTTCCCACTCTCATCCAGAATAATGCCTTGACATTACCTTCGCCCCAAGTAAAACACAATTAGAGGAGAAGAGTTAGAAAAACTGTGAATACATATCTGGAATGAAAAATGCTCAAGAGTTCACAACCTTGAAGGTGGTAGAGGAGTTTCCAAAAGTTAGGAACAGGTAAATATTCGACAAAATTGGAGCTCTGCTGGACTAAAGACTTCTTGAGAAACTGCCTCTGAGTTTGGGCACTTGAAATATTTGTTGTTGTCAGGAGCTTTAGCTTCCTTTGTAGAGAGACCATCAAAGCTGGGTATGTATCTAAGTGACCTGGAGGACATGGTTTCTTATTTTCTAATGAACATGAGGCAGCAGTGCTGAATTCTCTCTTTGTAGGTAAACTGTGGGGACTGGGGGCTAACTCTTTCCGTGTGGACTCTAAAGCCATTCGGTCATCCTCCACTTGTCGTGGTGTTTCTTGCTGCTGCAATGCGAGCTTGGTACTTGCTTCACACAATACAAGGAATTCAACTGGGACACAGTGCTAAAGGGAGTTCTGTCACGTGCGGTGTTTCAGGGTCTGCAGGATAATGTACCACCCAGGCTTCAATCCCACATAGCTTGCATCCTTGACCATAGCAATTTGATTCTGAACATTGCCCTGAAAACTCTGCATATTAAAAGATGCCTTTACATAGAAGGGTATGCTGGCTGCACCATGTCAGTTACAAGCCATTTGGAAGCCAATGGCAGATCCACATGGCCCCACCACAGATATTTTCTCACACACCTGCACACAACTTCTCTAGGCCCACTTCTCATCAGGCCCCAACTTACTGGCATCTCTGTTCTTACACCATTTTCATGGTCATGGGAATTTCAAAAATTTCATGGTATTTATCTAGCCATTTTTCAAGATTGATGTTGGAGGCATTGTGGTTTAAATTCATTCAGGAATCATTCAATGGTGAGGAAGCTCATTTGAATGAAAGCTCTGGTGAAATCTCTGAGGCAAGGCTTCCCAGAGTGGCCAAAAGGTCACATGAACCCAGGCCTATTGCTGTCTACAATGTGAGGTCCATGTGTGTTTTGACTCTCATCTATGGCTGCCATGTCTTTCAGAATAAAACCATGTGATATCCTGGCTGAGATTCCCAGTGCTCTGTGGAAAGCAAACCTGGGCCTAGATCTCGGTTTCCAAGGGCGACTCTCATGCGTGGCCAACTAAAATCCCAACACATTTCATGATAATACTTCTCTAAGGTCAGTTCCAGAACCCAGTCTCTAAGGGGAATCACACCAGATTTCAGCCCAGGTGTACCCAGTCATATCTTCCAACTACCACACAAATGATGACAATTAAAATCAAAACACTCCCACATGGCCCTCATCTTCTTCCATATATTCACTCTCATTCTAAGCTCTGTCTGGAGGTTTCCATGAGCGGCGAAGTCCAAGAGAGTGTCCAAAATAAGCTCCCTTGCCCCTCATTGCCTAAAGTCATGGTGGCCTGGACACCCTTCCTGTGAACCAGGTGTGATCAAATAGGCCTGCCCTTAATACGCCTAGGCTTCTCCAATTTGAGGCCTACTGACTGTCAGGTATAGATATTTTTATGTGAACTGGAGTCATGAGAAAACCCAAGAACCTATGTGCTAGACTCTCCAGGGCTTTGAAGAACTCATTTGACACAAAAAATCCCTATTCTCACTTGATGGAGGTCAGGAGCCTTACAGAGGATGGTGAGAGACTTCATGCACAGGGACTGCTCTTTTGGCCATTTTGGTTATGGATTCACACACGGAATGATCCATCAGGTGATGAGAATGTAAGCCACAGCCTCACACAGATCAAAGAGGCTGATTCAGACACATCCCTTTCCAAAGCAATTTAGCAAATACCCACTGGTGATGCCCATTCATTTCCATTTGAAAACTGTGTGCTTCAGGCTTCACAAAGGTGTGCCCTGAGACAAAGAGCTTCCTGACATTCTGGGCAAATTAACAATAGGTAAGCAAATGGGCCAAAGTAGAGTTTCTCTACTGAGACTTTACAAGACACACTGATGTCTGATTTTTCTAAAATGCTCCAATTCCCATATGTTAAATTATGTAGAGACATTAATGAACAAGAGCAAGTCATGGCAGCTGCAGTAAAACAGGCTTTAGAACAAGGGCAAGTCGTGGCAGCTGCAGTAAAATAGGCTTTAGATGCCAGGACAAGAACATGCTACAATTGTGAACAAACAGGACATTTTAAAAGGAATTGCCCCATAAGAGGAGGGTTTAACAAAACTAGGTATCAAAGGAGTAGAATACGGGGTATTTGCCCAGGATGCCATAGAGGGAGACATTGGACTAATGAATGCCATTCTCAAACCACCATAGAGGGTAGTATATTATCAAAAAACAAACAAGGACCAGGTGTTTATCCATGATATCATGGAGAAAGGCATCAGGTTACGTTGCCAGAAAATGGACAGGGGGACCCAATGCTCTGGGGCCCCAAACCACAAATATACGGAGCACTGGAGGAACCCAGCAACCCCATCAGGGTAGTGCCAAAGACACATTGTCCATCAGAGCCCTCAACAGACAAACCAGAGGGAGTGCAGGGTTGGACATCTGCACCTCTGTCAGAGCAGTACTAACTCCAGAGATGGGAGTTCAAATCATTCTCTCAGGGGTAAAAAACCTCTTCCCCAAGGAGCAGTAGGCTTATTATTGGGACGCAGCTCTTCTACTCTAAAAGGACTTATGATAAGTCCTTGGGTAATTGACCCTAATTATGAAGGTGAAATAAAAATTATAGCCAGTTCTCCAAAGGGTATATCAGTAATTTCACCAAGAGACAGAATAGCACAGTTACTAATAATACCACGCTTACATGATAAATTTTCCAGTCATGTTGTAGAAAGAGGTTCCAAGGGATTGGGCTGCACAGATGTAGATTTGGCTATGTTTTCTCTAAAGTTAGATTCTTGCCCCATACTAAAACTAAATATTCAAGGACATGAATTAAATGGGCTACTGGATACAGATGCAGAACTTAGCATCATCTCTCGTCCAGAATGGCCAAAATATTGGCCATTACAACCATCCACTCAAACACTTCAAGGCCTAGAATTGGCGACTAATCCCCATCAAAGAGCAATGGTATTAGATTGGAAGGATCCTGAAGGATGTGAAGGAACTATATAGCCATATGTATGGATCATCTTCCCGTAAATTTATGGGGATGAGATGTCCTAGATGAATTAGGTTTGAAATTAACAAAAAAACATCAATTAAAATATACCCACAATTATGGTTAGACAAGGTTTTAGGATAGGAAAAAGATTAGAAAAACAATATCAAGGTATAGCAGCTCCAATACTAATAGATCAAGGAACAGACAGAAATGGGTTGGATTTTAAGAAAGGGACACTAAGACAATAAAAATTACTTGGAAATAAGAAAGACCAGTATGGGTTCCTCAGTGGACCCTGACTAAAGAAAAGGTACCAGCAGCCCATGATCTGGTCAAACAACAATTAGCAGAAGACACATAAAACCATCTGTATCTCCCCATAATACTCCCAGTTTTGTCATCAAAAAGTAATCTGGTAAATGGAGATTATTGCAGGATTTAAGAGGCATTAATAATGAGATGGTTATTATGGGACATGCTCAATCAGGGATTCCACAATTATCTGCTTTGCCAAAACTTGGTATGATTTATGTATAGATATTAAAGATTTTTTTTTTTTCATTTCCAATTCAACCTTAGGATAGTCCATGTTTTGCATTTACTAACCCTGCACTGAATCATGAAGGTCCTGATCAGAGATACAAATGGAAAGTACTCCCTCAAAGGATGGCTAATAGCCCAACTATGTGTCAAATTTATGTTAACAAAGTAATCCAGCCACTTAGAAATCAAAATCCTGAACTACAAATATTTCACTATATGGATGATATATTATTAGCACACAAAGCTAAAAACACATTGCTAGAATGTTATGCCACACTTAAAAACATATTAAAAAATATAAACTAGAGATAAAAATAGATAAAGTAGAATTAAATTTTCCAATTAATTATTTAGGAGTTCTATTATCCTCAACCATGATCTGTCCACCAAAAATTCAAGTACGAATAGATCAACTCAAATCACTTAATGACTTTCAAATGTTATTAGGAGACATAAATTGGATAAGGCCTTATCTAGGTATATGCACAATAGAGTTGGAACCTTTTTTGATATCCTAAAAGGTCCATCAGATCCAAATTCACCCCTCATGTTAACGCCTGAAACAAGAAAGGCATTAAAAATTATTGAAACATATATGGAAAATATGCATTTGGATAGAATTGATTTAAGTTTGTCTTTATTATTTATTGTACTACCAACAAAAAATATTACTACAGGAGTATTTTGGCAAGAAGGTCCATTATTATGGATGCATTTATCTTATTCCCCTAACAATATTCTTACTCGGTATACTGAGGCTGTAGGACAATTAATACTGAAAAGAACAAAACCAGCAAAGGAAGTGTTTGGAATTTCTCCCAATAAAATAATTACTCCATATACTCTGAATCAAATTGATGAGTTAGCTAATGAGTTAAATACTTGGGCAATAATCATGTGCAAATCTAATATTTCATTTGATAATCACTTATCATCTAATCCTTTATTGTCTTTTTGATCATTTCATCCTGTAATTTTTCCAAAAATGACAAGAAAAACACCTATCATGAATGCTCCAAATATATTCACTGATGGGTCAAATAATGGTACAGCAGCAATAGTTACACCTGATCAAACTTTTACATTTCTAGTACCCAAACAATCATCTCAAAAGGTAGAGCTTAATGCAGTATTACAAGCTTTTGTGATGTTTAAAGATTCTGTAATTAATTTATTTTCCGATAGTCAGAATATAGTTAATGCTATAGTATCCCTTGAAGATGCTGGTAGGATTTCCCCTTCCTCTACTGTTTTCTCTTTGCTTTCCACTATACAAAGTCTAATCTTGGACAGAAAAGATCTGTTCTTTATAGGAAATATCAGAACACATACAGGATTGCCTGGAGTCCTTAGTTTGGACAATTATTTAGCAGATAAAACTACACATGACATACATGTTTTCTCTATAGTAGAAGAAGCTACAAATTTTCATAAAAAGTTCCATGTCAATCCTAATAGTTTACAAAAGTGCTTTAAAATAACTAAGGAAAAATCTAGACAAATAATAAAACAATGTCAAAATTGTGTGACCTTTTTACCACACGTTAATCTTCGAGTCAATCCTAGAGGATTGATACCTAACCATATTTGGCAGATGAACGTCACAAACTTGCCAGAATTTGGAAAATTAAAATATTTGCATGTTACAGTTGATACTTCTTCTGGATTTTTGATGGGCTCCCTTCTTGTCGGAGAAAAAAACTAAAGATGTTATAGCTCATTGCTTACAAAATTTTGCCACTGTGGGTGTTCCAAAACAGTTAAAAACAGATAATGCCCCTGGTTATACTTCTACCTCTTTTAAACAATTTTGCTCATCATTTGGCATCACTCATATAACAGGAGTCCCATACAATCAGCAGGGACAAGGTATAGTTGAAAGAGCACATCAAACTATTAAAACGTACTTACTAAAGCAAAAAGAAGGAATTGGGAAGGGGTATATATTCCCCAAAGATAAACTTAAAATAACCCTTTTTACTCTAAACTTTTTAAATTTGGATTCAACAGGGCTTAGTGCTGCAGAAAGGCATGTATGTCCAAAAAATGTACATAAGCCCAAGGTACTTTGGAAGGATATTCTAACAGGACAATGGAAAGGTCCTGACCCAGTAATTGTCTGGGGCCTGTTTGTGTGTTTTCACAGGGAGAACAGGAGCCGATTTGGATTCCAGAGAGATTAACTAAAGAGATTTCTACAGACCCAAAAGAAGATGATTTGGCTCAAATCAATTACAGCTGATATCCAGAACTCCAGTTTGGCTATTCTTACATCTGTGACAGAACCAGGATGTTTTTTTCAATATCTATTTTATTATTGCCCTTTCCCATATCATGAAGTTCTTTTTTGTTTTTTGAGCTCATACAGACCTAGGTTAATGTTTTGCTGATCAGTTTTATTTTTGGACTATAGAGTTTTTAGACTTTGCAATGGAGATTTCACATGTAAAAAGTTATAAAGCCTTTACTATTATGTTATGTGTTGTATGTATTATATTATGTGTGCACACTTGTGTTTTGTGTTATATGTTTGAATGTACATAACCATATATCGTATGTGATGAGCGCTCATGAAAAAATGGATCCAAATATATTTTTTTTATTCAAACCATAACCCTAATATTACCATTAGATGTATAAATGGTTGTAACAAATGTATGTACACGTGATGTAAATATTTTAATTTAAATTGGGTAAACACCCGTTGAGGATTGTTTTAAAATGTGAACAAAAAGGGAGGTTAACAGATCTGTTTGCTTTCTTTCACCTTTCCTTTTCATTATATCTAATAAATCTCTTCAAGACAATGTAAATTGTTAAGAAAATTGTTTTCTTTTAGTGCCTTCTGGAATGTTACATAATTTTTTCTTTAGGCATTGTTGCCAGAATTCCTATCTTCATCCCAGTGCCTGTGAAGACAAAGATAAAACCAATCTACAGCTTCTGCAAAAGCCATCACTGAACTGCTTGCAGAACTTGCCTGGACTATGTATCACTTGTATGCATTGTGAACTCACCTGCATGCATTGTGATCAATATGTTGGTGCATCGACTTGTGGTAGTGTTGGGGTATTTTTGCTGATGATGTCATCGGTGGTACAATTTTTCCAAAAGGAGCCCTCAATTGGCTTGGTGTATCTTCATCCCTTCTGCTTGTCATGGTTGTTCAGCTAAAATTTGGGGTCCAACAGAGATGAGACAAAGAACCTTACCCCCCCACTGGTACAAAGTCCTCTCCATAGGTGTGGCTGTATACTGGACCTGTAGTTAGTGATGGGTAAGATCCAGTTGCAATGGTACCAACCTAAGACTGGAGGCTGACACCTTGAGGTCAGCTCATTCGATAATGGGTAAGGACCATATGTACTATTGGACAACCTAAGGCAGGCATGGTCCCTAAGCCACATGCTTGTTGTTTAAACAGAGAGGGGGAGATGTTGAGAGCCACAGCCCGAGGGGCCAAAGAAAACTTTCAGACTGCCAGCTGATGGTTTGCTCACAGTGGCCCCAGCAACATCTAGCTGATTAGATACTCTGCGGTGATGCCCATTGGGCTGTTTCCCCACCCTTTCAAACTACCAAGCTGCTCATTGGGGGACTTTTTTGGCTCTGCCCAAATGACCCAGCCAATCGAACTCAAGAGCAGGAGGAGTGGAGAGGTTGAGAGCTTGTGGGAAGCTGGTGGTGGCAGTTGTGCTCTGAGGGTATTTCCCAAGGAGCTATTTTTTTGGCGTGTGTAGTTCTAAAAATAAAGTTAGTTTATTTGACAAGTGGCTCCTGAATTGTGCCCAGCCAGACTGTGGCAATCATAAATTGATGGAGAAAAACAACCAAAACAGAATAGAAATACAAGCAGTTCGGAGGAGGCATGGTGTATAGCTGGATTTACCTTTTGTATGATAAAGGGTAGGTGTTATTAATCTAGTCAATATTAAATTGAAATAATTCTCCGTGTGTTTTAAAGTTAACAAATATGTGAATACCTGTCTCCCTGTATCTGTAGCCTATTCAGCACATGTATTTTTGTATGCACATATAGAATCCTACCTGGTATCACATGTACATTTTTGTGAGGTGGCTGACTTGGCAGATACGAATTGTGAAAAGAGATCACTACTCCTAAACGTTTTTGGAATTGAAAATTAGAACTATGCGTGAGCTTCCTAGTTGAACAAGATAATACATAAATCCATGTTCAGTAAAATGAATATTTTTGGATCTGTGGATGATATATATTTCATGATGAATTTCGATTGGCATATATATTGCTACCATTTAATGTCTGTGCATTTGCGTGTGTGTGTGTGTGTGTGTGTATATATATATATATATATATATATATATATATATATATATATACTCTCCAGATTTTTCAGCATATAAAATATATGTGTCTTATTATACAATCCCTAAATGCATTCATATTCATGCATGTGGATTTATAATCAAATGTTCACAAAATTATTCTCAGAAATATTCATCCACCTCAAATATATATTGTTTCCTAGTGCTGAAATCTAAATTCAGTGAATGGTGCATAGAAGTCATAATTTTTCTACAGTAACTGACCCACTTTAACATCAATGCAAGGAGATTACTATGGTACATGATGTGTATTTTGACGTTCATTTTTATTGAACACTGTTACATGACTATTTCTTCAGTTTATGCACATCATAGGATATATATTTCATTCAAAAGTTTGCAAATTTATAGGCATTTGTTTCACTTTCTATCACTTCCTGCTTCAGTACACATGTATTCCTACATGTTTTTGACTGTTTTTTTCATGAGACTTCTTTTTATTTTAGGTTTCAATAATCACTTTTGAAGCAAAACTCACACACTCTTCATGACAAACCATAACCCTAATATTACCATTAGATGTATAAATGGTTGTAACAAATGTATGTATATAAATATAAGAAATCCTGTATATTTTCAGATATCAATTCAATCCATTATTTAATGTTGGATCCAGTTATATTATTTATTCACAGTATGGTCTATTCATTCATTTTATCTATTTTCGTAGACACAGGGTATACCTATTTGTACACCCAATACTAATTTATACAACTTCAAAATATTGCCCACAGAATTAGTGGAAGAAATACTCATGTCACCTGAACTACATATACACTTTATCACACTAATGTTCTGGACACAAAATGCAAAGTTCACACTTATGATTGTACCAAAGCCTAAATGGAAAGTGAGCATGGATTACTAAAAACAACCAAGTCCAGATTGCCTAATGCTCTCAAATGTCAATCGTATTGGTGCTAAATATTTGTTTCTCCCTGAGATTGTGTATTCAACCTCTACCCTGTTGAAAACGTCTAATCCTATCACTCAATTTATACATTGCCTGATTTCTTAATGTCTCTATTCATATCTGCTTCCCTATATATTTTCCCCAGTTCATCATTGTGACTGACTCTTCACATGTGCTGACATTTACGTTCATTCTCTACCGGAAACCCTATTGTTAAAGAACTTTTGGTCCAAATCCTATACTCACTCTTCTTCCTAAACCTACTGACTATCTTTCTAATCCTACCGACTACCCTTTTTGAGTGGATGGTTTCTTCTACATTTAATCATCCAATTTACAAGGTCCTATGCCATTGTTTATCAATTTATCTGAGACATTTGTGCAGAAGGTATTTCAAAGCTAAGTATCCCAATCAAGTGCCCAATGCTCTTCTGGGCTTCAAATCTTACCCAGACTTCTGTATTTATACTTATATTTCACCTATATATTCTTGTAAATATCACAGGTTCCCAATACCATTATTCATCACACAGAATGATTCCTAACCCAAATTTAACCTGTTATTACCCTAACCATACACTGTTCCCTCAATCTAACTTTACAGAAAAGCAGGGACAGAGTTGGTCTTACAATACAGGAGTGTAGGGGATATTCCACCTGCTGAGAACCTCAAAGGTCCATGCAGAAATGATCCCTGGAGCAGTTGTAAGCAGCCATGAAGGACCTGAGGGAGGAAAAGACAACTTCCATGGTAAACAACCTGGTCAGGATGAAAGGATGTGTCTGAATCAGCCTCTTTCATCTTAATGTAGAGAAGATGGACCAAACCAGGCTTGTGTGGAGAGCTGTTCCTGGGTGCCTATGGTGAAATACCATTCTAACTTGTGAAAATGTCACAGGAAGTAGGGGTACCCTGCACCTCTTGGGACCCTTGGAACCAACTGTTAGGACAAAGTGGTTGCCAAGGCAGTGACTTCATTAACTTCCTGAAGGAAGTTACCTCACATGACTTCCTTGGTGATGGAACTCTCTAAATTTGGGATTCAGGAGGTCAGGCAACCACAGCCAGTCCCAGTCCCAGTCCCAGTGGTCTCACTTGTTTGGGTTAACCAAGGACAGAGTCAGTCTTTCTTGGTACCTAGTGATGTGAGGATGGCCAAATGCCAGGAAAGCTAAGAAGAGGGGCCTTTCCTGAGAAAGAAGGTAGTGGCTCACCACTGGCTTCTGACAACTTCACAGATTTGGCCAAGGAGACCAGAACAGAGGCAGCACAGTCCACTTCGGGGAAATATAGTATGGCCCACCCATCAGAGGACACTCCGGATAGTCACAGACCTACTTTGGGGAAGGAGGTGCCTTTTTGAGTGTGGGTGTGAGTTTGTGGTTTTCTCTCATGTTCTGAGAATAGGTAGCAAAGGCAATTTGTTTGGTTTGGAGAAGACTGTTTCTAGTATGTTCTCTGACAAGTTGAGTGTTTCTATTACTGTGTATCCCACTCTGTCCGTGGTTGTAGTATTAGAAAAATAATGCATCAATGGGTGTGTTCTGTCTAGTAGAAAGCTTCCCTGCATTCATACTGCCAATTTATGAATGGACTGCGGCTAGCCTTATCAATGGGCAAAACCTACTATCTTCCTAAATTCCTGTTTTCTTCCTGAATTCTGGACACTCTCCAGAATAGGCTGATGGTTTTGTGTCCAAGATATGTACCACCTCCAAGCTCTGTCACATGGCCATGTACTGGATAGCTGAAGGGAATGGTGAGCATCTCAGAAAACTCAGATATCCGGGTGACCAGGAAAGTCTCAGTGGGGAAACCCTGCTTTGGGACTTTTGCTTACCTATTTTTTTGTTGCCCTGAATGCAAGGAAAGTCTTTG
Source organism: Callospermophilus lateralis (assembly GCF_048772815.1). Taxonomy (NCBI): domain Eukaryota; kingdom Metazoa; phylum Chordata; class Mammalia; order Rodentia; family Sciuridae; genus Callospermophilus; species Callospermophilus lateralis. Next base: position 566,962 of record NW_027514354.1, on the reverse strand, counting down.
GCTCAGGCCACCCCTTTGTGAAGCCTGAAGAAAACAGTATTCAAATGGAAATGAATGGGGATCACCTGTGGCTCTTTGCTTAATTGGAAAGAGATGTGTCTGAATAAGCCTCTTGGCCCTGTGTGAAGCTGAGGCTTAGATTGTCAGCACCTGATGGATCTAAAGAAAGATCCCATGTTTGCATCCATAACCAAAATTCAAAAAATCAGTCATTGTGGATGAAGTCTGTCACCTTCCTCTGTTAGGTTCCTGACCTCCATCAAGTGTGAATATGGACCCTTGGGTCAAATGAGTTCTTCAAAGCCCTGCAGATGTGCTAGTGTTCTCTCATGAATACAAACCACATAAAGAATCTATACCTGACAGTCAGTAGGCCTCAAATAGTAGAAGCAGAGCAGTAATAATGGCAGGCCTATTTGATCACTCCTGGTTCACAGGAAGGGTGTCCAGGCCACATTGACTTTAGGCAAATGAGGGGCAAGGGAGCTTATATTGGACACTGTCCTGAGCTGCATCACTCATGGAAACCTCTAGCCAGAAGTTATGATCAGTGTCTATATGGAAGAAAATGAGGGCCATGTGGGAATGTTTTGGCTATAATTGTGGTCATTTTTGTGGCAGTTGGAAGAGATGAGTGGGTCCGCCAGGGCTGGAACTCTTGGGTAATTCCCCTTATAGACTGAGTTCTGGAACTGACCTCAGAGAAGTATTGCCATGAATTGTGTTGGGATTTTAGGAGGCCACGCATGAGATTCACCCTTGGATTCGGAAATCTAGTCCCAGGTTGGTTTTCCACAGAGCACTGGGAATCTCAGGCAGGATATCACTTGATTTCATTATGAAAATCTTGGCAGCCATAGTGGAGAGCCAAAACACAAATGGACCTCACATTGTAGAGTTCAATGTGCCTGGCTTCATGTGACCTTTTGGCCACTCTTTGGGAAGACTTGCCTGTGAGCGTTCTCCAGAGATTTCATTGAAATGAGCTTCCTCACCATTTAATTGTTCCTGAATGAATTGAAACCCACAGTGCCTCCAACTTCATCCTTGAAAAATGGCTATCTCATGCAACAGAAAAGGGTTTATTGGGGGTCCAGCATGTGGGGGATCAGAGCTAACTTGAATAGAGCAGAGTGCCCTGAGAAGAGCTTAAGCAGAGCTTATATACTTTCCTTGGGGAGGGCAGGGAGCGAAGTTTTTTGATGGGTAAGGGCGAGTGGGCGGTTTGCGTTCAACCGGGTGAAGGAGTACATTCTGCAGTTTAGCAGTTGGGGACAGGACATTCTGGAAACAAGATTAGCAAACAGTTCTCAAGATTTCAAGAGTGTTTTGTTAAGCATACAGAAAAAAAGTGACAAGTACCTATTTTATTAACCTTTCATTCCTCACTTCTTCTTCTATCTACTTTTAATCATAAAAGTGATCATTGGGGGGTGTCACATTCAATGTCTTCTAGTGGAGTATTACCATAAGTTTAACTTGTCCAATTTGAGCTTGGAGAAAAGAAATTACACGGTTGAGCAAAGAGGGTTTTATAGTTAGCAATATTATGGAGATTATTTTGGACAGGCCAGGGTTGTTAAAAAGTAGTCAAACAGGGGGACTATGTGAACCAAGACTCAAACCACCCTTTTTTGTCCTCTCACTCTCTCATTGACGCTCTTCAGGGTGTCTTTTTAATTTAATCATAATTTTTTTACAACTCCATTATGCTCGGAATAAACACAACATTCTTCCCAGGAAGTGACAAGTACCTATTTTATTAACCTTTCACTACCGACTAACCCTTTTTGACTGGATGTTCCCTTCGACATTCAATCATCCAAGGTACAAGGTCCAATGCCATTGTATATTGATTAATCTGACACAACTGTGCAGAACCTAATTCAAAGCTAAGTATCCCAATCAAGGGCCCAATGCTCTTCTGGGCTTCAAATCTTACGTAGATTTCTGTTTTCATACATATATTTCACCTATATATTCTCATACATATCGCAGGTTCCCAATACCATTATTCATCCAGCAGAATGATTCCTACCCCAAATCAAACATGTTATTAACCCTAATCATACACTGTTCCCTCAATCTAACATTGCAGAACAGCAGGGACAGAGTTGGTCTTACAGTACAGAAATGTAGTGGATCTTCCACCTGCTGAAAACCTCAAAGGTCCATGCAGAAATGATCCCTGGAGAACATGTAGGCAGCTATGAAGGACCTGGGAGAGTAAAAGTCATCTTCCATGGCAAACTACCTGGTCAGGATGAAGAACTGTGTCTCATTCAGGCTCTCTCTTCTTAATGTAGACAAGATGGACCAAACAAGGCCTGTGTGGAGAGCTGTTCCTGGGTTCCTATGGTTGATATACCGATCTAACTTGTGAAAGTGTCAGAGGAAGTATGGAAGCAACTATTAGGACAAAGTGGTTGCTAAGGTAGTGACCTCATCCACTTCCTGAAAGAAGTGACCTCACCTCACTTCCATGGTGATGGAACTCTCTTAACTTGGGATCCAAGAAGCCAGGCATCCAGAACCAGTCCCAGTCCCAGTCACAGTGGGATCACTTGTTTAGTTTTACCAAGGACAGAGTCACTCTTTCTGGGTACCTACTGATGTGAGGATGGTCAAATGCCAGGAAAGCTCTGAGAGGGGCCTTTCCTGAGAAAGCAGGTAGTGGCTCACTGCTGGCTTCTGACTACTTCACAAAGTTGGCCAAGGAGACCAGATCTGAGAAAGGACAGGCCATTTGGGTGGAACATAGTATGGCCCAGCAGTCAGAGGACACTCCGGATAGTCACAGACCTACTTGGGGAAAGGAGATGCCATTGTGGGTGTGGGTGTGGGTTTGTGGTTTTGTCTCATGTTCTGAGAATAGGTAGCAGTGGCAGTTTGTTTGGTTTGCAGTGAACTATTTCTACTAAGTCGTTTCACAAGGCATGTGATTCTATATCTGTGTACCTCACTGTGTCCGTGGTTGTAGACATTAGAAAAAAGAATGCATCAATGGATGTGTCCTGTCTACTAGAATGCTTCCCAGCATTTATCCTGATGAATTAATGAATGGACCAGGGCTTGCCTTATCAATGGCCAACATCTGCTATCTTCCTAAGTTCCTGTTTTCTTCTGGAATTCTGGCCACTCTCCAGAATAGTCTCATGGTTTTGTGTCCAAGATATGTACCACCTCCAAGCTCTGTCACATGGTTATGTACTGAATAGCTGAAGGGAATGGTGAGCATCTCAGAAAACGTAGATATCAGTGTGACTACTAACCTCTCAGTGGAGAAACCCTGCTTTGGGCCTTTTGCTTATAAAATCTTCTTTTGCCCTGAAAGTCAGGAAGGTCTTTGCCTCATGCCAACCATTTGTGAAGCCTGAAGAAAACAGTTTTCAAATGGAAATGAATGGGCATCACCTGTGGCTCTTTGCTTAATTGCTTTGGAAAGGGATGTGTCTGAATCAGGCTCTTGGCCCTGTGTGAGTCTGTGACTTAGATTTTCAGCACCTGATGGATGTAAAGAAAGATCCCATGTGTGCATCCAAAACCAAAATGGCCAAAAGAGCAGTCATTGTGGATGAAGTCTCTCGCCTTTCTCTGTAAGGTTCCTGATCTCCATCAAGTTAGAATAGGGATCCATTGGATCAAATGAGTTCTTCAAAGCTCTGCAGAGGCTAGCCCATTGCGGCTTGCTTTTTCTCATGACTCAAATACACATAAAGAATCTAAACCCCACAATCAGTAGGCCTCAAATTGGAGAAGCGGAGCAGTATCAAATGCAGGCCTATTGGATCACTCCTGGTTCACAGGAAGGGTGTCAGGACACTCGAACATTAGGCAAATGAGGGGCAAAAGAGCTTATTTTGGACACTGTCTTGGACTGTGCCCCTCATGGAAACCTCTAGCAAGAGTTATGATGAGTGTCTATATGGAAGAAAATGAGGGCCATGTGGGAGTGTTTTGGTTTCAATTGTGTTCATTTGCGTGGCGGTTGGAAGAGATGACTTGGTCCACCTTGGCTTGAACTCTGGTGTGATTCCCCATAGAGACTGAGTTCTGAAACTCACCTCAGAGAAGTATTGCCATTAATTGTGTTGGGATTTTAGGAGGCCACGCATGAGAGTCGCCCTTGGAAACTGAGATATACGCCCAAGGTGCCTTTCCACAGAGCACTGGCAATCTCAGCCAGGATAATACATGATTATATTCTTAAAAACATGGCAGCCATAGTTGAGAATCAAAACAAACATGGACCTCACAGTGTAGAACTCGATAAGCCTGGCTTCATGTGACCTTTTTGCCACTCTTTGGAAAGCCTTGCCTGTTAGTGTTCTCCAAAGATTTCATTGAATTGAGCTTCCTCACCATTTAATGGTTCCAGAATGAATTGAAACCGACAGTGCTTCCAACTTCAATCTTGAAAAATGCCCAGATAAATACCATGAAATTTTTGAATTTCCCATGACCAGGTCGCAGTGGGGAACCTGTGGATGTCCTACGTCTGATCATGAGTGTATCAGGCAGTGCCTTGATTGACAGGGATTCATAAAAATGATGTAGAACAGCGATACCAGTAAGTTGAACCCTGCTGAGTCGAGGGCCTAGAGCAGAGGTGGGAAGGTGTATGATAAAACATCTGTGTGGGCCAATGTGAATCTGCCATTGGCTTCCAAATGGCTTGTGACTGACATGGTGCAACCAGCAGAATGTTCTATGTAAAAGCATATTTTTATATGGAGAGGTTTCAGGGCAATGTTCAGAACCAGGTTGCTGTTGACAAGAGGGCAAGCTATGGGGGATAGAAGCCTGGTTGGTGCATTCTCCTGAGAACCCCGACCCACCGCACATGACAAAACTCCCTCCAGCACTGTGTCCCAGTTGAACTCCTTGTATATCATGAATCAAATACCAAACTCCCAGTGCAGCAACAAGAAACACCTTGAAAATTGGAGGATGACCAAATGGCTTCACAGTCCACATGGAGAGACACTTAGCCCACATTGGCCACAATTGACCTACAAAGAGAGAAATCAGCACTGCTGCCTCATGTTCATTGGAAAATAAGAAACCATGTTCTCCAGGTAACATAGATGCAGACCCAGCTTTGATGGGCTCACTAGAGAGAAAGCAAAAGCTCCTTACAAAAACATATATTTCAAGTGCCCAACCTCATAGGCAGTTTCTCAAGAAGTCTTTAGGGCACCAGAGCTCCATGTTTTTGGAAAGTTTACCCTGTCCCTTACTTTGGGTAACTCCTCTAATACCTCCAAAGTTGTGAAATCCTGAGCATATTCCATTCCAGATATGTATTCACAGATTTTCTACCTCTTCTCTTCTCATTATGTATTACTTGGGGTGGAGGTAATGACAATGCATTGTTCTGGATGAGAGTAAGAAGATTATTGTGTACCACATATTTGCATATACTTTGGATTAATTTTCCAATTTTCCATTCGACATACTGAATCCCTGACACTAAACCATACCCTACTAGACTGTGACTGCTTATCCTAATATGATTGAGAAAAATAACTCAAACAGAATAGAAATAAAAGAAGTTCAGAGGAGGGGTGGTGTATTGTTGGGCTTGCCTTTTGCAATATATAGGGTAGGAGTTATAAATCTAGTCAATTTTTAATTGAAGTAGTTCTCAGTGTGTTTTTAAAGTTAACAAATAGGTGAATCCCTGTCTCCGTTTATCTGTAGCCTATTCAGCACATGCTTTTGTATATGCACATATAGAATCCTACCTGGTATCACACGTATACACTTGTGAGGTGGCCAGCTTGGCAGATACAAATTGTGAGAAAAGATCACTCCTCCTAATCGCTGTTGGAACTGAAAATTCAACCTATGGGGGAGCTTCCTAGTTAAACAGCATTATACATAAATCCATGTTCAGTAATATAAATATTTTTTGGATCTTTGGACGATATATATATCATGATGAATTTTGATTGTCATATATATTGCTACTTTTTAATGTCTCTGTGTGGGTTTTGTGTGTGTGTGTGTGTGTGTATATATATATATATATATATATATATATATATATATATATATACTCTAGATTTTTCAAAACGTGAAATATATGCGTCTTATTATGCACTGCCTAAATTCATTCATGTTCATCTATGTGGATTTCTAATCAACTTTTCACAAGATTATTCTCAGAAATATTCATCCACCTGAAATACATATTTGTTTCCTAGTACTGAAAACTAAATTCAGTGAATGTTGCACACAAATTCTAATATTTCTACAGTAACTTACCCAGCTTAACATCAATGCAAGTACATTCCTATGTTCCATGATGTCTATTTTGACGTTCATTTTTATTCAACACTGGTACATTACTTTTTCTTCATTTTATGCACATCATAGGATATATATTTCTTGCACAAGTTATCAAATTTATAGGCATTTGTTTCACTTTCAATCACTTCCTGCTTCAGAACACATGTATTCCTCCAGGTTTCTTGATAGTTTTTTTCATGAGACATCTTTCCAAACACATTATTTTCGATTTCCATAATCACTTTTGAAGCAAACTCACACACCCATCATGATACACCGTAACCCTATTATTACCATTTGATGTATAACTTGTTGGAATGAATGATTGTATATGAACATAAAATTTCTTATATATTTTCATATATCAATTCAATCTATTATTAAAAGTGGAACCAGTTATATTATTTATTCACAGTATGGTCTATTAAGGCATCATCTCTATATTCATACATACAGGGTACACCTAAATGTATCCCCAATACTAATTTATAAGTCTTTAAAATATTGCTTTCAGAAATGGTGGAAGAAATACTATAGTCACCTGATATACATATACATTTCATCACAGTAATATTCCTGACACAAAAGGCAAGGGTCACACTTATGATTGTACCAAAGCCTAAATTGAATTTGAGCATGTATTGCTAACAACATCCATGTCCTGGTTCCCTAATGCTCTCAAATATCATTCCTATTGGTGACGACATATCTGTTTCTTCCTAAGATTATATATTGAACCATAACCCTGTTAAAAATGTCTTATCCTACAACTCACGTTGTACTTTGCCTAATTTTCTAATGTCTCCATTGATATCTGCTTTCAAACACCTTTTCTCCAGTTCATCATTGGGAATGTCCCTTCAAATGTGCTGACATTTACATTCACTCTCTCACCAAAACCGTATTGCTAAAGAACATTTGGTCCAACTCCTAGACTCACTCAAATGTGTTCTTCAAAGCCCTGCAGAGGGCAGCCCAGAGGTGCTTGGGTTGTCTCATGACTCCAATTCACATAAAGAATCTAAACCCTACAGTCAGTAGGCCTCAAATTGGAGAAGCAGAGCAGTATTAATTGAAGGCCTATTTGATCACTCCTGGTTCACAGGAAGGGTGTCCAGGCCACCCTGACTTTAGGCAAATGAGGTGCAAGGGAGCTTATTGTGGACACTGTCTTGCACTGCACCCCTCATGGAAACCTCCAGCCAGAGGTTATGATGAGTGTCTATATGGAAGAAGATGAGGGCCATGTGGGAGTGTTTTGGTTTTAAATGTGGTCATTTGTGCGGTGGTTGAAAGAGATGACTGGGTCCACCTGGGCTTGAACTCTGGTGTGATTCCCCTTAGAAATGGAGTTTTGGAAATGACGTTAGAGATGTATTGCCATGAATTGTGTTGGGATTTTAGGAGGAGAAGCATGAGATTCGACCGCGCATGACAGTAGGCCTCAAATTGGGAACGCAGAACATTTTGTCCAAATCCTTTATTCACTCTTCTTTTTAATCCTATCGTCTAACTTCCTAATTCTAGATAAATACCACGGTATATTTGAAATTCCAATGACCAGGTGGCACTGGAGAATATTTGGATGTCCTGTTGCTGATCATGAGTGTACCAGACAGTGCCTTGATTGACTGGGTTTCATGAAAATGGTGTAGAACAGAGATGCCAGTAAGTTGGAGTCTGCTGAGTAGTTGGCCTAGAGCAGTGGTGTGCAGGTGTGTCATAAAACATCTGTGGTGGGGTCATGTGGATCTTCCATTGACTTCCAAATGGCTTGTGGCTGACATAGTGTAGCCAACAGACCCTTATATGTAAAGGCATCTTGTTATATCGAGAGGTTTAAGGGAAATTTTAGGAATAAGGTTGCTATGGTCAAGGGCACAAGCTACCTGAAATAGAAGACATTTTGGTGCATTTTCCTGCAGACCCTGACCCACCACACCTGACAGAACTCCCTCTAGCACTTTGTCCCAGTTGAACTCATTGTATTTTGTGAAGTAAATACCATACTCCCAGTGAAGCAGCAAGAAACACCACAGAAAGTGGAGGATGACCAAATGGCTTCACAGTCCACACGGGGAGACACTTAGCCCCCAGTGGTCACAGTTTACCTACAAAGAGAGAATTCAGCAACTGCTCCCTCATGTTCATTATAAAATAAGAAACCATGTCCTCCAGGTCACATAGATGCAGACCCAGCTTTGATGGTCTCACTACAAAGAGAGAAGAACATATATTTCAAGGGCCAAATCTCAGAGGCAGTCTCTCAAGAAGTCTTTAGACAAGAAGAGCTCCATGTTTGTGGAGTGTTTACCCTGATCCTTACTTTGGAAACTCCTCTACCAACTCCAAGGTTGTGAACTCCTGAGCATCTTCCATTCCAGATATGTATTCATAGATTTTCTAACTCTCCTCCTATAACTGTGTCTTATTGGGGCGAAGGTAATGTCATGGCATTGTTCTGGATGAGAGTTGGAATATTATTCTGTGGCACATATTTGCATACACATTGAATTCATTTTCCTATTTTCCAATCAAAATACCGAAATCATGACACTAACCTGTACCCTACTAGACTCTCACTACTAATCCTAATATGATGGAGAAAAAAAACCCAAATACAATCATTTTAGTGGACGCATGGTATATATTTGGACTTGCCTTTTGCATGATAAAGGGTAGGTGTTATAAATCTAGTAAATTTTTGTTTAAAACAATTTTTCATGTGTTTTTAAATTAACAAATATGTGAATTCCTGTCTCCATTTCTGTATATACTATTTAGCACATGTATGTTTTCATGCACATATAAAATCCTACCTGGTATCACAGGTTAATTTTTGTGTGTTGTCTGACTTGGCAGATTCAAATTGTGAGAAGAGATCACTCCTCCTACCCTACTAGACTCTGACTACTAATCCTAATATGATGGAGAAAAATAACCGAAACAGAATGGAAATACAAGCAGTTCAGTGGAGGCATGGTGGATATTTGGACTTGCCTTTTGCATGATAAAGGGTTGGTGTTATAAATCTAGTCAATTTTTGCTTAAAATAGTTCTCCATGTGTTTTTAAAATTATCAAATATGTGAATTACTGTCTCCCTTTCGCTATAGACTACTCAGCACATGTGTATTTATATGCACATATAGAATCCTACCTGGTATCACAGGTTAATTTTTGTGTGTTGTCTGACTTGGCAGATACAACTGGTGAGAAGAGATCACTCCTACTAACCACTGTTGAAACTGAAAATTCAACTTATGGGTGAGCTTCCTAGTTGAAAACATTATACATAAATGCATGTTCAGTAAAATAAATATTTTTGCATATTTGAATGATATATATTTCATGATGAATATCGATTAGCATATGTATTGCTACTTTTTAATGTCTGTGTGTGTGTTTTGTATATATATATATATATATATATATATATATATATATATATATATACTCTCCAGATTTTTCGAAATATGAAATATATGTGTCTTATATACACTCCATAAATTCATCCATGTTCATGTATTTAGATTTATAATCAATTTTTCACAAGATTATTCTCAGAAATATTTATACACCTGAAATATATATTTGTTTCCAAGTACTGAAAACTAACTTCAGTGAAAGGTACATACGAATCCTAATATTTCTAGAGTAACTGACCCAGTTTAACATCAATGCAAGTAGACTCCTATGGGACATGATGTGTATTTTGACGTTCATTTTTTTCAACACTGGTACATTACTATTTCTTCAGTTTATGCACATCATAGAATATATATATATCATCCACAAGTTCACAAATTTGTAGGCATTTGTTTCACTGTCAATCACTTCCTGCTTCAGAACACATGTATTCTTCCATGTTTCTTGACTGGTCTTTTCATGAGACTTCTTTCCAAAAATAATATTTTTTAGTTCCATTGTAAGATTAAAGCAAAACTCACACACCCTTCAGGATAAACCATAACCCTAGTATTAACATTAGATGTATGACTGGTTGGAATGAATGTATGTATATCAATATAAGATTTCCTGAATATTTTCAGATATCAACTCAATACATTACTTAAAGTTGGAAGAAGTCGCATTATTTATTCACAGTATGGCCTATTCATGCATTATCTCTATATTTATAGACACAGGGTACATCTATTTTTGCCCACAATACTAATTTATACATATTCAAAATTTTGCTCCAAGAAATGGTGGAAGAAATACTCATGTAAGCTGATCTACATATACATTTTATCACAGTAATATTCTGGTCAGAAAATGCAAATATCACACTTATGATTGTACCAAAGCCTAAATGGAAAATGAACATGGCTTACTAAAAACATCCATGTGCAGGTTGACTAATGCTCCCACTTGTCAATCTTGTTGGGGACTACATATTTGTTTCTTTCTAAGATTATATATTCAAACTCAATCCTATTGAAAATGTCTTATCCTATCTCTCACTTTACACTTTGCCTGATTTCCTAATGTCTCTATCGATATTAGCTTTCTAACATATTTTCCCCTGTTCATAATTGTGACTGACTCTTCACACGTGCTGACATTTACATTCACTGTCTACCCGAAAACCTATTGCTAAAGAAATTTTGGTCCAAATCTTATACTCACTCTTCTTTCTAAACTTACCAACTGTCTTTCTAATACTACCGACTATTCCTTTTTGCCTGGATGTTCTCTTCGACATTCAATCATCCAAGGTACAAGGTCCTATAACATTGTATATCGATTAATCTGAGACATCTGTGCAGAACATAATTCAAAGCTAAGTATCCCAAATGAAGGGCCTAATGCCCTTCTGGGCTTCAAATCTAAATAGATTTCTGTTTTCATACTTATATTTTACCTATATATTTTTGTAAATATTGTAGGTTCCCAATGCCATTATTAATCCAGCAGAATGACTCCTCACCCAAATTGAACCTGTTATTAACCCTAACCATACACTGTTCCCTCAATCTACGTTTACAGAACACCAGGGACAGAGTTGGTTTTACAATACAGGAATGTAGAGCATCTTTAACCTGCTGAGAACCTCAATGGTCCAAGCAGAAATGATCCCTGGAGAACTTGTAGGCAGCTTTTTAGGACCTGAGAGAGCAAAAGTCATCTTCCATTGCAGAAAACCTGGTCAGGATGAAGGAATGTGTCTGAATAAGCCTCTCTCTTTTTAATGTAGAGAATATGGACCAAACCTGGACTCTGGGGAGAGCTGTTCCTGGTTTCCTATGGTTGATATTCCATTCTAACTTATGAAAGTGTCACAGAAAGTAGGGGCATCCTCTATCTCATAGGACCCTTGGAAGCAACTGTTAGGACAAAGTGGTTGCCAAGATAGTGACTTCATTCAATTCTTGAAGGAAGTGACCTACCTCACTTCCTTGGTGATGGAACTCTCTGAATTTGGGATCCAGGAAGCCAGGCACACAGAACCAGTCTCAGTCTCAATTCCAGTGGACTCACATGTTTGGATTTACCAATGACAGAGTCAGTCTCTCTTGGTACCTACTGATGTGAGGATGGCCAAATGCCAGGAGAGCTCTCAAGAGGGGACGTTCCTGAGAAAGCAGTTAGTGACTCACCACTGGCTCCTGACAACTTCACAGATTTGAACAAAGAGATCAGATCTGAGACAGGACAGGCCATTTCATGGGTACATAGAATGGCCAACAAGTCAGAGGACACTCCGGATTGTCACAGACCTACTTGGGGGAAGGATGTGCCTTTGTGGATGTGGGTGAAAGTTTGTGGTTTTGTCTCATGTTCTGAGAATAGGTAGGGAAGGCAGTTTGTTTGGTATTCAGTGGAGAGTTTCTAGTAAGTCGTTTGACATGGCGAGTGTTTCTATGTCTGTGTATACCACTGTGTCCGTGGTTGTAGACATTAGAAAAGAGAATGCATTAATGGATGTGTCCTGTCTAGTGGAAAGCTTCTGAGGATTAATCTTTCCCAATTTATGAATGGACTGCGGCTTGACTTGTGGATGGGCAACACCTACAATCTTCCTAAGTTCCTGATTTCTTCCTGAATTCTGGCCACTCTCCAGAATAGGCTCATGGTTTTGTGTCCAAGATATGTACCACCTCCAAGCTCTGTGACATGTCCATGTACTGGTGAGCTGAAGAGAATGGGGAGCATCTCAGAAAACTCAGATATCAGTGTGACCAGGAAAGTCTCAGTGGAGAAACCCTGCTTTGGGCCTTTTGCTTCCCTATTGTTCTGTAGCACTGAATGTCAGAAAGGTCTTTGCCTCAGGGCACCCCTTTGTGAAACCTGAAGAAAACAGTTTTCAAATGGACATTAATGTGCATCACCTGTGGCTCTTTGCTTAATGCTTTGGAAAGGGGTGTGTCTGAATTAGCCTCTTGGCCTTGTGTGTGGCTGTGACTTAGATTCTCAGCGCCTGATGGATCTAAAGAAAAATCCCATGTGTGCATACAAAACCAAAATGGCAAAAAAGATCAGTCATTGTGGATAAAGACTCTTTCCTTCCTCTGTTAGGTTCCTGATCTCTTCCAAGTGAGAATAGGGATTCTTTAGGGTCAAATGAGTTCTTCAAAGCCCTGCAGATGTGCTTGGGTTTTCTCATGAATCCAAATCACATAAAAAGTCTATACCTGACAGTCAGTAGTCCTCAAATTGGAGAAACAGAGCAGTATAAAAAGCAGGCTCATTTAATAACTCCTGGTTCACAGGAAGGGTGTTTATTCCACCCTGATTTTAGGCAAATGAGGGGCCAAGGAGCTTATTGTGGATACTTTTTTTGGCTGTGTCCCTTATGGCAACCTCCAGCCAGAGGTTTTGATAAGTGTCTATATGGAAGAAGATGAGGGCCATGTGGGAGTGTTTTGGTTTTAATTGTAGTCATTTGTGTTGTGGTTGGAAGAGATGACTGGGTCCACCTGGGCTTGAACTCTGGTGTGATTCCCCTTAGACAGTGAGTTCTGGAACTGACCTCAGAGAAGTATTGCCATGAATTGTGTTGGGATTTTAGGAGGCCACGCATGAGTGTCGCCTTTGGATACTGAGATATAGTCCCAGGGTGGCTAAGTTGATATCAAAACACTCATGGACCTCAATTGTAGACCTCAATGGGCCGGGTTTCATTTGACCTTTTGGACTCTCTTTGGGAAGCCTTGCCTATGAGAGTTCTGCAGAGTTTTTATTGAAATGAGCTTCCTCACCATTTAGTGGTTCCTGAATGAATAGAAACCCACAGTGCATCCAACTTCATTATTGAAAAATGGCTAGAAAATTACCATTAAATTTTTGAAATTCACATGACCAGGTGGCTTGCAGATCTTTTGGATGTCCTATTGCTGATCATGAGTGTACCAGACAGTGCCTTGATTCATTGGGTTTCATGAAAATGGTGTAGAACAGAGATGCCAGTAAGATGGAGCCCGCTGAGTAGCGGGCCTAGAGCAGTGGTAGGCAGGTGTGTGATAAAACATCTGTGGTGGGGTGATGTGGATCTGCCATTGGATTTCAAATGTCTTGAGATGGACATAGTGCAGGCAGGAGACCATTATAAGTAAAGGCATCTTGTTATATGGAGAGGTTTCAGGGTAATATACAGAATCAGGTTGCTATGGTCAAGGGGGCAAGCTATGCGGTATATAGGCCAGTTTGGTGCATGCTCATGCATACCCTGACACACCACAAGTGACAGAACTCCCTCCAGCACTGTGTCCCAGTTGAACTCGTTGTATTTTGTGAAGCAAATATCAAATTCTCAGTGCAGGAGCAAGGAACACCAGGAAAAGTGGAGGATGACCAAATGGTTTCACAGTCTACACAGGGAGACACTAGGCCCCCAGTGGCCACAGTTTAAAATACTGAATCCCTGACACTAAAACCTACCCTATTAGACTCTGACTACTAATCCTAATAAGATGGAGAAAAATTACCCAAAAAAGTATAGAAATACTAGCAGTTCAGAGGAGGCATGTTGTATAGTTGGACGGGCCTTTTGCATTATATAGGGTAGGAGTTATAAATCAAGTCAATTTTTATTGAAATAGTTCTCCATGTGAATTTAAAGTTAACAAATATGTGAATTCCTGTCTCCCTTTCTATGTAGCCTATTCAGCACATGTATTTTTATATGCACATATAGAATCCTACCTGGTCCCACACGTACATTCTTGGGAGGTGGCTGAATTTTCAGACACAAATTGTGAGAAGAGATCACTCCTCCTAAATGCTGTTGGAAATGAAAATTCAACATATGTGTGAGCTTCCTTTTTAAACTAAATTATGTATAACTTTTTGTAATGAATGTATGAACGTATATATCAATATTAGATATCCTATATTTTTTCAGATATCAATTCAATCCACTATTTAAAGTTGGAACTAGTTATATTATTTATTCACTGAATGGTCTATTCATACAATATCTCTATATTCATAGACACAGGGTACACCTATTTGTGCCCCCAATACTAATTTATATATTTCAAAATATTGCTCCCAGAAATGGTGGAAGAAATACTCATGTCACATGATATACATATACATTTTATCACAGTAATATTCTGGACACAAAAAGCAAATATCACACTTATGATTGTACCAATGTAAAGGTCATTTGAGCGTCGGAGGAAGAGTCCACCAAAAGATTGTCTCATGCAACAGCAAAGGGTTTATTGGGGGTCCAGCATGCTGGGGCTCAGAGCTCAGTTGTATAGAGAAGAGAGCCCTGAGAACAGCTTAAGCAGAGCTTATTTACTTTCCTTGGAGAGGTCAGGGAGGGAAGTTTATTGATGGTTCAGGGCGAGTGGCCGGTTTGCGTGCAACCGGGTGAGGGAGAACAATCTGCAGTTTAGCAGTTGGGGACTGCACATTCTGGGAATAAGATTAGCAAATAGCTCTCAAGATTTCAACAGTGTTTTGTTAAGCATACAGAAAAACAGGAAGTGACAAATACCTTTTTTATTAACCTTTCATTCCCCACTTCTTCTCGTTACTTTTAATCATAAATGTGATCATTGGACGGTGTCATACTTTATGCCTGCTAGTGGCGTATATTTTTGTCTGATTACCAAAAGTTTAACTTGTCCAATTTGAGCTTGAAGAAATGAAACTATATGGTGGAGCAAGCAAGTTCCTACAGTTAGCAATTAATGAGGATTATTAATGGACCAGCCAGGGCTGATAAAAGGGTAGTTAACCCGGGGGACTATGTTAACGAAGACTCAAACCACCCTTTTTGGGCCTCTCTCTTTCGTTGACGCTCTTCAAGGCGTCTTCTTAATTTACTCATATATTCTTTTACAACCAGTATGGTCGGCATAAAAACAACATTGTTTCCTCAATGTAGCATAAATGCCCCCTTTTCTCATGAAAAGGAGTTCCAACCCTCGCCTGTTCTGTTAAACAACTTTAGAGAGAGAGGTTCAAGATTCCTGTAAAGCTGTGATGGAGGTTTTTACTATCTTTAAGATTTTGTATACTGCTGCTTCTAATTGGGTCATTTCTTGTGTCCCATGAACTAGAGCAGTGGTTCCTGTGCCCACCCCTGCAGCAATTCCTATTCCCAAAAGGATGGCTAAAGTGAGGAAAACAGGTTCCTGGCAGAATCGGGTTGTATGCCCCACTATTTGAACTTTAAATGATACTGTGTCATGATAGAGCACTCTGGGAAACATCTGCATCATTACATTATTAATCATATCTGTTGACCATTTTATGAAAACATAAACAATGTTTAAGTATATAGAATTATACTGTTTTAGGTATGGAAAAGGCAAGGTACCTAAGATAGAATGAAAGATAGGGAAACAGTTATATTTAGTTGCAACCTGATTTAGAAGGCATTGCTTCTGTTGTAATCAATGAATCCCCTGAACCTCAAGTTTAGTTAGTTTCATAATTTTGTACCCAACATGTAAGGGAAGGGGCTCAGAAGTTCACAGTCTGCAGAATTTAACAAAAAGAAGATTTGGGTTGTTTTTTTTTTTCCCTCTGTTCTGGGCAAGTAACATTTTTAAGGACACCTAAGCTTTTTTCTTCTCTCTTTTTTTTTTCTACCTGCCAGCTGTTACCATGGAGCCCAGTTGGTAACTTCTTTATCTTAGAAATGTAGCCATCTCTTTGAAGCCCCAGCTCAAGGACAGGGGCCTTGTTCACATATTTTGTTAAAAACTAGTATGGGGGTGTCTAGCTTAGGAGTGTTGATTTTTCAAGCCAGTGCCCAAGTAGAACAGGCAACACGAAAACATGAAGTTTATCTACATTGAACTCTTTTATAGGGTCTCTTTTGCTGAAAGTCCTAAAGTTAGCCAGGTGAAAACTTCTGGAGAATTCAGTTCAGACTTTTCTGTGGGCCTGGTACAGAGGGGGAAGATGGGAAAGGCGGGGGGTAAGACCCGGTTGGTGGATCTGAGTATGAGGAAGGAGAGATATAAAAGAATAATAGGAAAGGGGTTTGTGATTTTCCTAGCAACAACAACTTGAGCAGTAGAACAGATAGTGCCAAGGGGAAGACCGAAGTGAGTATCCCAAAAAGCCTGTGAGGGCTTTTCAATTCTTAGTAAACTGTTTTCAGTGATGACAAAGCAACTTTAAAGGCCATTTTCATTACATCTTGGATAGGGGTCTGAGGGTTCTCCTCAGCTGGTTTGAGCTTTGGGTTAGCTGGTAAGAGGACCTGGTGGGACGGGGTGCAGGCACTGACAGGAGAAGAGAGGAGGCAGTGGGTGGAGGGGTGCCTCAGTGCCTGCTACCTCAGCAAGGGGGCAATGGTCTGAGAACCGGCGGAGGTTTGGGTTTTGGATCTAGTAATTGGAGGGGAGAAATCAGGTTGCTGAGGTGGGGGTGACAGCAGAAAGTCTGTAGCAGAAGGCTGAGGGTAAGAATCTATTGGAGAAGAATAGTTCAGGATGTGAGCAAAGGAGGGAAAAGGCTTCCACATAGGGGAATCTCCTTTCACTCTTTTGAGCACTTGCAGAAGTTAAAAAGGTCACACAGAATTTGAGGACCTAGAGGCCCCTCTGTGGGCCATCAGTTTTCTTTCTCTATTTGTTAATATGGTCAATGCTGTGTACTTAATTTGATGAGCAGTTGTTTTCCACCAGGCACCCCCTGTATGCTCACATCCCCATGACTTACAGAAGAAGTCAGCTTTTCCCCCACACAGCTATGGCTGTTTGTGGCTTTGATACTCTGCCTGGCAAACATAGTAATCTAGGCTAGCCAACCTGCATCTGGCTAGCGTGTCCCTATATCCATAATATTTGTTTCCATTATCTATGGTACAGAAGGTATTTAATGGAATTTTAGTGGGATCCTCTTCATCACGAATATCTCAATAGGAAAGACCTATAGCCAGCTGACAAATGTCTGGATGGAGAGAAGGCCCCCAGGTACCTAAGTGGGCTGTATGCAAGATAGACCATACTTTTTGTCTAGTAGAATTTGTGATCAGCAATCGCTGCTGAACAGGCTGATGAGGGTTAGGACTACTGGTGGCCAAGGGGAGAGTCTATAGCCATATCCGTATGGCGAATACAAAATTTGAAAGGGTTACCAGTCTTTTCCAGTTTCCAGCCAGAGTCTGGACAGGGCACAGGCTTGAGACTTGAGGCATGGATCCAGGAAGTGATTCCGTCTACTTTTACCGCTGTAGGTGTTATAAGTAGCACCTGGTATGGTTCTTTCCAGCGGGGTTCCAGGGATGACACCTGATGTCATCTTATGTAGATGAAGTCTCTTGATATTGATGTGGAGTCCCCTCGTCTGCAGGTTGGTAGGCAGTGACCAGGTGTTTCAACAGGTATCGCTGAGTTCTTTCGAGAACTTTTAGTCTGTCAAGCAAGGGGGTGTGGAAGGGATCGTTCGGTCTTAGAGTTGGGGTTAGGTCCCTTACTGGAGGAGGGACAACATTGAGAATTTCATAGGGGGTGAGGTTACACAAAGAAACAGAGGGAGAATTTCTTGCATGAAACAGTGCATAAGGCTGGAGCATAGTCCAATCTTTTATGCTGGTCTCTAAGCTTAATTTCTTTAAGGTCTCTTTAATGGTTCTATTTATTTTTTACCTGTACTGCGCTCTGGGGTCTACAAGCACAATGTAACTTCCAATTAATTTCTAGGGTCCTGGCTAACCCCTGACTTACCTGGGCCATGAACGCCGGTCCATTATCAGAACCTATTACTTTAGGCCGGCCGTATCTTGGAAAATATCTTTCAGGATATTCTTGACCATCATTTGCGCCGTTAATTTTTATTTTGTGGGAAAGGCTTAAATCCATCCTGAAAATGTATCTACAAAGACTAAGAGATATTTAAGTCCATACCATGCTGGCTTAATTTCAGTAAAGTCCACTTCTCAGAATTGTCCTGGTGTGGTTCCTCATAGGTACTTTCCTGCAGGAAGCTTGGAATGGTAAGCATTAACGAATTGACATATCCGACAGGCTTTTGTTACCTGTTCAGATATTTCCTTTCGCTGTGAGTTGGTTAATCGAAAACTCTGTTCTTGATCCTTCAGGAATGCCTGCAGTTTCTTTTAACCAAGGTGAGTGAGTTGATGTACATTTTTAAAGTAGTGTAGGGCTTTCTGTAATTGAAGGCTGGGCTCAGTGAAGTTGAGGAATTCAATGTCAGTGTCCTTAGATGTTATCAAAAGCTTGCTGGTGCTCAAAGGGTTCATTGGAATTGGGCATCCTCATTTAACAGCGGGTATAAAGGAGAAGCTAAGAAAACAAACCCAGGTATCCATACCTGCAAAAGCCAGCAGTCCCAAGAAACTCTCTTGAGTTGTCTCTTTTTAGATGGGGGTGGTATCTGCACAATGGTTTTTTTCTCGGCAGAGAGCCCTGAGAACAGCTTAATCAGACCTTATATACTTTTCTTGGAGTGGGCAGGGAGGGAAACTTATCGATGGGTCAGAGCAAGTGGGAGGTTTGGTACAAGCGGGTGAGGGAGTACAATCCTCAGTTTGGCAGTTGGGGACAGCACATTCTGGGAACAAAATTAGCAAACAGTTCTCCAGATTTCAACAGTGTTTTGTTAAGCATACAGAAAAACAGGAAGTGACAAGTGCCTATTTTATTAACCTTTCACCAAAGCGAAATAGAACGTGAGCTTGGATTACAAAAACAACCATGTCCAGGTTGCCTAATGCTCTCAAATGTCAATCCTATTGGTGACTACATATTTGTTTCTTCCAAAGATTATATATTCAACATCAACCATGTTGAAAATGTCTAATCCTATCACTCACTTTATACTTTGCCTGATTTCATGTCTCTATTGATATCTGCATTCTTGCATGTTTTCCCCCATTCATCATTGTGACTGACTCATCACATGTGCTGATATTTTGTTCACTCTCTACCCAAACTTGATTGCTAAAGAACTTTTGGTCTAAATCCTATACTCACTCTTTTTCCTGAACCTACCGACTATCTTCCTAATCCTACCGACTATCCCTTTTAGACAGGAAGTTCTCTTCTACCTTCAATCATCCAAGGTACAAGGTCCTATGCCATTGTATATTGATTTATCTCGGACATCTGTGCAGAACCTAATTCAATGCTAAGTATCCCAATCAAGGGCCCTTCTGGACTTCAAATCTTACCTTGATTTCTGTTTTCATAATTATTTTGAAAATTTAATAAAATAGTGTTTGCCAAGGAACTGACTTCATTCAGTTCCTGAAGGAATTGACCTACCTCACATCTTTGGTGATGGAACTCTCTTAACTTGGGTTCCAGGAAGACAGGAACACACAGCCAGTCCCAGTCCCAGTACCAGTGGGCTAACTTGTTTGGATTTACCAAGGACAGAGTGTGTCTTTTTTGGTACCTACTGATGTGAGGATGGTCAGATGCGAGGAGAGCCTTCCCTGAGAAAGCATGTAGTGGTCAGCGCAGGCTCCTGACAACTTTACAGAGTTTGACAAAAAGACAGATCTGAGACAGAACAGGCCACCTTGGGGGAACATAGTATGGCCCACCAGTCAGAGGAGACTCTGGATAGTCACAGACTTACTTGGGGGAAGGAGGTGCCTTTTTGAGTGTGGGTGTGAGTTTGTGGTTTTGTCTCATGTTCTGAGAATAGGTAGAAAAGGCAGTTTGCTTGGTTTGGAGTGGACTGTTTTTAGAAAGTCCTTTGACAAGGCGAGTGTTTCTGTGTCTGTGTATCCCACTGTGTCCGTGGTTGTAGACATTAGAAAAGAGAATGCATCAATGGATGTTTCCTGTCTAGTAGAAAGCTTCCCAGCATTCATCCTACCCATTATAGGAATGGACTGCCTTTTGTCTTATCGATGGGCAACACCTACTATCTTCCTAAGTTCCTGTTTTCTTCCTGAATTCTGGCCACTCGCCAGAATAGGCTCATGGTTTTGTTTCCAAAATATGTACCACTTCTAAATTCTGCGACATGGCCATGTAATGGATAGCTGAAGGGAATGGCAAGCATCTCAGAAAACTCAGATATCAGTGTGACCAGAAAAGTCTCAGTGGAGAAACCCTGCTTTGGGCCTTTTGCTTACATATTGTTCTGTTGCCCTGAATGTCAGGAAGGTCTTTGCCTCAGGCCACCACTTTGTGAAGCCTGAAAAAAACAGTTTTCAAATGGAAATGAATGGGCCTCACCAGTGGCCACGTGGCCACCCAGATCAATAACTTTGCTTAATTGCTTTGGAAAGGGATGTGTCTGAATCAGCCTCCTGGCCCTGTGTGAGGCAGTGGCTTAGATTCTCAGCACCTGATGACTCTAAAGAAAGATCCAATGTGTGCATCCAAAACCAAAATGGCAAAAAGATTAGTCATTGTGGATGAAGTCTCTTGCCTTTCTCTATTAGATTCCTGACCTCCATCAAGGGAGTATAGGGATTTTTTGGGTCAAATGAGTTCTTCCAATCCCTGCAGAGGTGCTTGTGTTTAATCATGACTCCAAATCAAATAAGGAATCAATACCTGACAGTCAGTAGGCCTCAAATTGTAGAAGAAGAGCAGTATTAATGGCAGAACTATGTGATCAATCCTGGTTCACTTCAAGGGTGTCCAGGCCACCCTGAGTTTAGGCAAATGAAGGGCAAGGGAGCTTATTTTGGATACTCTCTTGGGCTGTGCCATTTAAGGAAACCTCCATGCAGAGGTTATGATGAGTGACTACATGGAAGAAGAGGAGGACCATGTGGGATTGTTTGGTTCTAATTGTGGTCACTTGTGTGGCTGTTGGAAGAGATGACTGGGTTCATCTGCGCTAGAACACTGGTTTGATTCTCCTCAGAGACTGAGCTCTGTAACTGACCTCAGAGTAGTAATTGCTTTGGAAATGAATATGACTTAATCAGCCTCTTGGCCCTGTTTGAGGCTGTGGCTTAGATTATCAGCACCAGATGGATCTAAAAAAAGATCCCATGTGTGCATCCAAAACCAAAATGGCCAAAATAGCAGTCATTGTGGATGAAGTCTCTCGCCTTTCTCTGTAAGGTTCTGAAAGAATAAAAGAAATTGAAATTGAAATGTAAAGAACCAGGTTTCCTAAAGTTTCCAAGCTGCACTCAGCACCTGAAATTCCGGTGGCAGTTAAGAAAATTTCCAGATCTGCACATTAGGTGTGTGTTGAAATCTTCCCTGACCACCTAGGTACTTAACAACCCCTTCCCAGAAACCGTGCAGCTCACCACGTATACATCTCAGGGCTTCAACCAATCAGTTTAAATGTATACCCCTTCTTAGGGCTGATCAATCACCCCCTGCCCGACCTGTTCCCGCCAATGAATGTTCTAATCATGTTTTAGAGTTGTTATTTGATTTTCTCTTGGTATATGATGATTTGCTAAAGGAGGCTATGATGTATGTAAAGTCCCTGCCCTCTCTAAAGAATGTATATAAACTGTGCTCAAGTTGTTCTCGGGGCTCTTTGTTCTTTGCTCCTCTGAAGTGAGCCCTGAGCTCCAGCATGCTGGACCCCCAATAAACCCTTTAGAGTTGCATGAGAAAGCCTGTTGATGGTCTTTTCCTCCGATGTTCACCCCACCTTTTCATCTGGAGGCCCCAGGTGAGATATTTGGCGTGGCGGATGAAAGACCCCAAGGGACTTCTCTCAGGGTAAGTAAGGCGCCTCTTTCTGGTTTCGGGTTTCAGGTTAGGGCTTGGCAAAGTGGCTGTCGGTGAAGAGCATTAGCTCTCTCTGATAGTGGCTGACAGACGTGTCACAGAGCTGCAGGCCACGTCCCTGTGGGACACTCCAGGGGACGAGGGAAATCAAGGAATAGTAGTTTCCTCAACTCGGTTATATTTTGCTTCAGAATTCGGTTTGCCAGCCCATCAGGTTTTGCCGGCTACTCAATTTTGTTCATTGTCCTGAACTCATGTTGAGTTTATTGTCTGTCTTTATTGTCTAACACATCAGGTTTTGCCAGTTACTCAGTTCTAATCTTTGTCTTGGACACACGTTAAACGTTTACTGTTTGTCTTTGTCTGTGTTGCGATTGTGTCTTCACTGTCTCTCTTTGAGTAACTCCCATTATGGGACAAATCACTTCCACGGTTCTGTCCCTGACCGTTGATCATTGGACTGATGTCCGCTCAAGGGCCCAGAATCTTTATTTTTCAGTAAAATGCCGGACCTTGCAGACTCTCTGTGCTTCAGAATGGCCCATTCTCAAAGTCGGGTGGCCCCCAGAAGGATCCTTCCGCTTCCCTCTAATCCGAAAATCAGAGATATTGTCTTTCAGCCGGGACCACGTGGCCACCCAGATCAATAGCCATATACCCCTTCCACAGGATCCTATCATTCAAACCTTCCGCTCCCTCCGCTTCCCTCCATTCTCCCTGAGTCACAAGACTGGACACTCCTCCCCCTCCTTATCCTCTACCCTGGCTCCCCAACACCGAACACGTTCCAGATGATCCTCCTGCCGCTGACACAGCCTCTCCGCCACTAGAGGCAATTGGGCCAGTACCAAGCCCTCCAGGGAACTTCGCAGCAGCAGCAGCAGCAGCCCCTCCTCCTCTGGTGGAAGCTGGGCCATCTAAAGGAACCCGCCAGTGACAGATAATAAAAAACTCAGAAACCCCTGTGATGCTCCCTCTCCATCCCTATGGGCCGATGAACCGACCAAACTGCGACCCCAACACCATTGAAGTTAGGTAGCATCTGTCCACTTATCACCGGCCTCTAATAGCGGGTCTCTGAGTGGCCGCCAGAAGGCCGACTAATTTGGCCATGGTAAGAGAGATTATCCAAAGGCCTAATGAGTCTCCCTCTATGATTTTGGAGAGAATTATGGAAGCATTTAGAAAATATACTCCTTTTGATTCTCAGACAGAGTACGAAAAGACATCTGTTGCAATGGCCTTTATCCAGCAGGCTGCCCTAGATATTAAGAGAAAGTTGCAACGTCTAGATGGATTACAAGATATGACCTTAAGAGATTTAGTCAGAGAAGCTGAGAAAATATATTATAAGAAAGAAACTGAGGAGGAATGGGAACAGAGGAGACAGAAGGAAAGGGAACAAAAGTAGGATGAAAGGAGCAAAAGGCAGACTAAAGCACTGGCTAAGGTTCTGGTCAGAGCAGTAAATAGGCCAGAAGTTAAAAAGCACGGAGATAGGAAGGGATACATGGGCCCATGCCAAAGGCTGTCCCTGGCCTCAGGTCAGTGTGCCTACTGTAAAGAAAAAGGACACTGGGCCAAAGAGTGCCCCCAAAAAAAGCAGAGATGCCAGACCGCCGTGCTGACTCTAGAACAGGACTAGGGAAGTCGGGACTCGGATCTCCTCCGCAAGCTCAGGGTAACATTTTAAGTGGAGGAAACCCCATTGAACTTTGAAGTGAAAACAGGACCAGTATACTCAACCTTTAAGACCCCACTGGGCCCCCTATCAAATAAATGGTCGCTTGTTCAAGGGGCTAATGACAGTAGATAATGAGCTTGGACAACTAAGAGGACAATGGACCTAGGAAATGGAAAAGTCCACCACTCTTTTCTAGTAATCCCAGAATGCCAGGCCCCGTTGATGGGCAGGGATCTGCTTACAAAACTCGGGGCTAGAATAACCTTTAACCCTGATGGTCCCCAAGTGGTGTTTCTAAAGGCTTCAGTAAAAACTCCCATAGTCACGGCTTTGACTATGTCCGTAGAAGATGAACATCAACTCTTCGCGCGCCATAGAACTGATCAAACAGGAAAACTATCCCAGAAATTGATAAAAGATTATCCTAATGCCTGGGCAGAAACTGCTGGGTTAGGTCTAGCCATAAAAAAACCTCCAATAGTAGTAGAATTAAAAGCCTCTACCTCTCCAATCAGTGTTAAACAATATCCTCTAATCAAAGAAGCTAAGGATGGGATAAGGCCCAATATTCAGAAATACCTGGCTCTTGGGGTCCTAAGGCCCTGTCAATCGGCCTAGAATACCCCCCTGCTACCAGTAAGAAAGCCAGTAACTGGGGACTACCGTCCTGTTCAAGACCTAAAAGAGATCAAAAACAGACTGCAGGACATTCACCCCACGGTACCCAATCCACATAATTTGCTTAGCACTCTGAATCCGGAGAGGTAATGGTACACTATGCTGGACTTAAAAGATGCTTACTTCTGCTTGCCACTACATAAGGACAGTCAGTTGCTGTTTGCTTTCGAGTGGATAGACCCAGAAACAGGAACATCTGGCCAACAAACCTGGATTAGACTCCCACAGGGGTTCAAAAACTTCCCCACTTGAACTCTGGTGTGATTTCCCTTAGAAAATGAGTTCTGGTAATGAACTCAGAGAAGTATTGCCATAAATTTTGTTGGGATTTTAGGAGGCCATGCATGAGAGTCGCCCTTGGAAACTGAGATCTAGGCCCAGTGTGGCTTTCCACAGAGCACTGGGTATCTCAGCCAGAATATCACATGATTTTATTCTGAAAGACTTGGCAGCCATAGTTGAGATTCAAAACACACATATACTTCACATTGTAGACCTCAATCCAACTAGCTTCATGTGACCTTTTGGGCACTCTTTGGGACGCCTTGCCTGTGAGAGTTATCCACAGCTTTCATTGAAATGAGCTTCCTCAAAATTTAATGGTGTGGTGGGTCAGGGTCTGCAGGAGAATACATCAACCAGGCTTCTATCTCACATAGCTTGCCCCCTTGACAATTGCAACCTGATTCTGAACATTGCCCTGAAACCTCTCCATATAACAAGATGCTTTTATATGAAGAGATCAAACATATAAGGGATTACGGGCTGCAGCACGTCAGTCACAAGCCATTTGGAAGCAATGGCAGATCCACATGGCCCCACCACAAATGTTTTATCACAAACCTGCACACCACAGCTCGTGCCCTCAATTGAGCAGTCTACAACTTACTGGCATCTCTGTTCTACACCCTTTTCATGAAACCCAGTAAATCAAGGCATTATCTGGTACACTCATGATCAGCAACAGGGCATACAAAGGTTCTCCAGTGCCACCTGGTCATTAGAATTTCAAAAATTTCATGGTATTTATCTATCCATTTTTCAAGGTTGAAGTTGGAAGCACTGTATGTTTCAATTTATTCAGGAACCATTAAATGGTGAGGAACCTTATTTCAGTGAAATCTCTGGAGGACACTCACATGAATGTCTTCCCAAAGAGTAGCCAAAAGGTCACATGAAGCCAGGCCCATTGAGGTCTACAATGTGAGGTCTATGTGTCTTTTGACTCTCAACTATGGCTGCCAAGTCTTTCAGAATAAAATCATGTGATATCCTAGCTGAGATACCTAGTGCTCTGTGGAAAGCCACCCTGGGCCTAGATCTCAGTTTCCAAGGGCGACTCTCATGCGTGGCCTCCTTAAAATCATAACACAGTTCATGGCAATACTTCTCTGAGGTCAGTTCCAGAACTCAGTCTCTAAGGGGAAACACACCAGAGTTCCAGCCCAGGTTTACCTACACCTCTCTTCCAACCCTCACACAAATGACCACAATTAAAACCAAAACACTCCCACATCACCCTCATCTTATTCCATATAGACACTCATCTTAACTTCAAGCTGTAGGTTTCCATGAGGGATGCAGCCCAAAACAGTGTCCACAATAAGCTCCCTTGCCCTTCATTGGCCTAAGTCAGGGTGGCCTGGACACCCTTCATGTGAACCAGGAGTGATCAAATACGTGTGCCGTTAATACTGCTCTGCTTCTCCAATTTGATGCCTTCTGACTGTGAGGTTTAGATTCTTTATGTGAATTGGAGCCCAGAGAAAACACAAGCACCTCTAGGCTAGCCTCTGCAGGGCATTGAAGAACTCATTTGACCCAAAGGATACGGATTCTCACTTGATGGAGGTAAGGAACCTTACAGTGGAAGGTGAGAGAGTTCATCCACAATAACTGCTATTTTGGCCATTTTGGTTTTGGATGCACACATGGGATCTTTCTTTACATCCATCAGGTGCTGACAATGTAAGCCACAGCCTCACATAGGGCCAAGAGGCTGATTCAGACACACCCCTTTCCAAAGCAATTAAGCAGAGAGCCACAGGTGAGGCCTATTCATTTCCATTTGAAAAATATTTTCTTCAGGCTTCACAGAGGTGTTGCCTGAGGCATCAACCTTCCTGACTTACTGGGGAACAGAACAAAAGGTAAGCAAAAGGCCTAAAGCATGGTTTCTCCACTGAGACTTTACTGGTCACACTGATATCTGAGTTTTATAAGATGCTCGCCATTTCCTTCAGCTATCCAGTACATGTCCATGTCAAAGAGCTTGGAGGTGGTACATATCTTGGACACCAAACCATGAGCCTACTCTTGAGAGTGGCCAGAATTTAGGAAGAAAACCGGAAGTATGGTCTATCTTGCATACATCTCCCTTAAGGACCTGATGACCATCTCTCCACCCAGACATTTCTCAGCTGGCTATAAGTCTTATCTATTGGGATATCCCTGATGAAGAGGATTACACTAAAATTCCATTAAATCCCTTCCATACATAGATAATGGAAACAAACATTATGTTTGTAGGGACACGTGAGCCACAGGCAGGTTGGTTAGCCTAGATTACTATGTTTGCCTGGCGGACTGTGAAAGCCATAAACAGTCACAGCTGTGTGGGGGAAAGCCGACTTCTTCTGTAAGTCATGGGGATGTCAGCATACAGGGACTTCCAGATGGAACCCAAACTCCTCATCAAATTTTGTACACAATATTGGCATTATTACCAATTAGATAACCAAACCTGATGGCCCACAGAGGGGTCTCTAGATCCTCAAATTATGTGTGACCTTTTTAACTTCTACAAGTGCTCAAAAGGGTGAAAGGAGATTCCCCTATGTGGAGGCTTTTTCCCTCCTTTGCTCACATCCTGAACTATGCTTCTCCAATAGATGCTCACCCTCAGCCTTCTACTCCAGACTCTCTGCTGTCACTCCCACATCAGCAACTTGATTTCTCCCCTACAATTAATAGATCAAAAACCCAAACCTCCGCTGGATCTCAGACCACTGCCCCCTTCCTGAGGTAGCAGCTACTGAGGTACCCCTCCACTCACTCACTCCTCTCTTTTCTTGTCAGTGGCCGCACTGGGTCCCAACAGGTCCTCTTACCAGCTAAACAAAATCTCAAACCAGCTGAGGAGAACCCACATACCAGTATCCAAGATGTAATGAAAATGGCCTTTAATGTTGCTTTGTCATCACTGAAAACGGTTACTAAAAATTTAAAGTCCCTCACAGGCTTTTTGGTATACTCACTCCCGTTTCCCCCTCTGTTCTACATGTTCTACTGCTCATGTTTTTGTTGCTAGGAAAATCCCAAAACCCTTGCCCATTATTCTTCTACATCTCTCCTTCCTCATTCTCAGATCGAAGGAGCTGCTCTCAGCCCTGCTTCCCTGTCTTCCTCCTCTGTACCAGGCCCATGGAAAAGTCGAGCAGTATTAACGGCAGGCCTATTTGATCACTCTTGGTTCACAGGAATGGTGTCCAGGCCACACTGACTTCAGACGAATGAGGGGGAAGGGAGCTTATTTTGGACACCAACTTGGGCTGCACCCTTCATGGTAACCTCCAGTAAGAGGTTATGATATGGAAGAAGATTTGGGCCATGTGGCAGTATTTTGGTTTTAATTTTGGTCATTTGTTTGGTGGTTGGAAGAGATGACTGGGTCCACCTGGGCTTGTTCTCTGGTGTGATTCCCCTTAGAGACTGAGTTCTGGAACTGACCTCAGAGAAGTATTGCCATGAATTGTGTTGGGATTCTAAGAGGCCACACATGAGAGTCGCCTTGGAAACTGAGATCTACGCCCAGGGTGGATTTGCACAGAGCACTGGGAATCTCAGCCAGTATATCATATGATTTTATTCTTAAGGACTTGGCAGCCATAGGTGAGAGTCAATACACACATGGAGCTCACATTGTAGACCTCAATGTGCCTGGATTCATGTGACCATTTGGGCACTCTTTGGGAAGCCTTGCCTGTGATAGTTCTGCAGAATTTTCATTGAAACGAGCTTCCTCACCATTTAATGGTTCCTGAATTAATTGAAACCCACAGAGCCTCCAACTGTATTATTGAAAAATGGCTAGATAAATACCAGGGAATTTTTGAATTTCCCATGACCAGGTGGCACTGGAGAACCTGTGGATGTCCTGTTGCTAATCAAGAGTATACCAGACAGTGCCTTGACTGACTGGGTTTCATGAAAATGGTGTAGAAAAGAGATTCCAGTAACTTGGAACCTGCTGAGTAGTGGGCCTAGAGCAGTGGTGTGCAGGTGTGTAATAAAACATCTGTGGCGGGGCCATGTGGATCTTCCATTGGCTTCTGAATGGCTTGTGACTGACATGGTGCAGCCAGGAGTCCCTTATATGTAAAGACATCTTGTTATATTGAGAAGTTTCAGGGCAATGTCCAGAATCAGGTGGCTATGGTCAAGGGGGCAATGTCTGTGGGATAGAAGCCTGTTGGTGCATTCTCCTGCAGACCCTGACCCACCACACGTGACAGAACTCCCTCCAGCACCGTGTCCCAGTTGAACTCCTTGTATTTTGTTAAACAAATAACAAACTCCCTATGCAGCAGCAAGAAAGACAATGAAAATTGGAGGATGACCAAAGGGCTTCACAGTCCACACGGGGAGACACTTTTCCCCAATGGCCATAGTTTAACTACAAAAATAGAACTCATCACTGATGCACCATGTTCATTGGAAAATAAGAAAACAAGTCCTCCAGGTCACATAGATGCAGATCCAGCTCTGATGGTCTCACTACAAAGGAAGCTAAAGCTCCTGACAACAACATATATTTCAAGGACCCATCCTCAGAGGCAGTTACTCAAGAAGTCTTTAGGCCAGCAGAGCTCCATGTTTGTGGAGAGTTTACCCTGTCCCTTACTTTTTGAAACTCATCTACCACCTCCAAGTTTGTGAATTCCTGAGCATTTTCCATTCCAGATATGTATTCACAGATTTTCTAACACTTCCCCTCTCATTGTGTCTTACTTGGGCCCAAGGTAATGTTAAGGCTTTGTTCTGGATGAAAGTGAGAAGATGTTTGTGTAGCACATATTTGCATACTCATAGATTCATTTTCCTATTTTCCATTGAAATACAGAATCCCTGACAGGAACATATACCCTACTAGACTCTGACTAATAATCCTAAAATGATGTAGAAAAATAACCCAAGCAGAATAGAAATACAAGCAGTTCAGAGGATGCATGCTGTATAGTTGGACTTGCCTTTTGCATGATAAACGGTAGGTGTTAAATATGTAGACAATTTTTAATTGAAATAGTTCTCCATGTGTTTTTAAAGTAAACAAATATGTGAATTCCTGTCTCCCTTGCTTTGTAGCCAATTCAACACATGTATTTTTATATGCACATATAGATTCCTACATGGTATCACATGCACAATTTGTGAGGTGGCTGATGGAAGATACAACTTATGAGAAGAGATCACTCCTCCTAAACGCAGTTGGAACTGAAAATACAACCTATGGGTGAGCTTCCTAGTATTACAATATTATACATAAATCCATGTTCAGTAAAATGAATATTTTTGCATCTGTGGATGATATATATTTCATAATGAATTTCGATTTGCATATATTTCTACCTTTTAATATCTGTGGGGTTCTTTTGTATATATGTGTGTGTGTGTGTGTATATATATATATATATATATATATATATATATATATATATATATATATTTTTTTTTTTTTTTTTTTTTCCAGATTTTTCAAAATATGAAATATATATGTCTTATTTTACACTCCCTAAATTCACTCATATTCATGTATGTGGATTTATAATCAACTTTTCACAAGATTATTCTCAGAATTATTCATCCACCTGAAATACATATTTATTTTCTAGTACTGAAAACTAACTTCAGTGAATGGTGCATACAAATCCTAATTATTCTACAGTAACTGACCCTGTTTAACATCAATCCAAGTAGATTACTATGGGACATGATGTATGTTTTGACGTTCATTTTCATTCAAAGCTGGTACATTACTATTTCTTCAGGTTATGCATATCATCGGATATGTATTTCATTCACAAGTTAGCAAAATTATTTGCATTTGTTTCACTTTCAATCACTTCCTATTCAGAACACATGAATTCCTCTATGTTTGTTGACTGGTATTTTTATGAGACTTCTTTCCAAACACAATATTTTCCAAATCCATAATCAGTTTTGAAGCAAAACTCACACACCCTTCATGAGAAAACATAACTCTAATATTACCATTAGATGTATAACTCGTTGGAATGAATGATTGTATATCAATATAAGATTTCTTATATATTTTAAGATATCAATTCAATCCATTATTTAAAGTGGAACTAGTTATATTATTTATTCACTGTATGGTGTATTCATACATTATCTCTATATTCATAGACAATGTGTACACCTCTCTGTACCCCCAATACTAATTTATTCATCTTCAAAATATGGCCCTCAGAAAAGGTGGAAGAAATACTCATGTCTCCTGATCTACATATACATTTTATCAGAGTAATATTCTGGACACAAAATACAAAGGTCACACTTATGATTGTACCAAAGCCTAAATGGAAAGTGAGAAAGGATTACTACAATCATCCATGTGATGTTGCCTAATGCTCTCAAATGTCAGTCCTATTGGTGAGTACATTTTTGTTTCTTCCTAAGATTGTGTATTCAAACTCAACCCTGTTGAAAATGTCTAATCCTCTCACTGACTTTATACTTAGCCTGATTTCATAATGTCTCTATTGATATCTGCTTTCCTACATATTTTCCCCTGTTCATCATTGTGACTGACTCTTAACTTGTGTTGACATTTACATTCACTGTCTAACCAAAACCGTATTGCTAAAGAACTTTTTTTCCAAATTCTATATTCACTCTTCTTCCTAATCCTTCCGACTATCAGTTTTTGAATGGATGTTCTCTTCTATATTCCATCATCCAAGTAAAGGTCGTGCGAGCATCGGAGGAAGACACTACCAAGAGAATACATCATGCAACAGCAAAGGGTTTATTTGGGGTCCAACATGGTGGGGCTCAGAGCTCACTTAATTAGAGCAGAGAGCCCTGAGAAGAGCTTATGCAGAGTTTATATACTTTTCTTGGAGAGGGCAGAAAGGGAAGTTTATTGATGGTTCAGGGTGAGTGGGTGGTTTGCATTCAACCGGGTGAGGGGGTACATTCTGCAGTTTGGCCGTTGGGGACAGCACATTCTGGGACAAGATTAGAAAACATTTCTCAACATTTCAACAGTGTTTTGTTAAGTGTACAGAAAAACAGGAAGTGACAAGTATATATTTTATTGACCTTTCATTCCCCACTTCTTCTGGCAACTTTTAATCATAAAAATGATCATTGGGGGATGTCACATTCTATGTTTGCTAGTGGGGTATTACCATAAGTTTAACTTGTCCAATTTGAGCTTGGAGAAAATAAATTACATGGTTGAGGAAACAGGGTTTTATAGTTAGCAATAATATGAGGATTATTATTGGACGGGCCAGAGTTGATAAAAACGTAGTTAACCAGGGGGACTGTGTAAACCAAGACTCAAACCACCATTTTTGGGCCTCTCTCTCTCCTTGACTCTCTTCAAGGCATCTTTTTAATTTACTCATAGATTATTTTACAACTCCATTATGGTGGACATTAAAAAAACATTCTTCCCTCAATGCAGCACAAAGGCCCCCTTCTCTAGTGAAAAAGAGATCCAACCCTCTACTGTTCTGTAAAACAACTTCAGAGAGAAAGGTTAAAGATTCCTGCAAAGCTGTGATGGAGGTTACTAATATCTTTAAGTTTTTATATATTCCTGCTCCTAATTGGGTCATTTGTTGTGTCCCATGGACCACGGCAGTGGTTCCTCTGCCCAACCCTGAAGCAACTCCTATTTGCAATGGAATGGCTAAGGTGAGGGATATATGTTTTCAGAGGAACCGGATTGTATGCCCCCCTATTTGAACTTCAAATGAATCTGCGTCATGATAGAGCACTCTGGGAAACATCCGCACCATTACACATTTAATCACATCTGTTGACAATTTCATTAAAACACAAACAATGTTTAAGTATATAGAATTAAACTGTTGTAGGGACGGACAAGGCAAGGCACCAAAGATAGCACCAAAGACAGGGAAACAGTCTTATTTGGTTGCAACCAGATTCAGAGGGCATTGCTTCTGTTGTAATCAATTAATCCCATGAAACCTAAGTTTATGTAGTTTCAGAATTTTGTACCCAACATGAAAGGGAAGGGGCTCAGAAGTTCATAGTCTTCAGAAGTTCACAAAAGGCAGTTTTTGTTTCTGTTTTTTCCTTAGGTCTGGGCAAGTTAAATTTTCAAGAACACCTGGGAGGGGGAGACCTTTTTCTTCCCTTTCTTTTTTCCCCCTGCCAGCTTTTTCCATGGAGCCCAGTTTGTAACTTATTTATCTTAGAAATGTAGCAATGTCTGTGAAGCCCCAGATCAAGGCCAGGAGCCTTGTTCACATATTTTGTGAAAAACTAGTGAGGGTGTGTCTAGCTCAGGAGTGCTGATTTTTTAGCCAGTTGCCAAGTAGACCAGGTCAACACAAAAAGAGAAAGTTTATGTACACTGAATTCTTTTATAGCGACTCTTTTCCTGAAAGTCCCATAGGCAGCCATGGTGAAGACTTCTGGAGAAGGTCAGACTGTGAGGTGGAGATTCTTTATGTGAATTGGAGTCATGAGAATACCCAAGCATAAATGGGCTAGCCTCTTCCGGGATTTGAAGAACCCATTTGACCCAAAGGGTCCCTATTCTCACTTGATGGAGGTCAGGAACCTTTCTGAAGAAGGCTAAGACTTCATCCACAATGACAGCAATTTTGGTCATTTTGGTTTTGGATGCACACTTTGGATCTTTCTTAAGATCCATCAAGTGCTGTGAATCTAAGCCACAGCCTCACACAGGGTCAAGAGGCTGATTCAGACACATCCCTTTCCAAAGCAATTAAGCATAGAGACAAAGGTGATGCCCACTCATTTCCATTTGAAAAGTGTTTCTTCATGGTTCACAAAGGGTGTGCCTGAGGCAAGAGACTTTCCTGACATTCAGGTCAACATATCAGTAGGTAAGCAAAAGGCCCAAAGCAGGGTTTCTCCCTGAGACTTGTGTGGTCACACTGATATCTGAGTTTTCTGACATGCTGGACATTCCCTTCAGCTATCCAGTACATGGCCATGTCACAGAGCTTGGAGGTGGTACACATCTTGGACACAATACCATGAGCCTATTTTGGAGAGTGGCTAGAATTTATGAAGAAAACCAGAACATAGAAAGATAGCAGGTGTTGCCCAAAGATAAGGCAAGCTGCAGTCCATTGATAAATTACGCAGGATGAATGCTGGGAAGTGTTCTACAAGACAGGACACATTCATTGAAGCATTTCCTTTTCTAATATCTACAACCACAGACACAGTGGGATATTCAACTGTGTGAAGTTGTCAGGAGCCAGTATTGAGCCACTAACTGCTTTCTCAGGAAATCCCCTCTTCTGAGCTATCCTGGCATTTGGCCATTCTCACATCGGTAGGTGCCAAGAAAGACTGACTCTGTTCTTGGTAAATCCAAACAAGTGAGAACACTGGTACTGGGACTGGGACTGTCTCTGTGTTCCTGGCTTCCTGGATTTCACGTTCAGAGATTTCTATCACCAAGGGAGTGAGGTGAAGTCACTTCCTTCAGAAACTGAATGAGGACACACTGCCTTGGCAACCAATTTGTCCTAACAGTTGCTTCCAGAGTCCCATGGAGGCTGCCCATATTTCCTGTGACACTTTCACAAGTTAGAATGATATATTAACCATAGGCACCCAAATAGAGCTCTCCACACAGGCCTGATTTGGCCCATCTTCTTTACATTAAGAAGAGAGAGGCAGATTCAGACACAACTCTTCATCCTGACCAAGTTGTTTGCCATGGAAGAAGACTTTTGCTCACTCAGGTCCTTCATCGCTGACTATATCTTGTGCAGAGATCATTTCTGCATGGACTTTTGAGGTTCTCAGCAAGTCAAAGATCCCATACATTCCTGTATTGTAAGACCAACCCTGTTCATGCTCTTCTGTAAAGTTAGGTTGAGGGAACAGTGTATGGTTTGGATTAATAACATTTTCAATTTGGGTTAGGAATCATTCTACTGGATGAAAAATGGTATTGGGAACTGCGATATGTATAAGACTATAGAGGTGAAATATATGTATGAAAACATAAATCCAAGTATTATTTGATGCCCAGAGGGCATTGGGCCCTTGATTGGGATACTTAGCTTTGAATTATGTTCTGCACAGATGTCTCAGATAAATCCATATACAATGGCATAGGACCATGTACCATGGTCCTATATACAAATAGGTCCATATATACACTCATCATAAACTCTGGCTGGAGTTTTCGATGAGGGGCGCAGCCCTAGACAGTGTACAAATGAGCTACCTTGCCCCTCATTTGCCTGATGTCAGGGTGGAATGGGCACCCTTCCTGTGAACCAGGAGTGATCAAATAGGCCTACCGTTAATAATACTCTGCTTCATCAATTTGAGGCGTTCGGATTGTGGTGTTTAGATTCTTTATGTGAATTGGAGTGATGATAAAAGCCAAGCACCTATGGGCTAGCC
This sequence comes from Callospermophilus lateralis, assembly GCF_048772815.1. Lineage (NCBI taxonomy): Eukaryota > Metazoa > Chordata > Mammalia > Rodentia > Sciuridae > Callospermophilus > Callospermophilus lateralis. The sequence goes on along the minus strand of NW_027514354.1, from coordinate 531,527 downwards.
TCTGCAGAGCTATGGAAAACTCATTTGACCCAATGTATCCCTATTCTCTCTTGATGGAGGTCAGGAACCTTACTGAAGAAGGCTAGAGACTTCATCCACAATGACAGCAATTTTGGCCATTTTGGTTTTGGATGCACACATGGGATCTTTCTTTAGATCCATCAGGTGCTGAGAATCTAACCCACTGCCTCACACAGGACCAAGAGGCTGATTCAGACACATCCCTTTTTAAAGCAATTAAGCAAAGAGCCACAGGTGATGCCCATTTATTTCCATTTGAAAACTGTTTTCTTTAGGCTTCAAAAAAGTTTGGCCTGAAGAAAAGACCTTCCTGACATTCAGGGAAACGGAACTATATGTAAGCAAAAGGCCCAAAGCAGGGTTTCTCAACTGAGTCATTTCTGGTCACACTGATATCTGAGTTTTCTGACATGCTGGCCATTCCCTTCAGCTATCCAGAACATGGCCATGTCACTGAGCTTGGAGGTGGTACAAAACCATGAGCCTATTCTGGAGATTGGCCAGAATTCAGGAAGAAAACAGGAACTTAGGAACATATTAGGTGTTGCTCATCCCTAAGGCAAGCCACAGTCCATTCATAAATTGGGCAGGATGAATGCTGGGAAGCATTCTACTAAACAGGGCACATCCATTGATGCATTCTCTTTTCTACTGTCTACATCAATGGACACAATGGGATACACAGACATGGAAAAACTCACCTTTTCAAATGACTTACTAGATCAGCCCACTCCAAAACAAACAAACCTCCTTTTCTAATTATTCTCAGAACATGAGAAAAAACTACAAACTCACACCCACACCCACAAAGGCATCTCCTTCCCCAAAGTAGGTCTGTGACTGTCCGGAATGTCCTCTGACTGGTGAGCCATACAATGTTACCCCAAAATGGCCTGTCCTGTCTCAGATCTGATCTCGTTGGCCAACTCTGTCAGGATCCAGCAGTGAGCCACATCCTGCTTTCTCAGGAAAGGTCCCTTTTCAGAGCTCTCCTGGCTTTTAGCCATCCTCACATCAGTAGGTACCAAGAAAGACTGACTCTGTCGTTGGTAAATCCAAATAAGTGAGCCCACGTGGACTGGGACTGGGACTTGCTCTGTTTGCTTGGCTTCCAGGATCCCATGTTCAGAGAGTTCCATCACCAAGGAAGTTAGGTAGGTTACTTCCATCAGGAACTGTATTAGGTCACTGCCTTGGCAACCACTTTGCCCTAACAGTTGCTTCCAAGGTTCGCATGAAATGGAGGCTGCCCCTACTTCCTGTGACACTTTCACAAGTTAGAATGGTATATCAACCATTGTCCCCCAGGAACAGCTCTCTACACAGACCTGGTTTAGTCCATCTTCTCTACAATAAAAAGATAGATGTTGATTCAGACATATCCCTTCATCCTGACCAGGTTGTTTGCCTTGAAAGATGACTTTTTCTCTCTCGGGTCCTTCCCAGCAGCCTACATCTTCTACAGGGATAAATTCTGCAGGGAACTTTGAGGTTCTCAGTAGATGGAATATGCCCTCCATTCCTGTATTATAAGACCAACTCTGTACCTCCTCTTCTGTAAAGTTAGATTGAGGAAAGAGGTATGGTTAGGGTTAATAACATGTACAATTTGGGTTAGGAATCATTCTTCGGGATGAATAATGTTATTCTGACCTGTGATATTTATTAGAATAAATAGGTGAAATATAAGTAGGTAAACAGAAATCTAGGTAAGCTTTGGAGACCAGAAGGGAATGGGGCCCTTGATTGGGATACTTAGCTTTGAATTATGTTCTGCAAAAATGTCTCCAATAAATCGATATACAATGGCATAGGTCCTTGTACCTTGGATGATTGAATGTAGAAGAGAACATCCAGTAAAAAATAGATAGTCAATATGATTAGGAAGATACTCAATAGGTTTAGAAAGAAGAATGAGGATAGGATTTGTACCAAAAGTTCTTTAGCAATAGGGTTTCAGTTAGAGAGTGAATGTAAATGTTAGCACATGTGAAGAATCTGTCACAATGTTGAACTGGGGAAAATATGTAGGAAAGCAGATATCAATAGAGATTTTAGGATATCAGGCCAATTATAAAGTGAGTGATAGGATTAGACATTTTCAACAGCCTTGAGGTTGAATATATAATCTTAGGAAGAAAGAAATATGTAGTCACCAATAGGATTGACATTTGAGAGCAATAGATGTTTTTCATAATCCATGCTCACTTTCCATTTAGGCTTTGGTAAAAACATAAGTTTGATCTTTGTAGTTTTGTCCAGAATATTACTGTGATAAAATGTATATGTAGATCAGGTGACATGAGTATTTCTTCCACCATTTCTGGGTGCAATATTTTGAAGACATATAAATTAGTATTGGGGATACAAAGAGGTGTACTTTTGTCTATCAATATAGAGATAATGCATGAATAGACCATACTGTGAATAAATAATATAAGTACTTCCAACTTTAAATAAAGGATTGAATTGATATCTGAAAATATACAGAAAATCTTATATTGATATACAATCATTCATTCCAACCCGTTATACATCTAATGGTAATATTAGGGTAATGGTTTATCATGAAGAGTGTGTGAGTTTTGCTTCAAAATGATTAGAGAAATCGAAAATAATGTCTTTGGAAAGAAGTCTCATGAAAAGTCCAGCCAGGAAACCTGGAGGAATACATGTGTTCTGAAGCAGGAAGTGATTGATAGAGAGACAAATGCCTATAAATTTGTGAACTTGTGGATAAATATATATCCTATTATGTGCATAAACTGAAGAAATAGTAATGTACCAGTGTTGAATAAAAATGAACGTCAAAATAAACATTTTGTATCATAGGAATCTACTTACATTGATGTTAAACTGGGTAAGTTACTGTAGAAATATTAGGATTTGTATGCACCATTCACCGAAGTTAGTTTTCAGTACTAGGAAAAAAATATGTATTTCAGGTGGATGCATATTTCTGATAATAATCATGTAAAAGTTGATTGTAAATCCAAATACATGAACATGAATGAATTTAGGGAGTGTATAATAAGACACATATATTTCATATTTTGAAATATCTGGAGATTATATATATATATATATATATATATATATATATATATATATATACACAAAACACCCACACAGACATTAAAAAGTAGCAATATATATGCCAATTAAAATTCATCATTAAATATATATAATCCACAGACCCAAGCTATTTATTTTACTAAACATAGATTTATTTATAATTTTGTTAAACTAGGAACCTCACCCATAGATTGAATTTTCAGTTCCAACTGTGTTTAGGAGGAGTGATCTCTTCTCACAATTTGTATCTGGCAAGTCAGCTACCTCACAAGAATGTATGTGTGATAATAGGTAGGATTCTGTATGTGCATGCAAAAATACATGTGCTGAATAGGCTACAGAGAAAGCAAGAAAGGAATTCACATATTTGTTAACTTTAAAAACACATGGTGAACTATTTCAATTAAAAATTGACTAGATTTATAACACCAACCCTTTATCATGCAAAATGAAAGTCCAACTATACACCATGCCTCCTCTGAACTGCTTGTATTTCTATTCTGTTTGGGTTATGTTTCTCCATCATATTAGGATTAGTAGTCAGAGTCTAGTAGGGTATGGGTTAGTGTCAGGGTTTCAGTATTTTGAATGGAAAATTAGATAAGGAATCCAATGTGTATGCAAATATGTGCTATACAAAAATCTTCCCACTCTCATCCAGAACGATGACTTGACATTGCCTTCCCCCCAAGTAAGACACAATTAGAAGAGAAGAGTTAGAAAATCTGTGAATACATATCTGGAAAATCCTCAGGAGTTTACAAACTTGGAGGTGGAAGAGGAGTTTCCAAAAGTAAGGGACAGGGTTGATAGACCCAACCTGATCTTTTATTAAAATTGGGAGCCATCTTGCCACAAAGCGATGAAAAGCTAATTTTCGGTTTACTATAAATTACTGCAATTTTTGAACCCATTTGGAATGTCTGCCCGTGCCTTTAACTCACCCATGCCTATCTCTCTGACCTGATAGCAGCCCTCTCTGAAAGTTTAGTGACACATCATAATTTTTGGCCTTCCCTGGCCAGACAACGACTCTCTCTGAGGTCTAATGGTCATCATTATTTCTGATGTTGGGGCCAGCAAAAAAAAAAAGAAAAGTAAACTACATTTAGTGTGATGCTTGTCAAAGTTCTGTTATCTGTAATCCCCCTTTTGTGTAACTTTCTGGGCTATATAGCTGGGCTGTAGGAAAGGTGGGGTTGCTGTCTTGTTCCCGCCGTTTTGTGAGGGAGAGGCAGGCCGCCGGCCGGTTGAAATAATAAATTTGCCTTAATTTGATTTTAATTGGAGTCAGTGGTCTTTACTTTCATCCTGGTCTAACATTTTGCAGTTCCGCAGCAAGATGACCCTGCCAGTACAGATCACAAGACCAGACTGTTGGAAATTCTGAAGCTGGCCTTCCCTCCAGGGCCCCCGGCTACAGAGCCACTCTAGGGGATGCGCAACTTGAGATGTTTCAACGACTTGGAGTGAGACTTTGGTCCAGGGAGCACTGCAATGAACCACTGGACTATAGCTATTAGCAAGAACCTGGTGGAGGAGGCCTCCATAGGTAAGTGGCACCTTTATAACATCTGATATCTGGTTAAGGGAGATCTCTTCTGATGACAGAGAGGAGGCCTGGGGAGGCTCACATATACTCCTGTCCGGGACTGTAAGGAGAATCATGCTGTCCTTTGTTCTGTTATGTAGGGAATTCTTCTGGATGGGTAGAGAGGTGTGGATGGGCATGCACGCTGTCCTACCCAGGAGCTTTAGCAAGACATTGCAATGCTCCTCTGCTTTTTTTTTTTTTTTTTTTTTTTTTGGTGCCTGGTTTCTGTTTTTTTTTTTTTCTGTTTTGTTCTGTGTTCTATATGTTTTTTGTTTGTTTGTTTTTGTGCGTTTTGTTGTGTGATTTCTGTGGTAAAAACTTAAAGATATTGGATGTGAAAATGGGTAATAAAGCAAGTAAGCGTGACACCTTTTTGGACTGTGTTTTAAGGAACTGCGATGAACTTTACCTCCCTTTGTTAAGCAGGATAAGAGAAACCCCTAGCTGGCTGCCTGGAGCACACCCACTGCACAAGGCAATGCCTGCTGCAGAGCTAAAAACTGAGTATCTCACAGGTTAAGAAGTGAAACTCCTTTAAAACCACTTGTACCTCCAGATCAAAAGAGTCACAACCTTTGGGCAGAGTCCCCTGTGTTTCTCCTTTGTTAGCAAAGCAATAAACCTCCCTTTTTCTTTTTCTCAAAAACCCTGTCCTCATTATTAAATTGGCATTAATTGGCTTCAAGGTCAGGAACTGAACTTTAAGTTTCAAATTTTGATAAACCACACCACCCCCGCCCCGGAACTTTTTGAGAGCTGACTACTGATATGTTAGGAGATGGAGCATGGTTGGGGTGGAACCGAACCAGAGGAGCTAATCCTGTAAGTTAAAGGAGGGACCCAGGGACTTCCAGCAGCTGCCGAAGCCCTGTTACTTCAGGGAATTCCCTCCTTCCTTCCCTGCACTGTAAGCATTATGTAACGTCTGTCTTCTTAAAAAAGAGAAAAAGAAAAAGGGGATACTAAATTCAGTAAAGTCACCATGGAGACCCTTGATTTTACATTTCAGGTTGCCCCTCTGTAAAAACATGTGGTCCCCTTGTGGGGACTTCTATGGTGCCACTGGTGTAGGAGATTTTTCTCTTATCTGCTCTGTTTTAAAGTCTTCTGTCTGTCGGCCATAGTCTGGAGCTCCCTTCTGTCTGTCTTGTGTCTTTGTTTCTGGCCCTTTAAGACATGTGCAATAATGTGTTGATATTTTAAATTGTTTCTTGGGAATGATCTTAGCTGAATGTGTGTCTAAATGATGATGTTTTATTGTAACAATCTGGTATCTGAATGGGTTTTTGAAGCATTGCACAATCTTGCAGGTAAAATTCGGTTTAGGTAATTGTTTAGTTTATGATTTCAGATAATTTATGCCAGAGAACTTAAATACTTAGGATGGAAAACTAAAGAACTCTCCTTCCAAGTTGGCAAGTAACTTCCCAATCATTCAGTCTTTTATTTCACCTATTTTGAATTGGGTAGCCTGGGAAAATGTCACTGTGCGTACCAGTGCATTAATTTGGACAAAGATAGTAAATCATTTTATGGTATCTGTTGACAAAACAAGATGTAAAGATATAAAATTTTGTGAATTGTATCTTAAACTTGTTTCATAATTTTCAACATCCTAACCTGAAAATTATGGTTAAAATGCCTTAGGCCTGTTGTGTCTGCTCTGAATAGCAGTTTTTTCCTGCTCCTTCCTGACCTCAGCCAGGACTTATTTTAAAATGCAAATAAAAGAATCCTGCAAGCTCAGTAGGAGACTGATCTGAGGCCTAAGCAGAAAAAAAAGGCAAATTGTATGGTTTTTACTAATTACTGTCCAGTCGTTTTTTCTAGGACTCTTATTTTTTTCCTTAGATACTTTATTTAGTTTTTTTAGCTCATGATTTTGATCCTACAGACCTAAGTTAATGTTTTTCTGATCAGTTCTATCTTTGACCAACTGTGGAGTTTTTGAAACATTGCAATGCAGATTTCATCTGCGAAAAGCTATAAGGCCTTTACTATTTTTATGTGTGCACACTTCTGTTATGTGTTGTATGTCTATATATACATATATCCATATATCAAACATATGATACAAAAATTTACATATATAAAGAACGCTCATAAAAAAACGCTCATAAAAACAAAAATTAAAAAGTGGATCCAAGGATCCTTAATTCACGTTATTTAAATGGTTCAGTTTAAATTGGATAAACAGATAAAAATAAATGTCTTTAAATTTAAGCTTACAAGTTTTTCTAGGTGTTCAGATATCTAATAAAATATTAATGTCTACAAAATATCTAATATGACTTGGTTGTAGGACTTTTCCTTCAACAAAAAAAATGGTTTACAATCTTCAATACATTTGTCTAATATTTTGATAAATAAGTAAATTAAATTTCATATGAGATTACTCATTCATGAGTACTTTTGTTAGATATCTGATTGATTAACTAAGGTCTGTACAAGTTTGTACTAAATTCTGTATAAGATTGTAAAAATCAGTCATGTGTTAAAGAGACAAAAATTTCTTAAAACATAAGTTTACCCATAACATTGTGTTTATTAAGTTTTATTTTTTCTAGAGCTAGCAACCATAAAAATTAAACAACTGATTAAATAAGAACTGTTATTTTAGAGAACTGTACTGCCATTACTTTAAAAGCTAAACTTGGTTAATGTTGAAACATCAATGTAATTATGATGCTATTAATGTGCTCATATTTTACATGTACAAGTCTGTAAGGTAGAAACTTAAAAGAGCATTATATCATGCTGGCGTTCTTAAGTTGTATGGTAAAAATATATATTGGGAATTTATTTATCTGTTATCATAAAGATAAGTAAAGTTTTATGTTACTTTTTACATTTGGGAACAATTTAAATGTATTTTTAAGTTAATGAGAGCCTAATCTATGTAAAGGTTAAAAACTTTTAGCCTTTCTTTAATTCATGTTTTAAATGTGATATCAAACGGTGTTAGCTAATGTTCATGTGACCTAAAAAAATTTATGTAAACTTTGTAAAATGATATTTAAAAAAAAAGATCAGCTTTAGAACTAAAACCCTTAAGATTTATAAAGAGACCTGCCTTACCTGAGATAAGGCTCTGTGTCCCATCTTACTACATGTGAGAATGACAATGAAAACAGTAGGTTAGATTATGTTTCATTTAAAGTTTTGTTCAAAAGTTGTTTTTTTTTTTCTGTCAAGATTACTAGGATCTGTAACAGGGGATATAATTTATAACTAAGCAAAAAATTCAGGGTAGCTATTATGCAAACTAAGGATATTTACTCTTGTTAAAAAATTTTATTTTATACTTTCCTTATAAGTGATCTAAAGATTCTCTGTTAGTGTTTTACAGAATTGTTGCTTTAAGAACACAACATGGGTTAATTTAAGATAATAAGTCATCACCTACAAGACAAACAGAATAACACAGATCCCAATTAATAAAAAGATAAATAATTATAAAGTTATAGACATTAAAGCCCAGTACTCTTAACATAAGGCAGTTAAAATTTATTTGCTGGATATTTAAGATTAGGATTTAAAATTAAAGTAAAATGAAAAGGGACAAGAAAACTAATATTTGGCTCTTGCCCTCTGAGTCAGTCTGAATCCAGGGAACAGGGGACTTCTCTAAAGAGCTTTTCAACTCTGGGCCATATAACCTCCCCATCAGGGGGATTAATGAGACCACTGGAGAACAGAAAGCCAATCAGTGCATTTGCTAAGAAGAGGAGAGTCATCAGAGAAGGGAGACATCCCTGATGCTGCCGAGGGAAGCCACATGGTCAAGGAAGACCTGGACCCACCTAGACCAAAAGGCACTAGCAGAACTGAGAAGCTGCTCTCAAGTCTCCCCAGGAATGGCAACCATAAAAGCTCAGCTGACTGTTACCAATAGATAGAAACAAAAGTCAGTTTGACTGCTTCATCTTAAACACTTAGCAAAGACAGTTGAAAGCAGAATACAGCCATTCCTGGACATTTTAAATAATAATAATAATAATAATAATAATAATAATAATAATAATAATAATATTTTAATGTATACACTTTATATTAGCCTCCCAAAATAAGTAAGACTGGAGGTTACAAAGAAGGATTCTCAGAGAGGAATGCCTGATAACTATAAAAAGACACTATCAAGAGGAGCTGCCAGAGGCAGAAGTTTTTAGTTTAAGGCCTCAGATATTTCTAACCTACACGGTTAGGCTTGGTGTTGGCTAGTATGATTATCCAGCACTGAGTAACAGAATTAAAGGTTTTTCTATTAGACACAGAGGTCATTCTAGTAAACTGATTTTGCAAGATCAGATGACATTAAATTATTAAACTGTATCTTATTGGGAGGGACAACTGTAACACTAAATGTTAAGTATTAAGTTGACAGTCCTGATAACTGGGGATATTAAAGACTGGTGAGGGAACTTCTGTACAGTGACATGTTCTAGCTGCTGCAACATTTATTCAGTACTCATGTTTTTTGTTTCTCTCATAGAAGAACCCATCCCCAGATGACTTTACAACCTGTTCTTCCCCAATGAGACTTCAAACCGAACTGACCTCTAAAAGGCAACTCATGTCCCTCATGCTGTTCCCCCTCACGTCACCCTCTCTCAGCTCAGAAGAAGCCAAAATGAGTAATGCCTCTCTTCTTACAACAGTGGAGCCAAAAGTAAATAGACTATCAATATACGTAATTAATTAAGTCAGGTAAAATCATGGAGACCGGTTTTGGGTGATTTGAAAAAATAGGGAGACTGTTGCATCAGAGAATACAATTCCCTCAGTGCTCTTCACCTACCGTATGAAAGATATGAAAGGGACACATTAGAAAAGGGGGGAATGATAGACCCAACCTGATCTTTTATTAAAGTTTGGAGCCATCTTGCCACAAAGCCAAGAAAGGATAATTTTTCTTAACTATTAATTACAGCAAATTTCGAACCTGTTTGGAATGCCTGCCCGTGCCTTGAACTCACCCATGGCTGGCTCTCTGACCAGATAACAGCCCTCTCTGAAACTTTGTTGACACCTCATAAATATTGGCCTTCCCTGGTCAGATGACACTCTCTGAGGCTCTAATGATCCCCATAAATTCTGATGTTTGTGTCAGCAAAAAAAAAAAAAAAAAAAAAAAAAGTAAACTACCATTAGTGTGATGCTTGTCAGAGTTCTGTTATCCGTAACCCCCCTTTTGTGTAACTTTCTGGGCTATAAAGCTGGGCTGTAAGAAAGGTGGGGTTTCTCTCTCGTTTCCGCCATTTTGGGAAGGAGAGGCACCAGGGTGGTGGAAATAATAAGCTTGTTTTAATTTGATTTTAATTGGAGTCAGTGGTGATTTCTTGCATCCTGGTCTAAAAGGTAAACACTCCACAAACATGGAGCTCTGCTGGCCTAAAGACTTTTTGAGAAACTGCCTCTGAGGATGGGCACTTGACATATATGTTGTTTTCAGGAGCTTTTGCTTCCATTCTAATGAAACCATCAAAGCTGGGTCTGCATCTATGTGACCTAGAGGACATTGTTTCTTATTTTCCAAAGAACATGAGGCAGAAGTGCTGACTTCTCTCTTTGTAAGTAAACTGTGGCCACTGAAAGCTAATTGTCTCCGCATGTGGATTGTGAAGCCATTAGGTCATCCTCCACTTTTCATGGACTTTCTTGCTGCTGCACTGGGAGTTTGGTATTTGCTTCACGAAATGCAAGGAATTCAACTGGGACACAGTGCTGGAGGGAGTCCTCTCACGTGTGGTGGGTAAGGGTCTGCAGGACAATGCACCAACTAAGCTTCTATCCCACATAGATTGCCCCATTGACCATAGCAACTTGATACTGAACATTGCCCTGAAACATCTCCATATAACAAGATGCCATTTATGGAGAGGTTTCAGACATATAAGTGATTCCTGTCTCCACCATGTCAGCCACCAGCCATTTGGAAGTCAATGACAGATCCACATGGCCCCACCACAGATATTTTACCACACACCTGCACACCACAGCTCTGGGCTCACTACTCAGCAGGCTCCAACATACTGGCATCTCTGTTCTACACCATTTTCATGAAACCCAGTCAATCAAGGCACTCTCTGGTATACTCATGATCAACAACAGGACATCCAAAGATTCTCCAGTGCCACCTGGTCATGGGAAATTTAAAAATTTCATGGTATTTATCTAGCCATTTTTCAAGGATGAAGTTGGAGAAACTGTGGGTTTCAATTCATTCAGGAACCATTAAATTTTGAGGTAGCACATTTCAAGAAATGCTCTGGAGAACTCGCAGAGGCAAAGCTTCCCAAAGAGTGGCCAAAATGACACATGAAGCCAGGCCCATGAGGTCTACAATGTTAGGTCCATGTGTGATTTGACTCTCAACTATGGCTGCCAAGTCTATAAGAATAAAATCATGTGATATCCTGGCTGAAATTCCCAATGCTCTTACGAAAGCCACCATTGGCTTAGATCTCAGTTTCCAAGGGCGACTCTCATGCATGGCCTCCTAAAATCCCAACAAAATTCATGGCAATACTTCTCTGAAGTGAGTTACATAACTCAGTCTCTAAGGGGAATGACACTAGAGTTCATGTTCAGGTGGACCCAGGCATCTCTTCTAACTACCACACAAATGACTGCTGGGATCCATTAGCCAAGTAGGTATGACAATTTCCTTGCCAGCGTACCCCCATGTTTCCTTAGTGGAAGGACTCATGGAAATAGGACATTTTGCAGGACATTGCATGTAAGGTGACCTTGCTGAAGGACCAGGGCGGATCCATGTTTATGGTGTTCCTGGTTTGGCATAATAGGAGATTAGGGTGTTCCCCCTTTAGAATAGGGCAGTTTAGCATAATAGGAGATTAGGGTGTTCCCCTTTAGAATAGGGTGTATCCTGCTGCTGAGTTCCTCTTGATTCTTAGGATCAGACAGTATATTTGGGAGACAGAATCCCAGGAGTAGTGGATTTGGGCAGTGAGTGGATTTGGGCAGGAACGTGGATTTCCCCAGAACGTGTTTGTAGACGGCCGGTGTGAGTTCTGGAATAAAGAATTGCTGTTTGAATCTACAAGCTGTGTGGAGACTCGTGATTTGTGCCCAGCCAGAGACTGCGGCTTTTGATGGCTCGTACGCGGAACGCCTGAAGCTTGGGGGTAAGTGAAATTGCTCGCCCCTGAGGGAAGGCGAGAGAATGGGTGACCATTTCAAAAAACAATGTGTTCTTCTTTTGATTTATTTTGTTTTTCTTTCAAGCTCCCTATCTCTAGAAATTTCTCAGGCAAACTGGTTGACTAAAGGTTTGATGTTTGTCGGCCCTGAGGAAGAGAAAATTGATACAACGATTTTTTATTCCGTTTTTGTTTCATTCAGATTCGGTTTTGTTTTGTGTTATCTTATTGGGTTGCGTTATCTTTATAGTAGATTAAAACAAACTGAAAATATGTTAAGCAAATTGTTAGAGGTTCAGAACATGGAGAAAGACATTTTAGATCAAGCAAAAGAGAAGGTCTCTCGAGCTAGTCAGACAGAGGAAGAAAATTTAAAGGATAAGGGGTTGTTAGGAAAAAGACGACAACAGGAGGCTGTTACTAACTCCGTTTTATCACAAGAGGGTTTAATTCAACCAACAGGCCCACCGATAGAGACAGCTGAGTGGCCCTCAAACCCCGTAGTTGATAATTGGGATTCTGAGACAGGACCTCAAAGATTAGCATGCCCTGTACTTGAGCAGGCAGGAGGGCAGTGAATTTACCATGCTTTAGATTTTAAAACAGTGAAGCAGTTAAAGGAGGCTGTAACAACCTATGGTCCCCAAGCTCCCTTCACGGTAAGCATGGTCGAGTCCATTACTAACTTGGACATGACGCCAGCAGATTGGGCTAGCATGTGTAAATCTGTGCTAAATGGAGGACAATATTTGTTATGGAAGGTTGCCAATGAGGAATTATGCGCAGAGACAGCTAGGCGAAATGCAGCAGCCGGTTACCCTCAAAGAAATCTAGAAATGTTGCTAGAGAAAGGACCTTATGAGGGTCAGCGGCAACAAATTGAATATGATCCTGCTATATATGCACAAATTGCTGCAGATGCAGTTAGGGCATGGAAGACTTTACAAGGACATGGAGATTTACAAGGCCAGCTATCTAAGGTAATACATAGTGGTAATGAACCTTACGCTGACTTTGTAGACAGGCTAATTCAAATGGCTGCCAAAATTTTGGGGGATACAGAACAAGCAATGCCATGAATAAAACAACTGGCTTATGACCAAGCAAATCGTTGCTGCAGAGAGGTTATTAGACCATGGAGACATGAAGATTTAAACACATATATTAAATTATGTAGAGATATTAATGAACAAGAGCAAGTCTTGGCAGCTGCAGTACAACAGGCTTTTGATGCCAGGCCAAAAACATGCTATGATTGTGAAAAAACAGTACATTTTAAAAGGAGTTGCCTCATAGGAGGAGGATTTAACAAAACTAGTTATCAAAGAAATAGAATACCAGGTATTTGCCCATGATGCCGTAGAGGGAGACATTGGGCTAATGAATGCCGTTCTCAAACTACCATAGAGGGGACTCCCTTAACAAAAAACGGACAAGGACCAGGTATTTACCCATGATATCATGGAGAAAGGCATCAGACTCCATTGCCAAAAAACGGACCAAGGGGCCCAATGCTCCGGGGCCCACAACCACAAATATACGGGGCAGTGGAGGAACCCAGCAACACCATTAGAGTAGTGCCCAGGACACATTGTCCATTAAATCCCTCATCAGACAAACCCGAGGGAGCGCAGGGTTGGACATCTGCGCCTCTGCCAGAGCAGTACTAACTCCAGAGATGGGAGTTCAAATCATTCCTTCAGGAATAAAAAGACCTCTTCCCCAAGGGACAGTAGGCTTATTATTGGGACGTAGTTCACCTACATTGAAAGGACTTAAGATAAGTCCTGGGGTAATTGATCTCAATTATGTAGGTGAAATAAAAATTATAGCTAGTTCTCCAAGAGGTATATCAGTAATTTCACCTGGAGATAGAATAGCACAGTTGTTAATAATACCCATCCTACATAATAAATTTCCTAGTCATAGTGTAAAAATAGGTTCCAGGGGATTAGGCTCCACAGGTGTAGATTGGGCTATGTTGTCTTTAAATTTAGATTCTCGCCCAATGTTAAAACTAAATATTCAAGGACACGACTTTAATGGGCTACGGGACACAGGTGCAGACCTTAGCATCATATCTAGTCAGGAATGGCCAAAACATTGGCCATTACAACAAGCCACTCAAACGCTTCGAGGCCTAGGAGTGGCTGCTAATCCCCATAGAAGAACAATGTTATTATATTGGAAGGATCCTGAAGGTTGTGAGGGAACTATACAGCCATATGTATTGGATCATCTTCCTATAAATTTATGGGGACGAGATGACCTAGATCAATTAGGTTTGACGTTAACAAATAACATCAATCCTAATGCGCCCACTACTAGGGCTAGACAAGGTTTTAGGAAAGAAAAAAGATTAGGAAAACAAGGACAAGATATAGCAGCACCAATTCAAATAGATCAAGGAACAGAAAGACATGGGTTGGATTTTCAGAAAGGGCCACTGAGACAATAAAAATTACTTGGAAATCAAAAAGACCAGTGTGGGTTCCTCAGTGGCCCCTGACTAAAGAAAAGATACAAGTAGCCCATGATCTGGTCAAACAACAATTAGTGGAAGGACATATACAACCTTCCATATCTCCCCATAATACTCCCATTTTTGTCATTAAAAAAAATCTGGTAAATGGAGATTATTGCAAGATTTAAGAGCCATTAATAATGAGATGGTTATTATGGGACATGCTCAATCAGGGATTCCTCAATTGTCTGCTTTGCCAAAAACCTGGCATGTTCTAGCCATAGATATTAAAGATTTTTTTTTTCAATTCCAATTCATCCCGAGGATAGTCCACGCTTTGCATTTACTATCCCTGCATTAAATCATGAAGGTCCTGATCAGAGATATGAATGGAAAGTACTCCCTCAAGGGATGGCTAACAGTCCAACTATGTGTCAAATATATGTTAATAAAGCAATCCAGCCACTTAGAAATCAAAATCCTGAACTACAAATATTTCACTATATGGATGATGTATTATTGGCACATAAAGATAAAAACATATTGCTGGAATGTTATGCAACACTTACAAACTTATTAAAAATTATAATCTAGAGATAGCAATAGATAAAGTACAATTAAATTTTCCAATTAATTATTTAGGAGTTCTATTATCCTCAACCATGGTCCGTCCACCAAAAATTCAAATACAAGTAGATCAACTCAAGTCACTTAACGACTTTCAAAAGTTATTGAGAGACATAAATTGGATAAGGCCTTATCTAGGCATACCAACAGGAGAGTTGGGACCTTTATTTGATATTCCAAAAGGTCCATCAGATCCAAACTCACCTCGCATGTTAACTCCTAAAGCAAGAAAGGAATTGAAAATTCTTGAAACATATATGGAAAATATACATTTGGATAGAATTGATATAGGTTTGCCTTTATTATTTATTGTACTACCAACAA
This sequence comes from Callospermophilus lateralis, assembly GCF_048772815.1. Classification (NCBI taxonomy): domain Eukaryota; kingdom Metazoa; phylum Chordata; class Mammalia; order Rodentia; family Sciuridae; genus Callospermophilus; species Callospermophilus lateralis. The sequence goes on along the minus strand of NW_027514354.1, from coordinate 516,259 downwards.
AAAATATTCCTACAGGAGTATTTTGGCAAGAAGGTCCATTATTGTGGATACATTTATCTTATTCACTTAACACTATTCTTACTAGGTATCCTGAGGCTGTAGGACAATTAATACTCAAAGGAATAAAAGCAGCGAAGGGAGTGTTTGGAATTTTTCCCAATAAAATTATTACTCCATATACTATGGATCAAATTGATGAGTTAGCTAATGAGTTAAATACTTGGGCAATAATCATGTGTAAATCTAATGTTTGATTTGATAATCACTTACCATCTAATCCTTTGTTGTCTTTTTGGTCTAAGCATCCTGTAGTTTTTCCAAAAATGACAAGAAAAACCCCTATTATGAATGCTCCAAATATATTCACTGATGGGCCAAATAATGGTACAGCAGCAGTAGTTACCCCTGATCAAACTTTTACATTTTTAGTACCAAAACAATCAGCTCAAAAGGTAGAGCTTAATGCAGTTTTACAAGCCTTTTTAATGTTTAAAGATTCTGTATTTAATTTATTTTCTGATATTCAGTATGTAGTTAATGCTATAGTATCTCTTGAAGATGCTGGTAGGATTTCCCCTTCTTCTACTGTTTTCTCTTTGTTTTCCACTATACAAAGTCTAATCTGGGACAGAAAAGATCCATTCTTTATAGGACATATTCGAGCACATACAGGATTGCCTGGAGCCCTTAGTTTGGGCAATGATTTAGCAGATAAAACTACACATGACATACATATTTTCTCTACACTAGAAGAACCTACGAATTTTCATAAAAATTCCATGTTAATGCTAATACTTTAGAAAAGCGTTTTAAAATAACTAAGGAACAATCCAGACATATAATAAAACAATGTCAAAATTGTGTGACCTTTTTACCACAAGTTAATCTTGGAGTCAATCCTAGAGGACTGATACCTAACCATATTTGGCAGATGGACGTCACACACTTGCCAGAATTTGGAAAATTAAAATATTTACATGTTACAGTTGATAGTTCTTCCGGATTTTTGATGGACTCCCTTCATGCCGGAGAAAAATCTAAAGATGTTATAGCTCATTGCTTACAAAATTTTGCCACTGTGGGCGTTCCTAAACAGTTAAAAACTGATAACAGTCCTGGCTATACCTCTACCTCTTTTAAACAATTTTGCTCATCTTTTGGTATTACTCATATAACAGGAATTCCATACAATCCACAGGGACAAGGCATAGTTGAAAGAGATCATCAAACTATTAAAACGTACTTATTAAAGCAAAAAGAGGGAATTGGAAAGGGGTATATATCCCCCAAAGATAAACTTAAAATAACGCTTTTTACTCTAAACTTTTTAAATTTGGATTCATCAGGACTTAGTGCTGCAGAAAGACATATGTATCCAAAAAATGTGCATAAGCCTAAAGTTCTTTGGAAAGATATTCTAACAGGACAATGGAAAGGTTCTGACCCAGTGATTGTCTGGAGTCGGGGCTTTGTCTGTGTGTTTCCACAGGGAGAACAGCAACCTATTTGGATTCCTGAAAGACTGACTAAAACGATTTCTACAGATCGAAAAGAAGATGATTTGACTCAAATCCATAACAGCTGATATCCAGAACTCCAGCTTGGCCATTCTTACATCTGCAACAGTGATTAACCAGGATTCTTTTTTCAATACCTATTTTATTATTGCATTTTTCCACATCATAAGGCTCTATTTTTATTTTTTGAGCTCATACAAACCTAGGTTAATGTTTTTCTGATCAGTTTCATTTTTTGACTGTGGAGTTTTTAAACATTGCAATGGAGATTTCACCTAGGTAAAGCTACAAGGCCTTTATTATTATCTTATGTGTTGTACATTTGTTTGCACATTTGTGTTTGTGTTGTATGTCTGTGTGTGCGTATGTCCATATTTCATATATGAGGAGCGCTCATTAGAATATGGATCCGAATTATTTTTGTTATTCACGTGATTTAAATGGATTAATTTAAATTAGGTAAACAGCTGTTAAGGATTGTTTTTTAAGGAGGTTAACAGATCTGTTTGTTTACTTTCACCTTTCCTTTTCATTATATTTAATAATTCTTTTCAGGATAATGTCTGTTTAGCATCATTGCCAGAATTCCTATCTTCATCCCAATGAATATAACTCAACAAGTATGCCCAATCAAGGAGTCAACTTACTTTAGGAGGAAACGGACTTTGGGAGGAGACGGACAGATTGATAGATTCCTCCACTTTGAACTGCTTACAGAACTTGCCTAGACTATGTAACTATCGTTTGGTACAGCGAATTGTGGTAATGCTGGCATATCTTTGCTGATGGTGTCACCAGTGATTTTTGTTGATGGTGTCACCAATGATGCAATTTTTCCTCCGTCATGAAGGCATCTTATCCACCTTCAAATTAACCTTTTAAAGCCTTTTAATTATCATCTATACTGTACTTTTAAATGAACTTTTTCATCACCTACAGCTTCACTATTTTAAATGAGGCTTAGATTCTGTTTAAATTGCTTAATGTTAGTTTACTTGGCTGCCCTTCAACCAAAGGCCTTTTTTACTCCATTAAGAAGCTTTGTCTTAATCTGCCATGTACAAATACCTTTTTTCTTCCTTCTTCCTTTCTCAAGATTTTAAAGTAAGTCTAGTTTCCTCAAAATCTCTTTAAATGGCATTTTACAACTTTTTACATTACCACACAGAGATTATCTCATCTAGAAACACTTCTTTTTCCATTAACCTCTTATATTAAAATATATTTCCACATCTTGAATCTTTTTCTATCTCTTTTTTAACCATTAACCCTTTTTATAAATTCAAATTTTGAAACAACTCTTATAAAATTTCTGATTTAGACAAATTACTCCACTTTAATAGGATGAAATACTTTCATGTTTTTTTTATGGTACCATAATACTATAATTGAAACCCAACTGAAACTTATTATACTCTTTGTATATAAATTACACCTGATAGAATCTTAACACTTAGTAACCTTGTTTTGGCAAAGACACAGACCAAAGCAATATTAAACCTTTTTTCAATTTACCAATTTATGAAAACACACATAATTTTTAAATATATTACCTTATGGAACTTAATAAGTAAAGAGTACTTGATTTTATATTTAGTAGTTGATATTTTAACACTTTAGCTTTGTAAATTAATTAGAACTTTGTAGAAACCAAGATCTTAGACAAATGTAGTAAACAGAATTAGCCATCTATTTCTTGAAGAAAAATCCTTCTACAGGATACCATGATGGTCCCATTGATATACTTAATAACTCGTCTTTAAAAAGCCATGGACATTCTCTCGCCTTCCCTCAGGGGCGAGCAATTTCACTTACCCCCAAGCTTCAGGCGTTCCGCGTACGAGCCACCAGATGCCGCAGTCTCTGGCTGGGCACAAATCACGAGTCTCCACACAGCTTGTAGATTCAAGCAGCAATTCTTTATTCCCGAACTCACACCGGCCATCTACAAACACATTCTGGGGAAATCGACGACGTTCTCTGCCCAAATCCACTCTCTGCCCAAATCCACTCTCTGCCCAAATCCACTACTCCTGGGCTTCTGTCTCCCAAATATACTGTCTGACCCTAAGTACTCAAGAGGAACTCAGCAGCAGGATATGCCCTATTCTAAAGGGGAACACCCTAATCTCCTATTATGCTAAACCGCCCTATTCTAAAGGGGGAACACCCAAATCTCCTATTATACTAAACTAGGAACACCCTAAACATGGATCCGCCCTGGTCCCTCAGCAAGGTCACCTTATATGCAATGTCCTGCAAAATGTCCTATTTCCATGAGTCCTTCCACTAAAGAAAATTGGGGGTATGCTGACAAGGAAATTGTCTTCTTCTAGTGTAGAGAAAATATGTATGTCGTGTTTAGTTTTATCTGCTAAATCATTGCCCAAACTAAGGGCTCCAGGCAATCCTATATGTGCTCTAATATGTCCTATAAAGAATGGATCTTTTCTGTCCCAAATTAGACTTTGTATAGTGGAAAACAAAGAGAAAACAGTAGAAGAAGGATTCCTCCACTTTGAACTGCTTACAGAACTTGCCTAGACTATGTAACTATCGTTTGGTACAGCGAATTGTGGTAATGCTGGCATATCTTTGCTGATGGTGTCACCAGTGATTTTTGCTGATGGTGTCAACAATGATGCAACTTTTCCAAAGGAACTGTCAATTGGCTTGGTGTCGTGGCATTTCTGTATCCTCCTCCCTTCTGCTAGTGATGGTCTAAATTTGGGGGCCAATGGCTATATGCTGGACCGGTAGTCAGTGACGGGTATGATCCAATTGCTGTGGTATCAACCTAAGACAGGAGGCTGACGCCTAAAGGTCAGTTTTCCAATGATGGGAAAGAACCATATGTTGAACTGGACAACCTACCAGGCACGGTCCTTAAGCCACATTAACCTCACTCCCCCACTGGCACCAAGGCCAAATTTGGGGGCCAACAGAGGTGAGGCAAAGAACCTCACCCCCCCACTGGTGCATAGACCTATCCACAAGTATGGCTGTATGCTGGACCAGTAGTCAGTGACGGGTATGATCCAGTTGCAGTGGTATCAACCTAAGACAGGAGGCTGACGCCTAAAGGTCAGTTTTCCAATGATGGGAAAGAACCATATGTTGAACTGGACAACCTACCAGGCACGGTCCTTAAGCCACATTACTTGTTGTTTAATCAATCAGAAGGGGGAAGATGCTGGGAGCCATCAGCCAAGTAGGTATGACAATTTCCTTGCCAGTGTACCCCCATGTTTCCTTAGTGGAAGAACTCATGGAAATAGGACATTTTGCAGGACATTGCATGTAAGGAGACCTTGCTCAAGGACCAGGGCGGATCCATGTTTAGGGTGTTCCTGGTTTAGCATAATAGGAGATTAGGGTGTTCCCCCTTTAGAATAGGGCGGTTTAGCATAATAGGAGATTAGGGTGTTCCCCTTTAGAATAGGGTGTATTCTGCTGCTGAGTTCCTCTTGAGTACTTAGGGTCAGACAGTATATTTGGGAGACAGAAGCCCAGGAGTAGTGGATTTGGGCAGAGAGTGGATTTGGGCAGAGAGTGGATTTGGGCAGAGAACGTGGATTTCCCCAGAACGTGTCTGTAGACGGCCTGTGTGAGTTCGGGAATAAAGAATTGCTGTTTGAATCTACAAGCTGTGTGGAGACTCGTGATTTGTGCCCAGCCAGAGACTGCAGCATCTGACCGCAATTAAAACCAAAACAGTCCCACATGACCCTCATCTTCTTCCATATAGACACTCATTATAACTTCTGACTAAAGTTTTCAATGAGGGGTGCAGCCTTAGACATTGTCCAAAATAAGCACCATTGCCCCTTGTTTGCCTAAAGTGAGGGTGGCCTGGACACCCTTCCTGTGAACCAAGAGTGATCAAATATGCCGGCTATATAACTGCTCTGCTTCTCCTGAATGAGGCTTACTGACTGTATGGTATAGATTCTTTATGTGAACTGGTGTCATGAGAAAACCTAAGCACATATTGGCTAGCCTCTGCAGGGTTTGAAGAACTGATTTGACCCAAAGGATCCATATTCTCACTTGATGGAAGTCAGGAAGCTAACAGAGGAAGGCGAGAACCTTCATCCACAATAACTGCTCTTTTGGCCATTTTGGTTTGGATGCACACTTGGAAACTTTCTTTAGATCCATCAGGTGCTGAGAATCTGAGCGACTCTCTCACACAGGGCCAAGAGGCTGATTCAGCCACATCCCTTTCCAAAGCAATTAAGCAAAGAGCCACAGGTGATGCCCATTCATTTCCATTTAAAAACTGTTTTCTTCAGGCTTCACAAAGGGGTGGCCTGAGGCAAAGACCTTCCTGACATTCAGGACAATAGAACAATAGGTAAGCAAAAGGCCCAAAGCAGTGTTTCTCCACTGAGACTTTACTGGTCACACTGATATCTGAGTTTTCTGAGATGCTCGCCATTCCCTTCAGCTATCCAGTACATGGTCATGTCACAGAGTTTGGAGGTGGTACATATTTGGAAACAAAACCATGAGGCTATCCTGGAGAGTGGCCAGTATTCAGGAAGAAAAGAGGAGCTTAGGAAGGTAGTAGGTGTTGCCCATCCATAAGGCAAGCCGCTCTCCATTCTTAAATTGGGTGGGATGAATGCTGGGTAGCTTTCTACTACACAGGACACAACCATTGATGCATTCGCTTTTCAAATGTCTACAACCACGGATACAGTGGGATACAAAGACATAGAAACATTCGTGTTATCAAACGACTTTCTCGAAACATTCCAGTCTAAACAAATAAACCGCCTTTCCTACCTATTCTCAGAACCTGAGACAAAACCACACACTAACACAGACACCCACAATGGCACCTCCTTCCCCCAAGTATGTCTGTGACTATCTTGAGTGTCCTCTGACTGGTAGGCCTTACTATGTTCCCCCCAAATTGCGAGTCCTGTCTCAGATCTGGTCTTTTTGGCCAACTCTGAAGTTGTCAGGAGTCATGGTTTAGCCACTACCTGCTTTCCCAGAAAAGGCCCCTCCTCAAAGCTCTCCTGGCATTTGGCCATCATCACATAAGTAGGTACCAATAAAGACTGACTCTGTCCTTGGTAAATCCAAACAATTGAGACCACAGGGACTGGGACTGGGCCTTGCTCTGTGTGCCTGGCTTCCCGGATCCCAAGTTCAGAGAGTTCCATCAACAAGAAAGTGTGGTAGGTCACTTCCTTCAGGAACTGAAGGAGGTCACTGCCTTGACAATCACTTTGTTCTAACAATTGCTTCCAAGGGTCCCATGAGATGGAGGCTGCCCCTACTTCATGTGACACTTTCACAAGTTAGAATGGTATATCAACCATAGGCACCTGGGAACAGCTGTCCACACAGGCCTGGTTTGGTCCATTTAATCTACATTAAGAAGAGAGAGGCTGATTCAGACACATCCCTTCATTCTGACCAGGTTGTTTGATATGTAAGTTGACATGGAGTTGACTTTTGCTCTCTCAGGTCCTTGATACGTGAAAAGGTCGGTTGAATGTTGGAGGAAAAGACCACCAAGAGACTGTCTCATGCCACAGCCAAGGGTTTTTTGGGGGTCCAGCATGCTGGGGCTCAGAGCTCACTTCAGAGGAGTAAAGAGCAAAGAGCCCCGAGAACAACTTGAGTAGGGTTTATATACATTCTTTAGAGAGGGCAGGGACTTTACATACATTCTAGCCTCCTTTTGCAAATCATCATATACCACGGAAAAATCAAATAACAACTCTAAAACATGATTAGCACATTCATTGGCGGACACACGTCGGGCAGGGGTGATTGGTCAGCCCTGAGAATGGGTATACATTTAAACTGATTGGTTGAAGCCCTGAGATGTATATGTGCTGAGCTTCACGGTTTCTGGGAAGGGGTTGTTAAGTAACTAGGTGGTCAGGGAAGATTTCAACACACATCTAATGGGCAGTTCCGGGAAATGTCTTAACTGCCACAGGAATTTCAGGTTCTGAGTGCAGCTTGTAAACTTTATAAAACCTGGTTCTTTACGTTTCAATTTCAATTTCTTTTATTATTTAATTTCCCACTGCGTTTTCTGAAAACTTTTAATCTTAAAAATAATGAATCATAATTATTGCGGGGTCTCACATTCTATTTCTGCCAGTGGAGCGTATTTCTGTCTGATTACAATGAGTTTTACATGCCCAATCTGAGCCTGGAGAAAGGTAAATATGCTATTAAGCAAACAAGTTCCAACAGCTAGCAACACCATAAGGATGATCAGGGGTCCTGCTAAGGCGGATAGGAGTGTAGTTAACCAGGGGGACTGGGTAAACCATGACTCAAACCACCCTTGTTGAATATCCCTTTCTCTCTGGTGCTCTTCAAGGCATTTTCTCAATTTACTCAAGGATTCTTTTACAACTCCAGTATGGTCAGGATAAAAACAACATTCTTCTCTCAGTGCAGCCCAGAAGCTCCCCGCCCTCATGAAGAGGAGGTCTAATCCTCACCTGTTCTGTAAAACCACTTCAGAGAGAGAGGTTAAGGATTTCTGAAAAACTGTGATGCAGGTCTCTAACGTCTTCAAGTCTTGAGATATTGCTGTTTCTAATTGGGCCATTTGTTGTGACCCACGGATCATATCAGCTGTTCCTGTACCCACTCCTGCAGCAGCTCCTATCCCCAATAGGATGGCTAGAGTAAGGACACAGGCTCCCAGCGAAATCGGGTTTTCTTTTCCCCCTAGTAGACCTTCAAATGTTTCTGCATCATGATAGAGCACCCTGGGGAGTTTCTGCACCAATACACAATATTTTAGAGAGCTGTCCAATACCTGGGATGAAATGCAAGGAGATCTGACTATGTGGAGTTCAGTACCATAAAGGTTCCTTTATTTAGTTCCCAGGGGGAGGAGTCACCTGTACTCTGGACTGGAGAAGTAGGCAAAAACGGAAACTGGGAAGTATGAGATGATAGAGGGGTTCTGGTAGATCTAGGCACTGGGTCCTCCACAGGGTTGGGCCTGTTTGCGACTTTGGAAATCAGCTGGGCACACATAAAAATCAAGACTGGCTAGTTTACACCTGGGCTGGGGGAGATGACATCCATAATTCATGGGGTAAGGTGGTCTATGTTGCCCTGGTTTGGGTTTGAGTGGGATCTGTGTGGGGTCCTCTATGTCAGGGAGATCCCAGTCATAGAGGCCTATGGCAAGCTGACAAATGTCCGGGTGGAGAGATGACCACCAAGTCCATAAGGGGGCTGTATGTGAAATAGACCACACTACTTGCCCAGTAGGATTTATAACTTGCCATTGTTGCTGAACAGGCTGATGGGGATTAGGACTGCTGGTGGTCAGGGGAAGAATCCATAGCCCTACCCACAAGACGGACACGCAACTTGAGAGGGTTACCAGTCTGTTCCAATTTCCAGCCGGAGTCTGGACAGGGCGCAGGCTTGAGATGGGAGACATTGATCCAGGAAGTGATCCCATCCACTTTCACCACTGTAGGTGTTATAAGCAGCACCTGGTATGGTCCTTTCCAGCGGGGTTCCAGGGATGACACCTGATGCCGTCTCACGTAGACAAAGTCTCCAACTTGATATTGATGTGGGGTTTCCTCATCTCCAGGCTGATAAGCAGTGGCCAACTGTTTCCACAGGTATTGCTGGGTGTTGGGTTTGTTCAAGGGCTTTAAGTCTGTCAAGCAAGGGGGTGTGAAAGGAATCATTAAGTCTCAGAGTTGGGGTTAGGTCCCTTACTGGAGGAGGGGCACCATAGAGTATTTCATAAGGGGTTAAGTTACACAAAGAGGCAGAGAGGTTATTTCTTGCATGAAACAGTGCATAAGGTAGGAGCATAATCCAATTTTTTATGCCGGTTTCCAAGCTTAATTTTGTTAAGTTCTCTTTGATGGTTCTATTCATCCTTTGAACCTGTCCTGAGCTCTGGGGTCTATAAGCACAATGTAACTTCCAATTAATCCCCAGGGTCCTGGTGAATCCCTGATTTACCTGGGCTTCGAATGTTGGTCCGTTATCAGACCCTAGTACCTTAGGCAGGCCGAACCTTGGAAAATGTCTTCTAGGATCTTTTTGACCACTTTTTGTTCTCCCCGTTGTGGAAAAAGTTAAAAGAGTCACTCCATTTAGGGCTGCCAATTAAGCTTCCTAATCTGCTCTTCTGTTTCCAACCGCCACGGGGTCGTTTTCCTTCTGGTGCCCTGGACAGTGCACTATAGCTAGGTCCTTAGGGCCCTGCACTGCTGAGAGAAGTTGGAGGATCTCATCTTTGTTCTTTATTTCTTTCCCAGTGGAGGTTAATAGCCACCTTTGCTGGTAAGTAGCCCCCTGCACATTTGCAGTGACAAATGTGTATATGGTGGCCCTTTTGCCTGTTGCTAGTTCCAATGGTTTCGTAAGGGCAATCAGTTCTGCTTTTTGGGCTGATGTCCCTTCTGGGAGACCAGAGAACAAGATGACATTAGTTTCGCTAACTAATGCTGCTCCAGCCCGCTGCTTACCGTCTTGGAGGAAGCTGGTGCCCTCCGTAAACCATACGACTTCAGGGCGAGGCAGTGGCTGATCCTTCAAGTCTCGTCGTATACTGTTTTCCTCTGCCAGTATGTGTTGACACTCATGAGCGACGGGTCCTGATGATACTTCTGGCAGCAGTGTAGCCGGGTTGAGTGGAGCAGGGGGTCCCAACATTATTCTGCCTTTGTCAAGCAAGAGGCTCTGGTAGTGGTTTATTCTGAAGTTTGATAGCCACCTTTCTGGAGGCTGACAGATGATGCTCTCCAGGGAATGGGAGGCTATAATGGTTAGCTTCTGTCCCAAGTTCATATACGAGCATCTTTTATTAGAAGGGCTGCCGCTGTTATAGCTCTTAAGCAATGGAGCCACCCGCTAGCCACTGGGTCCAATTTTTTTGATAAGAATGCTACGGGCCTTTTCAAAGGTCCCAAAGTCTGAGTGATCACTCCCAGTGCTATTCCTTTCTTTTCCTCGATGTAGAGAGTGAAGGGTTTTTCTACATCTGGGAGTGCTAAGGCCGGAGCAGATAGCAGCACCTTTTTTTGACATTATAAAAAGCTTATTGTGCTCAGGGTTCCATTGGAAGTAGGCATCCCCCTTTATCAGCGGGTATAAAGGGGCAGCCAGAGATGCAAACCCAGGAATCCATAACCTGCAAGAGTCGGCAGTCCCAAGAAACTCTCTGAGTTGTCTCTTATTATACGGGGGCGGTATCTGCACAACAGTTTGTTTTCTGCGCTCAGTGAGCCATTGTTTGCCACCCCTAAGAGAATAACCAAGGAAGATTACTTCTTGCTGACAAATTTGGACCTTATGGCAGAAGCCCTATATCCAAGCCGAGCAAGCTCAGATAATAGTGCTTGGGCCCCAGACTCATAGTTCTCCTTGGTGTCGGCTGACAGTAGGAGATCATCCACATATTGGAGTAGGGTGACTTCGGGGTGTACAGTTCTGAAGTCGTTGAAGTCCCTGTGGAGGGCTTCATCAAAGAGAGTGGGGGAGTACTTGAACCCCTGTGGGAGTCTAGTCCAGGTTACTTGGCCACATGTTCCAGTTTCTGGGTCTATCTACTTGAAAGCAAACAGGAACTGACTGTCCTTATGTAGGTGGAAAGCAGAAGTAAGCATCTTTTAAGTCCACCACAGTGTACCATTCCCGCTCCAGATTCAGAGTGCTAAGCAAATTATATGGAGTGGGTACTGTGGGGTGAATGTCCTGCACTCTGTTGTTAATTCTCTTAGGTCTTGAACAGGACGGTAGTCCCCAGTTCCTGGCTTTCCTACTGGTAACAGGGGGGTATTCCTTGCTGATTTACAGGGCCTTAGGATACCAAGAGCCAGGTATTTCTGAATATGGCGCCTTATCCCATCCTTAGCTTCTTTGCTTAGAGGATATTGTTTAACACTGATTAGAGAGACAGAGGCTTTTATTTCTACTACTATTGGAGGTTGTTTTATGGCAAGACCTAATCCAGCAGTTTCTGCCCAGGTATTAGGATAATCTTTTATACATTTCTGTGCTAGTTTGCCTGTTTGATCAGTCCTAGGGAGCGAGAAGCATTGTTGTTCATCTTCTGTGGACATAGTCAAAGCCGTGACTATGGGAGTTTTTACTGAAGGCTTTAGAAACTTCACTTGGGGACCATCAGAGTTAAAGGTTATTCTATCCCGGAGTTTGGTAAGCAGTTCCCTGCCCAGCAATGGGGCTGGGCATTCTAGGACTACTAGGAAAGAGTGGTGGACTTTTCCCTTTCCTACATCCATAATACTCTTAGTTGTCCAAGCCCGATATCTACTGCCATTAGCCCCTTGAACAAGAGACCCTTTATTTGATAGGGGGCCAAGTGGGGTCTTAAGGGCTGAGTATACTGCTCCTGTATCCACTTCAAAGTTCACTAGAGTCTCCTCCACTTCAAATGTTACCCTGAGCTCGGGGAGGAGATCTGAGCCCCGACATTCCTAGTCCTCTTCTAGAGTCAGCATGGCGGGCTGGGGTGGCTGCTTCTTTTTGGGGCACTCTATGGCCCAGTGTCCTTTTTCTTTAAAGTAGGCACATTGATCTGAGGCCAGGGGCAGCCTTTGGCATGGGACCAGGTATCCCTTCCTGTCTTCCTGCTTTTTAACTTCTGGCGTATTTGCTGCTGTGAACAAAACCTTAGCCAATGCTTTAGTCTGCCTTTTGCTCATTTCATCCTCCTTTTGTTCTCTTTCCTTCTCTCTCCTCTGTTTCCTCTCCTCCTCAGTTTCTCTCTTATAATATACTTTCTCAACCTCTCTGAATAAATCTCTTAAAGTCATATGTTGTAATCCATCTAGACCTTGTAAATCTCTCCTAGTATCTGGGGCAGCCTGCTGGATAAAGGCCATTCCAACAGATGCTCTTGGGTCCTCTGCCTGAGGGTCAAAAGGAGTATATTTCTTAATGCTTCCATAATTCTCTCAAGAAACATAGAGGGAGACTCATTAGGCCCTTGGATAATCGCTCTTACCTTGGCCAAATTAGTCAGCCCTCTGGCGGCCGCTCGGAGACCTGCTATTAGAGCCTGGCGATAAGTGGAAAGATGCTACCTACCTTCAAAGGTGTTGGGGTCCCAGTTGTGTCATTTCATTGGCCCGTAAGGATGGAGAGGGAGCATCACAGGGACTTCCGAGTTTTCTATTATCCATTGCTGGCGGTTTTCTTTAGTTGGCCCAGCTTCCTCCAGGGTCGTAGGGGCAGCTGCTACTGCAGGGAAGTCCCCTGGAGGGCTTGGGTCCAGACTAAATGCCTCTAGTGGTGGAGAGGATGAGTCAGCGTCGGGAAGATCATCAAGATCATGTTGGGGGTTGTGGAGCAAGGGTAGAGGATAAGGAGGGGGAGGAGTGTCCAGTCTTGTGACTCAGGGAGAATGAAGGGAAGAGGGGGAGGAGTGGAAGTTTTGAATTATAGGATCGTGGGGGAAGGGTTATATGGCTGTTGATCTGGGTGGACACGTGGCCCGGCTGAAAGACAATATCTCTGACTTTTTGGGTTAGAGGGAAGTGGAAGGATCATTCTGGGGGACATCCAACTCCGAGGATGGGCTGTTAAGGACTGTAAACAAGTCAGGATGGCACCTGTTATTTTGCCAGAGAAATGTTAGAGTCTGTAAACAAGTCTTCATGGTGCCTGGCAAAATGCCAGAGGGAGTGGTTTGTGAAGTAACAAAAGCGAGCCATTAAGTGTGGAGATTCTTTATTGGTTGACTCCTGTATCTATTTTATGCTAATTTGATTAGCTGTGTAAAATGTATAAATATCGCTCAGATCCTACAATAAACGGCTCTCATTCCTGCTGCATCAACGTACACAAGTTATTCATCACCCTCCCGGTTATTCTGCTGCAGCCGGACTGCGGCAGATGGTGGCCCGTTACGGGGAGCCCCGGGACACTCGGGGGAAAGTGACAAAAAAAAGCTGCCCGTCCATAGATAGGACGGGAGCAATCTGCTCGTCCCTAGGCAGATAGGGCGAGAGGAAAAATGGACATTTTGAGAAAATGGAGAAGATTGATGCAGTATGTTTGTGCCTTGTTTTGTCTTGAAATGTTGTATTGTCTTTGTGACGAAAATTATGGAAGGGGTGAGAAGTAAATTGATAAGGGAGAAAGGCACCCCAGTGGAACCAAGAATAATTAGGGCATGTGTTGATAAAAGCCCAGAAACTCTAGTCAGAAAGAAAAAGAAAGTTCAGAAGAACAAAGATTATCAGGACGAAAGTTGCAGCAAAAGGCTATTACTGAATTCTTTTCGTTACCGGAGGGTGCGTGAAACGACAAGGTGGCTGCCACCTGCCCAAGCCGATCATGGCGCAGCAAGAATTTTCCAAGTGGCAGTTGCTGGCTCTTCCCCGCCCCCCTGCCCGGGGGAGCGGATGGCCACTAGGAGCCCAAATGTAGACCTGACCTGGAGGCACAGTCTCGCAGGCTCTTGCTCCATGTGCCTGGAAGAAGTTTGAGTCTGGGACTCTCCCCAGGGCCATCTGGGGCTGCCCAGGATGCTACAGCTGGCAGAAGACGCTACTGGTATCCCTGAAGTTTGATCATTTCCAAGGCCAGTAACTACAATGGGTCTCCCACACCAGAAGACTGATGAGTAATGAGTACTATTAAGGCTTATTTCAAATGTAAAAAAACCTTGAGATAATGTACTAAATTGTTCCAAAGGTTGGTTTCTTAGTGAAATGCTACAGAATTTTCTTTAGCCATCTGGAGTTCCTGCCTTCGTTCCAGTGCTGGTGAAAACAAAGGTGAAAGAATTTACATTGTTGCTGAGAACCAGAGGAAACTTCGGCTGAGAACCCGAGGAGACTTCGGAGTATTGCTGTTTCTGCTGCTACAACTTAAGCTAGCTGCCTGCAGAACTTACCTGGACTGTGATGTACCTGGACTGTGAGTTAATCTATTGAGACACTGCTTTATCTCGACTGAGATAACAAACTGTAATCTACAACAAATTGTAACTCAATATCTTTGCTAATGGTGTCATTGCTGGTATAATTTTTCCAAGGGCTTCTTGCATGGAGCCATCAATTGGCTTGGAATTGTAACATTTTGTATCCTCCCTTTCTGTTTCTAGCAGGTTATTTATGGTGTTTCTGTAAAAAAACACTATGGTCGTTATTTAAATTAAACAAAAGGGGGAAATGTTAAGGTCTGTAAACAAGTCAGGATGGCACCTGTTATTTTGCCAGAGAAATGTTACAGTCTGTAAACAAGTCTGCATGGTGCCTGGCAAAATGCCAGAGGGAGTGGTTTGTGAAGTAACAAAAGCGAGCCATTAAGTTTGGAGATTCCTTATTGGTTGACTGCTGTATCTATTTTATGCTAATTAGATAAGCTGTGTAAAATGTATAAATATCGCTCAGATCCTACAATAAACGGCTCCTATTCCTGCTGTATCAACGTACACAAGTCATTCGTCACCCCCCGGATATTTTGCTGCAGCCGGACTGCGGCAATGGGCCATTCTGAAGCACAGAGAGTCTGCCAGGTACAGCGTTTTACTGAAAAAAAAAGATTCTGGGCCCTTGAGCGGACATCAGTCCAATGATCAAGGGTAAGGTACAGAGGTGTGCAAGTACTTTGTCCCATAATGGGAATTATTCAAACAGGGACAGTGAATACACAAACAAGACACAGACAAAGACAAACAGTAAACGTTTAACATGAGTCCAAGATAAAGATTAGAACTGAGTAACTGGCAAAACCTGATGGGTTAGACAATAAAGACAGACAGTAAACTCAACATGAGTTTCTGACAATGAACAAAACTGAGTAGCCGGCAAAACCAGATGGGCTGTCAAACCGAATCCTGAATCAAAATATAACTGAGTTGAGGAAACTACTATTCCTCGAATTCCCGAGTCCTCTGGAGCGTCCCCCAGGGACGTGGCCTGTGGCTCTGTTAAACATCTGTCAGCCACCTTCAGAGAGAGCTTACGCTCTTCACTGACAGCCACTTAGCCAAGCCCTGACCTGAAACCTGAAACCAGAAAGAGGCACCTTACTTACCCCGAGAGTTGGGGTAAGTAAGGTGGGGTCTTTCGTCCGCCGCTGCCAGATGTCTCACGTGGGGCCTCCAGATGAAAAGATGGGGCGAATGTCGGAGGAAAAGACCACCAAGAGACTGTCTCATGCAACAGCAAAGGGTTTATTGGGGGTCCAGCATGCTGGGGTTCAGAGCTCACTTCAGAGATGCAAAGAACAAAGAGCCCCGAGAACAACTTGAGCAGAGTTTATACACATTCTTTAGAGAGGGCAGGGACTTTACATACATCATAGCCTCCTTTAGCAAATCATCATATACCACGGGAAAATCAAATAACAACTCTAAAACATGATTAGCACCTTCATTGGTGGGAACACATCGGGCAGGGGTTATTGGTCAGCCATGAGAAGGGGTATACGTTTAAAATGATTGGTTGAAGACCTGAGATGTATATGTGCTGAGCTGCACGGTTTCTGGTAAGGGGTTGTTAAGTAACTAGGTGGTCAGGGAAGATTTCAACACACATCTAATGGGCAGGTCTGGGAAATGTCTTAACTGCCACAGATTTTCAGGTTCTGAGTGCAGCTTGTAAACTTTACAAAACCTGGTTCTTTTGTTTGAATTTTAATTTCTTTTATACTTTCAGAACCTTACAAAGAAAGGTGTGAGACTTCATTCACAATGACTGCTCTTTTGGCCATTTTGGTTATGGGTGCATGCATGGGATCTTTATTTAGATCCATATGGTGGTGATATTCTAAGCCACAGCATCACTCAGATCCTAGAGGCTGATTAAGACACACCCATTTCCAAAGCAATTACTTTTCTTAGGTCAGTTACAGAACTCAGTCTCTGAGCGGAATCACACCAGAGTTCAAGCCCAGGTCGACCCAGTCATCTCTTCCAACCGCCACACAAATGACCACAATTAAAACCAAAACACTCCCCCAAGGCCCTCATCTTCTTCCATATAGACACTCATCATTCCCTCTCGCTGGATGTTTCCATGAATGGCACAGCCCAAGAGAGTGTCCAAAATAATCTCCCTTGCCCCTCATTAGCCTAACCTCAGGGTGGCCTGGACACCCTTCCTGTGAACCAGGATTGATCACATAGGTCTGACGTTAATGCTGCTCTGCTACTCCAGTTTGAAGCCTACTGAATGTCAGGTATTGTTTCCTTATGTGATTTGGAGTCATGAGGAAACCCAAGCACCTCTGCAGGGCTTGGAAGAACTCATTTGACTCAAAGGATCCCTACTATCACTTGATGGAGGTCAGGAACCTAACAGAGGAAGGTGAGAGACTTCATCCACAATGACTGATCTTTTTGTCATTTTGGTTTTGGATGCACACATGGGATCTGTCTTTAGATCCATCAGGTGCTAATAATCTAAGCCACAGCCTCACACAGAGCCAAGAGGCTGATTCAGCCACAACCATTTTCAAAGCAATAAAGCAAAGAGCCACAGGTGATGCCCATTCATTTCCATTTGAAAACTGTTTTCTTCAGGCTTCACAAAGGAGTGGCCTAAGGCAAAGAACTTCCTAACATTCAGGGCAACAAAACAATAGGTTTGCAAAAGGCCCAAAGCAGGGTTTCTCCATTGAGACTTTCCTGGTCACACTGATATCTGAGTTTTCTGAGATGCTCGCCATTCCCTTCAGCTATCCAGTACATGGCCATGTCACAGAGCTCGAAGGTGGTACATATCTTGGACACAAAACTATGAGCCTATTATGGAAAGTGGCCAGAATTCAGAAAGAAAACAGAAACTTAGGAAAAGAGTAGGTGTTGCCCATGGATAAGGCAAGCTGCAGTCCATTCCTAAAATGGGCAGGGTTAATGCTGGGAATCTTTCTACTAGACAGGACACATTCACTGATAGATTCTAATTTCTAATGTGTACAACCATGGACACAGTGGGATACACAGACACAGAAACACTCACGTTGTCAAAGGACTTTCTAGAAAGAGTCCACTCCAAACTGAACAAACCGCCTTTCCTACCTATTCTCAGAACATGAGACAAAACCACAAACCCACTCCCACACTCAAAAAGGCACCTCCTCCCCAAGTAGGTCTGTGACTATCCAGAGTGTCCTCTGACTCATGGGCCATACTGTGTTCCCCTAAATTGGCCTGTCCTGTCTCAGATCTGGTCTCCTTGTCCAAGTCTGTGAAGTTGTCAGGAGCCTTTGCTGACCACTACCTGCTTTCTCAGGAAATGGCCCTCTTCAGAGCTCTACTTGCATTTGGCCATCCTCAAATCACTAGGTACCAAGAAAGACAGACTCTGTCCTAGGTAAATCCAAACAAGTGTGACCACTGGGAATGGGACTGGGACTGGCTCTGTGTGCCTGGCTTCCTGGATCCCAAGTTCAGCAAGTTCCATCACCAAAGAAGTGAGGTAGGTCAATTCCTTCAGGAAGGGAATGAGGTCATTGCCTTGGCAACCACTTTGTCCTAACAGTTGCTTCCAAGGGTCCCTTGAGATGGAGGCTGCCCCTACTTCCTGTGACACTGTCACAAGTTACAATGGTATATCAACCACAGGCACCAAGGAGAAGCTCTCCACACAGGGTTGGTTTGGTCCATATTTTTATATCATGAGGAGAGAGGCTGATTCAGACACATACCTTCATCCTGATCAGGTTGTTTGCATTGGAAGATGACTTTTGCTCTCTCAGGTCCTTCATAGCTGCCTACATCTTCTCCAGGGATCATTTCTGCACGGACCTTTGATGTTCTCAGCAGGTGGAAGATCCCCTACATTCCTGTATTGTAAGACCAACTCTGTCCCTGCTCTTCTGTAAAGTTAGATCGAGGGAAGAGTGTATGGTTAAGGTTAATAATATATTCTATTTGGGTTAGAAATCATTCTGCAGGATAAATAATGCTATTGGGAACCTGCGATATTCACAAGAATATATTCGTAAAATATAAGTATGAAACCAGAAATATAGGAATGATTTGAAGCCCAGAAGGACATTGGGCCCTTTAGTGGGATAGTTAGCTTTGAATTTTGTTCTGCACAGATGTCTCAGATGAATCAATATGCAAAGGCATAGGACCTTGTACCTTGGAAGATTGAATGTCCAAGAGAACATCCAGTCAGAAAGAAATAGTTGGTAGGATTAGGAAGGTAGTCAGTAGGTTTTGAAAAAAGAGTGAGTATAGGATTTGGACAAAACCTTCATTAGCAATAGGGTTTCGGGTAGAGAGTGAACGTAAATATGAGCACATACGAAGAGTCAGTCACAATGATGAACTGGGGAAAATATGTAGGAAAGCAGATATCAATAGAGACTTCAGGAAATCAGCAAAGTATAATGTGAGTGATAGGATTAGACACTTTCAACATGTTTGAGGTTGAATATATAATCTTAGAAAGAAAGAAATGTGTAGTCACCAATAGGATTGACATTTGAGAGCATTAGGCAACCTGGACATGGTTGTTTTAAGTAATCCATGCTCACTTTCCATTTTGCTTTGGTTAAAGGTTAATAGGTATTTGTCACTTCCTGTTTTTCTGTATGCTTAACAAAACACTGTTGAAATCTGGAGAACTGTTTGCTCATTTTGTTCCCAGAATGTGCTCTCCCCAACTGACAAACTGCAGAATGTACTCCCTCACCCGGTTGGACGCAAACTGCCCACTCACCCTGACCCATCAATAAATTTTCCTCCCTGCTCTCGCCAAGGAAAGTATAAAAGCTCTGTTAAAGCTGTTCTCAGGGCTCTCTGCTCTATTCAAGTGAGCTCTGAGCCCCAACATGCTGGACCCCCAATAAACCCTTTGCTGTTGCTGAGTGAAAATGGTATACTGTTCTGTACTTAAAAGATGCTTTCATTTGCTTGCCTCTGCATAAAGATAGTCAGTTGCTGTTTGCTTTCGACTGGGTAGACCCAGAAACCAGAAAGTCTGGTCAACTAACTTGAACTAGACTCCCACAGGGGTTCAAAAACTCCCCCACTCTCTTTGATGAAGCCCTCCACAGAGATCTCATCAACTTCAGAACTATGCACCCTGAAGTCACCCTGCTTTTATATGTGGATGTCCTGCTACTGGCAGCCAACACCAAGGAAAACTGTGAGTCTGCGATCCAAGCACTATTATCCGAGCTTGCTCAACTCGGATATAGAGCTTCAGCCAAAAAGGCCCAAATTTGCCAGCAAGAAGTAATCTTTCTGGGGTATTCCATTAGGGGCGGTAAATGATGGCTCACTGAGCCCAGAAAACAAACTGTTGGGCAGATACCACCCCCATCTAACAGGAGACAAAACAGAGATTTTCTTGGACTGCTGGCTTTTGCAGGTTATTGATACCTGGGTTTGTGTTCTCAGCTGCTCCTTTATACCCGCTGTTAAATGAGAAAGGCCAATTCCAATGAACCCTTGACCACCAGCAAGCTTTTGATAACATCTAAGGACACTGACACTGAACTCCTCAACTTCACTGAGCCCAGCCTGCAATTTCAGAAAGCCCTACACTACATTAAAAATGTACATCAACTCACTCACCTTGGTTCAAAGAAACTGCAGCCATTCCTGAAGGATCAAGGACAGAGTTTTCGACTAACTCACTCACAGCGAAAGGAAATAACTGAACAGGTAACAAAAGCCTATCGGTTCTGTCAATTGGTTAAAGCTTACCCTTCCAAGCTTCCTGCAGGAAAGCACCTACGAGGAACCAGACCAGGACAATTCTGGGAAGTGGACTTTACTGAAATTAAGCCAGGAAGATATGGACATGAATATCTCCTAGTCTTTGTAGATATATTTTCAGGATGGATTGAAGCCTTTCCCCCCCCCCAAAAAAAAAACACGGCACAAATGGTGGTCAAGAAAATCCTGAAAAATATTAAGATATTTTTCCAAGACACGGCCTTCCTAAGGTAATAGGATCTGATAACTGAACGGCATTCATGGGCCAGGTAAGTCAGGGGTTAGCCAGGACCCTGGGGATCAGTTGGTAGTTACATTGTGCTTATAGACCCCAGAGCTCAGGACAGGTTAAAAAAAAATAAATAGAACCATTAAAGAGGCCTTAACGAAATTAAGCTTAGAGACCAACATAAAAGATTAGACTATGCTCCTGCCTTATGCACTATTTCATGCAAGAAATACCCCCTCTGTTTCTTTGTGTAAACTCACCCCCTATGAAATTCTCTATGATGCCTCTCCTGCAGTAAGGGACCTAACCCCAACTCTAAGACCTAAACATCCCTTCCACACCCCCTTGCTTGACAGACTTAAATTTCTTGAAAGAACTCAGCGATACCTGTGGAAATAGCTGGCGACTGCTTTCCAACCTGGGGATGAGGGGACTCCACATCGATATCAAGTAAGAGACATCATCTACATAAGACGACACTAGGTGTCATCCCTGGATGCTACTTATAACACCTACAGCGGTAAAAGTTGACAGAATCACTTCCTGAATCCATGCCTCTAATCTCAAGCCTGCACCCTGTCCAGACTCTGGCTGGAAACTGGAAAAGACTGGTAACCCTTTCAAATTGTGTATTCGTCATGTGGATAAGGCTATAGACTCTTCCCTTGGCCATGAGTAGACCTAACGCGCATCAGCACGTTCAGCAGCAATGGCTGATCACAAATCCTACTAGACAAGAAGTATGGTCTACCTCACATACACCCCCCTTAGTGATCTTGTGGCCATCTCTCCACCCAGATATTTGTCAGCTGGCTATAGGTCTTTCTTATTAGGATATCCCAGATGAAGAGGATCCCACTAAAATTCCATTAAATCCTTTCTGTACAATAGATAATGGAAACAAACATTATGGATGTAGGGACATGCGAGCCAGATGCAGATTGTCTAGCCTAGATTAGTATGTTTGCCCCGCAGACTATTAAAGCCTCAAAGAGCCATGGCTGTGTGGGGGAAAAGCCGAAATCTTCTGTAAGTCATGAGGATTTCAGCATAGATGGGTTGCCTGGTGGAACCCAAAATCCTCATTAAATTCAGTACACAGCATTGGCCATATTACCAATTAGACAACCAAAACCAAACCCCCAGAAAAGTCTCTAGATCCTCAAATTCTGTGTGACCTTTTTAACTTCTGCAAGTGCTCAAAAGGGTGAAAGGAAATTCCCCTATGTGAAGGCCTTTTCCCTCTTTTGCTCACATCCTGAACTATGCTTCTCCAATAGATCCTCACCCTCAGCCTTCTGCTCAAGACTCTCTGCTGTCAGTCCCAGCTCACCAACCTGATTTCTCTCCTCCAATTACTAGATCAAACACCCAAACCTCTGCCGGTTCTCAGACCATTGGCCCCTTGCTGAGGTAGCAGGTACTGAGGTACCCCTCCACCCACTCACTCCTCTCTTCTCCTGTCAGTGCCTGCACCGGGTCTAACCAGGTCCTCTTACCAGCTAACACAAAGCTCAAACCAGCTTAGGAGAGCCCTCAGACCCCTATCGAAGATGTAATGAAAATGGCCTTTAAAGTTCCTTTGTCATCACTAAAAAGAGGTTACTTAGAATTTAAAGTACCTCACAGGCTTTTTGGGATACTCACTCCTGTCTTCCCCTCTGCTCTACCTGTTCTACTGCTCAAGTTTTAGTTGCTAGGAAAATCCCAAACCCCTTTCTCATTATTCTTTTACATCTCACCTGCCTCATTCTCAGATCCACGGAGCTGCTCTCACCCCCCGCCTTCCCCATCTTCCCCCTCTGTACCAGGCCCAGAGAAAAATCTTAACTGAACTTCTTCAGAAGTCTTCACCATGGCTGACATTAGGACTTTCAGCAAAAGAGTCCCTACAAAAGAGTTCAGTGTAGATAAACTCCCTTTTTTTCTGTTGCCCTGTTCTACTTAGCCACTGGCTGGAAAAATCAGCACTCCTAAGCTAGATACCCCCTTAATAGTTTTTCACACAATATGTGAACAAGGCCTCTGGCCTTGAGCTGGGGCTTCAAAGAGATGGCTACATTTCAAAGATAAAAAATTACCAGCTGGGCTCCATGGTAACAGCTGCAGGGGGATAAAAGAAAATGAAGAAAAAGCTCTCTCCCTCCCAGGTGTCCTTGAAAAGTTAACTTGCCCAGAACAGAGGAAAAAACAGAAAAAAATTTCTTTTTGTGAAGTTCTGCACACTGTGAACTTCTGAGCCCCTTCCCTTTCATGCTGGGTACAAAATTCTGAAACTACATAAACGTGGGGTTAAGGGAGTTAATTGATTACAACAGAAGCAATGCCCTCTGAATCCAGTGGCAACCAAATAGGACTTTTTCCCTGTCTTCGGTGCTATCTTAGGTGCCTTGCCTTGTCCACCCCTACAACAGTAAAATCTATATACTTAAATATTTTTTATGTTTTCATGAAATGGTCAACAGATGTGATTAATTGTGTAATGGTGCAGATGTTTCCCAGAGTGCTCTATAATGATGCAGGTTCATTAGAAGTTCAAACAGGGGGGCATACAACCCGGTTCCGCTGCGAACATATTTCTCTCACTTTAGCCTTCCTATTAGGAATAGAAGTTGCTGCAGGGGTGGGCACAGGAACCACTGCCCTGCTCCATGGGACACAACAAATGACCCAATTAGAAGCAGCAATAGACCAAAACTTATAGATATTAGAAACCTCCATCACAGCTTTACAGGAATTTTTATCCTCTCTCTCTGAAGTAGTTTTACAGAACAGTCAAGGGTTGGACCTCCTCTTCATGAGAGACGGGGGCCTTTTGCTGCATTGAGGTAAGAATGTTGTTTTTATGGCAAACATACTGTAGTTGTAAAAAAATATATGAGTAAATTAAAAAGACATCTTGAAGAGGGTCAATGAGAGAGAGAGGCACAAAAAGGGTGGTTTGAGTCTGGTTCATACAGTACCCCTGGTTAACTTCGCTTCTATCAACCCTGGTCGGTCCAATAATAATCCTCATATTATTGCTAACTATGAAACCCTGTGTGCTCAAACGTGTAATTTGTTTTCTCCAAGCTCAAATTGGAGAATTTAAACTTTTGGTAATTCCCCACTTGCAGACATAGAATGTGACACCCACCAATGATCACTTTTATGATTAACAGTAGCCAGAAGAAGTGGGAAAAGAAAGGTTAATAAAATAGGTACTTGTAATTTCCTGTTTTTTCTGTATGCTTAACAAAACATTGTTGAAATATTGAGAACTGTTTGCTAATCTTGTTTCCAGAATGTGCTGTCCCCTAACTGCCAAATTGCAGAATGTATTCCCTCACCCGGTTACACGCAAACCGCCCACTCGCACTGACCCATCAATAAACTTCCATCCCTGCCCTCTCCAAGGAAATTATATAAGCTCTGCTTAAGCTGTTCTCAGGGCTCTCTGCACTGTTCATGTGAGCTCTGAACCCCAGCATGCTGGACCCCCAATAAACCCTTTGCTGTTGCATGAGACAGTCTCTTTGTGGTCTCTTCCTCCCATGCTCGCATAAACATTACTTGGATGATTGAATGTAGAAGAGAAAATCCAGTCGAAAAGGGATAGTCAGTAGGATTTAGAAGATAGTCGGTAGGTTTCGGAAGAAGAGTGAGTATAGGATTTGGAACAAAAGTTCTTTAGCAAGAGGGGTTCGGTTAGAGAGTGAATGTAAATGTCAGCACATGTGAACAGTCAGAATAATGAACTGGGAAAAATATGAAGGAAAGCAGATATCAATATATCAGGCAAACTATAAAGTGAGTGATACGATTAGACATTTTCAAGAGGGTTGACTTAGAATATATAATCTTAGGAAGAAACAAATATGTAATCACCAATAGGATTGACATTTGAAAGCATTAGGCAACCTTGACATGGATGTTCTTTGTAATCCCTGCTCACTTTCCATTTAGGCTTTGGTACAATCATAAGTGTGACATTTGCGTTTTTTGTCCAGAATATTACACTGATAAAATGTATATGTAGATCTGGTGACATGAGTATTTCTTCCACCATTTCTGGGAGCAATATTTTGAAGACATATAAATGGGTATTGGGGGTACAAAGAGGTGTACACTGTGTCTATGAATATAGAGATAATGCATGAATGGACCATACAGTGAATAAATAATATAAGTGTTTCCACATTAAATAATGGATTGAATTGATATCTGAAAATATATAAAAAATCTTATATTGATATACAATCATTCATTCCAACCAGTTATACATATAATATTAATATTAGGGTTATGGTTGATCATGAAGATATGTTAGTTTTGCTACAAAAGTGATTATGGAAATCGAAAATAATGTGTTTGGAAAGAGTCAGTCACAATGCTGGCCATATGTGAACAAGGCCTCTGGCCTTGAGCTGGGGGTTCACAGAAATGTCTATATTTCTAAGATAAAGAAGTTACAAACTGGGCTCCATGGTAACAGCTGGCAAGGAAAAAAAGGGAAGAAAAAAGCTCTGCCCCTCCCAGGGGTCCTTAAAATGTTAACTTGCCCAGAATAGAGAAAAAAACCCTGCTTTTTGTGAACTTCTGCAGACTGTGGAATTCTGAGCCCCTCCCTTACATGTTGGGTACAAAATTGTGAAACAACCTAAACTTGGGGTTCAGGGGATTAATTGATTACAACAGAAGCAATGCCCTCTAAACCGTTAAATGGTGAGGAAGCTCATTTCAATGAAAGCTCTGGACAACAGTCCAAATAGGACTGTTTCCCTGTCTTCGGTGCTATCTTAGGTGCCTTGCCTTGCCTTGTCCGTCCCTTTTCTCATAAAAAGACCAGTCAAGAAATATGGAGGAATACATGTGTTCTGAAGCAGGAAGTGATTGATAGTGAAAGAAATGCCTATAAATTTCCTAACTTGTGGATGAAATATATATCCTATGATGTGCATAAATTAAAGAAATAGTAATTTACCAGTGTTGAATAAAAATGAACGTCAAAATACACATCATGTCTGATTGGAATCTACTTGCATTGATGTTAATCTGGGTCAGTTACTGTAGAAATATTAGGATTTGTATGCACCATTCACTGAATTATTTTCAGTACTAGGAAACAAATATGTATTTCAGGTGAATGAATATTTCTAAGAATAACCTTGTGAAAAGTTGATTATAAATCCACATACATGAATAATAAGACACACATTTCATATTTTGAAAAATCTGGAGAGTGTATATATAAATATATGTATATATATATATATATATATAGATATAGATAGATAGATAGATATAGATAGATATAGATATATAGATAGATAGATATCGATATATATAGATAGATATATAGATATATAGATACACACACACAGAGATACATTAAAAATAGCAATATATATGCCAATCAAAATTTATAATGAAATATATATCATCGACAGATCCAAAAATATTTATTTTACTGAACATGGATTTATGAATAATATTGTTCAAGTAGAAAGCTCACACATAATTTGAATTTTCAGTTCCAACATCGTTTAGGAAGAGTGATCCCTTACAATTTGTATCTGCCAAGTTAGCCACCTCACAAGAATGTGCTTGTGGTCCCAGGTAGGATTCTATGTGTGCATATAAAAATACAGGTGGTGAATAGGCTACAGAGAAAGGGAGACAGGAATTCACAGAATGGTTTACTTTAAAAAAACATGTAGAACGATTTCAACAAAATTTGACTAGATTTATAACTCCTACCATATTTAAGGCAAAAGGCAAGTCCAACTATACACTATGCCTCCTGTAATGCTTGTATTTTTATTCTGTTTGGGTTATTTTTCTCCATCTTATTAGTATTAGTAGTCAGAGTGTAGTAGGTTACGGGTTAGTGTCAGGGATTCAATATTTGGAATGGAAAATTAGAAAATGAATCCAATGTGTATGTAAATATGTGCTACAAAAAAATGTTCCCACTCTCATCCAGAATAATGCCTTGACAGTACTTTCACCCCAACTAAAACACCATTAGAGGAGAAGAGTTAGAAAGTCAGTGAATACATATCTGGAATGGAATATGCTCAAGGTTTTGAAACCTTGGAGGTGGTAGAGGAGTTTCCAAATGTAAAGGACATGGTAAACACTCCACAAACATGGAGCTCTGCTGGCCTAAAGACTTCTTGAGAAACTGCCTGTGTGGTTGGGCACTTGAAATATATGTAGTTGTCAGGAGCTTTAGCTTCCCTTGTAGTGAGATGATCAAAGCTGGGTGTGCATCTATGTGACCTGGAGGACATGGTTTCTTATTTTCCAATGAAAATGAGGAAGCAGTGCTGAATTCCCTTTTAGTAGGTAACCTGTGGACACTGGGGGCTAAGTTTCTCCCCGTGTGGACTGTGAAGCCATTTGGTCATCCTGCAATTTTTGTGGTGTCTCTTGCTGCTGCACTGGGAGTTTGGTATTTGCTTCACAAAATACAAGGAGTTCAACTGTGTCACAGTGCTGGAGGGATTTCTGTCTGAGTGGTGGGTCAGGGTCTGCAGGAGAATGCACCAACCAGGCTTTTATCCCACATAGTTTGCTCCCTTGACCATAGCAACCTGTTTCTGAACATTGCCCTGAAATCTCTCCATATAACAAGATGCCTTTACAAAGAAGGGTCTTCTGTCTGCACCATGTCAGTCACAAGCCATTTGGAAGCCAAAAAGAGATCCATATTGCCCCACCACATGTTTTATCACACACCTGCCCAGCACTGTTCTAGCCCCACTACTCAGCCGGCTCCAACTTACTGGCATCTCTGTTCTACACCATTTTCATGAAACCCAGTCAATCAAGGCACTGTCTGGCATACTCAAGATCAACACCAGGACATCCAAAGGTTCTCCAGTGCTACCTGGTCATGGGAATTTGAAAAAAATTATGGTATCTATCTAGCCATTTTTCAAATATGATGTTGGAGGCACTGTGGGTTTCAATATATTAAGGAACCATTAAATGGTGAGGAAGCTCATTTCAATGAAAGCTCTGGAGAACTCTCACAGGCAAGGCTTCCCAAAGAATGGCCAAAAGGTCACATGAAGCCAGGCCTATTGAGGTCTACAATGTGAGGTCCGTGTGATATTTGACTCTCAACTATGGCTGCCAAGTTTTTCAGAATAAATTCATTTGGTATCCTGGCTGAGATTCCCAGTGATATGTGGAAAGCCAACCTGGGCCTAGATCTCAGTTTCCAAGGGCGACTCTTATGCGTGGCCTCCTAAAATCTCAACACAATTCATGGCAATACTTCTCTGATGTCGGTTCAAGAACTCAGTCTCTAAGAGGAATCACACCAGAGTTCAAGGCCAGGTGGACCTTGTCATTTCCTCCAACCACCACACAAATGACCACAATTAAATCCAAAACACTCCACACGGCCCTAATCTTCTTCCATATAGACACTCATCATAACCTTTGGCTGGAGTTTTCCACTAGGGGTGCAACCAAAGACAGTGTCCAAAAAATGCTCCCTTGCCTCTCATTTGTCTAAAGTCACTGTGGCCTCGACATCATTCCTGTGAACCAGGAGTGATCAAATAGGCCTGCCATTAATACTTTTCCACTTCTCCAACTTGAGGTCTCTGACTGTGGGGTTTAGATTCTTTATGTGAACTGGACTCATGAGAAAACCCAAGCACCTATGGGCTACCCTCTGCAGGGCCTTGAAGAATTCATTTGATCAAAGGATCCCTATTCTCACTTGATGGAGGTCAGGAACCTTACAGAGGAAGGCGAGAGGCTTCATCCACAATGACTGCAATTTTTGCCATTTTGATTTTGGATGCACACATGGTATCTTTCTTTACATCCATCAGGAGTTGAGAACATAAGCCACAGCCTCACAGAGGGCTAAGAGGCTGATTCAGACACATATCTTTACAAAGCAATTAAGCAAAGAGCCACAGGGGATGCCCATTCATTTCCATTTGAAAACTGTTTCTTCAGGCTTCACAAACGTGTGGCCTGAGGCAAAGACCTTCCTGACATTCAGGGCAAAAGAACAATAGGTAAACAAAAGGCCCAAAGCAGGGTTTCTCCACTGAGACTTTCCTGGTCACACTGTATGGAAACAGAAATCTAAGTAAGATTTGAAGCCCAGAAAAGTATGAGGCCCTTGATTGGGAGACTTAGCTCTGAATTATGTCCTGCACAGATGTCTCAGATAAATTAATATACATTGGCATTGGACCTTGTACCTTGGGTGATTGAATGTCGAAGAGAACACCAATTCAAAAAAGGATAGTCAGTAGGATTTGGGAGATAGTAGGTATATTCAGAAAGAAGAGTGAGTATAGGATTTTGACCAAAAGTTATTTAGAAATTGGGTTTCAGGTAGAGAGTGAATGTAAATGTCAGCACATATGAACAGTCAGTCAAAATCATGAACCTGGGAAATTATGTAGGAAAGCATATATCAGTAGAGACTTTTGGATATCAGGCAAAGTAAAAGTGAGTGATAGGATTAGACATTTTCAACAGGGTTGAGTTTGAATATATAATCTTAGGAAGAAACACATATGTAGTCACCAATTGGATTGACATTTGAGAGCATTAGGCAACCTGGACATGGATGTTTTAGAAATACATGCTCACTATAAATTTAGGCTTTGGTACAATCAGAAATATGACCTTTGCATTTTGTGTCCAGAATACTACTGTGATAAAATGTATATGTAGATCAGGTGACATGAATAATTTTTCCACCATTTCTGGGAGCAATATTTTTAAGGTGTATAAATGAGTATGGGGGTACAAATAGGTGTACCCTGTGTCTATGAATATATAGAGATAATGCAAGAATAGACCATACTATGAATAAATAATATAACTGGTTCCACTTTAAATAAAAGATTGAATTGATATCGGAAAATATACAGGAATTCTTATATTGATATGCAATCATTCATTCCAACCAGTTATACTTCTAATGGTAATATTAGGGTTATGTTTTATTATGAAGAGTGTGTGAGTTTTGCTTCAAAAGTGATTATGGAAAACGAAAATAATGTGTTTAGAAAGAAGTCTTATGAAAAGACCAGTCAAGAAACAAGGAGGAATACATGTTTTCTGAAGCAAGAAGTTATTGAAATTGAAACAAATGACTTTAAATTTGCTAACTTGTGGATGAAATATATATCTTATGATGGGCATCAACTGAAGAAATAGTAATGTACCAGTGTTGACTAAAAATAAACATCACAATACACATCATGTCTCATAGGAATCTACTTGCATTGATGTTAAACTGTGTCAGTTACTGTAGAAATATTAGGATTCGTATGCACCATTCACTGAAGTTGGTTTTCAGTTCTAAGAAACAAATATGTATTTCAGGTAGATAAATTTTTCTGAGAATAAACTTTTGAAAATTGGTTTATAAATCCACATACAGTGAATATGAATGAACTTAGGGAGTGTACAATAAGACACATATATTTCATATTCTGAAAATAAAAAGTAGCAATATATATGCCAATCAAAATTCATCATGAAATATATATCATCCAATGATCCAAAAATATTCATTTTACTGATCATAGATTTATTTATCATGTTGTTTATCTACGAAGCTCACCCATAAGTTGAATTTTCAGTTCTAACTGGGTTTAGGAGGAGTGATCTGTTATCCCAATTTGTATCTGCCCAGTCAGCCACCTCACAAGAATGTACATGTGATAACAGGTATGATTCTATATGTGCATATGAAAATACATGTGCTGAATTGGCTACAGAGAAAGGGAGAGAGGAATTCACCTATTTGTTAACTTTAAAATCACATGGAGAACTATTTCAACAAAAAATTGAGTAGATTTAATACTACTACCCTATATAATGTAAACGGAAAGTCCAAGTATACACCATGCCTCCTCTAAACTGCTTTTATTTCTATTCTGTTTGGGTTATTTTTCTCCATCATATTTGAATTAGTAGTCAGAGTCTAGTAGGTTATGGGTTAATGTCAGGGTTCAGTATTATGAATGGAAAATAGCAAAATAAATTCAATGTATATGTAAATATGTACTACATAAAAATCTTCCCACTCTCATCCAGAACAATGACTTGACTTTACCTTCGCCCCAAGTAAAACACAATTAGAGTGGAAGAGTTAGAAAATCTGTGAATACATATCTGGAATGGAATATGCTTAAGAGTTTACAACCATGAAGGTGGTAGAGGAGTTTCCAAAAGTAAGGGACAGGGTAAATACTCCACAAACATGGAGCTCTGCTGGACTAAAGACTTCTTGAGAAACTGCCTCTGAGTTTGGGCACTTGAAATATTTGTTGTTTTCAGGAGCTTTAGCTTCCTTTGTAGAGAGACCATCAAAACTGGGCATGTATCTAAGGGACCTGGAGGACATGGTTTCTTATTTTCTAATGAACATATGGGAGCAGTGCTGAATTCTCTCTTTGTAGGTAAACTGTGGCCACTGGGTCTAAGTCTGTCTCCGTGTGGACTGTGAAGTCTTTTGGTCATCCTCCACTTGTCGTGGTGTTTCTTGCTGCTGCAATGTGAGTTTGGTATTTGCTTCACAAAATACAAGGAGTTCAACTGGAACACAGTGCTGGAGGGAGTTCGGTCATGTGTGGTTTTTCAGGGTCTGCAAGAGAATGCACAGAACAGGCTTCTATCCCACATAGTTTTCCCCATTGACCATAGCAACCCGATTCTGAACAATGCCCTGAAACCTCTCAATATAAAAAGATGCCTTTACATAAAAGGGTCTGCTGGCTGCACCATGTCAGTCACAATCCATTTGTAGGGTAATGGCAGATCCCCATGAACCCACCATGCATGGTTAATCACACACCTCCCCACCACTGCTCTAACCCCACTACTTAGCGTGCTCCAACTTCCTGGCATCTCAGTTCTACACCATCAAGGCACTGTCTAGTACACTCTTGATCAGGAACAGGACATTAAAAGGTGCTCCAGTGCCACCTTGTCATGGGAAATTTAAAAATTTCGTGGTATTTATCTATCCATTTTTCAAGGATAAAATTGGAAGCACTGTGGTTTTCAACTCATTCAGGAACCATTAAATGTTTAGGAAGCTCATTTCAATGAAAGCTCTGGAAAACACTCCCAAGCACGGCTTCTCAAAAAGTGGCCAAAAGGTCAAATGAAGCCAGGCCCATTTAGGTCTACAATGTGAGGTCTATGTATGTTTTGACTCTCAACTATGGCTGGCAAGTCTTTCAGAATAAAATCATGGGATATCCTGTCTGAGATTCCCAGTTTTTTGTGGAAAGCCACCCTGGGCATAGATCTCATGTTCCAAGGGCGAATGTCATGTGTGGTCTCCTAAAACCACAACACAATTCATGGCAATATTTCTCTGAGGTCAGTTCCAGATCTCAGTCTCTAAGTGGAATCACAGCAGAGTTCAAGCCCAGGTGGACCCAGTCATCTCTTCCAACCGCCACACAAATGACCACAATTAAAACCAAAACACTCCCACATGGCCCTCATCTTCTTCCATATAGACACTACTCATTACCTCTGGCTGGAGTTTTCCATGAGGGGCGAAGCCCAAGACATTGCCCGTCTTTTCCCTAAAATCAGGGTGGCCTGAACACCCCTCCTGTGAACCAGGAGGGATCAAATATGCCTTCCATTAATACTGCTCTGCTTCTCCAATTTGAGGCCTACTGACTGTCGGGTATAGATTCTTTATGTGATTTGGAGACATGACAAAACACAAGCATGTATGGGCTAGCCTCTGCAGTGCTTTGAAGAACTCATTTGTTTCAAAGGATCACTATTCTCACTTGATGGAGGTCAGGAACCTAACAGAGGAAGGCGAGAGACTTCATCAACAATGACTGATCTTTTTCCATTTTGGTTTTGGATGCACACATGGGATCTTTCTTTTGATCCAACAGGTGCTGAGATCTAAGCCACAGCCTCACACAGGGCCAAGAGGATGATTCAGACATATCCGTTTCCAAAGCAATTCACAAAGAGCCACAGGTGATGCCCATTCATTTCCATTTGAAAACTGTTTTCTTCAGGCTTCACAAAGGAGTGGCCTGAGGCCAAGACCTTCCTCACATTCAGTGGAAGAGAAGAATTGGTTAGCAAAAGGCCCAAAGCAGGGTTACTCCACTGAGGCTTTCCACGTCACTCTGGTATCTGAGTTTTCTGAGATGCTCGCCATTCCTTTAGCTATTCAGTACATGGCTATGTCACAGAGCTTGGAGGTGGTACATTTTTTGGACACAAAACCATGAGCCAATTCCGGAGAGTGGACAGAATCAGGAAGAAAACAGGACCTTAGGAAAATAGTAGGTGTTGCCCATCCATAAGGGAAGCGACAGTCCATTCATCAATCAGGCAGGATGAATGCTGGGAAGCTTTCTACTAAAGAGGACACATCCATTGATGCATTCTATTTTCTAATATCTACAACCATGAACACAGTGGGATACACAGACATAGAAACACTCACCTTGTCAAAAGACTTACTAGAAACAGTCCACTCCAAACCAAATAAACCTCCTTTCCTACCTATTCTTAGAACATGAGACAAAACCACAAACTCACACCCACACCCACAAAGGCACCTCCTTTCCCCAAGTAGGTCTGTGACTATCCAGAGTGTCCTCTGACTGGTGGGCCATACTACGTTTCCCTGAAATGGCCTGTCCTGTCTCAAATCTGATCTCATTGGACAACTCTGTGAAGTTGTCAGGAGCCAGCGGTGAGCCACTACCTGCTTTCTCAGGAAAGGCCCCTCTGCAGAGCTCTCCTGAAATTTGGCCATCCTCATATCAGTAGGTACCAAGAAAGATTGACTCTGTTCTTGGTAAATCCAAACATGTGAGCCCACAGGGAATGGTACTGGGACTGGCTCTGGGTGCATGGCTTCCTGGATCCCAATTTCAGAGAGTTCTATCACCAAGGAAGTGAAGAAGGTCACTTCCTTTATGAACTGAATGAGGTCACTGCTTTGGCAACCAATTTGTCCTAACATTTGCTTCCAAGGTTCTCCTGAGAACGAGGCTGCCCCTACTTCCTGTGACACTTTCACAACTGTGAATTGTATATCAACCATAGGCACCCGGGAACAGCTCTCCACACAGGCCTGGTTTGGTCCATCTTGTCAACATTAAGAAGAGTGAGGCTGATTCTGACACATCCCTTCATCCAGACCAGGTTGTTTGCCATGAAAGATGAGTTCTGCTCTCTCAGGTCCTTCATAGCTGCCTACATCTTCTCCAGGGATCATTTCGGCATGGAACTTTGAGGTTCTCAGTAGCTGGAAGATCCCCTACATTTATATATTGGAAGACCAATTCTGTCCCTCCTCTTCTGTAAAGTTAGATTGAGGGACCATTTTATGGTTAAGGTTAATAACAGGTTCCATTTGGTTTAGAAATCATTCTGCGGGATGAATAATGGTATTGTGATTTTGCAATATTTACAAGAATATATAGGTGAAATATAAGTATGAACACAGAAATCTAGGTAATTTTTAAAGCCCAGAAGGGCATTGTGCCCATGATTTGGATTCTTAGCTTTAAATTATGTTCTGCACAGGTGTCTCAGATAAATCGATATACAATGTCATAGGACCTTGTCCCTTGGATGATTGAATGTCAAAGACAACATCCAGTCAAAAAGAGATAGTTGGTGGATTAAGATGATAGTCGGTAGGTTTATAATGAAGAGTGTGTATAGGATTTGG
This sequence comes from Callospermophilus lateralis, assembly GCF_048772815.1. Taxonomy (NCBI): domain Eukaryota; kingdom Metazoa; phylum Chordata; class Mammalia; order Rodentia; family Sciuridae; genus Callospermophilus; species Callospermophilus lateralis. Next base: position 482,120 of record NW_027514354.1, on the reverse strand, counting down.
ACCAAAAGATCTTTAGCAATACGGATTTGGGTAGAGAGTGAAAGTAAATGTCAGCACATTTGAAGAGTCGGTCACAATGATTAACTGGGGAAAAAATATAGAAAAAAAGATATCAATGAAGACATTCGGAAATCAGGCAATGTATAAAGTGAGTGATAGGATTAGACATTTTCAACAGGGTTGAGGTTGAATATGTAATTTCAGGAATAAACAAATATATATTCACCAATAGGATTGACATTTGAGAGCATTAGGCAACCTGGACATGGATGTTTTTAGTAATCCATGCTCACTTTCCATTTAGGATTTGGTACAATCATAAGTGTGACCTTGCTTTTTGTTTCCACAATATTACTGTGATAAAATTTATATATAGATCAGGTGACATGAGTATTTCTTCCACCATTTTGAGGAGCAATATTTTGAACACGAATAAATTAGTATTGGGGGTACAAATAGGTGTAGTCTGTGTTATATGAATATAGAGAAAATGCATGAATAGACCATACTCTGAATAAATAATATAACTGGTTCCAAATTTAAATAATGGATTGAATTGATATCTGAAAATATATAGAAAATGTTATATTGATATTCATACATTCATTCCAACCTGTTATACATCTAATGGTAATATTAGTGTTATGGTTTATCATGAAGTGTGTGTGACTTTTGCCTCAATAGTGGTTATGGAAATCCAAAATTGTGTGTTTAGAAAGAAGTCTCATGAAAAGACTAGTCAAGAAACATGGAGAAATACATGTGTTCTGAAGCAGGATGTGATGGAAAGTGAAAAAATTTCATATAAATTTGCTAACTTGTGGATTAAATATATACCCTATGATGTGCATAAACTGAAGAAATAGTAATTTACCAGTGTTGAAAAAAAATGAACGTCAAAATACATATCATGTTCCATAGGAATCTACTTGCATTGATGTTAAACATGGTCAGTAACTGTAGAAATATTAGGATTTGTATGCACAATTCACTGTAGTTAGTTTTCAGTATTAGGAAACAAATATGTATTTCAGGTGGATCAATATTTCTGAAAATAATCTTGTGAAAAGTTGATAATAAATCCACATACATGAACATGAATGAATTGAGGGAGTGTATAATAAGACACATATATTTTATATTTTGAAAAATCTGGACAGTAAATATATATATATATATATATATATATATATATATATATATATATATATATATTTATACCTACACACACACACACACACAGACATTTAAAAGTAGCAATATATGCCAATCGAAATACATCATGAAATATATATCATCCACAAATCCAAAAAATCTTCATTTTACTGAACATAGATTTATGTATAATGTTGTTCAACTAGGAAGCTCACCCATAGTTTGAATTTTAATTTCCAACAGCGTTTAGGAGGAGTGATCTCTTCTCACAATTTGTATCTGCCATGTCAGCAACCTCATAAGTATTTACTTGTGATACCAGGTAGGATTGTATATGTGCATATAAAAATACATGGGCTGAATAGGGTACAGAGAAATGGAGACAGGAATTCACATATTTGTTAACTTTAAATACACATGAATAGAAGGAGGGACAGAGCCACCAACCGCACCTGCAAGGTAGTCCGACCATCCACCCACCGGTAGAACAGGCCCAGCGGCCCGCCAATCGTAAAAGACACATCGCACTGGTTGGGGAAAGGGCAGAGCCACCGCCCGGCTGCAAGGTACGCGGACCTGCGACCCACAGGCAGAACAGGCCCAGAAAACCGCGGTGGGGCAGAGGCGCCCCTTGCGACATCAAGGTTGGTGAACAGCAACCCACCGGCAGAACAGGCCCAGCGGCCTTCAGAGGGGCAGAGATGCCCCCCGCGCCTGCGAAGTAGGTGGACCTGCGAACATGGACAGACCATGCCCAGGGGCCCGACAGGGTGGCAGACACATCACCAGGTTGGGGGAGGGTCCGAGCTGCCGCCTGTGCAGGTGGACTTCTGACCCACCGGCACAAGAGGCCCTGTGACTTGCCAGCATGTTAGACACATCACCCCGGTTTGGGAAGGAGTAGAGCCGCCACCCGCGGCTGCAAGGTAGACCGACCTTCAACCCACAGACAGAAGAGGCCCAGCGTCATGCGGAGGGGCAGAGCCAACAACTGCACCTGCAGGGTAGGTGGACCTGTGACCCACTGGCAGAACAGGCCCAGCGCCAGCAGAGGGGTAGAGCTGCTGCCCGCTCCTCCAAGGTAGGAAGACCTGCTACCGACTGGCAGAACAAGCCAAGCAGCCTGCTGGTGAGGTAGGCACATTGCCCGATTTGGAGGAGGGGCAGAGCCACGGCCTGCGCCTGTGAGGGAGACTTTGCAACTATAAAAGAGCAGTATAAATATTTAGGGGTAAATTCAATAACACAACAATTTGAACAAACAGAAAGATACGCGAACAGTATGAAAAGACAAGGAAAGAAAGGACAACAAGCAATGAAGGTCAACTCAACATTAGAAGAGGTAATACCTGCAGCAGATGGAATGTCAGATAAAGAATTCAAAACATACATGCTTCAGATGATCTGGAGTCTCAAGGAAGTCATTAGACAGCAAAATCATACAATGAAAGATCACTTTGACAATGAATTACATAAACAAATCCAAGAAGCAAAAGATCAAATATACAGGGAGATAGAGGTTATAAAAAACAAACAAACAGAAATCATAGAAATGCAGGAAGCAATAAACCAACTTAAAAACTCAATTGAGAATACTACCAGCAGAGGAGATCACTTAGAAGATGGAACATCAGACAATGTATTTCAACTTGAAAAGAACCGAGACAGCTAGCAAGACTGTTAAGAAACCATGAGCAGAACATCCAAGAAATATGGGATAACATAAAGACACCAAACTTAAGAATCATTGGGATACAGGAAGGTATAGAGGTCCAAACCAAAGGAATGAGAAATCAATTCAATGAAATAATATGGGAGAACTTCCCAGACTTGAAGAATGAGACAGAATCCCAAATCCTAGAAGCCTACACGATGCCGAATGTGCAAAATCATAAGAGATCCACATTTAGACATATTATAATGAAGATGCCAAACATACAGAATAAGGAGAGGATTTTAACAGCTACAAGAGAAAGGAAGCAGATTACATTTAGCGGTAAACCAATCATTATAACAGCTGATCTTTCAACACAGACTCTGAAAGCTAGAAGATACTGGAATAACATTTTTCCAAAGCTGAAAGAAAATGGGTTTCAACCAATAATTGTGCATCCAGCGAAATTAAGCTTCAGGATGGAAGATGAAATTAAAACCTTCCATGATAAACAAAATTTAAAAGAATTTGCAGCTAGAAAACCATCTCCTCAAAACATCCTCGGCAAAAGATGATCGGAAGAGGAAATGGAAAATAACAATGAAAACCAACAGTGGGAGGTAGTACAGTAAAGGGGGGAAAATAATCAAAGAAAAACAAACCATGCTTAGTAACATAAATAAACAAATATGGCTGGAAGAACAACCCATATCTCGATAATAACCATAAAAGTTAATGGCTTAAACTCACAAATTAAGAGACACAGGATAGTAGAATGAATCACAAAACAAGACCCAACAATATGCTGCCTACAGGAGACGCATTTGATAGGAAAAGAGAAACATAGACTGAAGTTGAAAGGTTGCGAGAAATCATATCACTCATATGGACTTCAGAAACAAGCAGGAGTGTCCATACTCATATAAAATAAAATAGATTTCAAGCCAAAGTTTATCAAAAGGGATAAAGAGGGAAACTACATACTGCTCAAGGGAACCATACACCAACAAGACATAACAATCATAAATGTATATGCCCCAAACAATGGTGCAGCTATGTTCACTAAACAAACTCTTCTCAAGTTCAAGAGTCTAATAGACCACCATACAATAATCATGGGAGACTTCAACACACCTCTCTCACTACTGGACAGATCTTCCAAACAAAAGTTGAATAAAGAAACAATAGAAATCAATAACACAATTAATAAATTGGACTTAATTGACATATATAGAATATACCACCAAACAACAAGCAGTTACACTTTTTTCTCAGTAACACATAGATACCTCTCAAAAATACATCATATATTATGTCACAGGGCAACTCTTAGAAAATATAAAGGAGTACAGATAATACCAGGCATCTTATCTGATCATAATGGAATGAAACTGAAAATCAATGGTAAAAGAAGGAAGGAAAAATCATCCATCACTTGGAGAATGAACAATAGACTACTGAATGATCAATGGGTTATCAAAGACATCTAGGAGGAAAATAAAAAATATCTTAGAGATAAATGAAAAGACAGACTGAACATATCAGAATCTAGGGGACACATTGAAAGCAGTTCTAAGAGGAAAATTCATTGCCTGGAGTACTTTCCTAAAAAAGGAAAAAGACAACAAATAAAAGATCTCATGGTTCATCTCAAAATTCTAGAAAAACATGAGAAAACAACAGCAAAAGAAGTAGAAGGCAAGAAATTGTTAATATCAGAGCTGAAATTAATAAAATTGAAACAAAAGAAACAATTGAAAAATTGACAAAACTAAAAGTTGATTCTTTGAAAAAATAAATAAAATCGACAGACCCTTAGCCATGTTAAGGAAGAGAAGAAGAGAGAGAACTCAAATTACTAGCATACGGGATGAAAATGGCAATATCATAACAGACACTTCAGAAATACAGAAGATAATCAGAAATTATTTTGAATCCTTATACTCCAATAAATTAGAAGATAGTGAAGGCATCAATAAATTTCTTAAGTCATATGATCTGCCCAGATTGAGTCAGGGGGATATAGATAACCTAAACAGACCAATATCAGTTGAGGAAACAGAAGAAATCATCCAAAGACTACCAACTAAGAAAAGCCTAGGATTGGATATATATACAGCAGAGTTTTACAAAACCTTTAAAGCGGAACTAATACCAATAGTTTTCAAGATATTTCAGGAAATAGAAAAAGAGGGACAACTTCCAATTTTATTCTAGGAGGCCAATATTACCCTGATTCCTAAACCAGACAAAGACAATTCAAAGAAACAAAACTACAGACCAATATCTCTAATGAACCTAGATGCAAAAATTCTCAATAAAATTCTGGCAAATCAGACACAAAAACATATTAAAAAAATGTGCAACATGATCAAGTAGGATTCATCCCTGGGATGCAAAGCTGGTTCAATATATGGAAATCAATAATTGTTATTCACCACTTCAATAGACTTAAAAATAAGAACCATATAATCATCCCGATATATGCAGAAAAAAACATTCGACAAAGTACAGCAACCCATTCTGTTCAAAACTCTAGAAAAACTAGGGATAATAGGAACATACCTCAATATTGTAAAAGCAATCTATGCTAAGCCTCAGGCCAGCATCATTCTAAATTGATAAAAACTGAAGGCATTCTCTCTAAAATCTGGAACAAGATAGGGATGCCCTCTCTCAACACTTCTGTTCAACATAGTTTTCGAAACACTGGCAAGAGCAATTAGAAAAATGAAAGAAATTAAAGGCGTAAAAAAAAGGAAAAGAAGAACTTAGATTATCACTATTTGTAGCTGACATGATTATGTACCTAGCAGACCCAAAAGGGTCTACAAAAACCTATTAGAGCTAATAAATGAATTCAGCAAAGTGGCAGGATATAAAATCAACAAGCATAAATCAAAGTAATTCCTGTATATCAGTGACAAATCCTCTGAAATGGAAATGAGGAAACCACTCCACTCAGAATATCCTCAAAAAAATAAAATACTTGGGAATCAACCTAACAAAAGAGGTGAAAGACTTACACAATGAAAACTACAGAACCCTAAAGAGAGAAATAGAAGAAGATCTTAGAAGATGAAAAAATGTACCCTGTTCATGGATACGCAGAACTAACATCATCAAAATGGCGATATTCCCAAAAGTTCTCTGTAGGTTTAATGCAATGCCAATCAAAATCACAACGGCATTTCTTGTAGAAATAGATAAAACAATAATGAAATTCATATGGAAAAATAAAAGACTTAGAATAGCAAAAACAATGCTAAGCAGGAAGTGTGAATCAGGCGGTAGAGCGATACCAGACCTCAAACTATACTACAGAGCAATACTAACAAAAAGAGCATAGTACTGGTACCAAAATAGGTGGTTGGACTAATGGTACATAATAGGGGACACAGAAACAAATCCACAAAACCACAACTATCTTATATTTGATAAAGGGGCTAAAAGCATGCAATGGAGGAAGGATAGCATCTTCAAAAACTAGTGCTGGGAAAACTGGAGTTCCATATGTAACAAAATGAAACTGAATCCCTTTCTCTCGCCATACACAAAAGTTAAGTCAAAATTAATCAAACAGCTTGATATCAAATCAGAGACATGGCTTCTGATAGAAGAAAACCTTGGCTACGATGTACATACTGTGGGGTCGGGCTCCAAATTCCTCAATAGGACACCCATAGCACAAGAGTTAATAACTAGAATGAACAAATGGGACTTACTCAAACTAAATAGATTTTTCTCAGTAACAAAAACAATAAGAGAGGTAATTAGAGAGCATACATCCTGGAAACAAATCTTACTCCTCACACTTCAGAGAGAGCCCTAATTTCCAAAGTATACAAGGAACTCAAAAAATTAAACAATAAGAAAACGAATAATGCAATCAACAAATGGGCCAAGGACCTGAACAGACACTTCTCAGAGGAGGACATACAATCAATCAACAAGTCCATGAAAAAATGTTCACCATCTCTAGCAGTCAGAGAAATGCAAAACAAATCCACCCTAAGATACCATCTCGCTCCAGTATGAGTGGCAGCCAATATGAAGTCAAACAACAACAAGTGGTGGCGAGGATGTGGGGAAAAGGGTACACCTGTACATTGCTGGTGGGACTGCAAATTGGTGCAGCCAATTTGGAAAGAAGTATGGAGATTTCTTGGAAAGCTGGGAATGGAAACATCATTTGACCCAGCTATTTTTCTTCTCAGTCTATTCGCTAAAGACCTAAAAAGAGCATCGTACAGGGACACTGATAAATCGATGTTCCTAGCAGCACAATTCACAATAGGAAGACTGTGGAACCAAACTCGGTGCCCTTCAAAAGATGAATGGATTAAAAAAAAAATTGTGGCATTTATACACAATGGTGTATTATTCTGCATTAAAAAATGACAAAATCATAAAATTTGCAGAGAAATGGATGGCATTAAACAGATTATGCTAAGTGAAGAGAGCAAAAGCCTAAAAAACAAATGCCAAATGTTTTCTTTGATATAATGAGAGTAACTAAGAACAGAGTTGGGAGGAAGAGCATGAGAAGATGATTAACATTAAACAGGGGTGACAGGTGGGAATGAAAGGAAAGAGAAGGGAAATTGCATGGAAATGGAAGGAGATCCTCATGGTTATACAAAATTAAATACAAGAGGAAATGAGAAGAAAGGGGAATAAAACAAGGGGAAGAAATAAATTACAGTAGGTGGTGTAGAGAGAGAAGATTGGAGGGAAGGGGATGGGAGATAGTAGATAGGAAAGACAGCAGAATACAACAGACACTATTGCAATATGTAAAACAGTGGATGTGTAACCAATGGGATGCTGCAATCTGTATACGGGGACAAATGGAAGTTCATAACCCACTTGAATCAAAGTGTGAAGTATGATATGTCAAGAACTATGTAATGCTTTGAAGATCCAACAATAAAAATTAAAGGAAAAAAAACTCATGGAGAACTATTTCAATAAAAATTGACTAGATTTATAACACCTACACTTTATCATGCAAAAGGAAGTCCAACTATACACCATGCCTCCTCTGAACTTCTTGTATTTCTATTCTGTTTGGGTTATTTTTCTCCATCATATTAGGAATAGTAGTCTGAGTTTAGTAGGGTATGCGTTAGTGTCAGAGATTCAGTATTTCGAATGGAAAATAGGAAAATGAATCCAATGTGTATGCAAACATGTGCTACATGAAAATCTTCCCACTCTCATCCACAACAATGCCTTCACGTCATCTTCGCCCCAAATAAGAAACAATTAGAGGAGAAGAGTTAGAAATTCTGTGAATATATATCTGGAATAGAAAATGCTCAGGAGTTCACAAACTTGGATGTAATAGAGGAGTCTTCCAACGTAAGGGACAGGGTAAACACTCCAGAAATATGGAGGTCTTCTGGCCTAAAAAAATTCTTGAGAAACTACCTCTGAGGATGGGCACTTGAAATATATGTTGTTGTAAGGAGTTTTAGCTTCCTTTGTATAGAGACCATCAAAGCTGGGTCTGCATCTATGTTTCCTGGAGGACATTCTTTCTTATTTTCCAATGCACATGAGGCAGCAGTGCTGAATTCTCACGTTGTAGGTAAATTGTGGCCACTGGGGGCTAAGTGTCTCCCCGTGTGGACAGTGAAGCTTTTTGGTCATCCTCAACTTTTCGTGGTTTTTTCCTGCTGCTGCACTGGGAGTTTGGTATTTACTTTATGAAATACAAGGAGTTCAACTGGGACACAGTGCTGGAGGGAGTTCTGTCACGTGTGGTTTTTCAGGGTCTGCAAGAGAATGCAACAATCAGGCTTCATTCCCACATAGCTTGCCCCCTTGTCCATAGCAACCTGATTCTGCACATTGCCCTGAAAACTATCCATATAGCAAGATGCCTTTACATTCAAGGGTCTCCTCACTGCACCGTGTCAGTGTCAATCCATTTGGAAATCAATGGCAAATCCACATGGCCCCACCACAGATGATTTATCACACACCTGCACACCACAGCTTTGGCCCCACTACTCAGGAGGGTCCAACTTACTGGCAACTCTGTTCTGCACAATTTTCCTTAAACCCATTTAATCAAGGCACTGTCTGGTACACCACAAACTCACACCCACACCCACAATGGCACCTCCTTCCCCCAAGTAGGACTGTGACTATCTGGAGTGTCCTCTGACTGGTGGGCCATAATATTTTCCCCCCGAAATGGCCTGTCATGTCTCAGATCTGGTCTCCTTTGCCAACTCTGTAAAACTGTGAGGAGTCAGCGCTTAGCCACTACCTGTAATCTCAGGAAAAGACCCTCTTCAGAGCTCTACTGGCAATTGGCCCTCCTCACACCAGTAGTTACCAAGAAGGTCTGACTCTGTACTTTGTAAATCCAAAAAAGTGGGCCCACTGGGACTGGTACTGCGACTCGCTCTGGGTACCTGGCTTCTTGGATCCCAAGTTCATAGAGTTCCGTCACCAAGGAAGTTAGGTAGGTCACTTCCTTCAGGAACTGAATGAGGTCGCTGCCTTGGCAACCACTTTGTCCTAACAGTTGCTTCCATGGGTCCCATGAGATGGAGGCTGCCCCTACTTCCTGTGAAAATTTGACTACTTAGAATGGAATATCAACAATAGGCACGTGGGAACAGCTGTACACGCAGGGCTGGTTTGGTCCATCTTCTCTATATTAAGAAGAGAGAGGCTGATTCAGACACATCCCTTTTTCCTGTCCAGGTCGTTTGCCATGGAAAATGGCTTTTGCTCTTTCAGGTCCTTCATAGCTGCCTACATCTTCTCCAGGGATCATTTCTGCATGGAACTTTGAGGTTCTCAGTAGTTTGCAGATAACCTACATTCCTTTATTGTAAGGCGAACTCTGTCCCTGCTCTTTTGTAATGTTAGATTGAGGCAACAGTATAGAACTCAATAACACAATTAATAACATAGACTTAATTGACATATACAGAATAAATCACCCAACATCAAGCAGTTACACTTTTTTATCAGCAGCACATGGATCCTTCTCAAAATAGATCATATATTACATCACAGGGCAACTCTTAAACAATATAAAGGAGTAAAGATAATGCCATGCATCTCATCTGATCATAATGGAATGAAAATGAAAATCAATGATAAAAGAAGTAAAGAAAAATCATGCATCACTTGGAGAATAAACAATAGGTTACTGAATGATCAATGGGTTTTAGAAGACATCAAGGAGGAAATTAAAAAATTCTTAGAGATAAATGAAAACACAGACACAACATATCAAAATCTATGGGACACATTGAAAGCAGTTTTAAGACGAAATTTCATTGCTTGGAATTCATTCCTTAAAAAAAGAAAAAAACCACAAATTAATGATCTCATACTTCATCTCAAAACCCTAGAAAAAGAAGAAGAAAACAACAGAAAAAGAAGTAGAAGGCAAGAAATAATTAAAACCAGAGCTGAAATTAATGAAATCGAAACAAAAGAAACAATTGAAAAAATTGACAAAACTTAACGTTGGTTCTTTCAAAAAATAAATTAAATCGACAGAACCTTAGACATTTTAATGAAGAGAAGAAGAGAGAGAACTCAAATTACTAGCATACGGGATGAAAAAGACAATATCACAACAGACACTTCAGAAATACGGAAGATAATCAGAAAATATTTTGAATCCTTATACTCCAATAAAATAGATAATAGTGAAGGCATCGATAAATTTCTTAAGTCATCTGATCTGCCCAGATTGAGTCAGGAGGATATAGACAACCTAAACAGACCAATATCAATGGAGGAAATAGAAGAAACCATCCAAAGACTATCAACTAAGTAAAGCCCAGGACCGGATGTGTATACAGCGGAGTTTTAAAAAACATTTAAATAGGAATTAATACCAATACTTTTCAAGCTATTTTAGGAAATAGAAAAAGAGGGAGAACTTCCAAATTCATTCTACGAGGCCAACATCACCCTGATTCCTAAACCAGAGAAACTCACTATAAAGTAGCAAAACTACAGACCAATATCTCTAATGAACCTAGGTGCAAAAATCCTCAATAAAATTCTGATGAATCGGATACGAAAACATATCAAAAAATTGTGCACCATGAGCATGTAGGATTCATCCATGGGATGCAAGGTTCGTTCAATATACAGAAATCAATAAATGTTATTTCCCACATCAATAGACTTAGAAATAAGAACTATAAGATCATCTCGATAGATGCAGAAAAAGCATTCAACAAAGTACAGCATCCCTTTATGTTCAAAACTCTAGAAAAACTAGGGATAACAGGAACCTACCTCAATACTGTAAAAGCAATCTATGCTAAGCCTCAGGCTAGCATCATTCTGAATGGAGAAAAATTGAAGGCATTCCCTCTAAAATCTTGAACAAGACAGGGATGCCCTCTCTCACCATTTCTGTTCAACATAGTTCTAGAAACACTGGCCAGAGCAATTAGACAGACAAAAGAAATTAAAGGCATAAAAATAGGAAAAGAAAAACTTAAATTATCACTATTTGCAGATGACATGATTCTATACCTAGCAGACCCAAAAGGGTCTACAAAGAAACTATTAGAGATAATAAATGAATTCACCAAAGTGGCTGGATGTAAAATCAACATGCACAAATCAAAGGCATTCCTGTATATCAGCGAAAAATTGTCTGAAATGGAAATGAGGACAACCACTCCATTTACAATATCCTCAGAAAAAATAAAATACTTGGGAATCAACCTAACAAAAGAGGTGAAAAACTTATACAATGAAAACTACAGAACCCTAAAGAGAGAAATAGAAGAAGATTTTAGAAGATGGAAAAATATACCTTGTTCATGGATAGGCAGAACTAACATCATCAAAATGGCGATATTACCAAAAGTTCTCTATAGGTTTAATGCAATGCCAATCAAAATCCCAACGGCATTTCATGTAGAAATAGAGAAAGCAATCATGAAATTCATATCAAAAAATAAAAGACCCAGAATAGCAAAAACAATGCTAAGCAGAAAGTGTGAATCAGGCGGTATAGCGATACCACACATCAAACTATACTACAGAGCAATAGTAACACAAAGAGCATGGTACTGGTACCAAAACAGGCGGGTGGACCAATGGTACAGAATAGAGGACACAGAAACCAATCCAAAAAACTACATACTATCTTATATTTGATAAAGGGGCTAAAAGCATGCAATGGAGGAAGGATAGCATCTTCAACAAATGGTGCTGGGAAAACTGGAAATTCATATGAAAAAAAATGAAACTGAATCCCTTCCTCTCGACATGCACAAAAGTTAACAAAAAATGGATCAAGGAGCTTGATATCAAATCAGAGACACGGCGTGTGATAGAAGAAAATGTTGGCTACGATCTAAATACTGTGGGGTCGGGCTCTAAATTCCGCAATAGGACACCCATAGCACAAGAGTTAATAACAAGAATAAAGAAATGGGACTTAATCAAACTTAATTTTTTTTTTCTCAGCAAAAGAAAGAATAAGAGAGGTAAATAGGGAGCCTACATCCTGGGAACAAATCATTACTCTTCACCCTTCAGATAGAGCCCTAATATCCAGAGTATACAAAGAACTCAAAAATTAGACAATAAGATAAAAAATAACCCAATCAACAAATGGCCCAAGGACCTGAACAGACACTTCATAGAGGAGGAATACAATCAATCACCAAGTACATGAAAAAATGCTCACCATCTCTAGCAGTCAGAGAAATGCAAATCAAAACCACCATAAGATACCATCTCACTCCAGTAAGATTGGCAGCCATTATGAAGTCAAACATCAACAAGTTTTGGCGAGGATGTGTGCAAATGGGTACACATGTACATTTCTGGTGGGGCTGCAAATTGGTGCAGCCAATTTTGAAAGCGGTATGGAGATTTCATGGAAAGCTTGAAATGGAACCCACCACTTGACCCAGCTACTACTCTTCTCGGTCTATTTCATAAAGACCTAAAAAGAGCATGGTACATGGACACTGCTACATTGATGTTCATAGCAGCACGATTCACAATAGCAAGAGTGTGGAACCAACCTAGATGCCCTTCAATAGACGAATGGTTAAAAAATGTGGCATTAATTCACAATGGAGTTTTACTCAGCATTAAAAAATGACAAAATCATAGAATTTGCAGGGAAATGAATGGCATTAGAGCAGATTATGCTAAGTGAAGGAAGCCAATCCCTAAAAAACAAATGCCAAATGTCTTCTTTGATATAAGGAGAGTAACTAAGAACAGAGTAGGGATAAAGAGCATGAGAAGAAGATTAACATTAAACTGGGATGAGAGGTAGGAGGGAAAGGGAGAGAGAAGGGAAATTACATGGAAATGGAAGAAAACCCTCAGGGTTATACAAAATTACGGACAAGAGGAAGTGAGGGGAAAGGGAAAAATACAAGGGGGAAAAATAAATTACAGTATAGGGGGTAGAGAGAGAAGATGGGAGGGGAGGGGAGGGGAGGGGGGATAGTAGAGGATAGGAAAGGCAGCAAAATACAACAGACACTAGTATGGCAATATGTAAATCAATGGATGCGTAACTGATATGATTTTGCAAACTATATACGGGATAAAAATGGGAGTTCATAACTCACTTGAATCAAAGTGTGAAATATGATATATCAAGAACTATATAATGTTTTGAACAACAAACAACAAAAGTTAAAAAAAACACATGGAGAACTATTTCAATAAAAAATTGACTAGATTTATAACTCCAATTCTACATAATGCAAAAGGCAAGTCCAATTATACTCCATGCCTCCTCTGAAATGCTTGTATGTCTATTCATTTTGGGTTATTTTTCTCCATTATATTAGGATTAGGAGTCAGAATATAGAGTCTAGTAGGGTATGGGTTAGTGTGAATGATTCAGTATTTCGAATGAAAATTAGGAAAATGAATCCAATGTTTATGCAAATATGTGCTAAAAATAATCATCCCACTCTCATCAAGAACAATGCCTTGACATTACCTTCGCCCCAAGTTAGACACAATTAGAGGAGAAGAGTTAGAAAATCTATGAATACTTATCTGGAATGGAATATGCTCAGGAGTTCACAACTTTGGGGGTGGTAGAAGAGTTTCCAAAAGTAAGGGACAGGGTAAACACTTCACAAACATGGTGCTCTGCTGACTGGAAGACTTATGAGAAACTGCCTCTGAGTTTGGGCACTGGAAATATATGTTGTAGTCAGGAGCTTTAGCTTCCTTTGCAGTGAGACCATCAAAGCTGGGTCTGCATCTATGTAACCTGGAGCACATGTTTTCTTATTCTTTAATGAACATGAGGCAGTAGTGCAGAATTCTCTCTTTGTATGTAAACTGTGGCCAATGGGGGCTAAGTGTCTTCCTGTGTGGACTCTGAAGCCATGTGGTCATCCTCCATTTTTCATGGTCTTTCTAGCTGCTGCAATGGGAGTTTGGTGTTTGCTTCACGAAATACAAGTAGTTCAACTGGGACACAGTGCTGGAGGGAGTTCTGTCATGTGTGGTGGGTCAGGGTTTGCCAGGAGAATGCACCAACCAGTCTTATATCCAACATAGTCTTCCTCCTTGTCCCTAGCAACTTGATTCTGAACATTGCCCTGAAACCTCTCCATATAACAAGATGCCTTTACATGCAAGGGTCTGCTGGCTGCACCATGTCAGTCAAAAGCCATTTGGAAGCCAATGGCCAATCCACATGACACCAACACAGATGTTTAATCACACACCTGCCCACCACTGTTCTAGGCCCACTACTCAGCAAATTCCAACTTACTGGCATCTCTGTTCTACACCATTTTCATGAAACCCAGTGATTCAAGGCACTGTCTGGTACACTCATGATCAGCAACAGGACATCCAAAGGTTCTCCAGTGCCACCTGGTCATGGGAATTTCAAAAATTTCATGGTATTTATCTAGCCATTTTTCAAGTATCAAGTTGGATGCACTGGTTTTTCAATTCATTCAGGAACCATTAAATGGTGAGGATGAAAGCTCTGGAGAACTCTAAAAGGCAACGCTTCCCAACGAGTGGCCAAAATGTCACATGAAGCCTGACCCATTGATGTCTACTCAATGTGAGTTCAATATGTGTTTTGACTCTTTACTATGGTTGCCAAGTCTTTCAGAATAAAATCGTCTTATATCCTGGTGGAGATTCCCAGTGCACTGTGGAAAGACACCCTGAGACTAGATCTCAGTTTCCAAGGGCGACTCTCATGTGTGGCCTCCTAAAATCCCACCAAAATTAATGGCAAAACTTCCCTGAAGTCAGTTCCAGAACTCAGTCTCTAAGGGGAATCACACCAGAGTTCAGGTCCAGGTGTACCCAGTCATCTCTTCCAACCAGCACACAAATGACCACAATTAAAACCAAAACATGGCCCTCATCATCTTCCATATAGACACTCATCGTAACCTCTGGATGGAATTTTCCATGAGGGGCGAAGCCCAAGACAGTTTCCAATATAAACTCCCTTGCCCCTCATTTGCCTAAAGTCAGGGTGACCTAGACACCCTTCCTGTGAACCAGGAGTGATCAAATAGGCCTGCCGTTAATACTGTTCTGATTCTCCAATTTAATCCTACTGATTGTAGGTATAAATCCTTTATGTGAGTTGGAGGCAATAGAAAACCCAAGCACACATGGGATCTTTCTTTAGATCTATCACCTTCTGAGAATCAAAGCCCCAACCTCACACAGGGCCAAGAGGCTGATTCAGACACATCTCTTTCCAAAGCAATTAAGCAAAGATCCACAGGTGATGCCCATTCATTTCCATTTGAAAAATGTTTTCTTCAGGCTTCAGAAAGGGGTGGCCTGAGGCAAATACCTTCCTGACATTCAGGGCAACATAACCATAGGTAAGCAAATGGGCCAAAGCAAGGTTTTTAAACTGAGACTTTACTGGTTACACTGATATCTGAGTTTTCTGAGATGTTCCCATTCCCTTCAGCTATCCATTACATGGCCATGTAACAGATTTTGGAGGTGGTACATATCTTGGCCACAAAACCATGAGCCTATTCTGGAGAGAGGCCAGAAATCAAGATGTGTAGAGGACCTTAGGAAGATAGTAGGTGTTGCCCATCCATAAGGCAAGCCACAGTCCATTTATAAAGTGGGCAGGATGAATGCTGGGAAGCTTCCAACTAGACAGGAAACCTCCATTGATGCATTCTCTTTTCTAAAGACTACAACCACGAACACAGTGGACACACAGACATAGAAACACTCGCCTTGCAAAACGACTTCCTAGAAACAGTCAACTCCAACCATACAAACCACCATTCCTACCTATTTTCAGAACATGAGACAAAACCACAAACTCACATCCACATCCACAAAAGCACCTCCTTCCCCCAAGTAGGTCTGTGACTATCTTGAGTGTCCTCTGACTGGTGGGCCATACTATGTTGCCCCAAAATGGCCTGGCCTGTCTCAGATCTGTTCTTCTTGGCCCACTCTACGAAGTTGTCAGCAGGCAGCATTGAGCCAATACCTGCTATCTAGGGAAAGGCCCCTTTTCTGAGCTCTACTGGCATTTGGCCATCCTCATATCATTAGGTACCAAGAAAGACTGACTCTGTCCTTGGTAAATCCAAACAAGTTCGACCACTGGGACTGGGACTGGGACTGGCTCTGGGTGCCTGGCTTCTTGGATCCCAATTTCAGAGAGTTCCATCACCAACGAAGTTAGGTAGGTCACCTCCTTCAGGAACTGAATGAGATCACTGCCTTGGCAACCACTTTGTCCTAACAGTTGCTTTCATGGGTCTCATGAGATGGAGGCTGCCCCTACTTCCTGTGACACTTTGACAAGTTTGAATGGTATATCAACAATGGCCACCCGGGAACACCTCTCCACGCAGGTCTGGTTTGGTCCATCTTCTCTACATTAAGAAAAGAGAGGCTGATTCATACACATCCCTTTGTTATCACAAGGTGTTTGCAATGGAAGATGGCTTTTGCTCTCTCAGGTCCTTCATAGCTGCCTACATCTTCTCCAGGGATCATTTCTGCATAGAAATTTGAGGTTCTCAGCAGGTGTAAGATCCCCTACATTCCTGTATTGTAAGATGATCTCTGTCCCTGCTCTTTTGTAATGTTAGATTGAGGCAACAGTGTATGGTTAGGGATAATAACAGGATCGATTTGGTTTAGGAATCATTCTGTGGGATGAATAATGGTATTGGGAACCTGCAATATTTATAGGAATACAGAGGTGAAATATAAGTATGTAAACAGAAATCTAGGTGAGATTTGAAGCTCAGAAGTGCATTGGGCAATTGATTGCGATACATAGCTTTAAATTACGTTCTGCACACATGTCTCAGATAAGTCGATATACAATGCCATAGGACTTGTACCTTGGATGATTGAATGTAGAGGAGAACATCCACTCAAACAGGGATAATCAATAGGATCAGGAAGATAGTCGGTAGATTTTGGAACAAGGGTGAATTTAGTATTTGTATCAAAAGTTCTTTAGCAATTGGGTTTTGGTTAGAGAGTGAATATCAATGTCAGCACATGTGAAGGGTCAGTCACAATGATGAACTGGGGAAAATATGTAGGAAAGCCGATATCAATAGAGACATTAGGAAAACAGGCAAAGTACAGGGTGAGTGATAGTATTAGACATTTTCAACAGTTTTGAGGTTGAATATATTAGGAAGAAACAAATATGTAGTCACCGATAGGATTGACATTTGAGAGCGTTATGCAAGCTGGACATGGATGTTTTTAGTAATCCATGTTCAGTGTCCATTTAGGCTTTGGTACAATCACACGTGTGAATTTTGCATTTTGCGTCCAGAATATTACTGTGATAACATGCATATTTAGATCAGGTGACATGAGTATTTCTTCCTCTATTACTGGGAGCAATATTTTGAAAACGTATAAATTAGTATTGGGGGTACAAAGAGGTGTACCCTGTGTCTATGAATATAGATAATGCATGAATAGACCATACTGTGAATAAATAATATAACTGGTTCCACTTTAAATCATGGATTGAATTGATATCAGAAAATATATAAGAAATCTTATATTGATATACAATCATTCATTCCAAACAGTTATACATCTAATTGTGAAATGATAGTTATGGTTTATCATGAAGGGTGTGTGAGTTTTGCTTAAACAATTATAAAGAAAATCGGAAATAATATGTTTGGAAAGAAGTCTCACGAATAGACCAGTTAAGAAACCTGGAGTAATGCATGTGTTCTGAAGCAGGAAGTGATTGAAAGTGAAACAAATGCCTATAAATTTGCCAACTTGTGCAAGAAATATATACCCTCTGATGTGCATAAACTGAAGAAATAGTAATGTACCAGTGTTGAATAAAAATGAACATCAAAATACAAATCATGTCCCATAAGAGTCTACTTGCATTGCTGTTAAACTGGGGCAGTTACTGTAGAAATATTAGGATAATGCCGCAGTCTTGCTGGGCACAATCAGGAGCCACTTGTCAAAAGAAACTAACTTTATTTTTAAAACCACACACGCCAAACAAAACAGCCTCTCAGGAAAAACCCTCAGAGCGCCAACTGCCACCACTGGCTTCCCAAAAGCCTCTTCCTCCCACACAAGCCTCTCTCCACCTCCCACAATCCTCCTGCTCTTGAGGCCGATTGGCTAGGTCATGTGGGCAAAGCCAAATAAGTCCCCTAATGAGCAACTCCGTGGTCTGAAAGGGCAGGGAAACAGCCCAATGAGCATCACCGCAGAGGAGCCAATCAGCTAGATGTTGTTGTGAGCCAATCATCAGCCAGCAGCTGGAAGTTTGCTGGCTTCTGGAATTTTGCTGGGGCCCCTTCGGATGTGGCTTTCAACATCTCCCCCTCTCTGTTTAAACAACACTCATGTGGCTTAGGGACAGTGCCTGCCTTAGGTTGTCCAATAGTACATATGGTCCTTACCCGTTAAGTTGGTACCATTGCAATTGGATCTTACCCATCACTGACTACCGGTCCTGTTTACAGCAACACCTGTGGAGAGGTCTTTGTACCACCGGGGGGTGGTGAGGTTCTTTGCCTCACCTCTAATGGCCGCCAAACATTAGCTGGACGATAATGACACACAGAAGAGAGGAAGATACACCAAGCCAATTGACGGCTCCTTTTGGAAAAATTGTACCACCGATGACATCATCAGCAAATATACCCGAACACTACCACAAGTCGCTGCACAAACAGGTAGTTTACAATGCATACAGGAGATTTCTCAATGTGTCTAGGCAAGTTCTGCAAGCATTTCAGTGATGGCTATTGCAGAAGCTGTAGATTGGTTTTATCTTTGATTTCACCAGCACTGGGATGAAGATAGGAATTCTGGCAATAATGGCTAAAGAAAAATTATGTAACATTCCAGAAGGCACTGAAAGAAAACAATTTTCTTAACTATTTACATTGTCTTGAAGATAATTATTAAATATAATGAAAAGGAAAGGTGAAAGAAAGGAAACAGATCTCTTAACCTCCTTTTTTTCAAATTTTAAAACAAACCTCAACAGCTCTTTACCCAATTTAAATTAAACCATTTAAATAATGTGAATAAAAAAATATTTGGATCCATTTTTTTTTTATGAGCGCTCATCATATATCATATATGGACATACGAACATTCAAACATATAACACAAAACACAAGTGTGCACACATAATATAATACATACAACACATAACCTAATAGTAAAGGCCTTATAACTTTTTACACGTGAAATCTCCATTGCAATGTTCAAAAACTCTTTTGTCAAAAAATAGAACTGATCAGCAAAACATTAAACTAGGTCTGTATGAGCTCAAAAAACAAAATAGAATGTGGGAAAGGGCAATAATAAAATAGATAATGAAAAAAGCATCCTGGTTCTATCTCAGATGTAAGGATAGTCAAACTGGAATTTTGGATATCAGCTGATAAGGCTTGAGTCAAATCATCTTCTTTTTGGATGTGCCCTGATATGTCTTATAAAGAATAGATCTTTTCTGTCCCAGATTAGACTTTTTATATTGGAAAGTAAAGAGAAAACAGTAGAGAAAGGAGAAATCTTACCAGCAACTTCAAGGGATACTATAGCATTAACTATATACTGACTATCGGAAAATAAATTAAATACAGAATATTTAAATATCTCAAAAGCTTGTAATACTGCATTAAGCTCTACCTTTTGAGCTGATTGTTTGGGTACTAAAAATTTATAAGTTTTATCAGGTATAACTATTGCTGCTGTACCATTATTTGATACATCAGTGAATATATTTGAAGCATTCATGATAAGTGTTTTTCTTCTCAATTTTGGAAAAATTACAGGATGCGATGACCAAAAAGACAATAAAGAGTTAGATGGTAAGTGGTTATCAAATGAAACATTAGATTGGACCATGATTATTGCCCAAGTATTTAACTCATTAGCTAACTCATCAATTTGATTCAGAGTATATGGAGTAAAAATTTTATTGGAAGAAATTCCAAACACTCCCTTTGCTGCTTTAATTCCTTTGAGTATTAATTATCCTAAAGCCTCAGGATACCTAGTAAGAATAGTGTAAGGAGAATAAGATAAATGTATCCAAAATAATGGACCTTCTTGCCAAAATACTCCTGTAGGAATATTTTTTGTTGGTAGTACAATAAATAATAAAGGCAAACTTATATCAATTCTATCCAAATGCATATTTTCCATATATGTTTCATTGATTTTTAATGCCTTTCTTGCTTCAGGTGTTAACATGCGGGGTGAATTTTTATCTGATAGACCTTTTAGGATATCAAATAAAGGTCCCAACTCTCCTGTTGGTATACCTAGATAAGGCCTTATCCAATTTATGTCTCCTAATAACTTTTGAAAGTCGTTATGTGATTTGAGTTGATCTACTCGTATTTGAATTTTTGGTGGACTGACCATGGTTGAGGATAACAGAACTCCTAAATAATTAATTGGAAAATTTAATTGTACTTTATCTATTGCTATCTCTACATTATAATTTTTAATAAGTTTGTAAGTGTGGCATAACTTTCTAGCAATGTGTTTTTAGCTTTGTGTGCTAATAATACATCATCCATATAGTGAAATATTTGTGTTCAGAATTTTGATTTCTAAGTGGCTGGATTACTTTGTTAACATAAATATGACACATAGTTGGGCTGTTAGCCATCCCTTGAGGGAGTACTTTCCATTCATATCTCTGATCAGGACCTTCATGATTCAGTGCAGGGATAGTAAAAGCAAAACCTGGACTATCCTTAGGATGAATTATAATTGAAAAAAAAAATATTTAATATCTATAACTAAAACATACCAGGTTATTGGCAAAGCAGACAATTGAGGAATCCCTGATTGAGCAGGTCCCATAATAACCATCTCATTATTAATGGCTCTAAAATATTGCAATAGTCTCCATTTACCAGATTTCTTTTTGATGACATAAATGGGAGTATTTTGGGGATATACAGTCGGTTGTATATGTCCTTCTGCTAATTGTTGTTTTACCAGGTCATGGACTGCTTGTATCTTTTCTTTAGTCAGGGGCCACTGAGGAACCCATACTGTCTTTCTGATTTTCAGGTAATTTTTATTGTCTCAGTGGCCCTTTCTGAAAATCCAACCCATATCTCTCTGTTCCTTGATCTATTTGTATTGGTGCTGCTATGACTTATTCTTGTTTTTCTAATCTTTTTTCCTTCCTAAAACCTTGTCTAGTCATAATAGTGGCTGCATTTTGGTTGATGTTATTTGTTAATGTCAAACCTAATTGATCTAGGACATCTCGTCCCCATAAATTTATGGGAAGATGATCCAATACATATGGCTGTATAGTTCCTTCACATCCTTTAGGATCCTTCCTATCTAATACCATTTTACTTCTATGGGGATTAGTCGCCACTTATAGGCCTCGAAGCGTTTGAGTGGCTTGTTGTAATGGCCAATGTTTTTGCCATTCTTGATGAGAGATGATGCTAATGTCTGCACCTGTATCCAGTAGCCCATTCAATTCATGCCCTTGAATATTTAGTTTTAGCATGGGGCGAGAATCTAAATTTAAAGAAAGCATAGCCAAATCTACACCTGTGGAGCCTAATCCCTTGGAACATCTTTCTACAGTACGACTGGAAAATTTATCATACAGGCTGGGTATTATTAGTAACTGTGCTATTCTATCTCCTTGTGAAATTACTGATATGTCCTTTGGAGAACTGGCTATAATTTTTATTTCACCTTCATAATCGGGATCAATCACCCCAGGACTTATCATAAGTTCTTTTAGAGTAGAAGAGCTGCATCCCAATAATAAGCCCATGGTTCCTTTGGGAAGAGGTCCTTTTACCCCTGTGGGAATGATTTGAACTCCCATCTCTGGAGTTAGTACTGATCTGGCAGAGGCACAGATGTCCAACACTTTGCTCCCTCTGGTTTGTCTGATGAGGGATCTGATGGACAATGTGTCCTGGGCACTACCCTGATGGGGTTGCTGGGTTCCTCCAGTGCTCTGTATATTTGTGGTTTGGGGACCCGGAGCATTGGAACCCCCTGTCCATTTATTTGGCAATTGAGCCCAATGCCTTTCTCCATGATATCGTGGATAAACACCTGGTCCTTGTTCATTTTTTGATAATTGAGTACCCTCTATGGTGATTTGAGAACAGCACTCATTAGCCCAATGTCTCCCTCTATGGCATTGTGGCCAAATACCTGGTATTCTACTCCTTTGATACCTAATATTGTTAAACCCTCCTTCTATGGGCCAATTCCTTTTAAAATGTCCTGTTTCTTCACATTGGTAGCATGTTCTTGGTCTGGCATCTAAAGCCTGTTTTACTGTAGCTGCCACAATTTGCCCTTGTTCATTAATGTATCTGGCAACTAAAGCCTGTTTTACTGCAGCTGCCATGACTTGCTCTTGTTCATTAATGTCTCTACATAATTAAATCAATGTGTTTAAATCTTCATTTTTCCATGGTCTAATGATATCTCTGCAACAACGATTCGCTTGCTCATAAGCCAGTTGTTTTAGTAATGGCATTGCTTGTTCTGTATTCCCAAAAACTCTGGTAGCTCTTTGAATAAGCCTATCTACAAATTCAGCATAAGGTTCATTAGCTCCTTGTATTACCTTAGATAATTGACCTTGTAAACCTCCATGTTCTTGTAAAGTCTTCCATGCCTTAATTGCATCTACACCAATTTGTGCACATACACCATGATCATATGCAATTTGCTGCTGCTGATCTTCATAAGGTCCCTTTCCTAACAACATATCTAGATTTCTCTGAGGATAACCAGCTCCTGCATTTCGCCTAGCTGTCTCCTTTCAACATTCCTCATTGGCAACCTTCCATAACATGCATTGTCCTCCATTTAGCACAACATTACACATATTAGCCCAATCCACTGGCTTCATGTTCAAGTTGTTAATGGATTCGACCATGATTACATTGAAGGGTGCTTGAGGACGATAGGTTGTTACAGCCTCTTTTAGCTGCTTCACTGTTTTGAAATTTAAAGCATGGTAAACACGCTGCCCTCCTCCCTCAAATACAGGGCATGTTAATATTTGAGATCTTGTCTCAGGATCCTAACTATCAACTGCGGGAGTTGGGGGCCTTCCAGCATAAGAAAGTGGCCTTGTTAGTTGGACACTTATGTCATCTGGTGATAGAAAGGTGTTAGTAGCAGTCTCCTGTTGTAAATTTCCCCTGATGTTTTTTACTGTTTTACACTTTCTTTCTCTGTCTAACTAGCTTTAGAGGCCTTCTCTTTTACTTGAATTTTTTCCTCTGTCTGACTAGTTCGAGAGACGTTCTCTTTTACTTGAATAGTTTCCTCTATCTGACTAGCTCGAGAGACCTTCTCTTTTACTTGAATTTTTTCTTCTGTCTGACTAACTTGAGACACCTTCTGTTTTACTTGAATCAATATGTCTTCTTGTTCCTCTACCATTGACTGAACTGAAGGCTTTGAACTAAGCAAACAAGATATGAATGTCCACAATGGCAATGTGCCAACTGGCAGAATCCCTGGGCTTTTCTTTTCTATTCTTTTTAAATCTGCACCATGATGGTTCCATTGTGATATATTTAACAACTCCTCCTTAAAAAGCCATGGTCTACATTTTTGTATTGTATCAACAATTGCCATGACTGCTCTTGATTTTACTGGGATGCCTCCTTCCTCTAACAATTTACTTAACACTTTTTTGGTTTGTTTTTTACTAATTTTTGATCCCATATTTCTACTATAATACAAACCAACAAGATAACACCAAACAAAAAAAGAGATAGAACGAAATAAAAATGGAACAACAAAAAATTATTATAGCCTTTCTCCCTATCTGTTCCTCAGACACAAATAGTTTTTCCTCAGATGTGAGCAGTTTTTCTTCCATCTCACTCATCTCCAGGGACAGGCAACTTAAAACAAAAGAGGAATCATAAAATGGCTACCCATCCTCTCGCTCTGCCCTCAAGAGCGAGCAGTTTACCTTATCAGTTACCCTCAGTCGCTCCCCATATGAGCCACCAAATGCCGCTGTCTGGCTGGGCACAATCAGAATCCACTTGTCAAAAGAAACTAACTTTATTTTTAGAACCACACACGCCAAGCAAAACAGCCTCTCAGGAAAAATCCTCAGAACCCCAACTCCCAACACCAGCTTCCCAAAAGCCTCTCCCTCCCACACAAGCCTCTATCCACTTCTCACAATCCTCCTGCTCTTGAGGCAGATTGGCTGGGTCACGTGGGCAGAGCCAAAAAAGTCCCCCAATGAGCAGCTCCATGGTCTGAATGGGCAGGGAAACAGCCCAATAAGCATCACCGCAGAGGAGCCAATCAGCTAGATGTTGCTGGGGCTGCTGTGAGCCAATCATAACCTGGAAGTCTGAAAGGCGGGGAAACATCTCAATGAGCATCTCCAATGAGCATCACCACAGAGGAGACAATGAGCTAGAAGTTGCTAAGGCCGCTGTGAGCCAATCATCAGCCTGCAGCTGAAAGTTTGCTGGCACCTGGAAGTTTGCTGTGGCCCCTTCGGCTGTGACTATCAACAGGATACGTATGCACCATTCACTGAAGTTAGTTTTCAGTAATAGAAAACAAATATGAATTTCAGGTGGATGAATATTTCTGAAAATAATCTTGTGAAAAGTTGATTATAAATCCACATACTTGAACATGAATGAATTTGGGGAGTGTAAATAAGACACATATATTTCATATTTTGAAAAATCTGGAGAGTGTGTATGTGTGTATACACACACACACACACAAATTTTAAAATGTAGCAACATATATGCCAATCGAAATTCACCATGAAATATACATCATTCACAGATCTAAAAATATTCAATTTACTTAACAGGGATTTATGTATAATGTTGTTCTCCTAGGAAGCTCACCCATAGGTTCAATTTTCAGTTCCAACAGCATCTAGGAGGAGTGATCTCTTCTCAAAATTTGTATCTGCCAAATCAGCTACCGCACAAAAATATACACGTGATAAAAGGTAGGATTCTTTATGTGCATATAAAATAGATGTGCTGAATAGGATACAGAGAAAGGGAGACAGGAATTCACATATTTGTTAACTTTAAAAACACATGGAGGACTATTTCAATTAAAAATTGACTAGAATTATAACACCTACTTGCAAAAGGCAAGTCCAAATATATACCATGCCTTCTCTGAACAGCTTCTATTTCTTTTCTGTTAGGATTCTTTTTCTCCATCATATTAGGATTAGTAGTCAGATTCTAGTACAGTATGGGTTAGTGTCAGGGATTCAGTATTTCAAATGGAAAATAGGAAAATGAATCCAATGTGTATGCAAACATATGCTAAACAAAAATCTTTCCACTCTCATCCAGAAAAATGCCTTGACATTACCTTCGCCCCAAGTAAGACACAATTAGAGGAGAAGAATTAGAAAATCTGTTAATACATATCTGGAATGGAAAATGCTCAGGAGTTCACAACCTTGAAGGTGGTAGAGGAGTTTCCAAAAGTAAGGGAAAGGGTAAACACTCCAGAAACATGGAGCTCTGCTTGCCTAAAGACTTCTTGAGAAACTGCCTCTGAGGTTGGGCACTTGAAATATACGTTGTTATCAGAAGCTTTAGCTTTCTTTGTAGTGAGACCATCAAAGCTGGGTCTTCATCTATGTGACCTGGAGGATGTTGTTTCTTATTTTCCTAATGAACATGTGGCAGCAGTTCTGAATTCTCTCTTTGTAGGTAAACTGTGGCAACTTGGGGCTAAGTGTCTCCCTGTTTGGACTGTGAACCCAGTTGGTAATCCTCCAGTTTTCGTGGTGTTTCTTGCTGCTGCACTTGGAGTTTGGTATTTGCTTCTTGAAATACAAGGATTTCAACTGGGGCACAGTGCTGGAGGGATTTCTGTCACATGTGGTGTGTCAGGGTCTGCATATAAATGCACCAACCAGGCTTCTATCGCACATGCTTGCCCCCTTGACCATAGCAACTTGATTCTGAACATTGCCCTGAAAAATCTCCATATAACAAGATGCCTTTACATATAAGGGTCTGCTGGATGCAGCATGTCAGTCACAAGCCATTTGGAAGCCAATGGCAGATCCACATGGCCCCAACACAGATGTTTTATCACACACCTGCACATCACTACTCTAGGCCCCAACTCAGCAGTCTCCAAATTACTGGCATCTCTGTTCTACACCATTCTCATGAAACCAAGTCAATCAAGGCACTGTCTTGTACACTCATGATCAACAGCATAAGAACCAAAGTTACTCCAGTGCCATCTGGTCATGGGAATTTAAAAAATGTCATGGTACTTATCTAGCCATTTTTAAAGGATGAAGTTGGAGTCACTGTGGGTTTAAATTTATTCAGGAACCATTAAATGTTGAGGAAGTTTATTTCAATGAAAGTTCTGGAGAACTCTCAGAGGAAAGTCTTCCCAAAGAGTGACCAAAAAGTCACATGAAGCCAGGCCCATTGAGGTCTACAATATGAGGTCCATGTGAGTTTTGACTCTCAACTATTGCTGCCAAGTCTTTCAGAATGAAATCATGTGATATCCTGGCTGAGATTCCCAGTGTTCTGTGGAAAGCTACCCTGGTCCAAGATCTCAGTTTCCAAGAGCGACTCTCATGCATGGCCTCCTAAAACCCCAACACAATTCATGGTAATACTTCTCTGACGTCAGTTCTAGACCTCAGTCTCTAAGGGTATCACACCAGAGTTCAAGCCCAGGTGGACCCAGTCATCACTTCCAACCACCACACAAATAAACACAATTAAAACCAAAACACTCCCACAAGGCCCTCATCCTCTTCCATATAGACACTAATCATAACCTCTTGCTGGAGTTTTCCATGAGGGGCGCAGCCCAAGACAGTGTTCAAAGGAGCTCCCTTGCCACTTATTTTCCTAAAGTCAGCGTGGTTTTTTACCATTTTTGTTTTGGATACACACATGGAATCTTTCTTTAGATCCATGAGGTGCTGAAAATCTAAGCCACAGCATCACACAGGGCCAAGAGGCTGAATCAGACACATCCTTATCCTAAGCAATTAAACAAAGAGCGACAGGTGATGCGCATGCATTTCCATTTGAAAACAGTTTTCATCAGTCTTCCCAAATGGGTGGACTGAGGCAAAGACCTCCTGACATTCAGGTCAACAGAACAATAGGTAAGCAAAAGGCCAAAAGAAGGGTTTTTCCACTGAGACATTACTGGTCACACTGATATCTGTGTTTTCTGAGATGCTCCCATTTCCTTCAGCTATCCAGTACATGGCCATGTCACAGAGCTTGGAGGGGTACATATCTTGGACAAAAATCCATAAGACTATTTTTGAGAGTGGCCAGAATTTAGGAAGAAAACATGAACTTAGGAATTTAGTAGGTGTTGCACATCTATAAGACAAGCCACAGTCCATTAATAAATCGGGCAGGATGAATGCTGGGAAGCTTCCTAATAGACAGGACACATCCTTGATGCATTCTCTTTTCTAATGTCTTCAACCATGAACACAGTGGAATACATAGATAAAGAAACACTCACCTTGTCAAACGACCTACTATAAAGAGTCCACACCAAACCAAAAAAACCCGCCTTTTCCACCTATTCTCAGAAGATGAGACAGAACCAAAAACTCACACCCACACCCACAAAGGCACCTAATTTCCCCAAGTAGGTCTGTGACTATACAGTGTGTCCTCTGAATGGTGGGCCATACTATGTTACCCCAAAATGGCCTGTCTTGTCTCAGATCTGTTTTCTTTGGCCAACTCTGTGAAGTTGTGAGGATCCATTGGTGAGCCACTTTCTGCTTTCTCAGGAAGGGCCCCTCTTCAGAGCTTTTCTGGCATTTGGCCATCCTCACATCAGTAGGTACCAAGAAAGACTGACTCTGTCCTTGGTAAATCCAAACAAGTGAGACCACTGGGACTGGTACTGGGACTGGCTCTGTGTGCCTGGTTTCCTGGATCCCAAGTTCAGAGATTCCATCACCAAGAAAGTGAGGTAGGTCACTTCCTTCAGGAACTGAATGAGGTCACAGCCTTGGCAACCACTTTGTCCTAACAGATGCTTCCAAGGGTCCCATGAGATGGAGGCTGCACCTACTTCCTCTGACATTTTCATAAGTTAGAATGGTATATCAACCATAGGTACTGGGGAACAGCTCTCCACAGAGGCTTGGTTTGGTCCATCTTCTCTACATTAAGAAGAGAGATTCTGATTAAGACACAACCCTTTATCCTGACCATGATTTTTGCCATGGAAGATGACTTTTGCCCTCTCAGGTCGTTCATAGCATCCTACACATTCTCCAGGGATTATTTCTACATGGACCTTTGAGGTTCTCAGCAGGTGGAAGATCCATACATTCCTGTATTGTAATACCAACTCTGTCTCTGCTCTTCTGTAAAGTTAGATTGAGGAACAGTGTATGGTTAGGATTAATAACATGTTCAATATGGGTTAGGAATCATTCTGCTTGATGAACAATGTTATTGGAAACCTGCGATATTTACATGAAAATATAGGTGAAATATAAGTATTGAAATATAAATCTAGGTAAGATTTGAATCCTAGAAGGGAATTTGGCCTTTGAGTGGGATACTTAGCTTTGAATTATGTTCTGCACATATGTCTCAGATAAATTGATATGCAATGGCATAGATCCTTGTACCTTCGATGATTGAATGTAGAAGAGAGCATCCAGTTAAAAAAGGGATTTTTGCTAGGATTAGGAATATAGTTGGTAGGATTATGAAGAAGATTGAGTATAGAATTTGGACCAAAAGTTCTTTAGCAATAGGGTTTCTGGTAGAGATTGAATATAAATGTCAGCACATGTGAAGAGTCAGTCACAATGATGAACTGGGGAAAAAAGTAGGAAAGCAGATGTGAATAGAGAGTAGGAAATCAGGCAAATTATAAAATGAGTGAGAGGTTTAGACAGTTTCAACAGGGTGAGATTGAAAATGTAGTCTTAGGAAGAAACACATATGTAATCACCAATAGGATTGACATTTGAGAGCATTAGGCAACCTGGACATGGATGTTTTTAGTAATCCATGTTCACTTTCCATTTAGGCTTTGGGACAGTCATAAGTGTGACCTTTGCATTTTGTGTCCAGAATATTACTGTGATAAAATGTATATGTAGATCAGTTGACATGCATATTTTTTCCACCATTTCTGGGAGCAATATTTTGAAGATATAGAAATTATTGTTGGGAGTACACAGAGGTGTACCATGTGTCTATCAATATATAGACAATGCATGAATAGACCATACTGTGAATAAATGATATAACTGGTTTCACTTTGAATAATGGATTGAATTGATATCTGAAAGTATACAAGAAATCTTATATTGATGTACAATCATTCATTTAAACCAGTTTTACATCTAATGGTAATATTAGTGTTATGTTTTATCATGACGGGTGTGTCAGTTTTGCTTCAAAAGTGATAATGGAAATCGAAAATAATGTGTTTGGAAAGAAGTGTCACAAAAAGAGAAGTCAAGAAACATGGAGGAATACATGTGTTCTGAAGCAAAAGTGATTGAAAGCAAAACAAATGTGTATATATTTGCTAAATTGTGGATGAAATATACATCCTATGATGTGCATTAACTGGAGAAATAGTAATGTACCAGTGTTGAATAAAAATGAACGTCAAAATACACATTATATCACATAGGAATCTTCTTGCATTGATGTTAAATTGGGTCAGTTACTGTATAAATATTAGAATTTTATTTTGGTGTTATAATACAATTTTTTTTAGCACTAGCATGCCACAGAATGTAGAAGAAAGAGCAATGGATTTTTAGTTATAACACTAATAATCTAGCATTTAATGATTATTTTGGGGAGTCTAGAATTTACATAAGGCTATGCAACATAATTTTTTGTATTTAACATTCATAAAATCTTGGAATTTTGGTAATATTTCTCCTTTTTTTATTTTTTCAGTTGTTGATAGACCTTCATTTTATTTATTCGTATGTGGTGCTGAGAATATAACCCACTGCCTCACACATGCTAGACAAGCATGTTAACACTGAGTCACAAACCCAGCCCCTCCACTTTTATCTTTTCATCAAACACTCCTCTCCCTCTTCTTTACTCACTTTCTTCCTCATTTTCCCCCTTCTCTCTCTACCTTTTTCATTTTCCCTCCATAAGTATTTTTCTCTCATAGCATTACAAACAGTACTATGCTATGAAATTTACATTTAAAACTGTTTTTTATACTCATTCTTTTTTCTTGAGAAAATTTAAAAATTATAACCACCTGATAAATATATTACAATACATTTATTATGCATATGTATCTATATTCATGCATATGTGTTACATATATATATATATATATATATATATATATATATATATATATATATATATATACATATATATTTAAAAGTACTTTGATTAGCCTGTTAGAAATAATATAGACCAAGTCTTTCTTAATTCTCAAGTCTTCCAGAATTAACATCTTACAGTGAAAATCAAATAAACATATTTAAGTAAACAGGTATCATTCTTATTTATCAATACTGATAATTTAAGGTTTTTATATCACATTTAGCTCTAATATGGCATATTAACTCTTTTGAATTAGAGAATTTTTTTTGAACAACCTATTATTTAAGGACCATATGCACTGACATTTTAAATGGCTTTCTTGTGATTTCACTTTCTATCAATTGCATATTAATTGCCAAATACTTATTTTAGTAATTTTCATATTCATAATTGATATAAAGTCAATTGATTAATTCTTTTTGTAAGGAGTTACTAATTACAGTAGGGACTGTATTAATAATTCTAAATCTTTATAAAAATGGTACAAAAATATTTTCATGCAAAATTATGTATAATTGCATGCTCTAAATGTTTGATTGTTGATACATATAATAAAGAGCTTTTGATGAGTCTCTTCCCCAGTAAAACAGAAAATGCAAAGATATAGTTGGGTATGTATGTCCAAACAAACATATGGAAAAATACACATTATCATCTAGAAACTATTAAATAAAAGATGAAAAGAACAATCCAACACATTGTACCAACTTGTCAGATGAGGTAGTATTCTGGAAGAATAGCCTAAGTCTAGACCTGGTCCATGTCAAAATATTCACAAAAAAATAAAATATGAAAAATATAGGAAATGCTATGAGTTTTTCTTGAAGGTAAGTGGATTATCCTTTAATCTCAATTATGTGCATTTTTAAAAGCCAGTTTTCTGGTAAAATAAATTTGTGATAGTTACAAGTACACAAAACAAAGTTTCTGCTTAGCAAAATGAATGCATCTCAACTCTTTTTTAGCTGATTTCTTCCCACTCAACTTTAAACCTTTATTTATTTATTTTTTATTGGTTGTTCAAAACATTACAAAGCTCATCCTATATCATCTTTCATACATTTGACTCAATTGGGTTATGAACTCCCAATTTTCCCCAAATACGAGTTGCAGAATCACATCGGTTACACATTCACATTTTTACATAATGTCATATTAGTGACTGTTGTATTCTGCTACATTTCCTATACCCTACTATCCCCTACTATACCCCCTCCCATCCCCTCCCATCTTCTTTCTCTACCTCATCTGCTGTTGTTCACTTCTCTCCCTTGCCCCACCTTTCCCCAATTTTCCCTACCCCATTGTTTGAAGATGCTATCCTACTTCCATTGCATGCTTTTAGCCCCTTTTTCAAATATAAGAAAGTTGTAATTTTGAGGATTGGTTTCTGTGTCCTCTATTCTGTACCATTGTTCCACCTGCCTATTTTGTTACCAGTACCACGCTGTTTTTGTTAATATTGCTTTTAGTACAGTTTGAACTCTGGTATCACTATACCTCCAGATTCATATTTTCTGTTTAGAGTTGCTTTTGCTATTCTGGGTCTTTTGTTTTTCCATCTTCTAAGATCTTCTTCTCTCTCTCTCTTTAGGGTTCTGTAGTTTTCAGTGTATAAAACTTTCACGTCTTTTGTTAGGTTGATTCCCGAGTATCTTATTTTATTTGAGGATATTGTGAATGGAGTGGTTTTCCTCATTTCCATTTCAGAAGTTGTGTTGCTGACATACAGGAATGCCTTTCATTTATGCGTGTTAATTTTATATTCTGCCACTTTGCTGAATTCATTTATTAACTCTAGACGTTTCATTGTAGACCCTTTGGGGTCTGTTAAATATATTTTCATGACATCTGCAAATAGCGATAATTTAAATACTTCTTTTCCTATTTTTATGCCTTTAATTTTTTTTGTCTGTCTAATTGTTCTGGCTAGTATTTCAAGAACTAAATTGAATAGAAGCGGTGATAGAGGGCATCCCTGTTTTGTTCCAGATTTTAGAGGGAATGCCTTCAGTTTTTCCACATTTAGGATGATGCTAGCCTGAGGTTTAGCATATATTGCTTTTACAATGTTGAGGTAAGTTCCTGTTATCCCTAGTTTTTCTAGTGTTTTGAACATAAAGTGATGCTGAGCTTTGTCAAATGTTTTTTCTGCATCTATTGAGATGATCATATGGTTCTTGTCTTTATGTCTATTGATGTGGTGAATGGCATTTATTGATTTCCGTATATTGAACAAGCCTTGCATCCCAGGGATGAATCTTACTTGATCATGGTGCACAATTTTTTTTGATATGCTTTTGTATTCGATTCGCCAGGATTTTATTGACAAGTTTTGCATCGAAGTTCATTAGAGATATTGGTCTGTAGTTTTCTTTCTTTGAAGTGTCTTT
The DNA here is from genome assembly GCF_048772815.1 of Callospermophilus lateralis. Lineage (NCBI taxonomy): Eukaryota > Metazoa > Chordata > Mammalia > Rodentia > Sciuridae > Callospermophilus > Callospermophilus lateralis. Next base: position 449,046 of record NW_027514354.1, on the reverse strand, counting down.
GTCTGGTTTCGGGATCAGGGTGATTTATCCTCATAGAATAAATTTGGAAAAGCTCCTTCTTTTTGTTTTTCTTGAAATAGCTTGAAAAATATTGGTATTAATTCTTCTTTAAAGGTTTTGTAGAACTCCGCTGTATACCCATCCAGTCCATGGCTTCTTTTGGTTGGTAGTTTTTGATGGCTTCTTTCATTTCTTCCTTTGTTATTGGTCTGTTTAAATTGCGTGTGTCTTCCTGACTCAATCTGGGCAGATCTTATGACTTAAAAAATTCATCGATATCTTCACTATCTTCTATTTTATTGGAATATAGTGTTTCAAAATACTTTCTAATTATCTTCTGTATTTCTGTAGTGTCTGTTGTGATATTGCCTGTTTCATCCCGTATGTTAGTAATTTGAGTTCTCTCTCTTCTTCTCTTCATTAGCATGGCTGTGGGCCTGTCAATCTTATTTATTTTTTGAAAGAACCAACTTTTAGTTTTATCAAATTTTTAAATTTTTTTTTGTTTCAATTTTGTTGATTTCTGCTCTAAATTTAATTATTTCTTGTCTTCTACTACATTTGCTGTTGTTTTGCTCTTCCTTTTCTAGGTTTTTGAGGTGTAGTGTGAGTTCATTTATTTGTTGATTTTTTTCTTTTTTTGAGGAAAGAACTCCAAGAAATGAACTTCCCTCTTAAACTGCTTTCATTGTGTCCCATCGATTCCGGTATGTTGTGTCTGTATTGTCATTTGTCTCTAAGAATTTTTTTTATCTCCTCCATTATGTCTTCTGTAACCCATTGATCATTCAGTAGCATGTTGTTCATTTTCCATGTGATGTAGGATTTTTCCTTCCTTCTTTCATCATTGATTTCCAGTTTCATTCCATTATTATCAGATATAGTGCATGGTATAATCTCCATGCTTTCATATTTACTAAGAATTGCCCTATGGCATAATATATGGTCTATCTTTGAGTAGGATCCATGTGAAACTGAGAAGAACGTGTATCCACTTGATGATGGCTGATATATTCTATATATGTCGTTTAAGTCTAGGTTACAAATTGTGCTGTTGAGTTTGATAGTTTCTTTATTCAGTTCTTGTCTAGAGAATCTGTCTAATGCCGAGAGTGGTGTCTTGAAGTCACCCATAATTATTGTGTTGTAGTCTATTTGGCTATTGAACTTGAGGAGAGTTTGTTTTATGAACATTGCAGCTCCATTGCTTGGTGCATACAAATTCATAATTGTTATTTCTTGTTGGTGGATGGTTTCTTTTAACAGAATATAGTGTCCTTCTTTATCCCTTTTGATTAACTTAGGTTTGAAGTTGATTTTATTCCACATGAGTTTGGACACTCCTTCTTGCTTCTGAGGGCCATGTGAGTGGTATGATTTTTCCCAACCTTTTACCTTCACCCTGTGTATGTCTTTTCCTATCATATGAGTCTCCTTAAGGCAGCATATTGTTGGATTTATTTTTTTTTTGATCCAGGTTACTAGCCCATTCTCTTGATTGGTGAATTTAGGCCATTAACATTTAAGGTTACAATTGAAATATGATTTGTTCTTCCAATCATGTTTATTTATTTATTATGTTTTAGTTTGGCTAGTTTTTACTTTTTTGGTTATTTTCCTCCCCCTTTACTGAGATACCTCCTGCTGTTAGTTTTCGGCACTATTTATCAATTCCTCTTCTTGTAGTATTTTGCTCAAAATGCTTTGCAGTGCTGGTTTTCTGGCTGCGAATTCTTTTAGCTTTTGTTTATTGTGAAAGACTTTAATTTCGTTTCCAAATCTGAACCTTAATTTTGCTGGATACAGTATTCTTGGTTGGAATCCATTATTTTTCAGCATTTGAAATACATTGTTCAAGGATCTTCTCGCTTTCAAAGTCTGTGATGAAAAATCAGTCATTAACCTAATTGGTTTTCCCCTGAATGTAATCTGCCTCCTTTCTCTTATAGTGTTTAATATTCTCTCCTTGTTCTGTATGTTGGCTATCTTCATAATTATATGTCTTGGAGTTTGTCTATTATGATTTTGAATGTTTGGGGTCCTGTAGGCTTCCAGGATTTGACAATCCGATCCATCTTTCATCTCTGGGATGTTTTCTAGAATTATTTTATTTAATATGTTCTCCATTCCTTTGGTTTGAATCTCTATGCCTTCTTCTATCCCAATGACTCTCATTTTTTATGACATCCAATATCTCTTGAATAGATTGCTAGTGGGATTTAAGCCTCTTTTCTGTGTTGATTATATTCTTTTCAAGTTGATAAACTTTGTCTTCATTATCTGATATTCTGACTTCTGCTTGATCTAGTCTATTTGTAATATTCTCGTTTGAGTTTTTAATTTGGTTAATACTTTCCTGCATTTCTAGTATTACTGTTTGATTTCTTTTAAGATCTCTATCTCCTGGTAAAGCTCGTTGTTTGCCATTTGAGTTTGTTTGTTTAATTCATTTTCAAAATATACTTTTATTGCTTGGACTTGCTGCCTCATGTCTTCTCTAATATTCCTTTCCATCTGAGTTAGGTATGCCTTAAGTTCTTTCCCTATCCCTGTTTCTGATGCTTCTAGGTCCTCCTGTAGAATTAAGTTGTCCTGCATTGTTTGTACTCCTTTCTTTCCCTTGTTTTTTCATGATGCTCATGTTACTTTCCAGCTCTATTTGATTGCTTTGTTTCTGTTTTATTCTATAGATTTGTTTCGGTGTTGCGTATCTCTGTTGTCTCTCCTTTGTGTTGGTAGACTATGCCTGCTAAAGTGGATTCCACTTGTAGGGAATTCCGAAGGCCGAGCTCCAGTGACGTCACCCCTCTGCTTTGGCGGGCCCAGGCTCCTTGCCGAAATGTTCGAATACGGGGATGGAACTGGACTGTCTCCAGTTGGTTTCAGCTCTAGGTCACTGGCGGGTGGGCAATCACTAGCCACCCAGTGGCGCAGTCGGTCTCCTGCACGCCGGTGTTCTTCAGACGCCCAGTCACGCGGACAGCAGGTGGACTGTCACCTGCTCTTCTGTGTTCTCCAGCTTCCCAGTCACAAGAGCCTGGCCTCTAGTCCCCTGGTTTCTCCTGCTAGTCCTGGTTTCTCCTGCTAGACTAGATTTCCCCTGAGTGATGCTTCTCTGCAGTTCAATCTGTATTCTGGGCCTGTCATTTGTTGGGTGTGGAGGGTGTCTATTGGAACCCAGAAACTCTATTGTTTTGAGGATCAGTCAGACCGGATTTCCGGTTGCACATTTGGCTCGTTTTTCAGACCCAATTACCAGATCTCAGTGCTAAAAATCTTTCTTATAGGTTTTGGTGCACCCCCATTTTGCTGTAAGTTCTTAACAAGATAGTTTTTTGTGGTTCTATCTCGTTATTCACCTGTGCAGAGGCGCGTTACACTGGGTGTGATGCACTCTATTCGTGGCCATCAGGCAATGATGAAATATTATGCTTTGTATGCAGCATTTTCTGAAGTTAGTTTTCAGTATTAGGAAACAAATATGTATTTCATGTGAATGAATAATCTGAATTTCTGAGAATAATCTTGTGAAAAGTTGATTATAAATCCACATACGTGAATATGAATGATTTTAGGGAGTGTATAATAAGACACATATATTTCATATTTTGAAAAATCTGGAGAGTGATATATATATATATATATATATATATATATATATATATATATATATATATACAGAAACACACTCACAGACATTAAAAAGTAGCAATATATATGCCAATCGAAATTCAAAATGAAATATATATCCTTCACATATCCAAAAAAAATACATTTTACTGAAAATGGATTTATGTATAATGTTGTTCAACTAGGAGGCTCACCCATAGGTTGAAATTTCAGTTCCAAAAGGGTTTAGGAGGAGTGATCTCTTTTCACAATTTGTATCTGCCAAGTCAGCCACCTCAGAAGAAAGTCTGTGTGATACCAGGTAGTATTCTATATGAGCATATAAAAATACATGTGCTGAATAGGTGACAGAGAAAGGGGAGAGGAATTCACATATTTGTTAACGTTAAAAACACATGGAGAAATATTTCAATAAACATTGACTATATTTATAACTCCAACCCCATATAATGCAAAAGGGAAGTCCAAGTATACACCATGCCTTCTCTGAACTGTTTGTATTTCCATTCTGTTAGGGTTACTATTCTCCATCATATTAGGATTAGTAGTCAGAGTCTAGTAGGTTATGGATTAGTGTCAGAGATTCAGTATTTTGAATAGAAAATAGGAAAATACACCCATTGTGTTTGCAAATATGTGTGATACAAAAATCTTCCCACTCTCATTCAGAACAATACCTTGACATTACCTTCTCCCCTAATAAGACACAATTAGAGGAGAAGAGTTAGAAAATCTGTGAATACATATCTGGAATGGAATATTCTCGGTGTTCACAAGCTTGGAGGTGGTAGAGGAGTTTCCAAAACTAAGGGACAGGGTAAACACTCCACAAACATGGAGCTCTGCAGGCCTAAAGACATATTGAGAAACTGCCTCTGAGTTTGGGCACTTAAAATGTACGTTGTGGTCCGAAGCTTTAGCTTCCTCTATAGTGAGAGCATCAAAACTGGTCTGCATCTATGTGACCTGGGGGACATGGTATCTTATTTTCCAATGAACATGAGGCAGCAGTGCTGAATTCTCACTTTGTAGGTAAACTGTGGCAACTGGAGTCTAAGGGTCTCTCTGTGTGGACTGTGAAGCTAATTGATCATGCTCTACTTTTCTTAGTAGAGCACTGGGAGTTTGTTATTTGCTTCACAAAAACAAGGAGTTCAACTTGGTCAGAGTGCTGGAGGGAGTTCTGTCACATGTGGTGCCTCAGGGTCTGCAGGAGAATGCACCAGTCAGGCTTCTATTTCACATAGTTTGCCCCCTTGACCATAGCATCCTGATTCTGAACATTGCCCTGAAACCTCTCCATATAACAAGATGCCTTTACATATAGGGTCTGCTTGCTGCACCATGTCAGTTACAAGCCATTTGGAAGCCAATGGCAGATCTACATGGCCCCAACACAGATGTTTTATCACACACCTGCCCACCACTGTTCTAGGCCCACTACTCAGCAGGCTCCAACTTACTGGCATCTCTGTTCTACACCATTTTTAAGAAACGCAGTCAATCAAGGCACTGTCTGGTATACTCATGATCAGCAACTGGACATCAAAAAGTTCTCCAGTGCCACCTGCTCATGAAAATTTCAAAAATTCCATGGTATTTCTCTAGCCATTTTTCAAGGATGAAGTTGGAGGCACTATGATTTTCAATTCACTCAGGAACCATTAAATGTTGAGGGAGCTCATTTCAATGAAAGCTCTGGAGAACACTCACAGGCAAGGCTTCCCAAAGGGTCGCCAAAAGGTCACATGAAGCCAGGCCCATTGAGGTCTGCAATGTGAGATCATGTGTGTTTTGCCTCTCAACTATTGCTGCCAAGTCTTTCAGAATAAAATCATGTGATATTCTGGCTGAGATTCCTCGTGCCTTGTGGAAAGCCTTTCTGGGCACAGATCTCAGTTTCAAAGGGCGACTGTCATTCATGGCCTCCTAAAATCCCAACACAACTCATGGCAATAATTCTCTGAGGTCAGTTCCAGAACTCAGTCTCTCAGGGGAATCACACCAGAGTTCAAGACCAGGTGGAGCCAGTCATCTTTTTCAACCGCCACACAAACTTCCAAAATTAAAACCCAAACACTCCCACAAGGCCCTCATCTTCTTCCATATAGATACTCATTATAAACTCTTGCTGGAGGTTTCCATGAGGGATGCAGAACAAGATAGTGTCCAAAGTTAGCTCCCTTGCCCCTCATTTGCCTAAAGTCGGGGTGGCCTGAACACCTTCCTGTGAACCTGGAGTGATCAAATAGTGTGCCGTTAATACTGCTCTGCTTCTCCAATTTGAGGACGACTGACTGTGGGGTTTAGATTCTTTATGTGAATTGGAAGCATGAGAAAATGCAAGCACCTTTGGGCTTGCCTCTCCTTGGCTTTGAAGAATGCATTTGACCCAAAGAATCCCTCTTCTCACTTGATGGAGGTCAGGAACCTTACAGAGGAAGGCAAGAGACTTCATCCGCAATGACTGATCTTTTGATCATTTTGGTTTTGGATGAACACATGGGATCCATCAGGTGCTGAGAATCTAACCACAGCCTCACACAGGGCCAAGAGGCTTTTTCAGACAAATCCATTTCCAAAGCAATTAAGCAAAGAGCTACAGGTGATGTCCATTTATTTCCATTTGAAAACTTTTTTCTTCAGGCTTCACAAAGAATTGGCCTGTGGTAAATACCTTCCTGATATTCAGGGCAACAGAACAATAGGTATGCAAAAAGCCCAAATCAGGGTTTCTCCACTGAGACTTTCCTGGTCACACTAGCTACCCACTACATGACCATATAACAGAGCTTTTAGGTGGTAAATATCTTGGACACAAATCCATGAAGCTATTCTGCAGAGTGTCCAGAATTCAGAAAGAAAACAGAAACTTATGAAGATATCAGGTGTTGCCCTTTGATAACAAAAGCCACAGTCCATTTATAAATTGGGCAAGATGAATGCTGGGAAGCTTTCTACTAGACAGGACACATCCTTTGATGCATTCTTATTTCTAATATCTACAACCACGGACACAGTGGGATAAACAGACATAGAAGCACTCGCATTGCAAAACGACTAACTAGAAACAGTCCACGCCAATCCAAACAAACAGTCTTTCCTACCTATTCTCAGAACATGAGACAAGACCATGAACATACACCCACACCCACAAAGGCACCACCTTTGCTCCAAGTAGTTCTGTGATTACCCAGAGTGTCCTCTGAATGGTGGGCCATACTATATTCCCCCCAAATGGCCTGTCCTGTCTCAAATCTGGTCTCCTTGGCCAATTCTGTGAAGTTGTCATTAGCCATGGGTGAGCCACTACCTGCTTTCTCAGGAAAGGCCCCTCTTCAGAGCTTTTCTGGCATTTGAACATCCTCACATCTGTAGGCACTAAGAAAGACTGACTCTGTCCTTGGTAAATTGAAGCAAGTGAGACCACTGGGCCTGGGACTGCGACTGGCTCTGGGTGCCATTCTTCCTGGATCCCAAGTTCAGAGAGTTCCATCACAAAGGAAGTGAGGTGAGGTCACTTCCTTCAGAAACTGAATGAGGTCACTGCTTTGGCAACAACTTTGTCCAAATAGTTACTTCTAAGGGCCCATGAGATGGAGGCTGTTCCTACTTCCTGTAACACTTTCAAAAGTTAGAATGGTATATCAACCATAGGCACCTGGGAACACCTCTTCACACAGGCCTGGTTTGGTCTATCTTCTCTACATTAAGTTGATAGAGGCTGATACAGACACATCCCTTCATCCTCACCAGGTTGTTTGCCATGGAAGATGACTTTTGCTCTCTCGGGAACTTCACAGCTGCCTACATCTTCTCAAGGGATTATTTCTACATGGACCTTTGATGTTCTCAGCAGGTGGAAGATTCCCTACATTCCGGTATTTAAAGAGAAACTCTGTCCCTCCTCTTCTGTAAAGTTAGATTGAGGTAACAGTGTATATTTAGGGTTAATAACATGTTCGATTTGGGTTAGGAATCTCTCTGCCGGATGAATAATGGTATTGGGAACCTGTGATATTTACAAGAATATATAGGTGAAATATATGTATGAAAACAGAAATGTAGGTAAGATATGAAGCCAGAAGGGCATTGGGCCCTTGAGTGGGATACTTAGGTTTGAATTATGTTCTGCACATGTGTCTCAGATGAATTGATATAAAATGGCATAGGACCTTTTACCTTGAATGATTGATTGTTGAAGAGAACATCGAGTTAAAAAGTGATAGTCAGTAGGATTAGTAAGATAGTCAGTAGGTTTATAAAGAAGAGTGAGTATAGGATTTGGACCAAAAGTTCTTTAGCAATAGAGTTTCGGGTAGAGAGTGAATGTAAATGTCAGCATATGTGAAGTATGAGTCACAATGATGAACTAGGGAAAATATGTAGGAAAGCAGATATCAATAGAGATATTAGGAAATCAGGCAAAGTGTAAAGTGAGTGATAGAATTAGACATTTCCAACAGGCTTGAGGTTGAATATATAATCTTAGGAAGAAACAAATATGTAGTCATTAATAGGATTGACATTTGAGAGCATTAGGTAACCAGGACATGGTTGTTTTTGGTAATCCATGCTCACTTTCCATTTAGGCTTTGATACAATCATGAGTTTGACCTTTGCTTTTTGTGCCCAGAATATTACTGTGATAAAATGTATATATAGATAAGGTGACATCAGTATTTCTTCCACCATTTCTGGGAGCAATATTTTGAAGAGGTACAAATTAGTAATGGGGGGACAAATAGGTGTACACTGTGTTTATGAATATAGAGATAATGCATTAATAGACCATACAGTGAATAAATAACATAACTGGTTCCAACTTTAAATAATGGATTGAATTGAAATGTGAAAATATACAGGAAATTTTATATTGATATGCATACATTCATTCCAACCAGTTTTACATCTAATGGTAATATTAATGTTATAGTTTATCATGAAGAGTGTGTGAGTTTAGCTTCAAAATCGATTATGGAAATCGAAAATAATGTGTTTGGAAAGAAGTCTCATGAAAAGACCAGTCAAGTAACATGGAAGAATTCATGTGTTCTGAAGCAGGAAGTGAAACAAATTCTTATTAATTTGCTAACTTGTGGATGAAATATATGTCCTATGATGTGCAAAAACTGAAGAAATACTAATGTACCAGTGTTGAATTAAAATAAAGGTCAAAATAGACATTAAGTCCCATAGGAATCTACTTGCATTGATGTTAAACTGGGTCTGTTACTGTAGAAATATTAGGATTTGTAAGCACCATTGATTGAAGTTAGTTCTCATACTGGGAAACAAATATGTATTTCAGGTAGATGAATATTTCTGAGAATCATCTTGTGAAAAGTTGATTATAAATGCACATACATGAACATGAATGAATTGATGGAGTGTATATAAGAGACATATATTTCATATTTTATAAAATCTGGAGAGTGTGTGTGTGTGTGTGTATATATATATATATATATATATATATATATATATATATATATATATACAGAAAAACACAAAAATACATTAAAAAGTATCAATATATATGCCAAACGTAATTTATCAGTAATATATATCATCCACAGATGAAAATATATTTATTTTACTGAACATGGATTTATGTATAAATTGTTCTACTGGGAAGCTCACCCATAGTTTTAATTTTCAGTTCCACCAGTGTTTACGAGATCTCTTCTCACAACTTGTTTCTGCCCAGTCAGCCAACTCAAAAAAATGTACGTGTGAGACCACGTAGGATTCTATATTTGCATATAAAAATACATGTGCTGAGTAGGCTACATAGAAAGGAAGACAGGAATTTACATATGTGTTAACATTAAAAACACATGGAGGACTATTTCAATTAAAAATTGAGTAGATTTAGAATACCTACCCTCTATCATGCAAAAAGGAAGTCCAACAATACACCATGCCTGCTGTAAACTGCTTGTATTTTCATTCTGTTTGGGTATTTTTCTCCATCATATTAGGATTAGTAGTCAGAGTCTAGTAGGGTATGAGTTAGTGTCAAGAATTCAGTATTTCAAATGGAAAATTGTAAAATGAATCAATGTGTATGCAAATGTGTGCTACACAAAAATTTTCCCACTCTCATTCAGAACAATGCCTTGACATTACCTTCACCCCAAGTAAGACACATTTAGAGGAGAAGAGTTAGACAATCTTTGAATGCATATCTGAAATGAAAAATGTTCAGGAGTTCACAACCTTGGAGTTGGTAGAGGAGTTTCCAAAAGTAAGGGACAGTGTAAAATCTGCACAAACATGGAGATTTACCAGCCTAAAGACTTCTGGAGAAACTGCCTCTAGGTTGGGCACTTGAAATATATGTTGTTGTCAGGAGCTTTAGCTTCCTTTCTAGTGAGACAATCAAAGCTTGGTCTGCACATCTGTGACCTGGAGGACATGGTTTATAATTCTCCAATGAACATGAAGCAGCAGTGTTGATTTCTCTCTTTGTAGGTAAACTATGGCCACTGGGTCTAAGTGTCTCCCCATGTAGACTGCTAAGCCATTAGGTCATCCTCCACTTTTCAAAACGTTTCTTGATACTGCACTCAGAGTTTGGTATTTGCTTCATGAAATACAAGGAGTTCAACTGGGACAAAGGGCTGGAGGAAGTTCTTTCACGTGTGGTGGGTCAGGGTCTGCAGGAGAATGCACCAACAGGGCTTGTATACCACATAGGTTGCTCCCTTGACCATAGAAACCTGATTTTGAACATTGCCCTGAAACCTCTCTATATAACCAGATGTCTTTACATACAGGATCTGCTGGCTGCACCATGTCAGTCTCAAGCCATTTGGAAGCCAATGGCAGATCCACATGACCCCACCACAGATGTTTTATCACACACTTGCTCACCACCGCTCTGGGCCCATTACTCAACAGGCTTCAAATGACTGGCATCTCTTTTCTACACCATTTTCATGAAAACCAGTCAATCAACACACTGTCTGGTACACTCATGATCAGCAACTGGACATCCAAATGTTCTCCAGTGCCACCTGGTCAAGGAAATTTCAAAAATTTCATGGTATTTATCTAGCCAATTTTCAAGGATGAAGTTGGAGACACTGTGGGTTTCAATTCATTCAGAAATTATTTAATGGTGAGGAAGCTCATTTCAATGAAAGCTCTGGAGAACTCTCACAGGCAAGGCTTCCCAAAGAGTGGCCAAAAGGTCACATGAAGCCAGGCCCATTGAGGTCTACAATTGAGGTCCATGTGTGTTTTGACTATCAAATATGTCTGACAAGTTTTTCAGAATAAAATTGTGTGATATCCTCCTGAGATTCCCAGTGCTCTGTGGAAAGCGACACTGGGCCTAGATCTCAGGTTCCAAGGGTGACTCTCATGCGTGGCCTCCTAAATCCCAACACAATTCATTTCAATATTTCTCTGAGGTAAGTTCCAGAACTCAGTCTCTAAGGGGAATGACACCATAGTTCAAGCCCAGTTGGATCCAGTCATCTCTTCCAACCGCCACACGAATGATCACAATTAAAACCAAAACACTCCCACATGGCCCTCATCTTGTTAAATATAGACACTCATCATAAACTCTGGCTGGAGGTTTCCATGCGGGACGCATCCCAAGACAGTGTCCAAAATATTCTCCCTTGCCCCTCATTTGCCTAAAGTCAGGGTGGCCTGGACACCCTTCCTTTGAACCAGAAGCGATCAAATAGGCCTGCCGTTAATACTGCTCTGCTTCTCCAATTTGAGCCCTATTGACTCTCAGGTATAGATTTTTTTATGTGATTTGGAGTCACGAGAAAACACAAGCACCTCTGCAGGACTTTAAAAAACTCATTTGACCAAAAGGATCCCTGTCTCACTTGATAGAGGTCAGGTACCTAACAGAGGAAGGCAAGAGACTCATCCACAATTACTGAATTTTTGCCATTATGGTTTTGATTGCACACATGGTATCTATCTTTAGATCCATCATGTGCTGAAAATTTAAGCCACAACCTCATACAGGGCTAGGAGGCTGATTCAAACACATCCCTTTCCAAAGCAAAGAACCACAAGTTATTCCCATTTATTTCCATTTTAAAACTGTTTTATTCAGGCTTCACAAAGGGGTGGCCTGAGGCAAAGACCTTCCTGACATTCAGGGCAACAGAACAATAGGTAAGCAAATGAACCAAAATATGGTTTCTTCACTGAGCGTTTACTGGTCACAATGATGTCTGAGTTTTCTAAGATGTTCCCATTTCCTATAGCTATCAAGTACATGGCCATGTCACAGAGCTTGGGGGTGGTATGTATCTTGGACACAAAACTATGAGGCTATTCTGGAGAGTGGCCAGAATTCAGGAAGAAAACAGGAACTTAGGAAGTTAGTAGGTGTTGCCCATCCATAAGGAAAGCCACAGTCCATTCAACAACTAGGCCTGATGAATGCTGGAAAGTTTTCCACTAGACAGGACACATACATTGATACATTCTCTTTTTGAATGTCTACAACCATGGACAGAGTGGGATACACAGACATAGAAGCACTCGCCTAGTCAAACGACTTTCTAGAAACAGTCCACTCCAATCAAAACAACAGCCTTTCCTACCTATTCTCAGAACATGAGACAAAACCACAAACTCACACCCACACCCACAAAGGCACCTCCTTAACTCAAGTAGGTCTGTGACTATCCGGAGTGTCCTCTGAATAGTGGGCCATACTATGTTCCCCTAAAATGGCCTGTACTGTCTCAGATCTGGTCTCCTTGGCCAACTCTGTGAAGTTGTCAACAGCCAGCGGTGAACCACTACCTGCTTTCTCAGTAAAGGCCCCTCTTCAGAGCTCTTCAGGCATTTGGCAATCCTCATATCAGTAGGTACCAAGGAAGACTGACTCTGTCCTTGGTAAATCCAAACAAGTGAGACCACTGGGATTGGGACTTGGACTGGCTCTCGGTGCCTGGCTTCCTGGATCCCAAATTCAGAGATTTCCATCACCAGGAAAGTGAGGTGAGGTCACTTCCTTCAGGAACTGAATGAGGTCACTGCCTTGGCAACCACTTTGTCCTACCAGATTCATCCAAGGTTCCCATGAGATGGAGGCTGCCACTATTTCCTGTGACACTTTCACAAGTTAGAATGGTATATCAACCATAGGCACCTGGGAACAGCTCTCCACACAGGCATGGTTTGATCAATCTTCTCTACATAAGAAAGGAGAGGCTAATTCAGACATATCCCTTAATACTGACCAGGTTGTTTGTCATGGAAGATGACTTTTGCTCTATTAGGTCCTTCATAGCTGCCTGCAACTTCTCCAGGGTATCATTTCTGCTTGTACCTTTGATGTTCTCAGCAGGTGGAAGAGCCGCTACATTACTGTATTGTAAGACAAACTCTCTCCCGGCTCTTCTGTACAGTTAGTTTGAGGGTACAGTGTATGATTAGAGTAATAACAGGTTTGATTTAGGTTAGAAATCATACTGAGAAATGAACAATGGTATTGGGAACTCGCGATATTTACGAGAATATATAGGTTAAATATAAGTATGAAAACAGAAATCTAGATAAGATTTGAATCCAAGAAGGGCATTGGGCTGTTGATTGGGATACTTAGCTTTGAATTATATTCTGCACAGATGTCTCAGATAAATTGATATACAATGGCATAGGACCTTGTACCTTGGATGATTGATTGTCAAAGAGAATTTCCAGTCAAAAAGGGATAGTCGGTAGGATTAGGAAGATAGTTGGTATGTATAGAAAAAAGAGTGAGTATAGGATTTCGAACAAAAGTTCTGTAGCAATAGGGTTTCGGATAGAGAGTGAATGTAAATTTCAGCACATGTAAAGAGTCAGTCACAATGATGAACTCAGGAAAATATGTATGAAAGCAGATATCAATGGAGACATTAGGAAATCAGGAAAAGCATAAAGTGAGGGTTGGTATTAGTCATTTTCAACAGGGTTGAGGTTGAATATATAATCTTAGAAAGCAACAAATATGTAGTCACCAATAGGATTGATTTACGAGCATTAAGCAACCTGGACATGGATGTTTTTAGAAATCCATGCTCACTTTCCATTTAGGATTTGGTGAAAGGTTAATAAGATAGGTACTTGTCAGTTCCTGTTTTTCTGTATGCTTAACAAAACACTGTTGAAACCTTGAGGACTGTTTGCTAATTTTTTTCCCAGAATGTGCTGTCCCCGACTGCCAAACAGAGAATGTACACCCTCACCTGTTTGCACGCAAACCGCCCACTCGCCCTGACCCATCAATAAGCTTCCCTCCCTGCCCTCTTCAAGGAAAGTATATAAGCTCTGCTTAAGCTGTTCTCATTGCTCTCTGCTCTATTCAAGTGAGCACTGAGCCCCAGATTGCTAGACTCCCAATAAACCCAGGGAAACTTTTGATGTGGAGGGGACCCCAGTAAACTTTGAAGTGGATACAGGGGCAGTATACTTAGTCCTTAAGGCCCCACTGGGCCCTCTATCAAATAAAAGCTCTCTAGTTCAAAGTGCTAACACCAGTAAATATGGGAATTAGACAACTAAGAAAACCATGGACATGAGGAAAGGAAAAATTCATCACTCCTTCCTAATAATCCCAGAATGCCTGGCCCCATTGATGGGTAGAGATCTGCTCACCAAGCTCTGGGCCAAATTGACTTTTAACCATGAAGGCCCCAAAATGATATTTCTAAATCCTTTAGTATAAACTCCTATATTCACGGCTTTAAATATGTCAGTAGAAGATGAACAGCAACTTTTCACAACCCCCAAGACTGATCAAACAGGCAAGCTACCCCAGAAATGGATAACAGATTACCCAGATGCCTGGAAAAAAACTGCTGGGTTAGGACTAGCCATGAAACAACCTCCAAAAACAGTGGAGTTCAAAACCTCAGCCTCCCCAATCAATGTCAAAAAATATCCTCTGAGAAAAAAAGCTAAAGATGGGATAAGGCCCCATATTCAGAAATATCTGGCCTTAGGGTCCTAAGGCCTTGTCAATCATCCTAAAACACTCCCCCGCTACCAGTATAAAAAGCCAGGAGCCGGGGACTATCCCCCATTAAAGACATAAGAGAGATGTACAACAGAGTGTAGGACATTCACCCCAGTGTACCTAATCTGTACAATCTGCTTATCACTCTGAACCCTGAGAGGAAATGGTATACTGTTCTGGACTTAAAAGATGCTTTCTTTTGCTTGCCTCTGCATAAATATAGTCAGTTGCTGTTTGCTTGCTAGTGGGTAGACCCAGAAACTGGAACGTGTGGTCAACTAACTTGGACTAGACTCCCCAAAATGGTTGAAAAACTCCCCCACTCTCTTTGATGAAGCCCTCCAAAGAGATCTCAACAGCTTCAGAACTACGCACCCCGAAGTCACCCAGCTTCAATACGTGGATGACCTGCTACTGGCACCCAACACCAAGGATATCTGTGAATCTGGGACACAAGTAGTATTATGTGAGCTTCCTCAACTCGGGTATAGAGCTTCTTCCTAAAAGGCCCAAATTTGCCAGCAAGAAGTAATCTTCCTGGGCTATTCCTTTAGGGGCAGTAAACGATGGCTCACTGAGCCCAGAAATCAAACGGTTGTGCAGAAACCACCCCCATCTAACAGCAGACAACACAGAGAGTTTCTTGGGACTGCTGGGTTTTGCAGGTTAAGGATTCCTGTGTTTGGGTCCTTAACTTCTCATTTACACCCGCTGTTAAAGGGAGATGCCCAATTCTAATGGACCCCTGAGATCCAGCAAGCTTTTGATAACATCTAAGGACACTGACACTGTACTCCTCAACTTCACTGAGCAAAGCCTGAAATTTCAGAAAGCCCTACACTACGTTAAAAATGTACATCAGTTCACTCACCTTGGTTCAAAGAAATTGCAGGCATTCCTGAAGGATCAAGAACAGAGTTTTCCACTAACCGACTCACAGTGAAAGGAAATAACTGAACAGGTAAAAAAAAGCCTGTCGGGTCTGTCAATAGGTTAATGCTTACACTTCCAAGCTTCCTGCAGGAAAGCACCTACGAGGAACCAGACCAGGACAATTCTGGGAAGTGGACTTTACTGAAATTAAGCAAGCATGGTATGGACTTAAATATCTCCTACTCTTTGTAGATATATTTCAGGATGGATTGAAGCCTCCCCCCCCCAAAAAAAAGGCACAAATGGTGGTCAAGAAGATCCTGAAAGATATTTTTCCAAGGTACGGCCTGCCTAAGGTAATAGGGTCTGATAATGGACCAGCGTTCATGGCCCAGGTAACTCAGGGGTTAGCCAGGACCCTGGGGATTAATTGGAAGTTACATTGTGCTTATAGACCCCAGAGTTCAGGACAGGTAAAAAAATTAAATAGAACCATTAAAGAGACCTAAACGAAATTAAGCTTAAAGAGTAGCATAAAAGATTGGACTATGCTCCTGCCTTATGCACTATTTCATGCAGGAAATACTCCCTCTGTTTTTTTGTGTAACCTCACCCCCTATGAAATTCTCTATGGGGCCCCATCTCCAGTAAGGGACCTAACCCTAACTCAAAGATCTAACGATCCCTTCCACACCACCTTGCTTGACAGACTTAAAGTTCTGGAAGGAACTCAGCAATACCTGTGGAAACAGCTGGCCACTGCCTACCAAGCCGCTGAAGAGGGTACTCCACATCTATATCAAGTAAGAGACTTTGTCTACATAAGACAACATCAGGTGTCATCCCTGGAACCCGGCTGGACAGGACCATACCAGGTGCTACTTATAACACCTACAGTGCTAAAGTTAGACGGAATCACTTCCTGGTTCCTAATTCTCATCTCAAGCCTGTGCCCTGTCCAGAATCTGGCTGAAAAATGGAAAAGACTGGTAACATTTTCAAATTGTATATTCGCCATGTGAATAAGACTATAGACTCTCCAATTGGTCACCAGTAGTCCTAACCCTCATCAACCCGTTCAGCAGCGATGGCTGATCACAAATCCTACTAGACAAGAAGTATGGTCTATCGCACATACAGCCCACTTAGGGACCTGGTGGCCATCTCTCCACAAAGAAATTTGTCAGCTGGCTATACGTCTTTCCTATTGGGAAATCCCTGATGAAGAGGATCCCCAAAAATTCCATTAAATACTTTCCATACAATAGATAATGGAAACAAACATTATGGATGTAGGGACACGCGAGCCAGATGCAGGTTGGCTAGCCTAGATTACTATGTTTGCCTGGCGGACTACCAAAGCCAAAAACAGCCACGACTGTGTGGGGGAAAAGCCAACTTCTTCTGTAAATAATGGGGATGTGAGGATACAGGGGCTACCTGGTGGAAGCAAAACTCCTCATCAAATTCAGTACACAGCATTGGCCATATTACCAGTTAGATAACAAAAACCGATGGCCACCAGAGGGGTCTCTAGATCCTCAAATTTTGCGTGACCTTTTCAACTTCGACAAGTGCTCAAAAGTGTGGAAGGAAATTCCCCTACGTGTAGGCCTTTTCCCTCCTATGCTCAAATCCTGAACTATGCTTCTCCAATAGATACTCACCCGCAGCCTTCTGCCCCAGACTCTCTGCTGTCACTCCCACATCAGCAACCTGATTTCTCAGCTCCAGTTACTAGATCAAAAACCCAAATTTCCGTCGGTTCTCAGACCATTGCCCCTTGCTGAGCTTGCAGGTACTGAGGTACCCTTCCACCCTCTCACTCCTCTCTCCTCCTGTCAGTGCCCACACCGGGTCCCACCAGGTCCTCTTACCAGCTAACCCAACGCTCAAACCAGCTAAGGAGTGCCCTCAGACGCCTATCAAAGATGTAATTAAAATGGCCTTTAAAGTTGCTTTGTCATCACTGAAAACAGGTTACTAAGAATTTAAAGTCCCTCACAGGCTTTTTGGGATACTCACTCCCGTCTTCCCCTCTGCTCTACCTGTTCTACTGCTCAAGTTTTGTTGCCAGGAAAATCCCAAACCCCTTTCCCATAATTCTTTTATATCTCTTTTTCCTCATCCTCAGATCCACGGAGCTGCTCTCATCCCCTGCCTTCCCTGTCTTCCCCTCTGTACCAGGCCCACAGAAAAGTCTTAAATGACCTTCTCCAGAAGTCTTCACCATGGCTGACTTTAAGCCTTTCAGCAACACAGTTCCTATAAAAGAGTTCAATGTAGATAAACTTCCTCTATTTGTGTTGCTCTGTTCTACTTGGCCACTGGCTGGAAAAATGAGCACTCCTAAGCTAGACATCCCCTTAGTAGTTTTTAACAAAATATATGAAGAAGGCCTCTGGCCTAGAGCTGGGGCTTCATAGAGATGGCTACATTTCTAAGATATAGAAGTTACCAACTGGGCTCCATGGTAACAGCTGGCAGGGAGGAAAAGAAAAAAAAGAAGAAAAAAGCTCTCCCCCTCCCAGGTGTCCTTAAGAAGTTAACTGTCCCAGAACAGAGGAAAAAAAAAACAGAAACAAAAACTGCTTTTTGTGAACTTCTGCAGACTGTGAACTTCTGAGCCCCTTCCCTTACATGCTGGGTACAAAATTCTGAAACAACCTAAACTTTGGGTTCAGGGATTAATTGATTACAACAGAAGCAATGCCCTCTAAATCCGGATGCAACCAAATAAGACTGTTTCCCTGTCTTCTGTGCTATCTTAGGTACCTTGCCTTGTCCATCTCTACAGCAGTACAATTCTATACACTTAAACATTGTTTATGTTTTCATAAAATGGTCAACAGATGTGATTAATTATGTAATGGTGCAGATGTTTTCCAGAGTGCTCTATCATGACGCAGGTACATTTAAATATCAAATAGGGGGGCAAACAACCCGGTTCTGCCAGGAACCTGTATCCCTCACTTTAGTCATCCTATTATGAATAGGAGTTGCTGCAGGGGTGGGCACAGGAACCAGTGCCCTGGTCCATGGGACACAACAAATGACCCAATTAGAAGCAGTAATAGACCAAAACTTAAAGATACTAAAAACCTCCTTCACAGCTTTACACGAATCTTTAACCTCTCTCTCTGAAGTTATTTTACAGAACAGTCGAGGGTTGGACCTCCTCTTCATGAGAGAAGGGGCCTTCGTCCTGCATTGAGGGAAGAATGTTGTTTTTATGCCGACCATACTGGAGTTGTAAAAAAATCTATGATTAAATTAAGAAGATGCCTTGAAGAGCATCAACAAGAGAGAGAGGCCCAAAAAAGGTGTTTGAGTCTTGGTTCACAAAGCCCCCTCATTAACTACGTTTTCATCAGCCCTGGCCGGTCCATTAATAATCCTCATATTATTGGTAATTGTAGGACCCTGTTTGATCAACCGTGTAGTTTCCTTTCTCCATGCTCAAATTGGACAAGTTAAACTTATGGTAATCAGAAAACAATATACCACACTAGTAAACATAAAATGTGACACCCCCAATAATCATTTTTATGATTAAAAGTAACCAAAAGAAGAAGTGGGGAATGAAAGGTTAATAAAATAGGTACTTGTCACTTCCAGTTTTTCGGTATGCTTAACAAAACACTGTTGATGTCTTGAGAACTGTTTGCTAATCTAGTTCCCTGAAAGTGCTGTACCCAACTGCAAAACTGCAGAATGTACTTCCTCACCCATTTGGATGCAAACCGCCCACTCGCCCTGACCCATCAATAAACTTTCCTATCTGCCCACTCCAAGGAAAGTATATAAGCTCTGCTTAAGCTGTTCTCAGGGCTCTGTGCTCTATTCAAGGGAGCTCTGACCCCAGCATGCTGGACCCCCATAAATCCTTGGCTGTTGCATGAGACAGTCTCTGGTAGTCTCTTCCTCCGACACTCGCCTGACCTTTACATTGGTAAAATAATAAGTGTCATCTTTGCTTTTTGTGTCCAGAATATTACTGTGATAAAATGTATAGGTAGATAAGGTGACGTAAGTATTTCTTCCACCATTTCTGGGAGCAATATTTTGAAGATGTATAAATTAGTATTGGGGGTACAAATAGGTATATCCTGTGACTCTGAATATAGAGATAATGCATGAATAGACCATAATGTGAATAAATAATATAATGGGTTCCAAATTTAAATAATGGATTCCATTGATATCTGAAAATATACAGGAAATCTTATATTGATATACATACATTCATTTCAACCACTAATACATCTAATGGTAATATTAGGATTATGGTTTATCATGAAGAGTGTGTGAGTTTTGCTTCAAAAGTGATCATGGAAATTAAAAATAATGTGTTTGGAAAGAAGTCTCATGAAAAGCCCAGTCAAGAAACCTAGAGGAATTTATGTGTTCTGAAGCAGGAAGTGATGAAAGTGAAACAACTGCCTATAAGTTTGCTAACTTGTGGATGGAATATATATCCTATCATGTGCATAAATTGAAGAAATAGTATTGTACCAGTGCTGAATAAAAATGACCTTCAAAATACACATCATGTCCCACTGGAATCTACTTGCATTGATGTTAAACTGGGTCAGTTACTGTAGAAATAATAGTATTTGTATGCAAAATGAACTGAAATTAGTTTTAAGTACTGGAAACAAATATGCATTTCAGGTGGATGAATATTTCTGTGAAAAATATTGTGAAAAGTTGATTATAAATCCATATACATGAACATGAATGAATTTAGAGAGTGTATATAAGACACATATAATTCTGGAGAGTATATATATATATATATATATATATATATATATATATATATACACACACACACACACATACACACACACACACAAAATACACACACACACACACAGACATTAAATTAGCAATATATATGCCAATCGAAATTTATCATGATATATATATATCATCCACAGATGCAAAAATATTTCTTTAATTGAACATGGATTTATGTATAATGTTGTTCAACTAGGAAGCTCACCTATAGGTTGAATTTTCAGTTCCAACAGCGTTTAAGAGGAGTGATCACTTCTCACAAATTGTATTTGCCAAATCAGCCACCTCACAAAAATGTACATGTGATACCAGGTATGATTCTATATGTGCATTTAAAAGTACATGTGCTAAATAGGATACAGAGAAAGGGAGACAGGAATTCACATATTTGTTAACCTTAAAAACACATGGAGAACTATTTAAATTAAATATTGACTAGATTTCTAACACCTACCATTAATCATGCAAAATACAAGTACAACTATACACTATGATTTCTCCTAACTGCTTGTATTCCTATTCTGTTTGTGTTATTTTTCTCCATCATATTAGGAGTAGTAGTCAGAGTCTAGTAGGGTATGGGTTCATGTCAGAGATTCAGTATTTTGAATGGAAAATTGTAAAATGAATGCAATGTGTATGTAAATATGTGCTACAAAAAAATGTTCACACTCTCATCCAGAACATTGCCTTGACATTGCCTTTGTTCCGAGTAAGACACAATTAGAGGAGAAAAGTTAGAAAATCTGTGAATATATATCAGGAATGAAAAATGCTCAGGAGTTCACAACCTCCGAGGTGGTAGAGGAGTTTTCAAAAGTAAGGGACAGGGTAAACATTTCTCAAACATGGAGCTCTGCTGGTGTAAAGAATTCTTGAGAAACTTCCTCTGAGGTTGGGCACTTAAAAATATATGTTGTTGTTAGGAGCTTTAGCTTCCTTTGTTGGGAGACCATCAAATCTGGGTGTGCAACAATGTGACCTGGAGGATATTGTTTCTAATTTTCCAATGAACATGAGGCAGCCATGCTGAATACTCTCTTTGTAGTTTAACTATGGTCACTGGGTTGTAAGTGTCTCCACGTGTGGACTGTGAAGCCATTTGGTCATTCTCCAATTTTCGTGGTGTTTCTCACAGGTGCACTGGGAGTTTGGTATTTGCTTCATGAAATACAAGGAGCTAAACTGGGACACAGTGCTGGAGAGAGTTCTGTCCCATGTGGAGGGTCACGGTCTGCATGAGAATGCACCAACCAGGATTCAATTCCACATAAGTTGCCCCCATTTCCATAGCAACCTGATTCTGAACATTGCCCTGAAACCTCTCTATATAAAAAACACCTTTGCATAGAAGGGTATGCTGGCTGTACCATGTCAGTCACAAGCCTTTGGGAAGCCAATGGCAGATCCACATGTCACCACCACACATGTTTTATCACACACCTTCACACCACTGCTCTAGGCCCACTAATGAGCAGGATCCAACTTACTGGCATCACTGTTCTACACAAATTTCATGAAACCCAGTAAATCAAGGCACTGTCTGGTACACTCATCATCAGCAACAGGACATCCAAAAGTTCTCCAGTGCCACCTGGTCATGGGAATTTCAAAAATTTCATGGTATTTATCAAGCCATTTGTCAAGGATGAAGTTGGAGGCTCTGGGGGTTTCAATTCATTCAGGAACCATTAAATGTTGAGGAAGCTCATTTCAATGAAAGCTCTAGAGAACACTCACAGGCAAGGCTTCCCAAAGAGTAGCCAAAAGGTCACATGAAGCCAGGCCCATTGAGGTCTACAATGTGAGGTCCATGCGTGTTTTGACTCAACTGTGGCTGGAAAGTCTTTCAGAATAAAATCATGTGATATCCTGGCTGAGATTCCCAGTGCTCTGTGGAAAGCCACTCTGGGCCTAGATCTCAGGTTCCAAGGGCAACTCTCATGCATGGCCTAGTAAAATTCAAACACAATTGATGACAATGCTTCTCTGAGGTCAGTTCCAGAACTCAGACTCTAAGGGGAATCACACCAGAGTTAAAGCCCAGGTAAACCCAGGCATCTCTTCCAACTGCCACACAACTTACCACAATTCAAAACAAAATTCTCCCACATGGCCCTTATCTTCTTCCATGTAGACCCTCATCATAACCTCTGGATGGAGTTTTCCATGAGGGGCACAGACCAAGACAATGTCCAAAATAACTTACCTTTCCCCCGATTTGCCTAAAATCAGTGTGGCCTGGAAACCCTGACTGTGAACGAGGAGTGATCAAATAGGTCTGCCATTAATACTGCTTGGCTTCTCCAATTTGAGGCCTACTGACTGTGGGGTTTAGATTCTTTATGTGAATTGGAGTAATGAAAACACCCAAGCACGTATGGGCTAGCCTCTGCAGGACTTTGAATAACTCACTTGACCCAAAGGATCCCTATTCTCACTTGATAGATGTCAGGAACCTTTGAAAGGAAGGCGAGAGTCTTCATCCACAATGACAGCTCTTTTGGCTATTTTGGTTCTGTATGCATCCATGGGATCTTTCTTTAGATCCATCAGGTGCTGAGAATCTAAGCCACAGCCTCACACAGGGCCAAGAGGCTGATTCATACACATCCCTTTCCAAAGCAATTAAGCAAAGAGCCCTAGGTGATGCCCATTCATTTCCATTTGAAAACTGTTTTCTTCAGGCTTCACAAATTGGTGGCCTGAGGCAAAGAACTTCGTGACATTCATAGCAACAGAATAATAGGTAAGCAAAAGGCCCAAAGCAGAGTTTCTCCACTGAGATTTAGTGGTCACACATATATCTGATTTTTCTGAGATGCTCACAATTCACTTGAGCTATCCAGTACATGGCCATGTCACAGAGCTTGGAGGTGGTACATTCCTTAGAGACAAAACCATGAGACTATTCTGGAGAGGGGCCAGAATTCTGGAAGAAAACTGTAACTTAGGAAGATTGCAGGTGTTACCCATTGATAAGGCAATCTGAACTCCATTCATAAATTGAGCAGGATGAATTCTGGGAAGCTTTCTACTAGACAGGACACATCCATTGATGCATTCTTTTTTTCTAATGAGTACAACCACGGACACAGTGAGGTAAACAGACATAGAAACACTCGCCTTGTCAAATGACTTACAATAAACAGTTCATTCCACAGCACATAAAGCGCCTTGCCTACCTATTCTCAGAAAATGAGACAAAACCACAAACCAACACCCACAAAGGCAGCTCCTTCCCCCAAGAAGGTCTGTTACTATCCGGAGTGTCCTCTGACTGGTGGGCCATATTATTTTCCCCCTAAATGGCCTGAAATGTCTCAGATCTGGTCTCCTTGGCCAACTCTGTGAAGGTGTCAGGACCCAGAGGTGAGCCACTACCTGCTTTCTCAGGAAAGGCCCCTCTTCAGAGCTTTACTGGCATTTTGCAATCCTCACATCAATACGTACCAAGAAAGACTTACTCTGTCCTTGGTAAATCCAAACAAGTGAGACCAAAGGGACTGGGACTGGGACTGACTCTGGGTGCCTGGCTTCATGAATCTCAAGTTCTGAGATTTCCTTCACTAAGGAAGTGATGTGAGGTCACTTCCTTCAGGAACTGAATGAGGTCACTGCCTTGGCAACCACTTTGTCCAACCAGTGGCTTCCAAGTCTCACATGAAAAGGAGGCTGTCCCTAATTCCTGTGACACTTTCACAAGTTAGAATCTTATATCAACCATAGGCACCCGGGAACAGCTACCCACACAGGCCTGGTTTGGTCCATCTTCTCTACATTAAGAATAGAGAGGCTGATTCAGACAGAAACCTTCATCCTGACCAGGTTGTTTGCCATTGAACATGACTTTTGCTCTCTCAGGTCCTTCATAGCTGCGTATATATTCTCCAGTGATCATTTCAGCATGGAACTTTGAGGGTCTCAGTAGGTGGAAGACCCCCTACATTTCTTTACTGTAAGACCAACTCTGTCCCTTCCCTCTGTAAATTTAGATTGAGGGAACAGTGTATGGTTAGGGTTAACAACATGTTTTATTTGTGTTAGGAATCATTCTGCTGGATGAATAATGGTATTGGGAACCTGAAATATTTATAAGAATATGTATTTGAAATATAAGTATGAAAAGAGAAATCTAGGTAAGATTTGAAGCCAGGAAGGGCATTGGGCCCTTGATTATGATATTTAGCTTTGAATTACATTCTGCAATGTGGTCGCAGGTAAATCTACATACAATGGAATAAAACCTAGTACCTCAGATGCCTGAATGTCGAAGAGAACATCCAGTCAAAAAGGGATAGTCAGTATGATTAGGAAAATAGTAGGTTTAGGTTGAAGAGTGAGTCTTTGAGTTGGAAATATAGTTCTTTAGCAATAGGGTTTCGTTTAGAGAGTGAATGAAAATATCAGCACATATGAAGAGTCAGTCACAATGATGAACTGGGGAAAATATGTAGGAAAGCAGATATAAAATAGAGACATTAGGAAATCAGGCAAAGTATAAAGTGAGTAACAGGATTAGACATTTTCAACAGGGTTGAGGTTGAATATATGATATTAGAAGAAACAAATATGTAGTCACCAATAGGATTGAAATTTGAGAGCATTAGGCGACCTGGACATGGATGGTTTTAGTAATATATATTCACGTTCAATTTAGGTTTTGGTACAATCATAAGTGTTACCTTTACATTTGTGTCCAGAATATTACTGTGATAAAAATGTATATGTAGATCAGGTGATATGAGTATTTCTTCCACCATTATGGGGAGCAATATTTTTACAACCTATAAATTAGTATTGGGGAAAAAAATATGTGTACCCTGTTTTGATGAATATAGAGATGATGAATGAATAGACCAAACTGTGAATAAATAATATAACTGGACCCAACATTAGAAATTGGAATTGGAATAAATTGATATCTGAAAATATACAGGAAATCTTATATTGATATTGGCATACATACATTCATTACAACCAGTTGTACATCTAATGGTAATATTAGTGTTACGGTTGATCATGAAGAGTGTGTGAGTTTTGCTTCAAAATTGATTATGCAAATCGAAAACAATGTGTTTGCAAAGAAGTCTCATGAAAGACCAGTCAAGAAACATGGAGGAATACATGTGTTCTGAAGCAGGAAGTGATTGAAAGTGAATCAAAAGTTTTAAATTTTGAAATTTTGGATGAAACATTTATCCGATGATGTGCATAAACTGAAGAAATAGTACTGTACCAGTGTTGAATAAAAATGAATGTCAAAATACACATCATGTCCCATAGGAATCTACTTGCATTGATATTAACCTGGGTAAGTTACTGCAGAAATATTAGGATTTGTATGCACCTTTCATTGAAGTTAGTTTTCAGTACTAGTAAACAAATATGTGTTTCAGGGGGATGAATATTTCTGAGAATAATCTTGTAAAAATTTGATTATAAATCCACATACATGAATATGAATGTATTTAGGGAGTGTATAATAAGACACATATATTTTATATTTTAAAAAATCTGGAGATTGTATATATATATATATATATATATATATATATATATATATATATACACACAAACACAAAACACACACAGACATTAAAGAGTAGCAGTATATATGCCAATCGAAATTCATGCTGAAATATATATCGTCCACTGATCCAAAAATATTAATTTTACTGAACATGGATTTATGAATAATGTTGTTCAACTAGGAAGATCACCCATAGATTGAATTTTAAGATCCAACAGCATTTACGAGGAGTTATCTCTTCTCATAATTTTTATCTGCCACGTCAGCCTCCAAACAAGTATGTACATGTGATACCAGCTAGGATTCTATATGTGCATATAAAAATACATTTGCTGAATAGGCTACAGAGAAAGGGAGATAGAAATTCACATATTTGTTAACTTTAAAAACACATGGAGAACTATTTCAATTAAAAATTATCTAGATTTATAACACCTACCCTACATAATGCAAAAGGCAAGTCCAACTATACACCATGCCTTCTCTGTACTGCTTGTATTTCTATTCTGTTTGGGTTATTTTTCTCCATCATATTAGGATTAGTAGTCAGAGTCTAGTAGGGTATGGGTTCGTGTCAGGGATTCAGTATTTTTAATGGGAAATTGGAAAATGAATCCAATGTGTATGCAAATATGTGCTACACAAAAATCTTCCCACTCTCATCCACAACAATGCCTTGACATTACCTTCACCCCAGGTAAGACACAATTAGAGGAGAAGAGTTAGAAAATCTGTGAATGCAAATCTGGAATGGAATATGCTCAGGAGTTCACAACCTTGGAGGTGGTAGAGCAGTTTCCAAAAGTAAGGGACATGGTAAACACTCCACAAACATTGAGCTCTGCTGGCCTAAAGACTTCTTGAGAAACTGCCTCTGAAGCTGGGCACTTGAAATATATGTTGTATTAAGGAGTTTTAGCTTCTTTTGTAGTGAGACCATCAAAGCTGGGTCTGCATCTATATGACCTGGAGAACATGGATTCTTATTTTCAAATGAACCTGAGGCAGCAGTGCTGAATTCTCTCTTTGTAGGTAAAGTGTGGCCACTGGAGGCTAAGTTTCACCCCGTGTGGACTGTGAAGCCATTTGGTCCTCCTCAAATTTTTGTGGTGGTTCTTGCTGCTGCACTGGGGCTTTTGGTTCTTGCTGCTGCACTGGGCTTTTTGAACAACAAGTTCAACTGGGACACAGTGCTAGAGGGAGTTCTGTCATGTGTGGTGGGTTAGGGTCTGCAGGAGAATGAAACAACCAGGCTTCTTTCTCACATAGCTTGCACCCTTGACCATATCAACCTGATTCTGATCATTACCTTGAAAGCTCTCCAAATAAAAAGATGCCTTTACAAATAAGGGTCTGCTGGCTGCACCATGTCAGTCACAAGCCATTTGGAAGCAAATGGGCTAATCACATGGACCCACCACAGATGTTTTATCACACACGTGGCTACCACTGCTCTAGGCCCACTACTCAGCAGGCTCCAACTTACTACCATCTCTGTTCTACATTATTTTTATAAATTCCAGTCAATCAAGGCACTCTCTGGTACACTCATGATCAGCAGCAGGACATCCAAAGATACTCCAGTGCCACCTGGTCATGGGAATTTCAAAAATTTCAAAGTATTTATCTAGCCATTTTTCAAGGATGTAGTTGGGAGGCACTGTGGCTTTCAAGAACCATTAAATGTTGAGGAAGCTCATTTCAGTGAAACTCTGGAGAACTTTCATAGGCAACGCTTCCCATAGAGTGGCCAAAAGTTTACATGAAGCCAGGCCTATTGAGGTCTACAATGTGAGTTCCATGTGTGTTTTGACTCTCAAGTATGGCTGCCAAGTCTTTAAGAATAAAATCATGGGATAATTTGGCTGAGATTCCCAGTGCTCTGTGGAAAGCCACCCTGGACCTTGATCTAAGTTTATAAGGGCGACTCTCATGCATGGCTTCCTAAAATCCCAACTCGATTCATGGCAATACTTCTCTGAGGTCACTTCCAGAACTCAGTCTCTAAGGGGATTCACACCAGAGTTCAAACCCAGGTGGACCCAGTCATCTCTTCCAACTGCCACACAAATGACCACAATTAAAACCAAAATAGTCCCACATGGCTCTCATCTTCTTCCATATAGACACTCATCATAACCTCTAGCTGCAGGTTTCTATGAGGAGCGCAGGACAAGACAGTGTCCAAAATACGCACTCTTGCTCGTCATTTCCATAAAGTCAGAGTGGCCTGGACACCCCTTCTGTGAACCAGAAGTGATCAAAAAGGCCTACCATTAATACTGCTCAGCTTCTCCAATTTGAGGCCTACTGACTGTGGGGTTTAGATTCTTTATGTGCACTGGGGTCATGAGAAAACCCAAGCACCTATTGGCTAGCCTCCGCAGGGCTTTGAAGAAGTCATTTGACCCAAAGGATTCCTATTCTCACTTGATAGAGGTCAGGAACCTTACAGAGGAAGGCAAGAGATTTTATCCACAATGACTGCTCTTTTGGCCATTTTGGTTTTGGATGCACACATGGCATCTTTCTTTAGATCCATCAGGTGCTGAGAATGCAAGCCACAGCCTCACACACAGCCAACAGACTGGCTCAGACACATCCCTTTCAAAAGCAATTACTCAAAGAGAGACAGGTGATGCTCATTCATTTCCATTAGAAAACTGTTTTATTCAGGTTTCACAAAGTGGTGCCTTAGGCAAAGACCTTCCTGACATTCAGTGCTACAGAACAATAGGTAAGCAAAGGCCCAAAGCAGGGATTCTCCACTGAGACTTTCATGATCACACAGATATCTGAGTTTCCTGAGATTCTCGCCATTCCCTTCAGCTATCCAGTACACGGCCATGTCACAGAGCTTTGAGGTGCTACATATCTTGGTCACAAAACCATGAGTCTATTCTGGAGAGTGGCCAGAATTCAAGAAGAAAACAGAAACTTAGGAAGACAGCAGGTCTTGCCCATCAATAAGGCAAGCCTCCGTCCTTTCATAAATTGGGCAGGATGAATGTGGGGAAGTTTTCTCCTAGACAGGAAACATCCATTGATGCATTTTCTTTTGTAATGTCTACAACCATGGACACAGTTGGATACACAGACATAGAAACACTTGCTTTGTCAAATGACTTACTAGAAACAGTCCATTCTAAACCAAAGAAACCGCCTTTCCTACCTATTCTCAGAGCATGAGACAAAACCACATACACACACTCATTCCCACAAAGGCACCTTTTTCCCCCAAGAGGGTCTGTGACTATCAAGAGTGTCCTCTGCCTTGTGGGCCATACTATGTTCCCCCGAAATGGCTTCTCTATTCTCAAATCTGGACTCCTTGGCCCACTCTGTGAAGTTGTCAGGAGCCAGCGGTGAGCCAATACCTGCTTTCTCAGGAAAGACCCCAATTCAGATCTTTCCTGGCATTTGGCCATCCTCACAACTGTAGATACCAAGAAAGATTGACTCTCTCCTTGGTAAATCCAAAAAGTGAGACTTCTGTGACTGTTATTGGGCCTGACTCTGGCTGCCTGTTTTCAGGGATCCCAAGTTCAGACAGTTCCATCACCAAGAAAGTGAGGTAGGTCACTTCCTTCATGAAGTGAATGAGCTCAGAGCCTTGGCAACCACTTTGTCCTAACAGTTGCTTCCAAGGGTCCCATGAGATGGAGGCTGCCCCTACTTCCTGTGACACTTTCACAAGTTAGAATGGTATATCAACCATTGGTACCGGGGAAAAGATCTCCACACAGGCCTGGTTTGGTCCATTTGCTCTATATTAAAAAGAGAGAGGCTTATTCAGACACATCCCTTCATAGTGACCAGGTTGTTTGCCATGGAAGCTAACTTTTGCTCTCTCAGGTCCTTCATAGCAGTCTACATCTTCTTCGGGGATCATTTCTGCATGGATCTTTGATATTCTCAGCAGGTGGAAGATCCCCAACATTCCTCTTTTGTAAGAACAACTCTGTCCCTGCACTGCTCTAAAGTTAGATTGAGGGAACAGTGTATGGTTAGGGTTAATAATATGTTCAATTTTGGTTAGCAATCATTCTGCTGGATGAATAATGGTATTGGAAACCTGTGATATTTACAAGAATATATAGGTAAAATATAACAGAAATCTAGGGAAGATTTGAAGCCAAGTAGGGCATTGGGCCCTTGAGTGGGATACTTAGCTTTGAATTATATTCTGCACAGATGTCTCAGATAAGTCAATATACAATGAAATTGGATCTTGTACCTCGGATGATTGAATAACAAACAGAACATCTAGTCATAAAGGAATAGTCCGTAGGATTACCAAGGTAGTCAGCAGGTTTATAAAGAAGAGTGAGTATAGGATTTGGACCAAAAGTTCTTTACAAATAGGGTTTCGGGTAGAGAGTGAATGTAAATGTCAGCACATGTGAAGAGTCAGTCACAATGATGAACAGGGGAAAATTTGTAGGAAAGCAGACATAAATAGAGACATTAGGAAATCAGCAAAAGTATAAAGTGTGTAATTGGTTTAGACATTTTCAACAGGGTTGAGTTTGAATATATAATCTTAGGAAGAAACAAATATGTTGTCACAAATAGGATTGAATTCGAGAGCATTAGGTAACCAGGACTTGGATGTTTTTTTGTAATCCATGTTCACTTTCCATTTAGGCTTTTTTAAAATCATAAGTGTGACCATTGCATTTTGTGTCCAGAATATTATTGTGATAAAATGTATGTGTAGATCAGGTGACATGAGTATTTCTTCCACTGTTTCTGGAGCAATGTTTTGTAGAAGTATAATTTAGTATTTGGGGTACAAATAGGTGTACCCTGTGTCTATGAATATGCAGATTATGCATGAATAGACCATACTGTGTATAAATAATATAACTGGTTCCACTTTAAATAATGGATTGAATTGATATCTGAAAATATAAAAGAAATCTCATATTGATATGCAATCATTCATTCCAACCACTTATACATCTAATGGTAATATTAGGGTTATATTTTATCCTGAAAAGTGTGTGAGTTTCGCTTCAAACGTGATTATGGAAATCAAAAATAATGTGTTTGGAAAGAAGTATCATGAAAAGAATAGTCAAGAAACCTGGAGGAATTCATGTGTTCTGAAGCAGGAAGTGATTGAACGTGAAACACATGCATATAAATTTGCGAACTTTTGAATGAAATATATACAGTATGATGTGCATAAGCTGCAGAAATAGTAATGTAGCAGTGTTGAATAAAAATGAACATCAAAATACACATCATGTCCCCTAGGAATCTACTTGCATTGATATTAATCTGGGTCAGTTACTGTAGAAATATTAGGATTTTTATGCACCATTTACTGAAGTTAGTTTTCAGTACTAGGAAACAAATATGTATTTCAGGTGGATGAATATTTCTGAGAATAATCTTGTGGAAACTTGATTTTAAATCCATATAAATCGCAAAACATTATAAACAAAAACACACACAGACATTAAAATGTAGCATAGTATATGCCAATTGAAATTCATCTTGAAATATATATCATCCACTGATCCAAAACTATTTGTTTAATGAACTTGGATTCATGAATAATGTTGTTCAACTAAGAAGCTCCCCCATAGTTTGAATTTTCTGTTCCAACAGTGTTTAGGAGGAGTGATCTCCTAAATGTGTATGCAAATATGTGCTACACAAAAATATTTCCACTCTCATCCAGAACAATGACTTGATATTACCTTCGCCCCAAGAAAGACACAATTGGAATAGAAGAGTTAGAAATTCTGTGAATACATATCTGGAATTAAAATGCTCGGGAGTTCACAACATTGGAGTTTGCAGAGGAGTTTCCAAAAGTAAGGGAGAGGCTTGATAGACCCAACCTGATTTTTTATTAAAATTGGGAACCATCTTGCCACAAAGCCGTGAAAAGATAATTTTGGCTTTTCTCTAAATTACTGCAAATTCTGAACCTGCTTGGAACGCCTGCCCGTGCCTTGAACTCATCCACACCTGGCTCTCTGACCAGATAACAGTACTTTCTGAAACTTTAGTGACACCTCATAAATATTGGCCTTCCCTGGCCAGACAACAACCCTCTCTGAGGCTCTAATGGTCCTCATTATTTCTGATATTGGGGCCAGCAAAAAAAAAAAAAAATGTAAACTACCATTAGTGTGATGCTTTCAAAGTTTTGTTATCTGTAACCACCCGTTTGTGTAACTTTCTGGGCTATATAGCTGGGCTGTAGGAAAGGTGGGGTTGCTGTCTTGTTCCCGCCATTTTGGAAAGGAGAGGCAGCCCAGCCTGTTGAAATAATAAGCTTGCCTTAATTTGATTTTAATTGGAGTCAGTGGTCTTTTCTTGCATCCTAGTCCAAAATTTTGGAGTTCCCCAGTGAGATGACCCTGCCCGAGCAGATCACAAAACCAGACTGCTGAAAATTCTGAAGCTGGCCTTCCCTCCAGGGCACTGGGCTGGAGAACCACTCTAGGGGGTGCACAACTTGAGATGTTCCAAGGCCTTGGAGTGAGCCGTCAGTCTGGGGAGCACTGCAGTGAACCACCACACTAAAACTATTATCAAGCCCCTGGTGAAGGAGGCCTCCATAGGTAAGTGGCGCCTTTATAACATCTGATATCTGGTAAAGGGAGATCTCTTCTGATGACAGAGAGGTGGCCTGGGGAGGCTCACATACACTCCTGTCCAGGACAGTAATGAGAATCATGCTGTCCTCTGTTCTGTTCTGTAGGGAATTCCTCTGGAAGGGTAGAGAGGTGCCGATGGGCACACACACGCTCCTACCCTGGAGCTTTAGCAAGATGTTGCATTGCTCCTCTGTTTTTCTGTTTCGGCACCAGGATTCTGTTTTTCTGTGTTTTGTTCTGTGATCTATATGTTTTTTGTTGTTTGTTTTTGTGCGTTTTTTTGTTTGATTTCTGTTTTAAAATTTTAAGGATATTGGACGTGAAAAAGGGTAACAAAGCAAGTAAGCCTGACACCCTTTCGACTGTGTTTTAAGGAA
Source organism: Callospermophilus lateralis (assembly GCF_048772815.1). Classification (NCBI taxonomy): domain Eukaryota; kingdom Metazoa; phylum Chordata; class Mammalia; order Rodentia; family Sciuridae; genus Callospermophilus; species Callospermophilus lateralis. The sequence goes on along the minus strand of NW_027514354.1, from coordinate 416,217 downwards.
CTGTGATGAACTTTACCCACCTTTGTTAAGCAGGAAGAAAGAAGCCCCTAGCTGGCTGCCTGGAGCACACCCACTGCACAGGGCAATGCCTGCTGGGGAACGAAGAACTGAGTATATCCCAGGTTAACAAGTGAAACTCTTTAAAATCCCTTGTCCCTCCAGATCATGAGAGTCACAACCTTTTGGCAGAGTCCCCTTGTTTTTCCTTTGTTAGCAAAGCAATAAACCTCCATTTTCTTTTTCACAAAACCCTGTCCTCATTATTAAATTAGCATTAATTTGCTTCAGGTTCAGAAACCGAACTTTAAGTTACAAATTTTGATACCCGGCCCCGTCCCAGAACTTTTTGAGAGCTGAAGACTGAAATGTTAGGAGATGGAGCATGCTTGGAGTGGACCCGAAACAGAAGAGCTAATCCTGTAAGTAAAAGGAGGGACTGAGGGACCCCAGCAACTGCCAAAGCCCTGTTGCTTCAGGGAATTCCCTCCTTCCTTCCCTGCACTGTAAGCATTATGACACCTCTGTCTTCTTTTAAAAGAGAAAAATAAAAAGGGGACACTAAATGCAGTAAAGTCACCATGGAGACCCTTGATTTTACATTTCAGGTAGCTTCTCTGTGAAAACATCTGGTCCCCTTGTGGGGACATCTGTGGTGCCACTGGTGCAGGATATTTTTCTCTTATCTGCTCTGTTTTAAAGGCTTCTGTCTGTCAGCCATATTCTGGAGTTCCTTTCTGTCTGTCTTGTGCCTTTGTTTTTGGCCCTTTAAGACATGTGCAATAATGTGTTTATATTATAAATTGTTTCTTGAGAATGATCTTAGCTGAATGTGTGTCTAAATGATGATGTTTTATTGTAAAAATCTGGTATCTGAATGCGTTTTTTGAAGCATTGCACAATATTGAAGTTAAAAGTCGGGTTTAGGTAATTGTTTAGTTTTTGATTTCAGAAAATTCATGCCAGAGAACTTAAATACTTAGGATGGAAAACTAAAGAACTCTACTTCCAAGTTGGCAAGTAACTTCCCAATCATGCAGTCTTTTTTTCTCCAATTTTGAATTGGGTAGCCTGGGAAAATGTCACTGTGTTTACCAGTGCATTAATTTGGACAAGGATAGTAAATCATAGTATGATATCTGTTGACAAAACAAGATGTAGAGATATAAAATTTTGTGAATTGTATCTTAAACTTGTAGCATAATTTTCAACATCCTAACCAGAAAATTATGGTTAAAATGCCTTAGGCCTGAGGTGTCTGCTCAGAATAGCAGTTTTTTCCTGCTCCTTCCAGACCTCAGCCAGGACTTCTGTTGAAATGCAAATGAAAGTCTCCTGTAAGCTCAGTAGGAGACTGATCTGAGGCCTAAGGGAAAAAAATGGTAAATGGTATGGTATTTACTAATTACCGGCCAGTCATTTTTTCTAGGACTCAAAATTTTTTCTTAGATTCTTTTTTTTTTTGAGTTTATGATTTTGATCCTACAGACCTAAGTTAATGTTTTTCTGATCAGTTTTATCTTTGACCAACTGTGGAGTTTTAAAAACATTGCAATGGTGATTTCACCTGTGAAAAGCTACAAGGCCTTCACTATTATTAGGTGTGCACACTTTTGTTATGTGTTGTATGTCTATATATATATATATATATATATATATATATATATATATATATATATATATACACACACAAATGTCCGTATATCATTCAAATGATACACAAATTAACATATATAAGGAGCACTCATATAAAAAAGCGCTCATAAAAACAAATTTTAAAAAGTGGACCACAGATCTTTAATTCACGTGGTTTAAACGTTTCAATTTAGATTGGATAAACAGATAAATATAAATGTCTTCAAATTTATGCCTATAAGTTTTTCTAGGTGTTCAAAAATCTAATAAAATATTATTGTCTACCAAAGGTCTATATGACTTTGTTCTAGGACTTTTCCTTCAACCAAAAAATGGTTTACACTGTTCAATACATTTGTCTAATATTTTGATTAAAAAGTAAAGTAAATTTGATTTGGATTTACTCATTCATGAGTGTTTTTGTTTGATATCTGATTGATATACTAAGGTCTATCAATTTTTAGTACAAAATCTGTATAAAATGTTTACAATCTTACACAGACTTTCTACTAAAGTCTGTGTAAGATTGTAAAAATTAGTCATGTGTTAAAGAGACAAAAATTTCTTAAAACATAAGATTACTCATAACATTGTGTTTATTAAGTTTTATTTTTTCCAGAGCAAGCAACCATAAAAATTAAACAACTGTTTAAAACAGAACTGTTATTTTAGAGCACTGTACTGCCATTTCTTTAAAAGATAAACTTGGTTAATGTAGAAACATCAATGTAACTGTGATGCTATTAATGTGCTCATATCTTCCAGTTATACAACTCGATAAGGTAGAAACTTTAAAAGAGCATTATATCAAGCTTGTGTTCTGAAGTTGTATGGTAAATAAAATATATATTGGGGATTTATTTACCTGTTATCAATAAGATATGTAAAGTTTTATGTTACACTTTACATTGTGCAACAATTTAAATGTATTTTTAAATTAATGAGAGCCTAATCTATTTGAATGTTAAAAACATTCAGCCATTCTTTAATTCATGTTTCAAAATGATATTATATGGTGTTAGCTAATGTTCATGTGACCTCAAACAATTTATGTAAACTTTGTAAAAGGATATTAAAAAACGAAGATCAGCTTTAGAACTAAAACACTTAAGATTTATAAAGAGCCCTGTCTTACCTGAGATAAGGCTCTGTGTCCCATCTTACTACATGTGAGAATGACTACGAAAGCAGTAGGTCAGATTTTATTTCATTTAAAGTTATGTTCAAAAGTTTTGTTTTTTTCTTTTTTTTTTTTCTCTCAAGTTTACTAGGATCTCAAACAGGGAATATAAAGTATAACTCACCCAAAAAATTCAGGGTAGCATTACATTATCTAAGTATTTTTACTCTTGTTAAAAAATTTTGTTTTTTAATTTGCTTATAAGTGATCTAAAGATTCCCTGTTGGTGTTTTAACTATGGCTGGAATCTTTCAGAATAAAATCTTGTGATATCCTGGCTTAGATTCCCAGTGCTCTGTGTAAAGTCACCCTGGGCCAAGATCTCAGATTCCAATGGTGAATCTCATGTGTGGCCTCCTGAAATCCCAACACAATTCATGGCAATACTTCTCTGAGGTCAGTTACACAACTCAGTCTCTAAGGGGAATCACAACAGACTTCAAGCCCAGGTGGACCCAGGCATCTCTTCAAATTGCCACACAAATGATGACAATTAAAACCAAAACACTCTCACATGGCCCTCTTCATCTTTTTATATAGACACTAATCATAACCTCTAGCTGGAGGTTTCCATGAGGGGCACAGCCCAAGACAGTGTCAAAAATAATCTCCCTTGTCCCTCATTTGCCTAAAGTCAGGGTGGCCTGGACAACGTTAGTGTGAACCAGAAGTGATCAAATAGGCCTGCCGTTAATACTACTCCACTTCTCAAATTTGAGGCCTACTGACTGTGGGGTATAGATTTTTAGTGTGAATTGGAGTTATAAGAAAACCCAAGCACCTATTGTCTCCCCTCTGCAGCCCTTTGAAGAACTTATTTGACACAAATGATCCCTACTCTCACTTGATGGAGGTCAGGAATCTTACAGAGGAAGGCGAGAGGCTTCATCCACAATGACTGATTTTTTTCCATTTAGGTTTTGGATGCCCACATGGTATCTTTCTTTAGATTCATCAGGTGCTGAAAATCTAAACCACAGGCTCACACAGGGCCAAGAGGCTGATTCAGACACATCCATTTCCAAAGTAATGAAACAAAGAGCCACAGGTGATGCCCAATCATTTCCATTTGAAAACTGTTTTCTTCAGGCTTCACAAAGGGGTGGCCTGAGGCAAAGACCTTTCTGACATTCAGAGCAACAGAACAATAGGTAATCAAAAGGCCCCAAGCAGGGTTTCTCCACGGAGACTTTCCTTGTTACTCTAATATGTGAGTTTTCTGAGTTGCTCGCCATTCCCTTCAGCTATCCAGTACATGGCCATGTCACAGAGCTTGGAGGTGGTACATATCTTGTACAAAAATACATGATACTAATCTTGAGAGTGGCCAGAATTCATGAAAAAATGGAAAATTAGGTAGATAGCAGGTGTTGCCCATGGATAAGGCAAGCCTCAGTCCATTCATTAATTGGAAAGGATGCATGCTGGGAAGCTTTCTACTAGACAGGACACACCCAATGAGCTATTTTTTTCTAATATCCACAAAGAAAAACACAGTGGGATACACAGACATAGAAACAGTCTCCTTGTCAAATGACTTACTGGAAACAGTCCACTCCAATCCAAACAAACCTCCTTTTTTACCTATTCTCAGAACATGGAAAAAAACCACAAACACAAACCAACACCCACAAATGCAACTCCTTCCCCCAAGTAGGTCTGTCACTATCTGGAGTGTCCTCTGACTGGTAGGCCATACGATGTTCCCCACAAATGGCCTTTCTGTCTCAGATCTGGTCTCCTTGGTCAACTCTGTGAAGTTGTCAGGAGGCAGTGGTGAGCCAATTCCTGTCCTCTCAGGAAAGACCCCTCTTCAGAGCTTTCTTAGTATTTGGCAACCCTTACATCAGTAGGTACCAAGAAAGACTGACTCTGTCCTTAGTAAATCCAAACAAGTGAGCCCACTGCAACTGGGACTTGGACTGGCTCTGGTGCCTGGCTTCCTGGATCACAAAATTCAGAGAGTTCCATCACCAAGGAAATGAGGTGAGGTCACTACCTTCAGGAAATAAATGAGGTCCCTGTCTTGGCCACTACTTTGTCCTAACAGTTGCATCCTAGTGTCTCCTGACATGGAGGCTGCCCTACTTCCTGTGATACTTTCACATGTTAGAATGGTATAGAAACCATAGTCACCTGGGAACAGCTCTCCACACAGGCCTGCTTTGGTCCATCTTCCCTGCATTAAGAATAGAGAGGCTGACTCAGACACATCCTTTCATCCTGACCATGTTGTTTGCCATGGAATATGACTTTTGTTCTCTCAGGTCTTTCATAGCTGCCTACATCTTCTCCAGGGATTATTTCTGCATGGATTTTGAGGTACTCAGCAGGTGGAAGATCTCCTAACTTCCTGTATTGTAATATCAACTTTATCCCTGCTCTTCTGTAAAGTGAGATTGAGGGAACATTGTATGGTTAGGGTTAATAGCATGTTCCATTTGGCTTAGGAATTATTCTGCTGGATGAATAATGGTATTGGGAACCAGCAATATTTATAAGAATATAGAGGTAAAATATAAGTATGAAAACAGAAATCAAGGTAATATTTGAAGCCCAGAAGGATTTGGGCTCTTGATTGGGATCCTTAGCTTGAGTAATGTTTTGCACCGAGGTCGATGCAAATCGATATACAATGGCATAAGACCCTGTACCTCAGATGATTGAATGTAGAACAGAACATCCAGTGAAAAAGGGATAGTGTGTAGGATTAGAATGATAGTCAGTAGGTTTAGGAGGAAGAGTGAGTCTAGGATTTGGACCAAAAGTTCTTTAGCAATAGGTTTCGGTTAGAGAGTGAATATAAATGGCACCATATGTGAAAAGTTGGGCACAATGATGAACTGGGAAAAATATGTAGGAAGGCAGACATCAATAGAGACATTAGGAAATCAGGCAAAGTATAACGTGAGTGATAAGATTTGACATTTTCAACAGGGTTGAGGTTGAATACATAATCTTAAAAAGAAACAAAAATGTAGTCACCAATTGGATTGACATTTGAGAGCATTAGGCAAACTGGACATGGATGTTTTTAGTAATCTATGTTCACATTCCATTGAGGCTTTATTGCAATCATAATGGTGACCTTTGCATTTTGTTTCCAGAATATTACTGTGATAATATGTATATGTAGATCAGGTGACATGAGTATTTCTTCCACCTTTTCTGGGAGCAATATTTTGAAAACATATAAATTAGTACTGGGGATACTAAGAGGTTTACCCTGTGTTGATGAATATACAGATGATGCATTAATAGACCATACTGTGAAAAAATTATGTGACTGGTTCCAAATTTACATAATGGATTGTTTTAATATCTGAAAATATAGACGAAATCATATATTGATATATGTACATTCATTCCAACAAGTTATATATCTAATGGTATTATTAGGGTTACGGTTTATCATGAATAGTGTGTGAGTTTTGCTTCAAAAATGATAATGGAATCGAAAATAATGTGTTTAGAAAGAAGTCTAGTGAAAAGACCAGTCAAGAAACATAGAGGAATATATGTGTTCCGAAGGAGGAAGTGATTGAAAGTAAACCAAATATTTATAAATTTGTGAACTTGTGAATGAAAGGATATATTTTATGATGTCCATAAACTGAATAAATAATAACGTACCAAGTTTGAATAAAAATGAACTTTAAAAAACACATCATATCCAATAGGAATGTATTTGCATTGATGTTAAACTTGGTCAGTTAGTCTAGAAATATTAGGATTTGTAAGAACCCTTCCCTGAATTTAGTTTTCAGTACTAGGAAACAAATATGTATTTCAGTGGATGTATATTTCTGAGAATAAACTTGTTAAAAGTTGATTATAAATCCACATATATGAATATGAATGAATTCAGGTGGTGTATAAGAAGACATATATTTCATATTTTGGAAAATCTGAAATATATATATATATATATATATATATATATATATAGAGAGAGAGAGAGAGAGAGAGAGAGAGAGAGACAAACACACACACATTATAATGTCGCAATATATATGTCAATCGAAATTCATCATGAAAAATAACTCATCCGCATATCCCAAAATATTCATTTTACTGAACATGGATGTATGTATAATGTTGTTCATCTAGGAAGCTCACCCATGGGTTGAATTTTCTGTACCAACAGCGTTTAGGAGGAGTGATCTCTTCTCACAAATAGTATCTGCCAAGTCAGCCACCTTACAAGAATGTACATGTGAAACCAGGTAGGATTCTATATGTGCATATAAAAATACATGTGCTTAATAGGCTACAGAGAAAGGGAGACAGGAATTCATATATTTCTTAACTTTAAAAACACATGGAATAGTGTGTAGTGTCCCTCTTTATCCCTTTTGATTAACTTTGGCTTAAAAAAAAGAATTTTATTGAGAATTTTTGTATATATCTTTGTCAGGAATATTGGTCTGAAGATTTCTTTCCTTGATGTGTCTTTGTCTGATTTTGGTATGTGAGTGATAATAGCCTCATGGAATGAGTTTGGAGGAGTTCCATCCTTTTCTATTTTATGGAATAATTTGAGGAGTATTGTGATGAATGCTTCTTTGAAGGTCTTGTAGAACATGGCTGAGAATATGTCTGTTCCTGGGCTTTGCTTAATTGGTAGGCTGTTGACAGCAACTTCTATTTCATTGCTTGAAATTGATTTGTTTAAATTGTTCACATCCTACTAATTAAGTTTGGGTATATCTCTAAAATTTTATTGATGTCATCATGGTATTTTAATTTATTAGACTATAAATTTTCAAATTAGTTTTCAATTATTCTCTGTATTTTAGTTGTGTAGTCTGTAAAAGTTCCTTTATGATACTTAATTTTAGTAATTTGAGGTTTTTTTTTCTTCATTAGCTTGGTTAAGGAAGTGTCAATTTTATTTATTTTTCGAAGATTAAATTTTGTGTTGTGTCAAAAAAAATAACACATGGAAAATTATTTCAATAAATTGAATAGATTTATAACTCCTACCTTATATTATGCAAAAGGCAAGATAAACTATACACCATGTCTCTTCTGAAATGCTTGTATCTATTTTGTTTGGGTTCTTTTTCTCCATTACATTAGTATTAGTGGTAAGAGTCTCGTAGGGTATATGAATGTTTCTGAGAATAATCTTGTGAAAAGATAATTATAAATCCACATTCATGAATATGAAAAATTTAGGAAGTGAAAATAAGACACATATATTTCATATTTTGAAAAATTTGGAGAGTATATCTATATTTATATCTATATATCTATATCTATATCTATATCTATCTATCTATATATATATATATACACACACACACACACACACACACACACACACACAACACTCACAGACATTAAAAAGTACCAATATAAATGCCAATCGAAATTCATCAGTAAATATATATCATCCACAAATGCAAAAAATATTTATTTTACTGAACATGAGTTTATATATAATGTTTTTCTAATAGGACGCTCTCCTATAGGTTGAATTTTCATTTCCAAAAGCATTTAGGAGGAGTGAACTCTTCTCACAATTTGTATCTGCCAAGACAGCCACCTCACAAAAATGTACGTGTGATACCTGGTAGGATTCTATATATGCATATAAATATACATGTGTGAATAGGCTACAGAAAAGGGAAACAAGATTTCACATATTTGTTAAGTTTAAAAACACATGGACAATATTTCAATTAAAATTTGACTAGATTTATAACTCCAACCTTATATAAGGCAAATGTCAAGTCCAACTATACAACATGTCTCCTCTGAAGTGCTTGTATTTCTATTGTGTTGGGTTAATTTTCCCCATTATATTAGGATGAATAGTCTGAGTCTACTAGGTATGGGTTAGTGTCAGGGATTCAGTACTTCGAATGAAAAATTGGAAAATGAATCCAATGTGTATGTAAATATACGCTGCACAAATATCCTCCCGCTCTCATCCAGAACAATGCCTTGACATTACCTTCACCACAAGTAAGACACAACTAGAGGAGAAGAGTTACAAAATGAGTGAATACATATCTGGAATGGAAAATGGTAAGGAGTTCACATTCTGGAGGTGGTAGAGGAGTTTCAAAAAGTAAGGGACAGGGTAAACACTCCACAAATATGGAGCTCTGCTGGCCTAAAAACTTTTTGAGAAACTGCCTCTGAGCTTCCGCACTTGAAATATATGTTGTTTTCAGGAGATTTGGCTTCCTTTGTAGTGAGACCATCAAAGCTGGGTCTACATCTATGTGACCTGGAGGACATGGTTTCTTATTTTCCAATGAACAAGATGAAGCAGTGCTGAATCCTCTCTTTGTAGGTAAACTGAGGCCACTGGGGACTAAGTGTCTCCCCGTGTGGACTGTGAAGCCATTTGGTCCTCCTCCACTTTTTGTGGAGTTTTTGCTGCTGCACTGTGAGTTTGGTATTTGTTTCACGAAATACTAGAAGCTAAACTGGGACACAGTGCTGGAGGGAGTTCTGTCACGTGTGGTGGGTCAGGGTCTGCAAGAGAATGCACCAACTAGGCTTCTATCTCTTACAGCTTTCCCCATTGCCCCCTTGTCCATATCAACCTGATTCTTAATTTTCCTCTGAAAACTCTCCATATAACAAGATGCCTTTACATATAAGGGTCTGCTGGCTGCACCATGTCAGTTACAAGCCATTTGGAATCCAATGGTAGATCCACAAGGCCCTTCCACGAATGTTTTATCAAACACCTCCCCACCACTGCTCTAGACCCACTACTCAGCAGGCTCCAAACTACTGGCATCTCTGTTCTACACCATTTTCATGAAACTCAGTAAATCAAGGCACTGTCTGGTATAATCATGATCAGCAAAAGGACATACAACGTTTCTCCAGGGCCACCTGGTCATAGGTATTTCAAAAATTTCATGGTATTTATCTAGCCATTTTTCAAGCATGAAGTTGGAGGCACTGTGGGTTTCAATTCATTCAGCAAAGATTAAATGGTGAGAAAGCTCATTTCAATAAAATCTCTGGAGAACTCTCACAGGCAAGGCTTCCCAAAGAGTGGAAAAAAGGTCACATTAGGCGAGGCCCATTGAGGTCTATAATGTGAGGTCCATGTGTGTTTTGACTCTCAACTATGGCTGCAATTTCTTTAAGGATAAAATCATGTGATATCCTTGCTGAGATTCCCAGGCCTCTGTGGAAATCCACCCGGGGCCTAGGTCTCAGTTTCCAAGAGCGACTTTCATGCGTGGCCTCTTAAAATCCCAACAAAATTCATGGCAATGCTTCTCTGAGTTCAGTTCCAAAACCCAGTGTCTAAGGGGAATCACACCAGAGTTCAAGCCCACGTGGACACAGTCATTATTCCAATGCCACACAAATGAGCAACATTAAAACAAAAACACTCCCACATAGCCCTCATCTTATTCCATATAGTCAATCATCTTAACATCTGGCTGTAGGTTTCCATGAGGGGCGCAGCCCAAGACAGTGTCCAAAATCAGCACGTTTGCCCCTCATTTGCCTAAAGTCAGGGTAGGCTGGACACCATTTCTGTGAACCAGGAGTGAACAAATAAACCTGCCGTTAATACTTCTGTATTTCTCCAATTTGAGGTCTAGTGATTTTAGGTATCAATTCTTTAGGTGATTTAGAGTCAAGCGAAAACACAAGCACCTCTGCAGGGCTTTGAAGAACTCATTTGACCCAAATAATCCCTATTCTCATTTGATAGAGTGCAGCAACCTAACAGAGGAAGGCAAGAGACTTCATCCAAAATGAATGATATTTTTTGCCATTGTGGTTTTGGAAGCTCACATGGGATCATTCTTAAGATCCATCAGGTGCTGAGAATCTAAGCCACAGCCACACACAGGTCCAAGAGGCTGATAAAGACACATCCCTTTCCAAAGCAATTAAGCTAAGAGCCACAGGTGAGGCCCATTAATTTCCATTTGAAAACTGTTTTCTTCAGGTTTCACAAAGGGGTGGCCTGAGGCAAAGACCTTCCTGACATTCAGTGCAACACAACAATAAGTAAGCAAAAAGCCCAAAGCAGTGTTTCTGCACTGAGACTTTCCTGGTCACATTGATATCTGAGTTTTCTGAGATGCTCGCCATTCTCTTCAACTATCCAGTACATGGCCATGTCACAGAGCTTGGAGGTGGTACATATTTTGGACACAAATCCATGAGTCTATTCTGGAGAGTGGCCAGAATTCAGGAAGAAAACAACAACTTAGAAAGATAGCAGGTGTTGCACATCGATAAGACAAGCTGCAGTCCATTCATATATTGGGCAGGATGAATTATGGGAAGATTTATACTAGACAGGACACATCCATTAATGCATTCTCTTTTCTAATGTCTACAACAACGGACACAGTGGGATACATAGAAACAGAAACACTCGCCGTGTCAAATGACTTACTAGAAACTGTCCACACCAAACAAAACAAAACGCCTTTCCTATCTATTCTCAGAAAATGAGACAAAACAACAAACCCACACCCACTCCCACAAAGGCACCTCCTGCCCCCAAGTAGGTCTTTGACTATCCGAAGTATCCTCTGACTGGTGGGCCATACTATGTTCCCCCGACATGGCCAGTCTTCTCTCAGATCATGTTTCTTTGAACAACTCTGTGAAGATGTCAGGAAAAAGTGGTTAGCCACTACCTGTTTTCTCAGGAAAGGTCCATCTTCAGAGCTCTCCTGGCATTTGGCCATCCTCACATCATTAGGTACCAAGAAACCTGACTCTGTCCTTGGTAAATCCAAACAAGTGAGCCCACTGGGCCTGGGACTGGGACTGCCTCTGGGTGCCTGGCTTCTTGGATACCAAGTTCAGAGAGTTCCATCACCAAGGAAATGAGGTATGTCACATTCTTTGGAACTGAATGAGGTCACTGCCTTGGCACCCACTTTGTCCTAACAGTTGCTTCCAAGGGTTACATAAGATGGAGGTTTCCCCTACTTCCTGTGACACTTTCATAAGGTAGAATGTATATCAACCATTGGCACCCGGGAACAGCTCTCCACTCAGGCATGGATTGTTCCACCTTGTCTATAATAAGAAGAGAGAGGCAGATTCAGACACATCCCTTCATCCTGACCAGGTTGTTTGCCATGGAAGATGACTTTTGCTCTCTCACGTGTTTCATACCTGCCTACAAATTCTCCAGGTATCATTTGTGCATGGACATTTGAGGTTCTCATCTGGTGGAAGATCCCCAACTTTCCTGTATTGTAAGAACCCCTCTGTCCCTGCTCTTCTGTAAAATGATTGAGGGAACAGTGTATACTTGGGGTTAAAAACAGGTTTGATTTGGTGACGAATGATTCTGTGCAATGAATAATGGGATTGGGAACCTGCAATATTTAAAAGAATATAGAGGTGAAATATAAGTATGAAAACAGAAATCTAGGTATGATTTGAAGCCCAGAAGGGTTTTGCCCTTGATTGGGATACTTAGCTTTGAATTATGTTCTGCAAAGTTGTCTCAGATAATTCGAATTACAATGACATAGGACGTTGTACATTGGATGATAGAATTTAGAAGAGAACATCAGGTCAAAAAGGGATATTCAGTAGGATTAGGAAGATAGTCGGTAGGTTTAGGAAGAAGAGTGAGTATAGGATTTGGACCAAAAGTTCTTTTCAATAGACTTTTGGTTATAGAGTGAATGTAAATGTCAGCACATATGAAGAGTCAGTCACTATGTTGAACTGGGGAAAATATGTAGAAAAGCAGATATCAATGGAAACATTACGAAATCAGGCAAAGTATAAAGTGAGGGATAGAATTAGACATTTTCAACAGTGTTGAGTTTGAATATATAAATTAGGAAAAAACAAATATGTAGTCACCAATAGGATTGACAATTGACAGCATTAGGCAACCTGGACATGGATGTTTTTAGAAATCCATGTTCACTTTCCATTTAGGCTTTGGTACAATCATAAGTGTGACCTTTCCATTTTTTGTCCAGAATATTACTGTGATAATGAGGTGACATGAGTATTTCTTTCACCATTTCTGGGAGCAATATATTGAAGACGTAATATTAGAATCAGGGTACAAAGAGGTGTACCCTGTTTCTATGAACATAGAAAAAAAGCATGAATAGACCATACTGTGAATAAATAATATAATTTTTTCAACTTTAAATAATGAATTAAACTGATATCTGAAAAATTAAAGGAAATCGTATATTGATATACAATCATTCATTCCAACCAGTTATATATCTAATGGAAATATTAGTGTTTTGGTTTATCATGAAGAGTGTGTGAGTTTTGCTTCAAAATGATTATGGAAATTCAAAATAATGTGTTTGGAAAGAAGTCTGCTGAAAAGACCAGTCAAGAAACCCTGACAATACATGTGTTCTGAAGCAAGAAGTGATTAAAGTTGAAACAAATGCCTATTAATTTGTGAACTTGTGGATGCAATGTATATCCTATGATGTGCAAAAACTGAAGAAACAATAATGTACCAGTGTCGAATACAAATGAATGACAAATTACATATCATGTCCCATAGGAGTCTTCTTGCATTGATGTTAGACTGGGTCAGTTACTGTAGAGTAATTAGGATTTGTATGCACCATTCACTCTAGTTAGGTTTCAGTACTATGAAACAAATATGTATTTCAGGTGGATGAATATTTCTGATTATAATCTTGTAAAAAGTTGATTATAAATCCACATACATGTACATGAATGAATTTAGAGAGTATATATTAGACACATTTTTTCACATTTTGAAAAATTTGGAGAGTATATATATACCTATGTCTATACACACACACAGACACACACACACACAAAGACACACACACACACACAGACACACACACACACACAACATTCACAGACATTAAAAAGTACCAATATAAATGCCAATCGAAATTCATCAGTAAATATATATCATCCACAGATGCAAAAATATTTATTTTACTGAACATGAGTTTATGCATAATTTTCTTCTACTAGGATGTTCTCCTATAGGTTGAATTTTCATTTCCAACAGCATTTAGGAGGAGTGAACTCTTCTCACAATTTGTATCTGCCAAGACAGCCACCTCACAAAAATGTATGTGTGATACCTGGTAGGATTCTATATATGCATATAAATATACATGTGTGAATAGGCTACAGAAAAAGGAAACAAGAATTCACATATTTGTTAAGTTTAAAAAGAGATGGAGAATATTTCAATTAAAATTTGACGAGATTTATAACTCCTACCTTATATAATGCAAATGTCAAGTCCAACTATACAACATGTCTCCTCTGAAGTGCTTGTATTTCTATTGTGTTGGGTTAATTTTCCCCATTATATTAGGATGAATAGTCTGAGTCTACTAGGTAAGTTTTAGTGTCCGGGATTCAGTAATTCAAGTGGAAAATTGGAAAATGAATCCAATGTGTATGTAAATATATGCTGCACAAATATCCTCGCGCTCTCATCCAGAACAATGCCTTGACATTACCTTCACCCCAAGTAAGACACAATTAGAGGAGAAGAGTTACAAAATCAGTGAATACATATCTGGAATGGAAAATGCTCAGGAGTTCACAACCTTGGAGGTGGTAGAGGAGTTTCCAAAACTAGGGGACAGGGTCAACACTCCAGAAACATGGAGCTCTGCTGGCCTAAAAACTTTTTGAGAAACTGCCTCGGAGCTTCCGCACTTGAAATATATGTTGTTTTCCTGAGATTTGGCTTCCTTTGTAGTGAGACCATCAAAGCTGGGTCTGCATCTATGTGACCTGGAGGACATGGTTTCTTATTTTCCAATGAACAAGATGAAGCTGTGCTGAATCCTCTCTTTTTAGGTAAATTGAGGCCACTAGGGACTAAGTGTCTCCCCGTCTCCCCGTGTGGACTGTGAAGCCATTTGGTCCTCCTCCACTTTTTGTGGTGTTTAGGCTGCTGCACTGTGAGTTTGGTATTTGTTTCACGAAATACTAGCAGCTAAACTGGGACACAGTGCTGGAGGGAGTTCTGTCACGTGTGGTGGGTCAGGGTTTGCAAAAGAATGCACCAACTAGGCTTCTATCTCTCACAGCTTGCCCCATTGCCCCCTTGTCCATATCAACCTGATTCTTAATTTTCCTCTTAAAACTCTCCATATAACAAGATGCCTTTACATATAAGGGTCTCCTGGCAGCACCATGTCAGTTACAAGCCATTTGGAATCCAATGGTAGATCCACATGGCCCTACCACGGATGTTTTATCAAACACCTGCCCAGCACTGCTCTAGACCCACTACTCAGCAGGCTCCAACTTACTGGCATCTCTGTTCTACACCATTTTCATGAAACTCAGTAAATCAAGGCACTGTCTCGTATACTCATGATCAGCAATAGGACATCCAATGTTTCTCCAGTGCCACCTGGTCATAGGAATTTCAAAAATTTTATGGTATTTATCTAGCCCTTTTTCAAGCATGAAGTTGGAGGCACTGTGGGTTTCAATTCATTCATCAAACATTAAATGGTGAGGAAGCTCATTTCAATGAAATCTCTGGTGAAATCTCACAGGCAAGGCTTCCCAAAGAATGGACAAAAGGTCACATTAGGCCAGGCCAATTGAGGTCTACAATGTGAGGTGCATGTGTGTTTTGACTCTCAACTATGGATGCCATTTCTTTAAGAATAAAATCATGTGATATCCTTGCTGAGATTCCCAGGCCTCTGTGGAAATCTACCCGGGGCCTAGGTCTCAGTTTCCAAGAGCGACTTTCATGCGTGGCCTCTTAAAATCCCAACAAAATTCATAGCAATGCTTCTCTGAGTTCAGTTCCAAAACCCAGTGTTTAAGGGGAATCACACCAGAGTTCAAGCCCACGTGGAACCAGTCATTTTTTCCAATGCCACACAAATGACCAACATTAAAACCAAAACACTCCCACATGGCCCTCACCTTATTCCATATAGTCAATCATCTTAAACTCTGGCTGGAGGTTTCCATGAGGGGTGCAGCCCAAGACAGTGTCCAAAATCAGCTCGTTTGCCCCTCATTTGCCTAAAGTCAGGGTAGCCTGGACACCGTTGCTGTGAACCAGGAGTGAACAAATAAGCCTGCCGTTAATACTTCTATGTTTCTCCAATTTGAGGGCTACTGAATTTAGGTATCGATTCTTTAGGTGATTTAGAGTCATGCGAAAACACAAGCACCTCTGCAGGGCTTTGAAGAACTCATTTGACTCACAGAATCCCTATTCATATTTGTTGGAGTGCAGGAACCTAACAGAGGAAGGCAAGAGTCTTCATCCACAATGAATGATATTTTTTGCCATTTTGGTTTTGGAAGCTCACATGGGATCATTCTTAAGATCCATCAGGTGCTGAGAATCTAAGTCACAGCCACACACAGGACCAAGAGGCTGATAAAGACACATCCCTTTCCAAAGCAACTAAGCAAAGAACCACAGGTGAGGCCCATTCATTTCCATTTGAAAACTGTTTTCTTCAGGCTTCACAAAGGGGTGGCCTGAGGCAAAGACCTTCCTGACATTCAGTGCAACACAACAATAAGTAAGCAGAAAGCCCAAAGCAGTGTTTCTGCACTGAGACTTTCCTGGTCACACTGATATCTGAGTTTTCTGAGATGCTCGCCATTCTCTTCAACTATCCTTTACATGGCCATGTCACAGAGCTTGGAGGTGGTACATATTTTGGACACAAATCCCTGAGCCCATTCTGGAGAGTGGCCAGAATTCAGGAAGAAAACAACAACTTAGAAAGATAGCAGGTGTTGCACATCGATAAGACAAGCTGCAGTCCATTCATATATTGGGCAGGATGAATTATAGGGAAGATTTATACTAGACAGGACACATCCATTAATGCATTCTCTTTTCTAATGTCTACAACAACGGACACAATGGGATACACATAAACAGAAACACTCGCCGTGTCAAATGACTTACTAGAAACTGTCTGCTCCAAACCAAACAAACCGCCTTTTCGATCTATTCTCAGAACATGAGACAAAACAACAAACCCACACCCACTCCCACAAAGGCACCTCCTTCCCCCAAGTAGGTCTGTGACTATCCGGAGTGTCCTCTGACTGGTGGGCCATACTATGTTCCCCCAAAATGGCCTGTCTTCTCTCAGATCTTGTTTCCTTGACCAACTCTGTGAAGATGTCAGGAAAAAGTGGTTAGCCACTACCTGTTTTCTCAGGAAAGGTCCATCTTCAGAGCTCTCCTGGCATTTGGCCATCCTCACATCATTAGGTACCAAGAAAACTGACTCTGTCCTTGGTAAATCCAAACAAGTGAGCCCACTGGGCCTGGGACTGGGACTGCCTCTGGGTGCCTGGCTTCTTGGATACCAAGTTCAGAGAGTTCCATCACCAAGGAAATGAGGTATGTCACATTCTTTGGAACTGAATGAGGTCACTGCCTTGGCAACCACTTTGTCCTAACAGTTGCTTCCAAGGGTTACATAAGATGGAGGTTTCCCCTACTTCCTGTGACACTTTCATAAGGTAGAATGTATATCAACCATTGGCACCCGGGAACAGCTCTCCACTCAGGCCTGGATTGTTCCACCTTGTCTACAATAAGAAGAGAGAGGCAGATTCAGACACATCCCTTCATCCTGACCAGGTTGTTTGCCATGGAAGATGACTTTTGCTCTCTCAGGTGCTTCATACCTGCCTACAACTTCTCCAGGTATAATTTGTGCATGGACATTTGAGGTTCTCATCTGGTGGAAGATCCGCAACTTTCCTATATTGTAAGAACCCCTCTGTCCCTGCTCTTCTGTAAAATGATTGAGGGAACAGTGTATACTTGGGGTTAAAAACAGGTTTGATTTGGTGACGAATGATTCTGTGCGATGAATAATGGGATTGGGAACCTGCAATATTTACAAGAATATAGAGGTGAAATATAAGTATGAAAAAAGAAATCTAGGTATGCTTTGAAGCCCAGAAGGGTTTTGACCTTGATTGGGATACTTAGCTTTGAATTATGTTCTGCAAAGATGTCTCAGATAATTTGATATACAATGGCATAGGACCTTGTACATTGGATGATTGAATTTAGAAGAGAACATCCAGTCAAAAAGGGATATTCAGTAGGATTAGGAAGATAGTCGGTAAGTTTAGGAAGACGAGTGAGTATAGGGTTTGGACCAAAAGTTCTTTAGCAATAGACTTTTGGTTATAGAGTGAATGTAAATGTCAGCACATATGAAGAGTCAGACACTATGTTGAACTGGGGAAAATATGTAGAAAAGCAGATATCAATGGAAACATTACGAAATCAGGCAAAGTATAAAGTGAGGGATAGAATTAGACATTTTCAACAGGGTTGAGTTTCAATATATAAATTAGGAAAAAACAAATATGTAGTCACCAATAGGAGTGACAATTGACAGCATTAGGCAACCTGGACATGGATGTTTTTAGAAATCCATGTTCACTTTCCATTTAGGCTTTGGTACAACCATAAGTGTGACCTTTCCATTTTTTGTCCAGAATATTACTGTGATAATGAGGTGACATGAGTATTTCTTTCACCATTTCTGGGAGCAATATATTGAAGATGTAAAATTAGAATCGGGGGTACAAATAGGTGTACCCTGTTTCTATGAACATAGAGAAAAACCACGAATAGACCATACTGTGAATAAATCATATAACTTTTTTGAACTTTAAATAATGAATTGAACTGATATCTGAAAAATAAAAGGAAATTGTATATTGATATACAATCATTCATTCCAACCAGTTATATATCTAATGGAAATATTAGTGTTTTGGTTTATCATGAAGAGTGTGTGAGTTTTGCTTCAAAATGATTATGGAAATTCAAAATAATGTGTTTGGAAAGAAGTCTGCTGAAAAGACCAGTCAAGAAACCCTGACAATACATGTGTTCTGAAGCAAGAAGTGATTAAAGTTGAAACAAATGCCTATTAATTTGTGAACTTGTGGATGCAATGTATATCCTATGATGTGCAAAAACTGAAGAAACAATAATGTACCAGTGTCGAATACAAATGAATGACAAATTACATATCATGTCCCATAGGAGTCTACTTGCATTGATGTTAGACTGGGTCAGATACTGTAGAATAATTAGGATTTGTATGCACCCTTCACTGAAGTTAGTAGTCAGTACTAGGAAACAAATATGTATTTCAGGTGGATGAATATTTCTGATTATAATCTTGTGAAAAGTTGATTATAAATCAACATACATGAACATGAATGAATTTAGACAGTGTATACTAGACACATATATTTCATATTTGGAAAACTTTGGAGAGTATATCTATATCTATATCTATACACACACACACACACACACACACACACACACACAACACTCACAGACATTAAAAAGTACCAATATAAATGCCAATCGAAATTCATCAGTAAATATATATCATCCACAGATGCAAAAATATTTATGTTACTGAACATGAGTTTATGTATAATGTTGTTCTTCTAGGACGCTCTCTTATAGGTTGAATTTTCATTTCCAACAGCATTTAGGAGGAGTGAACACTTCTCACAATTTGTATCTGCCAAGACATCCACCTTACAAAAATGTACGTGTGATACCTGGTAGGATTCTATATATGCATATAAATATACATGTGTGAATAGGCTACAGAAATTGGAAACAAGTATTCACATATTTGTTAAGTTTAAAAACACATGGAGAATATTTCAATTAAAATTTGACTAGATGTATAACTCCTACCTTATATAATGCAAATGTCAAGTCCAACTATAGAACATGTCTCCTCTGAAGTGCTTGTATTTCTATTGTGTTGGGTTAATTTTCCCCATTATATTAGGATGAATAGTCTGAGTCTACTAGGTATGGGTTAGTGTCAGGGATTCAGTACTTCGAATGAAAAATTGGAAAATGAATCCAATGTGTATGTAAATATATGCTGCACAAATATCCTCCCGCTCTCATCCAAAACAATGCCTTGACACTACCTTCACCCCAAGTAAGACACAATTAGAGGAGAAGAGTAACAAAATCAGTGTATACATATCTGGAATGGAAAATGCTCAGGAGTTCACAGCCTTGGAGGTGGTTTAGGAGTTTCCAAAATAAGGGACATGGTAAACACTCCACAAACATGTAACTCTGCTCGCCTAAAAACTTTTTGAGAAACTGCCTCTGAGCTTCCGCACTTGAAATATATGTTGTTTTCATGAGATTTGGCTTCGTTTGAGTGAGACCATCAAAGCTGGGTCTGCATCTATGTGACCTGGAGAACATGGTTTCTTATTTTCCAATTAACAAGATGAAGCAGTGCTGAATCCTCTCTTTTTAGGTAAATTGAGGCCACTAGGGACTAAGTGTCTCCCCGTCTCCCCGTGTGGACTGTGATGCCATTTGGACCTCCTCCACTTTTTGTGGTGTTTAGGCTGCTGCACTGTGAGTTTGGTATTTGTTTCACGAAATACTAGAAGCTAAACTGGGACACAGTGCTGGAGGGAGTTCTGTCACGTGTGGTGGGTCAGGGTCTGCAAGAGAATGCACCAACTAGGCTTATATCTCTCACAGCTTGCCCCATTGCCCCCTTGTCCATATCAACCTGATTCTTAATTTTCCTCTTAAAACTCTCCATATAACAAGATGCCTTTACATATAAGGGTCTGCTGGCAGCACCATGTCAGTTACAAGCCATTTGAAATCCAATGGTAGATGCACATGGTCCTAAGACGGATGTTTTATCAAACGCCTCCACACCACTGCTCTAGACCCACTACTCAGCAGGCTCCAAATTACTGGCATCTCTGTTCTACACCATTTTCATGAAACTCAGTAAATCAAGACACTGTCTGGTATACTCATGATCAGCAATAGGACATTAAATGTTTCTAAAGTGCCACCTGGTCATAGAAATTTCAAAAATTTCATGGTATTTATCTAGCCATTTTTCAAGCATGAAGTTGGAGGCACTGTGGGTTTCAATTCATTCATCAAACATTAAATGGTGAGGAAGCTCATTTCAATGAAATCTCTGGAGAAATCTCACAGGCAAGGCTTCCCAAAGAATGGACAAAAGGTCACATTAGGCCAGGCCCATTGAGGTCTACAAAGTGAGGTGCATGTGTGTTTTGACTCTCAACTATGGATGCCATTTCTTTAAAAATAAAATCATGTGATATCCTTGCTGAGATTCCCAGGCCTCTGTGGAAATCTACCCGGGGCCTAGGTCTCAGTTTCCAAGAGCGACTTTCATGCGTGGCCTCTTAAAATCCCAAAAAAATTCATAGCAATGCTTCTCTGAGTTCAGTTCCAAAACCCAGTGTTTAAGGGGAATCACACCAGAGTTCAAGCCCACGTGGAACCAGTCATTTTTTCCAATGCCACACAAATGACCAACATTAAATCCAAAACACTCCCACATGGCCCTCACATTATTCCATATAGTCAATCATCTTAAACTCTGGCTGGAGGTTTCCATGAGGGGTGCAGCCCAAGACAGTGTCCAAAATCAGCTCGTTTGCCCCTCATTTGCCTAAAGTCAGGGTAGCCTGGACACCGTTGCTGTGAACCAGGAGTGAACAAATATGCCTGCCGTTAATACTTCTATGTTTCTCCAATTTGAGGGCTACTGAATTTAGGTATCGATTCTTTAGGTGATTTAGAGTCATGCGAAAACACAAGCACCTCTGCAGGGCTTTGAAGAACTCATTTGACTCACAGAATCCCTATTCATATTTGTTGGAGTGCAGGAACCTAACAGCGGAAGGCAAGAGTCTTCATCCACAATGAATGATATTTTTTGCCATTTTGGTTTTGGAAGCTCACATGGGATCATTCTTAAGATCCATCAGGTGCTGAGAATCTAAGTCACAGCCACACACAGGACCAAGAGGCTGATAAAGACACATCCCTTTCCAAAGCAACTAAGCAAAGAACCACAGGTGAGGTCCATTCATTTCCATTTGAAAACTGTTTTCTTCAGGCTTCACAAAGGGGTGGCCTGAGGCAAAGACCTTCCTGACATTCAGTGCAACACACCAATAAGTAAGCAAAAAGCCCAAAGCAGTGTTTCTGCACTGCGACTTTCCTGGTCACACTGATATCTGAGTTTTCTGAGATGCTCGCCATTCTCTTCAACTATCCTTTACATTGCCATGTCACAGAGCTTGGAGGTGGTACATATTTTGGACACAAATCCCTGAGCCCATTCTGGAGAGTGGCCAGAATTCAGGAAGAAAACAACAACTTAGAAAGATAGCAGGTGTTGCACATCGATAAGACAAGCTGCAGTCCATTCATATATTGGGCAGGATGAATTATAGGGAAGATTTATACTAGACAGGACACATCCATTAATGCATTCTCTTTTCTAATGTCTACAACAATGGACACAGTGGGATACACATAAACAGAAACACTCGCCGTGTCAAATGACTTACTAGAAACTGTCTGCTCCAAACCAAACAAACCGCCTTTTCGATCTATTCTCAGAACATGAGACAAAACAACAAACCCACACCCACTCCCACAAAGGCACCTCCTTCCCCCAAGTAGGTCTGTGACTATCCGGAGTGTCCTCTGACTGGTGGGCCATACTATGTTCCCCCGAAATGGCCTGTCTTCTCTCAGATCTTGTTTCCTTGACCAACTCTGTGAAGATGTCAAGAAAAAATGGTTAGCCACTACCTGTTTTCTCAGGAAAGGTCCATCTTCAGAGCTCTCCTGGCATTTGGCCATCCACACATCATTAGGTACCAAGAAAACTGACTCTGTCCTTGGTAAATCCAAACAAGTGAGCCCACTGGGCCTGGGACTGGGACTGCCCCTGGGTGCCTGGCTTCTTGGATACCAAGTTCAGAGAGTTCCATAACCAAGGAAATGAGGTATGTCACATTCTTTGGAACTGAATGAGGTCACTGCCTTGGCAACCACTTTGTCCTAACAGTTGCTTCCAAGGGTTACATAAGATGGAGGTTTCCCCTACTTCCTGTGACACTTTCATAAGGTAGAATGTATATCAACCATTGGCACCCGGGAACAGCTCTCCACTCAGGCCTGGATTGTTCCACCTTGTCTACAATAAGAAGAGAGAGGCAGATTCAGACACATCCCTTCATCCTGACCAGGGTGTTTGCCATGGAAGATGACTTTTGCTCTCTCAGGTGCTTCATACCTGCCTACAAATTCTCCAGGTATCATTTGTGCATGGACATTTGAGGTTCTCATCTGGTGGAAGATCCCCAACTTTCCTGTATTGTAAGAACCCCTCTGTCCCTGCTCTTCTGTAAAATGATTGAGGGAACAGTGTATACTTGGGGTTAAAAACAGGTTTGATTTGGTGACGAATGATTCTGTGCAATGAATAATGGGATTGGGAACCTGCAATATTTACAAGAATATCGAGGTGAAATATAAGTATGAAAAAAGAAATCTAGGTATGCTTTGAAGCCCAGAAGGGTTTTGCCCTTGATTGGGATACTTAGCTTTGAATTATGTTCTGCAAAGGTGTCTCAGATAATTTGATATACAATGGCATAGGACCTTGTACATTGGATGATTGAATTTAGAAGAGAACATCCAGTCAAAAAGGGATATTCAGTATGATTAGGAAGATAATCGGTAGGTTTAGGGAGACGAGTGAGTATAGGATTTGGACCAAAAGTTCTTTAGCAATATACTTTTGGTTATAGAGTGAATGTAAATGTCAGCACATATGAAGAGTCAGACACTATGTTGAACTGGGGAAAATATGTAGAAAAGCAGATATCAATGGAAACATTATGAAATCAGGCAAAGTATAAAGTGAGGGATAGAATTAGACATTTTCAACAGGGTTGAGTTTCAATATATAAATTAGGAAAAAACAAATATGTAGTCACCAATAGGATTGACAATTGACAGCATTAGGCAACCTGGACATGGATGTTTTTAGAAATCCATGTTCACTTTCCATTTAGGCTTTGGTACAATCATAAGTGTGACCTTTCCATTTTTTATCCAGAATATTACTGTGATAATGAGGTGACATGAGTATTTCTTTCACCATTTCTGGGAGCAATATATTGAAGATGTAAAATTAGAATCGGGGGTACAAATAGGTGTACCCTGTTTCTATGAACATAGAGAAAAACCACGAATAGACCATACTGTGAATAAATCATATAACTTTTTTGAACTTTAAATAATGAATTGAACTGATATCTGAAAAATAAAAGGAAATTGTATATTGATATACAATCATTCATTCCAACCAGTTATATATCTAATGGAAATATTAGTGTTTTGGTTTATCATGAAGAGTGTGTGAGTTTTGCTTCAAAATGATTATGGAAATTCAAAATAATGTGTTTGGAAAGAAGTCTCATGAAAAGACCAGTCAAGAAACCCTGACAATACATGTGTTCTGAAGCAAGAAGTGATTAATGTTGAAACAAATGCCTATTAATTTGTGAACTTGTGGATGAAATGTATATCCTATGATGTGCAAAAGTCTGAAGAAACAATAATGTACCAGTGTCGAATACAAATGAATGACAAATTACATATCATGTCCCATAGGAGTCTACTTGCATTGATGTTAGACTGGGTCAGATACTGTAGAATAATTAGGATTTGTATGCACCCTTCACTGAAGTTAGTAGTCAGTACTAGGAAACAAATATGTATTTCAGGTGGATGAATATTTCTGATTATAATCTTGTGAAAAGTTGATTATAAATCAACATACATGAACATGAATGAATTTAGAGAGTGTATACTAGACACATATATTTCATATTTGGAAAACTTTGGAGAATATATCTATATCTATATCTATACACACACACACACACACACACACACACACACACACACAACACTCACAGACATTAAAAAGTACCAATATAAATGCCAATCGAAATTCATCAGTAAATATATATCATCCACAGATGCAAAAATATTTATGTTACTGAACATGAGTTTATGTATAATGTTGTTCTTCTAGGACACTCTCTTATAGGTTGAATTTTCATTTCCAACAGCATTTAGGAGGAGTGAACACTTCTCACAATTTGTATCTGCCAAGACATCCACCTTACAAAAATGTACGTGTGATACCTGGTAGGATTCTATATATGCATATAAATATACATGTGTGAATAGGCTACAGAAATTGGAAACAAGTATTCACATATTTGTTAAGTTTAAAAACACATGGAGAATATTTCAATTAAAATTTGACTAGATGTATAACTCCTACCTTATATAATGCAAATGTCAAGTCCAACTATAGAACATGTCTCCTCTGAAGTGCTTGTATTTCTATTGTGTTGGGTTAATTTTCCCCATTATATTAGGATGAATAGTCTGAGTCTACTAGGTATGGGTTAGAGTCAGGGATTCAGTACTTCGAATAAAAAATTGGAAAATGAATCCAATGTGTATGTAAATATATGCTGCACAAATATCCTCCGGCTCTCATCCAAAACAATGCCTTGACATTACCTTCACCCCAAGTAAGACACAATTAGAGGAGAAGAGTTACAAAATCAGTGAATACATATCTGGAATGGAAAATGCTCAGGACTTCACAGCCTTGGAGTTGGTTTAGGAGTTTCCAAAAGTAAGGGACATGGTAAACACTCCACAAACATGTAACTCTGCTGGCCTAAAATCTTTTTGAGAAACTGCCTCTGAGATTCCGCACTTCAAATATATGTTGTTTTCATGAGATTTGGCTTCCTTTGAGTGAGACCATCAAAGCTGGGTCTGCATCTATGTGACCTGGAGGACATGGTTTCTTATTTTCCAATTAACAAGATGAAGCAGTGCTGAATCCTCTCTTTTTAGGTAAATTGAGGCCACTGGGGACTAAGTGTCTCCCCGTCTCCCCGTGTGGACTGTGATGCCATTTGGACCTCCTCCACTTTTTGTGGTGTTTAGGCTGCTGCACTGTGAGTTTGGTATTTGTTTCACGAAATACCAGCAGCTAAACTGGGACACAGTGGTGGAGGGAGTTCTGTCACGTGTGGTGGGTCAGGGTCTGCAAGAGAATGCACCAACTAGGCTTCTATCTCTCACAGCTTGCCCCATTGCCCCCTTGTCCATATCAACCTGATTCTTAATTTTCCTCTTAAAACTCTCCATATAACAAGATGCCTTTACATATAAGGGTCTGCTGGCAGCACCATGTCAGTTACAAGCCATTTGGAATCCAATGGCAGATCCACATGGCCCTACCACGGATGTTTTATCAAACACCTCCCCAGCACTGCTCTAGACCCACTACTCAGCAGGCTCCAACTTACTGGCATCTCTGTTCTACACCATTTTCATGAAACTCAGTAAATCAAGGCACTGTCTGGTATACTCATGATCAGCAATAGGACATCCAATGTTTCTCCAGTGCCACCTGGTCATAGGAATTTCAAAAATTTCATGGTATTTATCTAGCCATTTTTTAAGCATGAAGTTGGAGGCACTGTGGGTTTCAATTCATTCAGCAAACATTAAATGGTGAGAAAGCTCATTTCAATGAAACCTCTGGAGAAATCTCACAGGCAAGGCTTCCCAAAGAATGGACAAAAGGTCACATTAGGCCAGGCCTATTGAGGTCTACAATGTGAGGTGCATGTGTGTTTTGACTCTCAACTATGCATGCCATTTCTTTAAGAATAAAATCATGTGATATCCTTGCTGAGATTCCCAGGCCTCTGTGGAAATCTACCCGGGACCTACTTCTCAGTTTCTAAGAGCGACTTTCATGCGTGGCCTCTTAAAATCCCAACAAAATTCATAGCAATGCTTCTCTGAGTTCAGTTCCAAAACCCAGTGTCTAAGGGGAATCACACCAGAGTTCAAGCCCACGTGGAACCAGTCATTTTTTCCAATGCCACACAAATGACCAACATTAAAACCAAACACTCCCACATGGCCCTCACCTGATTCCATATAGTCAATCATCTTAACCTCTGGCTGGAGTTTTCCATGAGGGGTGCAGCCCAAGACAGTGTCCAAAATCAGCTCGTTTGCCCCTCATTTGCTTAAAGTCAGGGTAGCCTGGACACCGTTGCTGTGAACCAGGTGTGATCAAATAAGCCTGCCGTTAATACTTCTATGTTTTTCCAATTTGAGGGCTACTGATTTTAGGTATTGATTCTTTAAAAGATTTAGAGTCATGCGAAAACACAAGCACCTCTGCAGGTCTTTGAAGAACTCATTTGACTCACAGAATCCCTATACTCATTTGTTGGAGTGCAGGAACCTAACAGAGGAAGGCAAGAGTCTTCATCCACAATGAATGATATTTTTTGCCATTTTGGTTTTGGAAGCTCACATGGGATCATTCTTAAGATCCATCAGGTGCTGAGAATCTAAGTCACAGCCACACACAGGTCCAAGAGGCTGATAAAGACACATCCCTTTCCAAAGCAATTAAGCAAAGAACCAAAGGTGAGGCCCATTAATTTCCATTTGAAAACTGTTTTCTTCAGGCTTCACAAAGGGGTGGCCTGAGGCAAAGACCTTCCTGACATTCAGTGCAACACAACAATAAGTAAGCAAAAAGCCCAAAGTAGTGTTTCTGCACTGAGACTTTCCTGGTCACACTGATATCTGAGTTTTCTGAGATGCTCGCCATTCTCTTCAACTATCCTTTACATGGCCATGTCACAGAGCTTGGAGGTGGTACATATTTTGGACACAAATCCCTGAGCCCATTCTGGAGAGTGGCCAGAATTCAGGAAGAAAACAACAACTTAGAAAGATAGCAGGTGTTGCACATCCATAAGACAAGCTGCAGTCCATTCATATATTGGGCAGGATGAATTATAGGGAAGATTTATACTAGACAGGACACATCCATTAATGCATTCTCTTTTCTAATGTCTACAACAACGGACACAGTGGGATACACATAAACAGAAACACTCGCCTTGCCAAATGACTTACTAGAAACTGTCTGCTCCAAACCAAACAAACCGCTTTTTCGATCTATTCTCAGAACATGAGACAAAACAACAAACCCACACCAACTCCCACAAGGGACCTCCTTCCCCCAAGTAGGTCTGTGACTATCTGGAGTGTCCTCTGACTGGTGGACCATAATATGTTCCCCTGAAATGGCCTGTCTTCTCTCAGATCTTGTTTCCTTGACCAACTCTGTGAAGATGTCAGGAAAAAGTGGTTAGCCACTACCTGTTTTCTCAGGAAAGGTCCATCTTCAGAGCTCTCCTGGCATTTGGCCATCCTCCCATCATTAGGTACCAAGAAAACTGACTCTGTCCTTGGTAAATCCAAACAAGTGAGCCCACTGGGCCTGGGACTGGGACTGCCTCTGGGTGCCTGGCTTCTTGGATACCAAGTTCAGAGAGTTCCATCACCAAGGAAATGAGGTATGTCACATTCTTTGG
Organism: Callospermophilus lateralis; assembly: GCF_048772815.1. NCBI lineage: Eukaryota > Metazoa > Chordata > Mammalia > Rodentia > Sciuridae > Callospermophilus > Callospermophilus lateralis. Next base: position 388,055 of record NW_027514354.1, on the reverse strand, counting down.
AACTGAATGAGGTCACTGCCTTGGCAACCACTTTGTCCTAACAGTTGCTTCCAAGGGTTACATGAGATGGAGGTTTCCCTACTTCCTGTGACACTTTCATAAGGTAGAATGTATGTCAACCATTGGCACCCGGGAACAGCTCTCCACTCAGGCCTGGATTGTTCCACCTTGTCTACAATAAGAAGAGAGAGGCAGATTCAGACACATCCCTTCATCATGACCAGGTTGTTTGCCATGGAAGATGACTTTTGTTCTCTCAGGTGCTTCATACCTGCCTACAACTTCTCCAGGTATCATTTGTGCATGGACATTTGAGGTTCTCATCTGGTGGAAGATCCCCAACTTTACTGTATAGTAAGAACCCCTCTGTCCCTGCTCTTCTGTAAAATGACTGAGGGAACAGTGTATACCTGGGGTTAAAAACAGGTTTGATTTGGTGATGAATGATTCTGTGCGATGAATAATGGGATTGGGAACCTGCAATATTTACAAGAATATAGAGGTGAAATATAAGTTTGAAAAAAGAAATCTAGGTATGCTTTGAAGCACAGAATGGTTTTGCCCTTGATTGGGATACTTAGCTTTGAATTATGTTCTGCAAAGATGTCTCAGATAATTTGATATACAATGGCATAGGACCTTGTACATTGGATGATTGAATTTAGAAGAGAACATCCAGTCAAAAAGGGATATTCAGTAGGATTAGGAAGATAGTCGGAAGGTTTAGGAAGACGAGTGAGTATAGGATTTGGACCAAAAGTTCTTTAGCAATAGACTTTTGGTTATAGAGTGAATGTAAATGTCAGCACATATGAAGAGTCAGTCACTATGTTGAACTGGGGAAAATATGTAGAAAAGCAGATATCAATGGAAACATTACGAAATCAGGCAAAGTATAAAGTGAGGGATAGAATTAGACATTTTCAACAGGGTTGAGTTTCAATATATAAATTAGGAAAAAACAAATATGTAGTCACCAATAGGATTGACAATTGACAGCATTAGGCAACCTGGACATGGATGTTTTTAGAAATCCATTTTCACTTTCTATTTAGGCTTTGGTACAATCATAAGTGTGACCTTTCCATTTTTTGTCCAGAATATTACTGTGATAATGAGGTGACATGAGTATTTCTTTCACCATTTCTGGGAGCAATATATTGAAGATGTAAAATTAGAATCGGGGGTACAAATAGGTGTACCCTGTTTCTATGAACATAGAGAAAAACCACGAATAGACCATACTATGAATAAATAATATAACATATTTGAACTTTAAATAATGAATTGAACTGATATCTGAAAAATTAAAGAAAATTGTATATTGATATACAATCATTCATTCCAACCAGTTATATATCTAATGGAAATACTAGTGTTTTGGTTTATCATGAAGAGTGTGTGAGTTTTGCTTCAAAATGATTATGGAAATTCAAAATAATGTGTTTGGAAAGAAGTCTCATGAAAAGACCAGTCAAGAAACCCTGACAATACATGTGTTCTGAAGCAAGAAGTGATTAGTGTTGAAACAAATGCCTATTAATTTGTGAACTTGTGGATGAAATGTATATCCTATGATGTGCAAAAACTGAAGAAACAATAATGTACCAGTGTCGAATACAAATGAATGACAAATTACATATCATGTCCCATAGGCGTCTACTTGCATTGATGTTAGACTGGGTCAGATACTGTAGAATATTTAGGATTTGTATGCACCCTTCACTGAAGTTAGTAGTCAGTACTAGGAAACAAATATGTATTTCAGGTGGATGAATATTTCTGATTATAATCTTGTGAAAAGTTGATTATAAATCAACATACATGAACATGAATGAATTTAGAGAGTGTATACTAGACACATATATTTCATATTTGGAAAACTTTGGAGAGTATATCTATATCTATATCTATACACATACACACACACACACACACACACACACACAACACTCACAGACATTAAAAAGTACCAATATAAATGCCAATCGAAATTCATCAGTAAATATATATCATCCACAGATGCAAAAATATTTATGTTACTGAACATGAGTTTATGTATAATGTTGTTCTTCTAGGACGCTCTCTTATAGGTTGAATTTTCATTTCCAACAGCATTTAGGAGGAGTGAACACTTCTCACAATTTGTATCTGCCAAGACATCCACCTTACAAAAATGTACATGTGATACCTAGTAGGATTCTATATATGCATATAAATATACATGTGTGAATAGGCTACAGAAATTGGAAACAAGTATTCACATATTTGTTAAGTTTAAAAACACATGGAGAATATTTCAATTAAAATTTGACTGGATGTATAACTCCTACCTTATATAATGCAAATGTCAAGCCAACTATAGAACATGTCTCCTCTGAAGTGCTTGTATTTCTATTGAGTTGGGTTAATTTTCCCCATTATATTAGGATGAATAGTCTGAGTCTACTAGGTATGGGTTAATGTCAGGGATTCAGTACTTCGAATGAAAAATTGGAAAATGAATCCAATGTGTATGTAAATATATGCTGCACAAATATCCTCCCGCTCTCATCCAAAACAATGCCTTGACATTACCTTGACCCCAAGTAAGACACAATTAGAGGAGAAGAGTTACACAATCAGTGAATACATATCTGGAATGGAAAATGCTCAGGAGTTCACAGCCTTGGAGGTGGTTTAGGAGTTTCCAAAAGTAAGGGACATGGTAAACACTCCACAAACATGTAACTCTGCTGGCCTAAAAACTTTTTAGAAACTGCCTCTGAGCTTCCGCACTTGAAATATATGTTGTTTTCCTGAGATTTGGCTTTATAGTGAGACCATCAAAGCTGGGTCTACATCTATGTGACCTGGAGGACATGGTTTCTTATTTTCCAATGAACAAGATGAAGCAGTGCTTAATCCTCTCTTTATAGGTAAACTGAGGCCACTGGGGACTAAGTGTCTCCCCGTCTCCCCGTGTGGACTGTGAAGCCATTTGGTCCTCCTCCAATTTTTGTGGTGTTTAGGCTGCTGCACTGTGAGTTTGGTATTTGTTTCACGAAATACTAGCAGCTAAACTGGGACACAGTGCTGGAGGGAGTTCTGTCACCTGTGGTGGGTCAGGGTCTGCAAGAGAATGCACCAACTAGGCTTCTATCTCTCACAGCTTGCCCCATTGCCCCCTTGTCCATATCAACCTGATTCTTAATTTTCCTCTTAAAACTCTCCATATAACAAGATGCCTTTACATATAAGGGTCTGCTGGCAGCACCATGTCAGTTACAAGCCATTTGGAATCCAATGGTAGATCCACATGGCCCTACCACGGATGTTTTATCAAACACCTCCCCAGCACTGCTCTAGACCCACTACTCAGCAGGCTCCAAATTACTGGCTTCTCTGTTCTACACCATTTTCATGAAACTCAGTAAATCAAGGCACTGTCTGGTATACTCATGATCAGCAATAGGACATTAAATGTTTCTCCAGTGCCACCTGGTCATAGAAATTTCAAAAATTTCATGGTATTTATCTAGCCATTTTTCAAGCATGAAGATGGAGGCACTGTTGGTTTCTATTCATTCAGCAAACATTAAATGGTGAGGAAGCTCATTTCAATGAAATCTCTGGAGAAATCTCACAGGCAAGGCTTCCCAAAGAATGGACAAAAGGTCACATTAGGCCAGGCCCATTGAGGTCTACAATGTGAGGTGCATGTGTGTTTTGACTCTCAACTATGGATGCCATTTCTTTAAGAATAAAATCATGTGATATCATTGCTGAGATTCCCAGGCCTCTGTGGAAATCTACCCGGGGCCTAGGTCTCAGTTTCCAAGAGCGACTTTCATGCGTGGCCTCTTAAAATCCCAACAAAATTCATAGCAATGCTTCTCTGAGTTCAGTTCCAAAACCCAGTGTTTAAGGGGAATCACACCAGAGTTCAAGCCCACGTGGAACCAGTCATTTTTTCCAATGCCACACAAATGACCAACATTAAAACCAAAACACTCCCACATGGCCCTCACCTTATTCCATATAGTCAATCATCTTAAACTCTGGTTGGAGGTTTCCATGAGGGGTGCAGCCCAAGACAGTGTCCAAAATCAGCTCGTTTGCCCCTCATTTGCCTAAAGTCAGGGTAGCCTGGACACCGTTGCTGTGAACCAGGAGTGAACAAATAAGCCTGCCGTTAATACTTCTATGTTTCTCCAATTTGAGGGCTACTGAATTTAGGTATCGATTCTTTAGGTGATTTAGAGTCATGCGAAAACACAAGCACCTCTGCAGGGCTTTGAAGAACTCATTTGACTCACAGAATCCCTATTCATATTTGTTGGAGTGCAGGAACCTAACAGAGGAAGGCAAGAGTCTTCATCCACAATGAATGATATTTTTGCCATTTTGGTTTTGGAAGCTCACACGGGATCATTCTTAATTATCCATCAGGTGCTGAGAATCTAAGTCACAGCCACACACAGGATCAAGAGGCTGATAAAGACACATAACTTTCCAAAGCAACTAAGCAAAGAGCCACAGGTTAGGCCCATTCATTTCCATTTGAAAACTGTTTTCTTAAAGCTTCACAAAGGGGTGGCCTGAGGCAAAGACCTTCCTGACATTCAGTGCAACACAACAATAAGTAAGCAAAAGGCCCAAAGCAGGGTTTCTGCACTGAGACTTTCCTGGTCACACTGATATGTGAGTTTTCTGAGATGCTCGCCATTCTCTTTAACTATCCAGTACATGGCCATGTCACAGAGCTTGGAGGTGGTACATATTTTGGACACAAATCCATGAGTCTATTCTGGAGAGTGGCCAGAATTCAGGAAGAAAACAACAACTTAGAAAGATAGCAGGTGTTGCACATCGATAAGACAAGCTGCAGTCCATTCATATATTGGGCAGGATGAATTATGGGAAGATTTATACTAGACATTACACATCCATTAATGCATTCTCTTTTCTAATGTCTACAACAACGGACACAGTGGGATACACATAAACAGAAACACTCGCCGTGTCAAATGACTTACTAGAAACTGTCCACTCCAAACCAAACAAAACGCCTTTCCTATCTATTCTCAGAACATGAGACAAAACAACAAACCCACACCCACTCCCACAAAGGCACCTGCTGCCCCCAAGTAGGTCTTTGACTATCCGAAGTATCCTCTCACTTGTGGGCCATACTATGTTCCCCCGACATGGCCTGTCTTCTCTCAGATCATGTTTCTTTGAACAACTCTGTGAAGATGTCAGGAAAAAGTGGTTAGCCACTACCTGTTTTCTCAGGAAAGGTCCATCTTCAGAGCTCTCCTGGCATTTGGCCATCCTCACATCATTAGGTACCAAGAAAACTGACTCTGTCCTTGGTAAATCCAAACAAGTGAGCCCACTGGGCCTGGGACTGGGACTGCCTCTGGGTGCCTGGCTTCTTGGATACCAAGTTCAGAGAGTTCCATCACCAAGGAAATGAGGTATGTCACATTCTTTGGAACTGAATGAGGTCACTGCCTTGGCAACCACATTGTCCTAACAGTTGCTCCCAAGGGTTACATAAGATGGAGGTTTCCCCTACTTCCTGTGACACTTTCATAAGGTAGAATGTATATCAACCATTGGCACCCGGGAACAGCTCTCCACTCAGGCCTGGATTGTTCCACCTTGTCTACAATAAGAAGAGACAGGCAGATTCAGACACATCCCTTCATCCTGACCAGGTTGTTTGCCATGGAAGATGACTTTTGCTCTCTCAGGTGCTTCATACCTGCCTACAACTTCTCCAGGTATCATTTGTGCATGGACATTTGAGGTTCTCATCTGGTGGAAGTTCCCCAACTTTCCTGTATTGTAAGAACCCCTCTTTCCCTGCTCTTCTGTAAAATGATTGAGGGAACAGTGTATACTTGGGGTTTTAAAACAGGTTTGATTTGGTGACGAATGATTCTGTGCGATGAATAATGGCATTGGGAACCTGCAATATTTACAAGAATATAGAGGTGAAATATAAGTATGAAAACAGAAATCTAGGTATGAATTGAACCCCAGAAGGGATTTGCCCTTGATTGGGATACTTAGCTTTGAATTATGTTCTGCAAAGATGTCTCAGATAATTCGAATTACAATGGCATAGGATGTTGTACATTGGATGAAAGAATTTAGAAGAGAACATCAGGTCAAAAAGGGATATTCAGTAAGATTAGGAAGATAGTCGGTAGGTTTAGGAAGAAGAGTGAGTATAGGATTTGGACCAAAAGTTCTTTAGCAATAGACTTTTGGTTATAGAGTGAATGTAAATGTCAGCACATATGAAGAGTCAGTCACTATGATGAACTGGGGAAAATGTGTAGAAAAGCAGATATCAATAGAAACATTACGAAATCAGGCAAAGTATAAAGTGAGGGATAGAATTAGACATTTTCAACAGTGTTGAGTTTGAATATATAAATTAGGAAAAAACAAATATGTAGTCACCAATAGGATTGACAATTGACAGCATTAGGCAACCTGGACATGGATGTTTTTAGAAATCCATGTTCACTTTCCATTTAGGCTTTGGTACAATCATAAGTGTGACCTTTCCATTTTTTGTCCAGAATATTTCTGTGATAATGAGGTGACATGAGTATTTCTTTCACCGTTTCTGGGAGCAATATATTGAAGAAGTAATATTAGAATCGGGGTACAAAGAGGTGTACCCTGTTTCTATGAACATAGAAAAAAAGCATGAATAGACCATACTGTGAATAAATAATATAATTTTTTCAACTTTAAATAATGAATTGAACTGATATCTGAAAAATTAAAGGAAATCGTTTATTGATATACAATCATTCATTCCAACCAGTTATATATCTATTGGAAATATTAGTGTTTTGGTTTATCATGAAGAGTGTGTGAGTTTTGCTTCAAAATGATTATGGAAATTCAAAATTATGTGTTTGGAAAGAAGTCTGCTGAAAAGACCAGTCAAGAAACCCTGACAATACATGTGTTCTGAAGCAAGAAGTGATTAAAGTTGAAACAAATGCCTATTAATTTGTGAACTTGTGGATGCAATGTATATCCTATGATGTGCAAAAACTGAAGAAACAATAATGTACCATTGTCGAATACAAATGAATGACAAATTACATATCATGTCCCATAGGAGTCTTCTTGCATTGATGTTAGACTGGGTCAGTTACTGTAGAGGAATTAGGATTTGTATGCACCATTCACTCTAGTTAGGTTTCAGTACTATGAAACAAATATGTATTTCAGGTGGATGAATATTTCTGATTATAATCTTGTGAAAAGTTGATTATAAATCCACATACATGTACATGAATGAATTTAGAGAGTATATATTAGACACATTTTTTCATATTTTGAAAAATTTGGAGAGTATATATATACCTATGTCTATACACACACACAGACACACACACACACACAGACACACACACACACACAGACACACACACACACACACACAATATTCACAGACATTAAAAAGTACCAATATAAATGCCAATCGAAATTCATCAGTAAATATATATTATCCACAGATGCAAAAATATTTATTTTACTGAACATGAGTTTATGCATAATTTTGTTCTACTAGGACGTTCTCCTATAGGTTGAATTTTCATTTCCAACAGCATTTAGGAGGAGTGAACTCTTCTCACAATTTGTATCTGCCAAGACAGCCACCTCACAAAAATGTATGTGTGATAAGTGGTAGGATTCTATATATGCATATAAATATACATGTGTGAATAGGCTACAGAAAAAGGAAACAAGAATTCACATATTTGTTAAGTTTAAAAAGAGATGGAGAATATTTCAATTAAAATTTGACGAGATTTATAACTCCTACCTTATATAATGCAAATGTCAAGTCCAACTATACAACATGTCTCCTCTGAAGTGCTTGTATTTCTATTGTGTTGGGTTAATTTTCCCCATTATATTAGGATGAATAGTCTGAGTCTACTAGGTAAGTTTTAGTGTCCGGGATTCAGTAATTCAAATGGAAAATTGGAAAATGAATCCAATGTGTATGTAAATATATGCTGCACAAATATCCTCGCGCTCTCATCCAGAACAATGCCTTGACATTACCTTCACCCCAAGTAAGACACAATTATAGGAGAAGAGTTACAAAATCAGTGAATACATATCTGGAATGGAAAATGCTCAGGAGTTCACAACCTTGGAGGTGGTAGAGGAGTTTCCAAAAGTAAGGGACAGGGTAAACACTCCACAAACATGGAGCTCTGCTGGCCTAAAATCTTTTTGAGAAACTGCCTCTGAGCTTCCGCACTTGAAATATATGTTGTTTTCAGGAGATTTGGCTTCCTTTGTAGTGAGAAAATCAAAGCTAGGTCTGCATCTATGGACCTGGAGGACATGGTTTCTTATTTTCCAATGAACAAGATGAAGCAGTGCTGAATCCTCTCTTTTTAGGTAAATTGAGGCCACGAGGGACTAAGTGTCTCCCCGTCTCCCCGTGTGGACTGTGAAGCCATTTGGTCCTCCTCCAATTTTTGTGGTGTTTAGGCTGCTGCACTGTGAGTTTGGTATTTGTTTCACGAAATACTAGCAGCTAAACTGGGACACAGTGCTGGAGGGAGTTCTGTCACGTGTGGTGGGTCAGGGTCTGCAAGAGAATGCACCAACTAGGCTTCTATCTCTCACAGCTTGCGCCATTGCCCCCTTGTCCATATCAACCTGATTCTTAATTTTCCTCTTAAAACTCTCCATATAACAAGATGCCTTTACATATAAGGGTCTGCTGGCAGCACCATGTCAGTTACAAGCCATTTGGAATCCAATGGTAGATCCACATGGCCCTACCACGGATGTTTTATCAAACACCTCCCCACCACTGCTCTAGACCCACTAATCAGCAGGCTCCAACATACTGGCATCTCTGTTCTACACCATTTTCATGAAACTCAGTAAATCAAGGCACTGTCTGGTATACTCATGATCAGCAATAGGACATCCAATGTTTCTCCAGTGCCACCTGGTCATAGGAATTTCAAAAATTTCATGGTATTTATCTAGCCATTTTTCAAGCATGAAGTTGGAGGCACTGTGGGTTTCAATTCATTCAGCAAACATTAAATGGTTAGGAAGCTCATTTCAATGAAATCTCTGGAGAAATCTCACAGGCAAGGCTTCCCAAAGAATGGACAAAAGGTCACATTAGGCCAGGCCCATTGAGGTCTACAATGTGAGGTGCATGTGTGTTTTGACTCTCAACTATGGATGCCATTTCTTTAAGAATAAAATCATGTGATATCCTTGCTGAGATTCCCAGGCCTCTGTGGAAATCTACCCGGGGCCTAGGTCTGTTTCCAAGAGTGACTTTCATGCGTGGCCTCTTAAAATCCCAACAAAATTCATAGCAATGCTTCTCTGAGTTCAGTTCCAAAACCCAGTGTTTAAGGGGAATCACACCAGAGTTCAAGCCCACGTGGAACCAGTCATTTTTTCCAATGCCACACAAATGACCAACATTAAAACCAAAACACTCCCACATGGCCCTCACCTTATTCCATATAGTCAATCATCTTAAACTCTGGCTGGAGGTTTCCATGAGGGGTGCAGCCCAAGACAGTGTCCAAAATCAGCTCGTTTGCCCCTCATTTGCCTAAAGTCAGGGTAGCCTGGACACCGTTGCTGTGAACCAGGAGTGAACAAATAAGCCTGCCGTTAATACTTCTATGTTTCTCCAATTTGAGGGCTACTGATTTTAGGTATCGATTCTTTAGGTGATTTAGAGTCATGCGAAAACACAAGCACCTCTGCAGGGCTTTGAAGAACTCATTTGACTCACAGAATCCCTATTCTCATTTGTTGGAGTGCAGGAACCTAACAGAGGAAGGCAAGAGTCTTCATCCACAATGAATGATATTTTTTGCCATTTTGGCTTTGGAAGCTCACATGGGATCATTCTTAAGATCCATCAGGTGCTGAGAATCTAAGTCATAGCCACATGCAGGACCAAGAGGCTGATAAAGACACATCCCTTTCCAAAGCAATTAAGCAAAGAACCACAGGTGAGGCCCATTCATTTCCATTTGAAAACTGTTTTCTTCAGGCTTCACAAAGTGGTGGCCTGAGGCAAAGACCTTCCTGACATTCAGTGCAACACACCAATAAGTAAGCAAAAAGCCCAAAGCAGTGTTTCTGCACTGAGACTTTCCTGGTCACACTGATATCTGAGTTTTCTGAGATGCTCGCCATTCTCTTCAACTATCCTTTACATGGCCATGTCACAGAGCTTGGAGGTGGTACATATTTTGGACACAAATCCCTGAGCCCATTCTGGAGAGTGGCCAGAATTCAGGAAGAAAACAACAACTTAGAAAGATACCAGGTGTTGCACATCGATAAGACAAGCTGCAGTCCATTCATATATTGGGCAGGATGAATTATAGGGAAGATTTATACTAGACAGGACACATCCATTAATGCATTCTCTTTTCTAATGTCTACAACAACGGACACAGTGGGATACACATAAACAGAAACACTCGCCCTGTCAAATGACTTACTAGAAACTGTCTGCTCCAAACCTAACAAACCGCCTTTTCGATCTATTCTCAGAACATGAGACAATACAACAAACCCACACCCACTCCCACAAAGGCACCTCCTTCCCCCAAGTAGGTCTGTGACTATCCGGAGTGTCCTCTGACTGGTGGGCCATACTATGTTCCCCCGAAATGGCCTGTCTTCTCTCAGATCTTGTTTCCTTGACCAACTCTGTGAAGATGTCAGAAAAAAGTGGTTAGCCACTACCTGTTTTCTCAGGAAAGGTCCATCTTCAGAGCTCTCCTGGCATTTGGCCATCCTCCCATTATTAGGTACCAAGAAAACTGACTCTGTCCTTGGTAAATCCAAACAAGTGAGCCCACTGGGCCTGGGACTGGGACTGCCTCTGGGTGCCTGGCTTCTTGGATACCAAGTTCAGAGAGTTCCATCACCAAGAAAATGAGGTATGTCACATTCTTTGGAACTGAATGAGGTCACTGCCTTGGCAACCACTTTGTCCTAACAGTTGCTTCCAAGGGTTACATAAGATGGAGGTTTCCCCTACTTCCTGTGACACTTTCATAAGGTAGAATGTATATCAACCATTGGCACCTGGGAACAGCTCTCCACTCAGGCCTGGATTGTTCCACCTTGTCTACAATAAGAAGAGAGAGGCAGATTCAGACACATCCCTTCATCATGACCAGGTTGTTTGCCATGGAAGATGACTTTTGCTCTCTCAGGTGCTTCATACCTGCCTACAACTTCTCCAGGTATTATTTGTGCATGGACATTTGAGGTTCTCATCTGGTGGAAGATCCCCAACTTTTCTGTATTTGTAAGAATCCCTCTGTCCCTGCTCTTCGGTAAAATGATTGAGGGAACAGTGTATACTTGGGGTTAAAAACAGGTTTGATTTGGTGACGAATTATTCTGTGCGATGAATAATGGGATTGGGAACCTGCAATATTTACAAGAATATAGAGGTGAAATATAAGTATGAAAAAAGAAATCTAGGTATGCTTTGAAGCCCAGAAGGGTTTTGCCCTTGATTGGGATACTTAGCTTTGAATTATGTTCTGCAAAGATGTCTCAGATAATTTGATATACAATGGCATAGGACTTTGTACATTGGATGATTGAATTTAGAAGAGAACATCCAGTCAAAAAGGGATATTCAGTAGGATTAGGAAGATAGTCAGTAGGTTTAGGAAGACGAGTGAGTATAGGATTTGGACCAAAAGTTCTTTAGCAATAGACTTTTGGTTATAGAGTGAATGTAAATGTCAGCACATATGAAGAGTCAGACACTATGTTGAACTGGGGAAAATATGTAGAAAAGCAGATATCAATGGAAACATTACGAAATCAGGCAAAGTATAAAGTGAGGGATAGAATTAGACATTTTCAACAGGGTTGAGTTTCAATATATAAATTAGGAAAAAACAAATATGTAGTCACCAATAGGAGTGACAATTGACAGCATTAGGCAACCTGGACATGGATGGTTTTAGAAATCCATGTTCACTTTCCATTTAGGCTTTGGTACAATCATAAGTGTGACCTTTCCATTTTTTGTCCAGAATATTTCTGTGATAATGAGGTGACATGAGTATTTCTTTCACCATTTCTGAAAGCAATATATTGAAGATGTAAAATTAGAATCGGGGGTACAAATAGGTGTACCCTGTTTCTATGAACATAGAGAAAAACCACGAATAGACCATACTGTGAATAAATAATATAACTTTTTTGAACTTTAAATAATGAATTGAACTGATATCTGAAAAATAAAAGGAAATTGTATATTGATATACAATCATTCATTCCAACCAGTTATATATCTAATGGAAATATTAGTGTTTTGTTTTATCATGAAGAGTGTGTGAGTTTTGCATCAAAATGATTATGGAAATTCAAAATAATGTGTTTGGAAAGAAGTCTCATGAAAAGACCAGTCAAGAAACCCTGACAATACATGTGTTCTGAAGCAAAAAGTGATTAATGTTGAAACAAATGCCTATTAATTTGTGAACTTGTGGATGAAATGTATATCCTATGATGTGCAAAAACTGAAGAAACAATAATGTACCAGTGTCGAATACAAATGAATGACAAATTACATATCATGTCCCATATAAGTCTACTTGCATTGATGTTAGACTGGGTCAGATACTGTAGAATAATTAGGATCTGTATGCACCCTTCACAGAAGTTAGTAGTCAGTACTAGGAAACAAATATGTATTTCAGGTGGATGAATATTTTTGATTATAATCTTGTGAAAAGATGATTATAAATCAACATACATGAACATGAATGAATTTAGAGAGTGTATACTAGACACATATATTTCATATTTGGAAAACTTTGGAGAGTATATCTATATCTATATCTTTACACACACACACACACACACACACACACACACACACAACATTCACAGACATTAAAAAGTACCAATATAAATGCCAATCAAAATTCATCAGTAAATATATATCATCCACAGATGCAAAAATATTTATGTTTCTGAACATGAGTTTATGTATAATGTTGTTCTTCTAGGACGCTCTCTTATAGGTTGAATTTTCATTTCCAACAGCATTTAGGAGGAGTGAACACTTCTCACAATTTGTATCTGCCAAGACATCCACCTTACAAAAATGTACGTGTGATACCTGGTAGGATTCTATATATGCATATATATATACATGTGTGAATAGGCTACAGAAATTGGAAACAAGTATTCACATATTTGTTAAGTTTAAAAACACATGGAGAATATTTCAATTAAAATTTGACTAGATGTATAACTCCTACCTTATATAATGCAAATGTCAAGTCCAACTATAGAACATGTCTCCTCTGAAGTGCTTGTATTTCTATTGTGTTGGGTTAATTTTCCCCATTTTATTAGGATGAATAGTCTGAGTCTACTAGGTATGGGTTAGTGTCAGGGATTCAGTACTTCGAATGAAAAATTGGAAAATGAATACAATGTGTATGTAAATATATGCTGCACAAATATCCTCCCGCTCTCATCCAAAACAATGCCTTGACATTACCTTCACCCCAAGTAAGACACAATTAGAGGAGAAGAGTTACACAATCAGTGAATACATATCGGGAATGGAAAATGCTCAGGAGTTCACAACCTTGGAGGTGGTTTAGGAGTTTCCAAAAGTAAGGGTCATGGTAAACACTCCACAAACATGTAACTCTGCTGGCCTAAAAACTGTTTGAGAAACTGCCTCTGAGCTTCCACACTTGAAATATATGTTGTTTTCATGAGATTTGGCTTCCTTTGTAGTGAGACCATCAAAGCTGGGTCTGCATCTATGTGACCTGGAGGACATGGTTTCTTATTTTCCAATGAACAAGATGAAGCAGTGCTGAATCCTCTCTTTATAGGTAAACTGAGGCCACTGGGGACTAAGTGTCTCCCCGTCTCCCCATGTGGACTGTGAAGCCATTTGGTCCTCCTCCACTTTTTGTGGTGTTTAGGCTGCTGCACTGTGAGTTTGGTATTTGTTTCACGAAATACTAGCAGCTAAACTGGGACACAGTGCTGGAGGGAGTTCTGTCATGTGTGGTGGGTCAGGGTCTGCAAGAGAATGCACCAACTAGGCTTCTATCTCTCACAGCTTGCCCCATTGCCCCCTTGTCCATATCAACCTGATTCTTAATTTTCCTCTTAAAACTCTCCATATAACAAGATGCCTTTACATATAAGGGTCTGCTGGCAGCACCATGTCAGTTACAAGCCATTTGGAATCCAAAGATAGATGCACATGTTCCTACCACGGATGTTTTATCAAACGCCTCCCCACCACTGCTCTAGACCCACTACTCAGCAGGCTCCAAATTACTGGCATCTCTGTTCTACACCATTTTCATGAAACTCAGTAAATCAAGGCACTGTCTGGTATACTCATGATCAGCAACAGGACATCCAATGTTTCTCCAGTGCCACCTGGTCATAGGAATTTCAAAAATTTCATGGTATTTATCTAGCCATTTTTCAAGCATGAAGTTGGAGGCACTGTGGGTTTCAATTCATTAGGCAAACATTAAATGGTGAGGCAGCTCATTTCAATGAAATCTCTGGAGAACTGTCACAGGCAAGGCTTCCCAAAGAATGGACAAAACGTCACATTAGGCCAGGCCCATTGAGGTCAACAATGTGAGGTCCATGTGTGTTTTGACTCTCAATTATGGCTGCCATTTCTTTAAGAATAAAATCATGTGATATCCTTGCTGAGATTCCCAGGCCTCTGTGGAAATCTACCCGGGGCCTAGGTCTCAGTTTCCGAGAGCGACTTTCATGCGTGGCCTCTTAAAATCCCAACAAAATTCATGGCAATGCTTCTCTGAGTTCAGTTGCAAAACCCAGTGTCTAAGGGGAATCACACCAGAGTTCAAGCCCACGTGGACCCAGTCATTTTTTCTAATGCCACACAAATGACCAACATTAAAACCAAAACACTCCCACATGGCCCTCACCTGATTCCATATAGTTAATCATCTTAACCTCTGGCTGGAGGTTTCCATGGGGGACGCAGCCCAAGACAGTGTCCAATATCAGCTCGTTTGCCCCTCATTTGCCTAAAGTCAGGGAAGCCTGGACACCGTTGCTGTGAACCAGGAGTGAACAAATAAGCCTGCCGTTAATACTTCTGTGTTTCTCCAATTTGAGGCCTACTGATTTTAGGTATGGATTCTTTAGGTGATTTAGAGTCATTCGAAAACACAAGCACCTCTGCAGGGCTTTAAGAACTCATTTGATCCAAAGAATCCCTATTCTCATTTGTTGGAGTGCAGGAACCTAACAGAGGAAGGCAAGAGACTTCATCCACAATGAATGATATTTTTTTGCCATTTTGGTTTTGGAAGCTAACATGGGATCATTCTTAAGATCCATCAGGTGCTGAGAATCTTAGTCACAGCCACACACAGGTCCAAGAGGCTGATAAAGACACATCCCTTTCCAAAGCAATTAAACAAAGAGCCACAGGTGAGGCCCATTCATTTCCATTTGAAAACTGTTTTCTTCAAGCTTCACAAAGGGGTGGCCTGAGGCAAAGACCTTCCTGACATTCAGTGCAACACAACAATAAGTAAGCAAAAGGCCCAAAGCAGGGTTTCTGCACTGAGACTTTCCTAGTTACACAGAAATCTGAGTTTTCTGAGATGCTCGCCATTCTCTTCAACTATCCTTTACATGGCCATGTCACAGAGCTTGGAGGTGGTACATATTTTGGACACAAATCCCTGAGCCTATTCTGGAGAGTGGCCAGAATTCAGGAAGAGAACAACAACTTAGAAAGATAGCAGGTGTTGCACATCGATAAGAGAAGATGCAGTCCATTCATATGTTGGGCAGGATGAATTATGGGAAGATTTATACTAGACAGGACACATCCTTTAATGCATTCTCTTTTCTAATGTCTACAACAACGGACACTGTGGGATACACATAAACAGAAACACTCGGCTTGTCAAATGACTTACTGTCCGCTCCAAACCAAATCAAATATATTGAAGATGTAAAATTAGAATCGTGGTTACAAAGAGGTGTACCCTGTTACTATGAAAATAGAGAAAAAGCATGAATAGACCATACCGTGAATAAATAATATAACTTTTTGAAATTTAAATAACGAATTGAACTGATATCTGAAAAAATTAAGGAAATCGTATATTGATATACAATCATTCATTCCAACCAGTTATATATCTAATGGAAATATTAGTGTTTTGGTTTATCATGAAGAGTGTGTGAGTTTTGCTTCAAAATGATTATGGAAATTCAAAATAATGTGTTTTTTAAAGAAGTCTCATGTAAAGACCAGTCAAGAAACCCTGACAATACATTTGTTCTCAAGCAAGAAGTGATTAAAGTTGAAACAAATGCCTATTAATTTGTGAACTTGTGGATGAAATGTATATCCTTTGATGTGCAAAAACTGAAGAAACAATAATGTACCAGTGTTGAATACAAATGAATGACAAACTACATATCATGTCCCATAGGAGTCTACTTGCATTGATGTTAGACTGGGTCAGTTACTGTTGTTAATTAGGATTTGTATGCACCTTTCACTGAAGTTAGTTTTCAACTACAAAACAAATATGTATTTCAGGTGGATAAATATTTCTGATTATAATTTTGTCAAAAGTTGATTACAAATCCACATACATGAACATGAATGATATAGAGAGTGTATATTAGACACATATATTTTATATTTTGAAAAATTTGGAGAGTATATCTATATATCTATATCTATATCTATCTAACTATACATATATATATATATATATATATATATATATATATATATATACACACACACACACACACACACAAACACATACACACACACAACACTCACAGACATTAAAAAGTACCAATATAAATGCCAATCTGAATTCATCAGTAAATATATATCATCCACAGATGCAAAAATATTTATTTTACTGAACATGAGTTTATGTATAAAGTTGTTCTACTAGGATGCTCTTTTATAGGTTGAATTTTCATTTCCAATAGCATTTAGGAAGAGTGAACACTTCTCACAATATGTATCTGCCAAGACTGCCACCTCACAAAAATGTACGTGTGATACCTGGTAGGATTCTATATATGCATATAAATATACATATGTGAAGAGGCTACAGAAGAGGGAAACAAGAATTCAATATTTGTTAAGTTTTAAAACACATGGAGAATATTTCAATTAAAATTTGACTAGATTTATAACCCCTACCTTATATAATGCAAATGTCGAGTCCAACTATACAACATGTCTGCTCTGAAGTGCTTGTATTTCTATTGTGTTGTGTTAATTTCCCCCATTATATTAGGAAGAATAGTCTGAGTCTACTAGGTATTGGTTAGTGTCAGGGATTCAGTACTTCGAATGGAAAATTGGAAAATGAATCCAATGTGTATGTAAATATATACTGCACAAATATCGTCCCGCTCTCATCCAGAACAATGCCTTGACATTACCTTCACCCCAAGTAAGACAAAATTAGAGGAGAAGAGTTACAAAATCAGTGAATACATATCTGGAATGGAAAATGCTCAGGAGTACACAACCTTGGAGGTGGTAGAGGAGTTTCCAATAGGGGACAGGGTCAACACTCCACAAACATGGAGCTCTGCTGGCCTAAAAACTTTTTGAGAAACTGCCTCTGAGCTTCCGCACTTGAAATATATGTTGTTTTCAGGAGATTTGGCTTCCTTTGTAGTGAGACCATCAAAGCTGTGTCTGCATCTATGTGACCTGGAGGACATGGTTTCTTATTTTCCAATGAACAAGATGAAGCAGTGCTGAATCCGCTTTTTGTAGGTAAACTGAGGCCACTGGGGACTAAGTGTCTCCCCGTGTGGACTGTGAAGCCATTTGTTCCTTCTCCTCTTTTTGTGGTGTTTAGGCTGCTGCACTGTGAGTTTGGTATTTGTTTCACGAAATACTAGCAGCTAAACTGGGACACAGTGCTGGAGGGAGTTCTGTCACCTGTGGTGGGTCAGGGTCTGCAAGAGAATGCACCAACTAGGCTTCTATCTCTCACAGCTTGCCCCATTGCCCCCTTGTCCATATCAACCTGATTCTTAATTTTCCTCTGCTAACTCTCCATATAACAAGATGCCTTTACATATAAGTGTCTGCTGGCAGCACCATGTCAGTTACAAGCCATTTGGAATCCAATGGTAGATCCACATGGCCCTACCACGGATGTTTTATCAAACACCTCCCCAGCACTGCTCTAGACCCACTACTCAGGAGGCTCCAACTTACTGGCATCTCTGTTCTACACCATTTTCATGAAACTCAGTAAATCATGGCACTGTCTGGTATACTCAGGATCAGCAACAGGACATCCAATGTTTCTCCAGTGCCACCTGGTCATAGGAATTTCAAAAATTTCATGGTATTTATCTAGCCATTTTTCAAACATGAAGTTGGAGGCACTGTGGGTTTCAATTCATTAGGCAAACATTAAATGGTTAGGAAGCTCATTTCAATGAAATCTCTGGAGAACTGTCACAGGCAAGGCTTCCCAAAGAATGGACAAAACGTCACATTAGGCCAGGCCCATTGAGGTCAACAATGTGAGGTCCATGTGTGTTTTGACTCTCAATTATGGCTGCCATTTCTTTAAGAATAAAATCATGTGATATCCTTGCTGAGATTCCCAGGCCTCTGTGGAAATCTACCCGGGGCCTAGGTCTCAGTTTCCAAGAGCGACTTTATGCGTGGCCTCTTAAAATCCCCACAAAATTCATGGCAATGCTTCTCTGAGTTCAGTTCCAAAACCCAGTGTCTAAGGGGAATCACACCAGAGTTCAAGCCCACGTGGACCCAGTCATTTTTTCCAATGCCACACAAATGACCAACATTAAAACCAAAACATTCCCACATGGCCCTCACCTTATTCCATATAGTCAATCATCTTAACCTCTGGCTGGAGGTTTCCATGAGGGACGCAGCCCAAGACAGTGTCCAAAATCAGCTCGTTTGCCCCTCATTTGCCTAAAGTCAGGGTAGCCTGGACACCGTTGCTGTGAACCAGGAGTGAACAAATAAGCCTGCCGTTAATACTTCTGTGTTTCTCCAATTTGAGGCCTACTGATTTTAGGTATGGATTCTTTAGGTGATTTAGAGTCATGCGAAAACACAAGCACCTCTGCAGGGCTTTAAGAACTCATTTGATCCAAAGAATCCCTATTCTCATTTGTTGGAGTGCAAGAACCTAACAGAGGAAGGCAAGAGACTTCATGCACAATGAATGATATTTTTTTGCCATTTTGGTTTTGGAAGCTAACATGGAATCATTCTTAAGATCCATCAGGTGCTGAGAATCTAAGTCACAGCCACACACAGGTCCAAGAGGATGATAAAGACACATCCCTTTCCAAAGCAATTAAACAAAGAGCCACAGGTGAGGCCCATTCATTTCCATTTGAAAACTGTTTTCTTCAGGCTTCACAAAGGGGTGGCCTGAGGCAAAGACCTTCCTG
Organism: Callospermophilus lateralis; assembly: GCF_048772815.1. Classification (NCBI taxonomy): domain Eukaryota; kingdom Metazoa; phylum Chordata; class Mammalia; order Rodentia; family Sciuridae; genus Callospermophilus; species Callospermophilus lateralis. The sequence continues at coordinate 368,510 of NW_027514354.1, read as the reverse complement.
ACATTCAGTGCAACACAACAATAAGTAAGCAAAAGGCCCAAAGCAGGGTTTCTGCACTGAGACTTTCCTGGTCACACTGAAATCTGAGTTTTCTGAGATGCTCGCCATTCTCTTCAGCTATCCAGTACATGGCCATGTCACAGAGCTTGGAGGTGGTACATATTTTGGACACAAATCCCTGAGCCTATTCTGGAGAGTGGCCAGAATTCAGGAAGAAAACAACAACTTAGAAAGATAGCAGGTATTGCACATTGATAAGACAAGCTGCAGTCCATTCATATGTTGGGCAGGATGAATTATGGGAAGATTTATACTAGACAGGACACATCCATTAATGCATTCTCTTTTCTAATGTCTACAACAACGGACACAGTGGGATACACATAAACAGAAACACTCGCCTTGTCAAATGACTTACTAGAAACTGTCTGCTCCAAACCAAACAAACCGCCATTTCTATCTATTCTCAGAACCTGAAACAAAACAACAAAACCAAACCCACTCCCACAAAGGCACCTCCTTCCCCCAAGTAGGTCTGTGACTCTCTGGAGTGTCCTCTGACTGGTGGGCCATACTATGTTCCCCCGAAATGGCCTGTCTTCTCTCAGATCTTGTTTCCTTGACCAACTCTGTGAAGATGTCAGGAAAAAGTGGTTAGCCACTACCTGTTTTCTCAGGAAAGGTCCATCTTTAGAGCTCTCCTGGCATTTGGCCATCCTCACATCATTAGGTACCAAGAAAACTGACTCTGTCCTTGGTAAATCCAAACAAGTGAGCCCACTGGGCCTGGGACTGGGACTGCCTCTGGGTGCCTGGCTTCTTGGATAAGAAGTTCAGAGATTTCCATCACCAAGGAAATGAGGTATATCACATTCTTTGGAACTGAATGAGGTCACTGCCTCGGCAACCACTTTGTCCTAACAGTTGCTTCCAAGGGTAACATAAGATGGAGGTTGCCCCTACTTCCTGTGACATTTTCATAAGGTAGAATGTATATCAACCATTGGCACCCGGGAACAGCTCTCCACTCAGGCCTGGATTGGTCCACCTTCTCTACAATAAGAAGAGAGAGTCAGATTCAGACACATCCCTTCATCATGACCTGGTTGTTTGCCATAAAAGATGACTTTTGCTCTCTCAGGTGCTTCATACCTGCCTACAACTTCTCCAGGTATCATTTTTGCATGGACATTTGAGGTTCTCATCAAGTGGAAGGTCCCCAACTTTCCTGTATTGTCAGAACCACTCTGCCCCTGCACTTCTGTAAAATGATTGAGGAAACAGTGTATACTTGGGGTTAAAAACAGGTTTGATTTGGTGACGAATGATTCTGTGCAATGAATAAAGGTATTTGGAACCCGCAATATTTACAAGAATATAGAGGTGAAATATAAGTATGAAAACAGAAATCTACGTATGATTTGGAGCCCAGAAGGGTTTTGCCCTTGATTGGTATACTTAATTTGAATTATGTTCTGCAAAGATGTCTCAGATAATTCGATATACAATGGTATAGGACCTTGTACATTGGATGATTGAATTTAGAAGAGAACATCCAGTCAACGAGATATTCAGTAGGATTAGGAAGATAGTCGGTAGGTTTAGGAATTTGAGTGAGTATAGGATTTGGACCAAAAGTTCTTTAGCAATAGACTTTCGGTTATAGAGTGAATGTAAATGTCAGCACATATGAAGAGTCAGTCACTATGTTGAACTGGGGAAAATATGTAGAAAAGCAGATATCAATGGAAACATTACGAAATCAGGCAAAGTATAAAGTGAGGGATAGAATTAGACATTTTCAACAGGGTTGAGTTTCAATATATAAATTAGGAAAAAACAAATATGTAGTCACCAATAGGATTGACAATTGACAGCATTAGGCAACCTGGACATGGATGTTTTTAGAAATCCATGTTCACTTTCCATTTAGGCTTTGGTACAATCATAAGTGTGACCTTTCCATTTTTTGTCCAGAATATTACTGTGATAATGAGGTGACATGAGTATTTCTTTCACCATTTCTGGGAGCAATATATTGAAGATGTAAAATTAGAATCGGGGGTACAAATAGGTGTACCCTGTTTCTATGAACATAGAGAAAAACCACGAATAGACCATACTATGAATAAATAATATAACTTTTTTGAACTTTAAATAATGAATTGAACTGATATCTGAAAAATTAAAGAAAATTCTATATTGATATACAATCATTCATTCCAACCAGTTATATATCTAATGGAAATACTAGTGTTTTGGTTTATCATGAAGAGTGTGTGAGTTTTGCTTCAAAATGATTATGGAAATTCAAAATAATGTGTTTGGAAAGAAGTCTCATGAAAAGACCAGTCAAGAAACCCTGACAATACATGTGTTCTGAAGCAAGAAGTGATTAATGTTGAAACAAATGCCTATTAATTTGTGAACTTGTGGATGAAATGTATATCCTATGATGTGCAAAAACTGAAGAAACAATAATGTACCAGTGTCGAATACAAATGAATGACAAATTACATATCATGTCCCATAGGAGTCTAATTGCATTGATGTTAGACTGGGTCAGATACTGTAGAATAATTAGGATTTGTATGCACCCATCACTGAAGTTAGTATTCAATACTAGGAAACAAATATGTATTTCAGGTGAATGAATATTTCTGATTATAATCTTGGGAAAAGTTGATTATAAATCAACATACATGAACATGAATGAATTTAGAGAGTGTATACTAGACACATATATTTCATATTTGGAAAACTTTGGAGAGTATATCTATATCTATATCTATACACACACACACACACACACACACACACACACAACACTCACAGACATTAAAAAGTACCAATATAAATGCCAATCGAAATTCATCAGTAAATATATATCATCCACAGATGCAAAAATATTTATGTTACTGAACATGAGTTTATGTATAATGTTGTTCTTCTAGGACACTCTCTTATAGGTTGAATTTTCATTTCCAACAGCATTTAGGAGGAGTGAACACTTCTCAAAATTTGTATCTGCCAAGACATCCACCTTACAAAAATGTACGTGTGATACCTGGTAGGATTCTATATATGCATATAAATATACATGTGTGAATAGGCTACAGAAATTGGAAACAAGTATTCACATATTTGTTAAGTTTAAAAACACATGGAGAATATTTCAATTAAAATTTGACTAGATGTATAACTCCTACCTTATATAATGCAAATGTCAAGTCCAACTATAGAACATGTCTCCTCTGAAGTGCTTGTATTTCTATTGTGTTGGGTTAATTTTCCCCATTATATTAGGATGAATAGTCTGAGTCTACTAGGTATGGGTTAGAGTCAGGGATTCAGTACTTCGAATAAAAAATTGGAAAATGAATCCAATGTGTATGTAAATATATGCTGCACAAATATCCTCCGGCTCTCATCCAAAACAATGCCTTGACATTACCTTCACCCCAAGTAAGACACAATTAGAGGAGAAGAGTTACAAAATCAGTGAATACATATCTGGAATGGAAAATGCTCAGGACTTCACAGCCTTGGAGTTGGTTTAGGAGTTTCCAAAAGTAAGGGACATGGTAAACACTCCACAAACATGTAACTCTGCTGGCCTAAAATCTTTTTGAGAAACTGCCTCTGAGATTCCGCACTTCAAATATATGTTGTTTTCATGAGATTTGGCTTCCTTTGAGTGAGACCATCAAAGCTGGGTCTGCATCTATGTGACCTGGAGGACATGGTTTCTTATTTTCCAATTAACAAGATGAAGCAGTGCTGAATCCTCTCTTTTTAGGTAAATTGAGGCCACTGGGGACTAAGTGTCTCCCCGTCTCCCCGTGTGGACTGTGATGCCATTTGGACCTCCTCCACTTTTTGTGGTATTTAGGCTGCTGCACTGTGAGTTTGGTATTTGTTTCACGAAATACCAGCAGCTAAACTGGGACACAGTGGTGGAGGGAGTTCTGTCACGTGTGGTGGGTCAGGGTCTGCAAGAGAATGCACCAACTAGGCTTCTATCTCTCACAGCTTGCCCCATTGCCCCCTTGTCCATATCAACCTGATTCTTAATTTTCCTCTTAAAACTCTCCATATAACAAGATGCCTTTACATATAAGGGTCTGCTGGCAGCACCATGTCAGTTACAAGCCATTTGGAATCCAATGGCAGATCCACATGGCCCTACCACGGATGTTTTATCAAACACCTCCCCAGCACTGCTCTAGACCCACTACTCAGCAGGCTCCAACTTACTGGCATCTCTGTTCTACACCATTTTCATGAAACTCAGTAAATCAAGGCACTGTCTGGTATACTCATGATCAGCAATAGGACATCCAATGTTTCTCCAGTGCCACCTGGTCATAGGAATTTCAAAAATTTCATGGTATTTATCTAGCCATTTTTTAAGCATGAAGTTGGAGGCACTGTGGGTTTCAATTCATTCAGCAAACATTAAATGGTGAGAAAGCTCATTTCAATGAAACCTCTGGAGAAATCTCACAGGCAAGGCTTCCCAAAGAATGGACAAAAGGTCACATTAGGCCAGGCCTATTGAGGTCTACAATGTGAGGTGCATGTGTGTTTTGACTCTCAACTATGCATGCCATTTCTTTAAGAATAAAATCATGTGATATCCTTGCTGAGATTCCCAGGCCTCTGTGGAAATCTACCCGGGACCTACTTCTCAGTTTCTAAGAGCGACTTTCATGCGTGGCCTCTTAAAATCCCAACAAAATTCATAGCAATGCTTCTCTGAGTTCAGTTCCAAAACCCAGTGTCTAAGGGGAATCACACCAGAGTTCAAGCCCACGTGGAACCAGTCATTTTTTCCAATGCCACACAAATGACCAACATTAAAACCAAAACACTCCCACATGGCCCTCACCTGATTCCATATAGTCAATCATCTTAACCTCTGGCTGGAGTTTTCCATGAGGGGTGCAGCCCAAGACAGTGTCCAAAATCAGCTCGTTTGCCCCTCATTTGCTTAAAGTCAGGGTAGCCTGGACACCGTTGCTGTGAACCAGGTGTGATCAAATAAGCCTGCCGTTAATACTTCTATGTTTTTCCAATTTGAGGGCTACTGATTTTAGGTATTGATTCTTTAAAAGATTTAGAGTCATGCGAAAACACAAGCACCTCTGCAGGTCTTTGAAGAACTCATTTGACTCACAGAATCCCTATACTCATTTGTTGGAGTGCAGGAACCTAACAGAGGAAGGCAAGAGTCTTCATCCACAATGAATGATATTTTTTGCCATTTTGGTTTTGGAAGCTCACATGGGATCATTCTTAAGATCCATCAGGTGCTGAGAATCTAAGTCACAGCCACACACAGGTCCAAGAGGCTGATAAAGACACATCCCTTTCCAAAGCAATTAAGCAAAGAACCAAAGGTGAGGCCCATTAATTTCCATTTGAAAACTGTTTTCTTCAGGCTTCACAAAGGGGTGGCCTGAGGCAAAGACCTTCCTGACATTCAGTGCAACACAACAATAAGTAAGCAAAAAGCCCAAAGTAGTGTTTCTGCACTGAGACTTTCCTGGTCACACTGATATCTGAGTTTTCTGAGATGCTCGCCATTCTCTTCAACTATCCTTTACATGGCCATGTCACAGAGCTTGGAGGTGGTACATATTTTGGACACAAATCCCTGAGCCCATTCTGGAGAGTGGCCAGAATTCAGGAAGAAAACAACAACTTAGAAAGATAGCAGGTGTTGCACATCCATAAGACAAGCTGCAGTCCATTCATATATTGGGCAGGATGAATTATAGGGAAGATTTATACTAGACAGGACACATCCATTAATGCATTCTCTTTTCTAATGTCTACAACAACGGACACAGTGGGATACACATAAACAGAAACACTCGCCTTGCCAAATGACTTACTAGAAACTGTCTGCTCCAAACCAAACAAACCGCTTTTTCGATCTATTCTCAGAACATGAGACAAAACAACAAACCCACACCAACTCCCACAAGGGACCTCCTTCCCCCAAGTAGGTCTGTGACTATCTGGAGTGTCCTCTGACTGGTGGACCATAATATGTTCCCCTGAAATGGCCTGTCTTCTCTCAGATCTTGTTTCCTTGACCAACTCTGTGAAGATGTCAGGAAAAAGTGGTTAGCCACTACCTGTTTTCTCAGGAAAGGTCCATCTTCAGAGCTCTCCTGGCATTTGGCCATCCTCCCATCATTAGGTACCAAGAAAACTGACTCTGTCCTTGGTAAATCCAAACAAGTGAGCCCACTGGGCCTGGGACTGGGACTGCCTCTGGGTGCCTGGCTTCTTGGATACCAAGTTCAGAGAGTTCCATCACCAAGGAAATGAGGTATGTCACATTCTTTGGAACTGAATGAGGTCACTGCCTTGGCAACCACTTTGTCCTAACAGTTGCTTCCAAGGGTTACATGAGATGGAGGTTTCCCTACTTCCTGTGACACTTTCATAAGGTAGAATGTATGTCAACCATTGGCACCCGGGAACAGCTCTCCACTCAGGCCTGGATTGTTCCACCTTGTCTACAATAAGAAGAGAGAGGCAGATTCAGACACATCCCTTCATCATGACCAGGTTGTTTGCCATGGAAGATGACTTTTGTTCTCTCAGGTGCTTCATACCTGCCTACAACTTCTCCAGGTATCATTTGTGCATGGACATTTGAGGTTCTCATCTGGTGGAAGATCCCCAACTTTACTGTATAGTAAGAACCCCTCTGTCCCTGCTCTTCTGTAAAATGACTGAGGGAACAGTGTATACCTGGGGTTAAAAACAGGTTTGATTTGGTGATGAATGATTCTGTGCGATGAATAATGGGATTGGGAACCTGCAATATTTACAAGAATATAGAGGTGAAATATAAGTTTGAAAAAAGAAATCTAGGTATGCTTTGAAGCACAGAATGGTTTTGCCCTTGATTGGGATACTTAGCTTTGAATTATGTTCTGCAAAGATGTCTCAGATAATTTGATATACAATGGCATAGGACCTTGTACATTGGATGATTGAATTTAGAAGAGAACATCCAGTCAAAAAGGGATATTCAGTAGGATTAGGAAGATAGTCGGAAGGTTTAGGAAGACGAGTGAGTATAGGATTTGGACCAAAAGTTCTTTAGCAATAGACTTTTGGTTATAGAGTGAATGTAAATGTCAGCACATATGAAGAGTCAGTCACTATGTTGAACTGGGGAAAATATGTAGAAAAGCAGATATCAATGGAAACATTACAAAATCAGGCAAAGTATAAAGTGAGGGATAGAATTAGACATTTTCAACAGGGTTGAGTTTCAATATATAAATTAGGAAAAAACAAATATGTAGTCACCAATAGGATTGACAATTGACAGCATTAGGCAACCTGGACATGGATGTTTTTAGAAATCCATTTTCACTTTCTATTTAGGCTTTGGTACAATCATAAGTGTGACCTTTCCATTTTTTGTCCAGAATATTACTGTGATAATGAGGTGACATGAGTATTTCTTTCACCATTTCTGGGAGCAATATATTGAAGATGTAAAATTAGAATCGGGGGTACAAATAGGTGTACCCTGTTTCTATGAACATAGAGAAAAACCACGAATAGACCATACTATGAATAAATAATATAACTTTTTTGAACTTTAAATAATGAATTGAACTGATATCTGAAAAATTAAAGAAAATTCTATATTGATATACAATCATTCATTCCAACCAGTTATATATCTAATGGAAATACTAGTGTTTTGGTTTATCATGAAGAGTGTGTGAGTTTTGCTTCAAAATGATTATGGAAATTCAAAATAATGTGTTTGGAAAGAAGTCTCATGAAAAGACCAGTCAAGAAACCCTGACAATACATGTGTTCTGAAGCAAGAAGTGATTAATGTTGAAACAAATGCCTATTAATTTGTGAACTTGTGGATGAAATGTATATCTTATGATGTGCAAAAACTGAAGAAACAATAATGTACCAGTGTCGAATACAAATGAATGACAAATTACATATCATGTCCCATAGGAGTCTAATTGCATTGATGTTAGACTGGGTCAGATACTGTAGAATAATTAGGATTTGTATGCACCCATCACTGAAGTTAGTATTCAATATTAGAAAACAAATATGTATTTCAGGTGAATGAATATTTCTGATTATAATCTTGTGAAAAGTTGATTATATATCAACATACATGAACATGAATGAATTTAGAGAGTGTATACTAGACACATATATTTCATATTTGGAAAACTTAGGAGAGTATATCTATATCTATATCTATACACACACACACACACACACACACACACACACACACACAACACTCACAGACATTAAAATGTACCAATATAAATGCCAATCGAAATTCATCAGTAAATATATATCATCCACAGAAGCAAAAATATTTATGTTACTGAACATGAGTTTATGTATAATGTTGTTCTTCTAGGACGCTCTCTTATAGGTTGAATTTTCATTTCCAACAGCATTTAGGAGGAGTGAACACTTCTCACAATTTGTATCTGCCAAGACATCCACCTTACAAAAATGTACGTGTGATACCTGGTAGGATTCTATATATGCATATAAATATACATGTGTGAATAGGCTACAGAAATTGGAAACAAGTATTCACATATTTGTTAAGTTTAAAAACACATGAAGAATATTTCAATTAAAATTTGACTAGATGTATAACTCCTACCTTATATAATGCAAATGTCAAGTCCAACTATAGAACATGTCTCCTCTGAAGTGCTTGTATTTCTATTGTGTTGGGTTAATTTTCCCCATTTTATTAGGAAGAATAGTCTGAGTCTACTCGGTATGGGTTAGAGTCAGGGATTCAGTACTTCGAATGAAAAATTGGAAAATGAATCCAATGTGTATGTAAATATATGCTGCACAAATATCCTCCCGCTCTCATCCAAAACAATGCCTTGACATTACCTTCACCCCAAGTAAGACACAATTAGAGGAGAAGAGTTACAAGATCAGTGAATACATATCTGGAATGGAAAATGCTCAGGAGATCACAGCCTTGGAGTTGGTTTAGGAGTTTCCAAAAGTAAGGGACATGGTAAACACTCCACAAACATGTAACTCTGCTGGCCTAAAAACTTTTTGAGAAACTGCCTCTGAGATTCCGCACTTCAAATATATGTTGTTTTCATGAGATTTGGCTTCCTTTGAGTGAGACCATCAAAGCTGCGTCTGCATCTATGTGACCTGGAGGACATGGTTTCTTATTTTCAATTAACAAGATGAAGCAGTGCTGAATCCTCTCTTTTTAGGTAAATTGAGGCCACTGGGGACTAAGTGTCTCCCCGTCTCCCCGTGTGGACTGTGATGCCATTTGGACCTCCTCCACTTTTTGTGGTATTTAGGCTGCTGCACTGTGAGTTTGGTATTTGTTTCACGAAATACCAGCAGCTAAACTGGGACACAGTGGTGGAGGGAGTTCTGTCACGTGTGGTGGGTCAGGGTCTGCAAGAGAATGCACCAACTAGGCTTCAATCTCTCACAGCTTGCCCCATTGCCCCCTTGTCCATATCAACCTGATTCTTAATTTTCCTCTGCTAACTCTCCATATAACAAGATGCCTTTACATATAAGGGTCTGCTGGCAGCACCATGTCAGTTACAAGCCATTTGGAATCCAATGGTAGATCCACATGGCCCTACCACGGATGTTTTATCAAACACCTCCCCAGCACTGCTCTAGACCCACTACTCAGCAGGCTCCAACTTACTGGCATCTCTGTTCTACACCATTTTCATGAAACTCAGTAAATCAAGGCACTGTCTGGTATACTCATGATCAGCAATAGGACATCCAATGTTTCTCCAGTGCCACCTGGTCATAGGAATTTCAAAAATTTCATGGTATTTATCTAGCCATTTTTCAAGCATGAAGTTGGAGGCACTGTGGGTTTCAATTCATTCAGCAAACATTAAATGGTGAGAAAGCTCATTTCAATGAAATCTCTGGAGAAATCTCACAGGCAAGGCTTCCCAAAGAATGGACAAAGGTCACATTAGGCCAGGCCCATTGAGGTCTACAATGTGAGGTGCATGTGTGTTTTGACTCTCAACTATGGATGCCATTTCTTTAAGAATAAAATCATGTGATATCCTTGCTGAGATTCCCAGGCCTCTGTGGAAATCTACCCGGGGCCTAGGTCTCAGTTTCCAAGAGCGACTTTCATGCGTGGCCTCTTAAAATCCCAACAAAATTCATAGCAATGCTTCTCTGAGTTCAGTTCCAAAACCCAGTGTCTAAGGGGAATCACACCAGAGTTCAAGCCCACGTGGAACCAGTCATTTTTTCCAATGCCACACAAATGACCAACATTAAAACCAAAACACTCCCACATGACCCTCACCTGATTCCATATAGTCAATCATCTTAACCTCTGGCTGGAGGTTTCCATGAGGGACGCAGCCAAAGACAGTGTCCAAAATCAGCTCATTTGCCCCTCATTTGCCTAAAGTCAGGGTAGCCTGGACACCGTTGCTGTGAACCAGGAGTGAACAAATAAGCCTGCCGTTAATACTTCTATGTTTCTCCAATTTGAGGGCTACTGAATTTAGGTATCTATTCTTTAGGTGATTTAGAGTCATGCGAAAACACAAGCACCTCTGCAGGGATTTAAGAATTCATTTGATCCAAAGAATCCCTATTCTCATTTGTTGGAGTGCAAGAACCTAACAGAGGAAGGCAAGAGACTTCATCCACAATGAATGATATTTTTTTGCCGTTTTGGTTTTGGAAGCTAACATGTGATCATTCTTAAGATCCATCAGGTGCTGAGAATCTAAGTCACAGCCACACACAGGTCCAAGAGGCAGATAAAGACACATCCCTTTCCAAAGCAATTAAACAAAGAGCCACAGGTGAGGCCCATTCATTTCCATTTGAAAACTGTTTTCTTCAGGTTTCACAAAGGGGTGGCCTGAGGCAAAGTACTTCCTGACATTTAGTGCAACACAACAATAAGTAAGCAAAAGGCCCAAAGCAGGGTTTCTGCACTGAGACTTTCCTGTTCACACTGAAATCTAAGTTTTCTGAGATGCTCGCCATTCTCTTCAGCTATCCAGTACATGGCCATGTCACAGAGCTTGGAGGTGGTACATATTTTGGACACAAATCCCTGAGCCTATTCTGGAGAGTGGCCAGAATTCAGGAAGAAAACAACAACTTAGAAAGATAGCAGGTGTTGCACATTGATAAGACAAGCTGCAGTCCATTCATATGTTGGGCAGGATGAATTATGGGAAGATTTATACTAGACAGGACACATCCATTAATGCATTATCTTTTCTAATGTCTACAACAACGGACACAGTGGGATACACATAAACAGAAACACTCGCCTTGTCAAATGACTTACTAGAAACTGTCTGCTCCAAACCAAACAAACCACCATTTCTATCTATTCTCAGAACCTGAGACAAAACAACAAAACCAAACCCACTCCCACAAAGGCACCTCCTTCCCCCAAGTAGGTCTGTGACTATCTGGAGTGTCCTCTGACTGGTGGGCCATACTATGTTCCCCCGAAATGGCCTGTCTTCTCTCAGATCTTGTTTCCTTGACCAACTCTGTGAAGATGTCAGGAAAAAGTGGTTAGCCACTACCTGTTTTCTCAGGAAAGGTCCATCTTCAGAGCTCTCCTGGCATTTGGCCATCCTCCCATCATTAGGTACCAAGAAAACTGACTCTGTCCTTGGTAAATCCAAACAAGTGAGCCCACTGGGCCTGGGACTGGGACTGCCTCTGGGTGCCTGGCTTCTTGGATAAGAAGTTCAGAGATTTCCATCACCAAGGAAATGAGGTATATCACATTCTTTGGAACTGAATGAGGTCACTGCCTCGGCAACCACTTTGTCCTAACAGTTGCTTCCAAGGGTAACATAAGATGGAGGTTGCCCCTACTTCCTGTGACACTTTCATAAGGTAGAATGTATATCAACCATTGGCACCCGGGAACAGCTCTCCACTCAGGCCTGGATTGGTCCACCTTCTCTACAATAAGAGAGAGAGGCAGATTCAGACACATCCCTTCATCATGACCAGGTTGTTTGCCATAAAAGATGACTTTTGCTCTCTCAGGTGCTTCATACCTGCCTACAACTTCTCCAGGTATCATTTTTGCATGGATATTTGAGGTTCTCATCAGGTGGAAGGTCCCCAACTTTCCTGTATTGTCAGAACCACTCTGCCCCTGCACTTCTGTAAAATGATTGAGGAAACAGTGTATACTTGGGGTTAAAAACAGGTTTGATTTGGTGACGAATGATTCTGTGCGATGAATAAAGGTATTTGGAACCCGCAATATTTACAAGAATATAGAGGTGAAATATAAGTATGAAAACAGATATCTACGTATGATTTGGAGCCCAGAAGGGTTTTGCCATTGATTGGGATACTTAGCTTTGAATTATGTTTTGCAAAGATGTCTCAGATAATTCGATATACAATGGTATAGGACCTTGTACATTGGATGATTGAATTTAGAAGAGAACATCCAGTCAACGAGATATTCAGTAGGATTAGGAAGATAGTCGGTAGGTTTAGGAAGAAGAGTGAATATAGGATTTGGACCAAAAGTTCTTTAGCAATAGACTTTCGGTTATAGAGTGAATGTAAATGTCAGCACATATGAAGAGTCAGTCACTATGTTGAACTGGGGAAAATATATAGAAAAGCAGATATCAATAGAAACATTACGAAATCAGGCAAAGTATAAAGTGAGTGATAGAAGTAGATATTTTCAACAGGTTTGAGTTTGAAAATATAAATTAGGAAAAAAGAAATATGTAGTCACCAATAGGATTAACATTTGACAGCATTAGGCAACCTGGACATGGATGTTTTTAGAAATCCATGTTCATTTTCCATTTAGGCTTTGGTACAATCATAAGTTTGACCTTTCCATTTTTTGTCCAGAATATTACTGTGATAATGAGGTGACATGAGTATTTCTTTCACCATTTCTGGGAGCAATATATTGAAGATGTAAAATTAGAATCGTGGTTACAAAGAGGTGTACCCTGTTACTATGAAAATAGAGAAAAAGCATGAATAGACCATACCGTGAATAAATAATATAACTTTTTGAACTTTAAATAATGAATTGCAGTGATATCTGAAAAATTAAAGGAAATCTTATATTGATATACAATCATTCATTCCAACCAGTTATATATCTAATGGAAATATTAGTGTTTTGGTTTATCATGAAGAGTGTGTGAGTTTTGCTTCAAAATGATTATGGAAATTCAAAATAATGTGTTTGGAAAGAAGTCTCATGTAAAGACCAGTCAAGAAACCCTGACAATACATGTGTTCTGAAGCAAGAAGTGATTAAAGTTGAAACAAATGCCTATTAATTTGTGAACTTGTGGATGAAATGTATATCCTATGATGTGCAAAAACTGAAGAAACAATAATGTACCAGTGTCGAATACAAATGAATGACAAATTACATATCATGTCCCATAGGAGTCTACTTGCATTGATGTTAGACTGGGTCAGTTACTGTTGTTAATTACGATTTGTATGCACCTTTCACTGAAGTTAGTTTTCAGTACTACAAAACAAATATGTATTTCAGGTGGATGAATATTTCTGATTATAATCTTGTGAAAAGTTGATTACAAATCCACATACATGAACATGAATGATATAGAGAGTGTATATTAGACACATATATTTTATATTTTGAAAAATTTGGAGAGTATATCTATATCTCTATCTATACCTATATATATCTATCTATCTATCTATATCTATCTATCTATCTATATATATATATATATATACACACACACACACACACACACAAACACATACACAAACACAACACTCACAGACATTAAAAAGTACCAATATAAATGCCAATCTGAATTCATCAGTAAATATATATCATCCACAGAGGCAAAAATATTTATTTTACTGAACATGAGTTTATGTATAAAGTTGTTCTACTAGGACGCTCTATTATAGGTTGAATTTTCATTTCCAATCGCATTTAGGAAGAGTGAACACTTCCCACAATTTGTATCTGCCAAGACTGCCACCTCACAAAAATGTACGTGTGATACCTGGTAGGATTCTATATATGCATATAAATATACACGTGTGAAGAGGCTACAGAAGAGGGAAACAAGAATTCACATATTTGTTAAGTTTAAAAACACATGGAGAATATTTCAATTAAAATTTGACTAGATTTATAACCCCTACCTTATATAATTCAAATGTCGAGTCCAACTATACAACATGTCTCCTCTGAAGTGCTTGTATTTCTATTGTGTTGTGTTAATTTCCCCCATTATATTAGGAAGAATAGTCTGAGTCTACTAGGTATGGGTTAGTGTCAGGGATTCAGTACTTCGAATGGAAAATTGGAAAATGAATCCAATGTGTATGTAAATATATGCTGCACAAATATCCTCCCGCTCTCATCCAGAACAATGCCTTGACATTACCTTCACCCCAAGTAAGACAAAATAAGAGGAGAAGAGTTACAAAATCAGTGAATACATATCTGGAATGGAAAATGCTCAGGAGTTCACAACCTTGGAGGTGGTAGAGGAGTTTCCAAAACTAGGGGACAGGGTCAACACTCCACAAACATGGAGCTCTGCTGGCCTAAAAACTTTTTGAGAAACTGCCTCTGAGCTTCCGCACTTGAAATATATGTTGTATTCAGGAGATTTGGCTTCCTTTGTAGTGAGACCATCAAAGCTGGGTCTGCATCTATGTGACCTGGAGGACATGGTTTCTTATTTTCCAATGAACAAGATGAAGCAGTGCTGAATCCTCTTTTTGTAGGTTAACTGAGGCCACTGGGGACTAAGTGTCTCCCCGTGTGGACTGTGAAGCCATTTGTTCCTTCTCCTCTTTTTGTGGTGTTTTTGCTGCTGCACTGTGAGTTTGGTATTTGTTTCACGAAATACTAGGAGATAAACTGGGACACAGTGCTGGAGGGAGTTCTGTCATGTGTGGTGGGTCAGGGTCTGCAAGAGAATGCACCAACTATGCTTCTATCTCTCACAGTTTGCCCCATTGTCCCCTCGTCCATATCAACCTGATTCTTAATTTTCCTCTGCTAACTCTCCATATAACAAGATGCATTTACATATAAGGGTCTGCTGGCTACACCATGTCAGTTACAAGCCATTTGGAATCCAATGGTAGATCCACATGGCCCTACCACAGATGTTTTATCAAACACCTCCCCAGCACTGCTCTAGACCCACTATTCAGCAGGCTCCAACATACTGGCATCTCTGTTCTACACCATTTTCATGAAACTCAGTAAATCAAGGCACTGTCTGGTATACTCATGATCAGCAACAGGACATCCAATGTTTCTCCAGTGCCACCTGGTCATATGAATTTCAAAAATTTCATGGTATTTATCTAGCCATTTTTCAAGCATGAAGTTGGAGGCACTGTGGGTTTCAATTCATTCAGCAAACATAAATGTTGAGGAAGCTCATTTCAATGAAATCTCTGGAGAACTCTCACAGGCAAGGCTTCCCAAAGAGTGGACAAAAGGTCACATTAGGCCAGGCCCATTGAGGTCTACAATGTGATGTCCATGTGTGTTTTGACTCTCAACTATGGCTGCCATTTTTTAAGAATAAAATAATGTAATATCCTTGCTGAGATTCCCAGACCTCTGTGGAAAATCCACCCGTTGTCTAGGTCTCAGTTTCCAAGAGTGACTTTCATGCTTGGCCTCTTAAAATCCCAACAAAATTCATGGCAATGCTTCCCTGAGTTCACTTCCAAAACCCAGTCTCTAAGGGGAATCACATCAGAGTCCAAGCCCACGTGGACCCAATCATTTATTCCAATGCCACACAAATGAGCAACATTAAAACCAAAACACTCCCACATGGCCCTCATCTTATTCCATATAATCAATCATCTTAACTTCTGGCTGGAGATTTCCATGAGTGGCGCAGCCCAAGACAGTGTCCAAAATCAGCTCGTTTGCCCCTCATTTGCCTAAAGTCAGGGTAGCCTGGACACCGTTTCTGTGAACCAGGAGTGAGCAAATAAGCCTGCCTTTAATACTTCTGTGTTTCTCCAATTTGAGGCATACTGATTTTAGGTATCGATTCTTTAGGTGATTTAGAGTCATGCGAAAACACAAGCACCTCTGCAGGGCTTTGAAGGACTCATTTGACCCAAAGAATTCCTATTCTCATTTGATGGAGTGCAGGAACCTAACAGAGGAAGGCAAGAGACTTCATCCACAATGAATGATATTTTATTCTATTTTGGTTTTGAAAGCTCACATGGGATCATTCTTAAGATCCACCAGGTGCTGAGAACCTAAGTCGCAGCCCCACACAGGACCAAGAGGCTGATAAAGACACATCCCTTTCCAAAGCAATTAAGCAAAGAGCCACAGGTGAGGCCCATTCATTTCCATTTGAAAACTGTTTTCTTCAAGCTTCACAAAGGGGTGGCCTGAGGCAAAGACCTTCCTGACATTCAGTGCAACACAACAATAAGTAAGCAAAAGGCCCAAAGCGGGGTTTCTGCACTGAGACTTTCCTGGTCACACTGATATCTGAGTTTTCTGAGATGCTCGCCATTCTCTTCAGCTATCCTGTACATGGCCATGCCACAGAGCTTGGAGGTGGTACATATTTTGGACACAAATCCATGAGCCTATTCTGGAGAGTGGCCAGAATTCAGGAAGAAAACAACAACTTAGAAAGATAGCAGGTGTTGCACATCGATAAGACAAGCTGCAGTCCATTCATATATTGGGCAGGATGAATTATGGGAAGTTTTATACTAGACAGGACACATCCATTAATGCATTCTCTTTTCTAATGTCTACAACAACGGACACAGTGGGATACACAGAAACAGAAACACTCGCCATGTCAAATGACTTACTAGAAACTGTCCACTTCAAACCAAAAAAACCGCCTTTCCTATCTATTCTCAGAACATGAGACAAAACAACAAACCCACACCCACTCCCACAAAGGCACCTCCTTCCCCCAAGTAGGTCTGTGACTATCCGGAGTGTCCTCTGACTGGTGGGCCATACTATGTTCCCCCGAAATGTCCTGTCTTCTCTCAGATCTTGTTTCCTTGACCGACTCTATGAAGATGTCAGGAAAAAGTGGTTAGCCACTACCTGTTTTCTCAGTAAAGGTCCATCTTCAGAGCTCTCCTGGCATTTGGCCATCCTCACATCATTAGGTACCAAGAAAACTGACTCTGTCTTTGGTAAATCCAAACAAGTGAGCTCACTGGGACTGGGACTGGGACTGCCTGTGGGTGCCTGCCTTCTTGGATACCAAGTTCAGAGATTTCCATCACCAAGGAAATGAGGGATGTCACATTCTTTGAAACTGAATGAGGTCACTGCCTTGGCAACCACTTTGTCCTAACAGTTGCTTCCAAGGGTAACATAAGATGGAGGTTGCCCCTACTTCCTTTGACACTTTTATTAGGTAGAATGTATATCAACCATTGGCACCTGGGAACAGCTCTCCACTCAGGCCTAGTTTGGTCCACCTTCTCTACAATAAGAATAGAGAGGCAGATTCAGACACATCCCTTCATCCTGACCAGGTTGTTTGCCATGGAAGATGACTTTTTCTCTCTTAGGTGCTTCATACCTGCCTACAACTTCTCCAGGTATCATTTGTGCATGGATATTTGAGGTTCTCATCAGGAGGAAGGTCTCCAACTTTCCTGTATTGTAAGAACCACTCTGTCCCTGCTCTTCTGTAAAATGATTGAGGGAACAGTGTATACTTGGGGTTAAAAACAGGTTTGATTTGGGTTACGAATGATTCTGTGCGATTAATAATGGTATTGGGAACCTGCAATATTTACAAGAATATAGAGGTGAAATATAATTATGAAAAGAGAAACCTAGTTATGATTTGAAGCCCAGAAGGGTTTTGCCCTTGATTGGGATACTTAGCTTTGAATTATGTTCTGCAAAGGTGTCTCAGATAATTCGATATACAATGGCATAGGACCTTGTACATTGGATGATTGAATTTAGAAGAGAACATCCAGTCAAAAAGGGATATTCAGTAGGATTAGGAAGATAGTCAGTAGGTTTAGGAAGAAGAGTGAGTATAGGATTTCTACCAAAAGTTCTTTAGCAATAGACTTTCGGTTATAGAGTGAATGTAAATATCAGCACATATGAAGAGTCAGTCACTATGATGAACTGGGGAAAATGTGTAGAAAAGCAGATATCAATGGAAACATTACGAAATCAGGCAAAGTATAAAGTGAGGGATAGAATTAGACATTTTCAACAGGGTTGAGTTTGAATATATAAATTAGGAAAAAACAAATATGTAGTCACCAATAGGATTGACAATTGACAGCATTAGACAACCTGGACATGGATGTTTTTAGTAATCCATGTTCACTTTCCATTTAGGCTTTGGTACAATCATAAGTGTGACCTTTCCATTTTTTGTCCAGAATATTACTGTGATAATGAGGTGACATGAGTATTTCCTTCACCATTTCTGGGAGCAATATATTGAAGATTTAAAATTAGAATTGGGGGTACAAAAAGGTGTACCCTGTGTCTGTTAAGATAGAGATAAAGCATGAATAGACCATACTGTGAATAAATAATATAACTTTTTTGAACTTTATATAATGAATTGAATTGATATCTGAAAAATTACAGGAAATCGTATATTGATATACAATCATTCATTCCAACCAGTTATATATCTAATGGAAATATTATTGTTTGGTTTATCATGAAGAGTGTGTGAGTTTTTCTTCAAAAGTGATTATGGAAATCAAAAATAATGTGTTTGGAAAGAAGTCTCATGAAAAGACCAGTCAAGAAACCCTGCCAATACATGTGTTCTGAAGCAAGAAGTGATTAAAGTTGAAACAAATGCCTATAAATTTGTGAACTTGTGGATGAAGTGTATAACTTGAAATGTGCAAAAACTGAAGAAATAATAATGTACCAGTGTTGAGTACATATGAACGTCAAATTACATATCATGTCCCATAGGAATCTACTTGCATTGATGTTAGACTGGGTCAGTTACTGTAGAATAATTAGGATTTGTATGCACCATTCAATGAAGTTAGTTTTCAGTACTAGGAAATAAATATGTATTTCAGGTGGATGAATATTTCTGATTATAATCTTGTGAAAAGTTGATTATAAATCCACATACATGAACATGAATGAATTTAGAGAGTTTACATTAGACACATATATTTCATATTTTGAAAAATCTGCAGAGTGTACAGATATATTACACACACACACACACACACACAAACACACAAAACACTGACAGACATTTAAAAGAAGCAATATAAATGGCAATAGAAATTCATCAGTAAACATATATCACCCACAGATGCAAAAATATTTATTTTACTGAACATGAATTTATGTATAATGTTCTTCTACTAGGAAGCTCCCCTATAGGTTGAATTTTCAGTTCCAACAGCGTTTAGGAGGTTTGTACTCTTCTCACAGTTGGTATATGCCAAGTCAGCCACCTCACAATGTACGTGTGATACCTGGTAGGATTCTATATATGCATATAAATATACAAGTGTGAATAGGCTAAAGAGAAAGGGAAACAAGAATTCTCGTATTTTTTAAGTTTAAAAACTTATGGAGAACTTCTTCGATTAAAAATTGACTAAATTTATAACTTTTACCTTATATAATGCAAAAGGCAAGTCCAACTATACAACATGCCTCCAATGAACTGCTTGTATTTCTATAGGTTTGGGTTACTTTTCTCTATCATATTAGGATGAGTTGTTTGAGTCTAGTAGGTATGGGTTAGTGTCAGGGATTCAATATTTCAAAATGAAAATTGGAAAATGAATCCAATTTGTATGCATATATATGCTGCACAAATATCCTCCCACTCTCATCCAGAACAATGCCTTGACATTACCTTCACCCCAAGTAAGACACAATTAGAGGAGCAGAGTTAGAAAATCAGTGAACACATATCTGGAATGGAAAATGCTCAGGAGTTCACAACCTTGGAGGTGGTAGAGGAGTTTCCAAAAGCAAGGGACAGGGTAAACACTCCAAAAACATGGAGCTCTGCTGGCCTAAAAACTTTTTGAGAAACTGCCTTGAGATAGGGCACTTAAATATATGTTGTTGTCAGGAGATTTGGCTTCCTTTGTAGTGAAACCATCAAAGCTGGGTCTGCATCTATGAGACCTGGAGGACATTGTTTCTGATGTTTCAATGAACATGAGGCAGCAGTGCTGATATTTTTCTTTTTAGGTAAACTGTGGCCTCTGGGGTCTAAGTGTCTCCCCGTTGAACTGTGAAGCCATTTGGCCCTCCTACACTTTCTGTGGGGTTTTTGCTGCTGCACTGGTAGTTTGGTATTTGCTTCATAAAATAGAAGGAGTTCAACTGGGACACAGTGCTGGAGGGAGTTCTGTCACGTGTGGTGGGTCAGGGTCTGCAGGAAAATGCACCAACCAATCTTCTATCCCTCAAAGCTTGCCCCATTGCATCCTTGTCCATAGCAACCTGATTCTGAACATTGCCCTGAATCCTCTCCATATAACAAGATGCCTTTACTTATAAGGGTCTGCTGGCTGCACCATGTAAGCCACAAGCCATTTTTAAGCCAATGGAAGATCCAAATTGCTCCAACACAGAAGTTTTATCACACTCCTGCCCACCACAACTCTAGGCCCACTTCTTAGGAGCCTGAAACTTACTGGGACCTCTGTTGTACACCATTTTCATAAAACCCAGTCAAGCAAGGCACTGTCAGGTATATCCATGATCAGCAGCAGGACATCCAAAGGTTCTCTAGTGCAACCTAGTCATGGGAATTTCAAAAATTTCATGGTATTTATCTAGACATTTTACAAGGATGAAGTTGGAAGCACTGTGGGTTTCAATTTTTTCAGGAACCATTAAATGGTGAGGAAGATTATTTCAATGAAAGCTCTGAAGAACCCTCACAGGCAAGGCTTCTCAAAGAGTGGACAAAAGGTCACATTAAGCCAGGCCCATTGAGGTCTACAATGTGAGTTCCATGTGTGTTTTGACTCTCAAATATGGCTGCCAAGTCTTTCGAATGAAATCATGTGATACCTTGGCTGAGATTCCCAGTGCTCTGTGCAAAGCCACTCTGGGGCTAGATCTCAGTTTCCAAGGGTGACTCTCATACATGGCCTCTTTAATCCCAACACAATACATGGCAATACTTTTCTGAGGTCAGTTTCTGAACTCAGTCTCTAAGGGGAATCACACCAAAATTCAAGCCCAGGTAGACCCAGTTATGTCTTCCAACTGCCACACAAATATCCACAATTAAATCCAAAACACTCCCACATGTCACTCATCTTTTCTATATACCCACTCATCATAACCTCTGGCTGGAGGTTTCCATGAGGGGTGCTGCCCAAGACAGTGTCCAAAATAACCACCCTTGCCCCTCATTTGCCTAAAATCAGCGTGGCCTGGACATCCTTCCAGTGAACCAGGAGTGATCAAATTGGTCGGCCATTAAGATGGCACTGCTTCTCCAATTTGAGGCCTCCTGACTGTGGGGTTTAGAGTCTTTATGTGATTTGGAGTCATGAGAAAAATCAAGCACTTATGGGCTATCCTCTGCAGGGTTTTGAGGAACACATTTAAACCAAATGATCACTATTCTCACTTGATGAAGGTCAGGAACCTTACAGAGGAATGCGAGAGACTTCATCCAAAATGAATGCTCTTTTGTCCATTTTGGTTTTGGATGCACACATGGGATCTTTCTTTAGATCCATCAGGTGCTAAGAATCTAAGCCACAGCCTCACACAGGGCCAAAAAGCTGATTCAGACACATCCCTTTCCAAAGCAATTAAGCAAAGAGCCACAGGTGATGCCCATTCATTTCTATTTGAAAACTATTTCTTTTGACTCTACAAAGGTGTGGCCTGAGGCAAAGACGTTCTGACATTCAGGGCAACAGAACAATTGGTAAGCAAAAGGCCCAAAGCAGGGTTTCTCCATTAGAATTTTCTGGTCACACTCATATCTGAGTTTTCTTAGATGCTCCCATTCCTTTCAGCAATCCAGTACATGGCCAAGTCTCAGAGCTTGGAGGTGGTACATATTTTGGACACAAAACAATGAGACTATTCTGGAAATTGGCCAGAATTCAGGAAAAAAACAGGACCTTAGCAAGATTGTAGGAGTTGCCCACCCATAAGTCAAGCCACAGTCCATTCATAAATTGGGCAAGATGAATCTTGGGAAGCTTTCTACTAGTCAGGACAAATACAATGATTCATTCTCTTTTCTAATGTCTAAAACCACGGACACAGTGGGATACACAGACAAAGAGACACTGGCCTTGTCAAACGACTTACCAGAAACAGTTCACTCCAAAACAAACAAACCGCCTTTCCTACCTATTCTCAGAACATGAGACAAAACCTCAAACCCACACCCACACACACAAAGGCAGCTCCTTCCCCCAAGTAGGTCTGTGACTATCAGGAGTGTCCTCTGACAGGTGGGCCATACTATGTTCTGATGAAATCGCCTGTCCTGTGTCAGATATGGTCTCATTGGCCCAATCTGTGAAGTTGTCACTAGCCAGCTGTGAGCCACTACCTGCTTTCTCAGGAAAGGCCTCTCTTCAGAGCTTTCCTGACATTTATCCATCCTCACATCAGTAGGTACCAAGAAAGACTGACTCTGTCCTTGTCAAATCCAAACAAGTGAGACCACTGGGACTGGGAATGGGACTGGCTCTGCGTGCCTGGCTTCCCGGATCCCAAGTTCAGAGAGTTTCATCACCAAGGAAGTGAGGTGAGATTACTTCCTTCAGGAATTTAATGAGGTCACTGCCTTGGCAACCACTTTGTCCTAACAGTAGCTTCCAATAGTCCTATGAGATGGAGGAAGCCCTTACTTCCTGTGACACTTTCATATGTTAGAATGGTATATCAACCATAGGCACCCAGGAACAGCTCTCCACACATGCCTGGTATGGTCCATCTTCTCTACATTAAGAAGAGAGGCTTATTCAGACAAAACCCTTCATTCTGGAAAGGTTGTTTGCGATGGAAGATGACTTTTGCTCTCTCAGGTCCTTCATAGCTGCCTAATCTTCTCCGGGATCAAATCTGCATGGACCTTTGAGGTTCTCAGCAGGAGGCAGATCCCCTACATTCCTGTATTGTAAGATGAACTCTCTCGCTGCTCTTCTGTAAAGTTAGATTGAGGGAAGAGTGTATGGTTAGGATTATTAACATGTTCGATTTGGATTACGAATCATCCTGCAGGATGATTAATAGTATTGGGAACCTGCGATATTTATAAGATTATAGAGGTGAAATATAAGTATGAAAACAGAAATGTTGGTAAGATTTGAAGCCCAGAAGGGCATTAGGCCCTTGATTGGGATAGTTAGCTTTTAATTACGTTCTACACAGATGTCTCAGATAAATTGATAATCAATGGCATAGGACCTTATACCTTGGATGTTTGATTTTAGAAGAGAACATCCACTCAAATTGAGATAGTCGGTGGGATTAGGAAGATAGTCGGTAGGTTTATAAAAAAGAGTGAGTATAAAATTTGGACAAAAATTTCTGTAGCAATAGGGTTTCGGTTATAGAGTGAATGTAAATGTCAGCACATGTGAAGAGTCAGTCACAATGATTAACTGGGGAAAATATGTAGGAAGGAAAATATCAATAGAGACATTACGAAATGAGGCAATTATATAGTGAGTGATAGGATTAGACATTTTCAACAGGGTTGAGATTGAGTACATAATCTTAGGAAGAAACAAATATGTAGTCACCAATAGGAATGACATTTGAAAGCATTAGGCAACCTGGATATGGATGTTTTTAGTAAGCCATGTTCACTTTCCATTTAGGATTTGGTACAATCATAAGTGTGACCTTTGCATTTTGTGCCCAGAAAATTATTGTGATCAAATATATATGTAGATCATATGATATGTGTATTTCTTCCACCATTTCTGGGAGCAATATTTGAGGACACATAAATTAGTATTGTGGGTACCAAGTGGTGTACCCTGTGTCTACGAATATAGAGATAATGCATGAATAGACCTTAGTGTGAATAAATAATATAACTTTTTTCACTTTAAATAATGGATTGAATTGATATCTTAAAATATATAGGAAATCATATATTGACATACAATCATTCACTCCAACCAGTTACACATATAATGGTAATCTTAGGGTTATTGTTTATGATGAAGTGTGTGTGAGTTTTGTTTCAAAAGTGTTTATGGAAATCGAAAATAATGTGTTTGGAAGGAAGTCTCATGAAAAGACCAGTCAAGAAATATGGAGGAATCCATGTGTTCAAAGCAGGAATTGATTGAAAGTGAAACAAATGCCTATAACTTTGCTAAATTGTGGATGAAATATATATCCTGTGATGTGCATAAACTGATGAAATAGTAATGTACCAGTGTTGAATAAAAATGAAGGTCAAAGTACACATCATGTCCCATAGGAATCTACTTGCATTGATGTTAAACTGGTTCAGTTACTGTAGAAATATTAGGATTTCATGCATTATTCACTGTAGTTAGTTTTATTTTTTTCATTTTTATTTATAATTGTTCAAAACATTACATAGTTGTTGTTATATCATATTTCACACTTTGATTCAAGTGCATTATGAACTCCCATTTTTACCCCATGTACAGATTACAGAATCACATCATTTACACATCTAATGATTCACATATTGCCATACTAGTGTCTATTGAATTCTGCTGCCTTTCCTATCCTCTACTATCCCCCCTCCCCTCCCTGCCCCTCCCCTCTTCTCTCTCTACCCCCTCTACTGTAATAAATTTGTCCCCCTTGTATTATTTTTCCCTTTCCCCTCACTTTCTCTTGTATGTAATTTTATATAACCCTGAGGGTCTCCTTCCAATTCCATGCAATTTTCCTTCTCTCTCCCTTTCCTTTCCACCTCTCATCCCGGTTTAATGTTAATCATCTTGTCATGCTCTTTGTCTCTCCTCTGTTCTTAGTTACTCTCCGTATATCAAAGATGACATTTGGCATTTGTTTTTTAAGGATTGGGTAGCTTCACTTAGCATAATCTGCTCTAATGCCATCCATTTCCCTCCAAATTCTATGATTTTTTTCATTTTTCAATGCAGAGTAATACTCCATTGTGTATAAATGCCACAGTATTTTCTCCATTCTTTCATTGAAGGGCATCTAAGTTGGTTTCACAGTCTTCCTGTTGTGAATTGTTCTGCTATGAACATCGATGTAGCAGTGTCCCTGTAGCATGCTCTTTTTAGGTCTTTAGTGAATAGACTGAGTAGGGGAATAGCTGGGTCAAATGGTGGTTCCATTCCCAGCTTTCCAAGAAATCTCCATACTGCTTTCCAAATTGGCTGCACCAATTTGCAGTCCCACCAGCAATGTACAAGTGTACCTCTTTCCCCACATCCTTGCCAGAACTTGTTCTTGTTTGACTTCATAATGTCTGCCAATCTTACTGGAGTGAGATGGTATCTTAGGGTGGTTTTGATTTGCATTTCTCTGACTGCTGGAGATGGTGAGCATTTTTTCATGTACTTGTTGATTGATTGTAAGTCCTCATCTGATAAGTGTCTGTTGAGGTCCTCAGCCCATTTGTTGATTGGGTTATTTGTTATCTTATTGTCTAATTTTTTGAGTTTTTTGTATACTCTGGATATTAGGGCTCTATCTGAAGTGTGAGGAGTAAAGATTTCTTCCCAGGATGTAGGCTCCCTATTTACCTCTCTTATTGCTTCTTTTGCTGCGAAAAAACTTTTTAGTTTATGTCCCATTTGTTGATTCTAGTTATTAACTCTTGTGCTATGGGTGTCCTATTGAGGAATTTGGAGCCCGACCCCACAGTATGCACATCGTAAGCAAATTTTTCTTCTATCAGACACTGTGTCTCTGATTTGATATCAAGCTCATTGATCCATTTTGAGTTAACTTTTGTGCATGGCAAGAGAAAGGGATTCAGTTTCAATTTGTTACATATGGATTTCCAGTTTTCCAAACACCATTTGTTGAAGATGCTATCCTTCCTCCATTGCATGCTTTTAGCCCCTTTATCAAATATAAGATAGTTGTAGTTTTGTGGATTGGTTTCTGTGTCCTCTATTCTGTACCATTGGTCCACCGGCCTATATTGGTACCAGTACCATGCTATTGTTGTTATTATTGCTCTGTAGTATAGTTTGAAGTCTGGTATCGCTCTACCGCCTGATTCACACTTCCTGCCTAGCATTGTTTTTGCTATTCTGGGACTTTTATTTTTCCATATGTATTTCATGATTGCTTTCTTTATTTCTACAAGAAATGCCTTTGGGATTTTGATTGGCATTGCATTAAACCTATAGAGAAATTTTGGTAATATCGCCATTTTGATGATGTTAGTTCTGCCTATCCATGAACAGGATATATTTTTACATCTTCTAAGATTTTCTTATATTTCTCTCTTTAGGGTTCTGTAGTTTTCATTGTATAAGACTTTCACCTCTTTTGTTAGGTTGATTCCCATCTTTTTTTTTTTAGGATATTGTGAATGGAGTGGTTGTTCTCATTTCCATTTCAGAGGATTTGTCGCTGATATAGAGGAATGCCTTTCATTTATGTGTGTTGATTTTATATCCTGCCACTTTGCTGAATTCATTTATTAGCTCTATTAGTTTCTTTGTAGACCCTTTTGGGTCTGCTAGGTATAGAATCATGTCTTCTGCAATAGTAATAATTTAAGTTCTTCTTTTCCTATTTTTATGCCTTTAATTTCTTCCGTCTGTCTAATTGCTCTGGCCAGTGTTTCGAGAACTGTATTGAACAGAAGTGGTGAGAGAGGGCATCCCATTCTTGTTCCAGATTTTAGAGGGAATGCCTTCAATTTTTCTAGATTCAGAATGATGCTAGCTTGAGGCTTAGCATAGATTGCTTTTACAATATTGAGGTATGTTCCTGTTATTCCTAGTTTTTCTAGAGTTTTGAAGATAAAGGGATGCTGTACATTGTCGAATGCTTTTTGTGCATCTATCGAGATGATCATATGGTTCTTATTTTTAAGTCTATTGATTTGGTGAATAACATTTATTGATTTTCGTATATTGAACAAGCCTTGCATTCCACGGATGAATCCTACTTGATCATGGTGCACAATTTTTTTTAATATGTTTTTGTATCTGATTCGCCAGAATTTAATTAGGGATTTTTGCATTTAGGTTCTTTAGGGATATTGGTCTGTAGTTTTCTTTGTTTGAAGTGTTTATGTCTGGTGTAGAAATTAGGGTGATATTGGCCTGGTAGAATGAATTTGGAAGATCTCCCTCTTTTTCAATTTCCTGAAATAGCTTGATAAGTATTGGTATTAGTTCATATTTAAGGGTTTGTAAAACTCTGCTGTATACCCATACTGTCCTGGTCTTTTCTTAGTTGGTAATCTTTGGATGGTTTCTTCTATTTCCTCAATTGATATTGGTCTGTTTAGGTTGTCTATATCCTCCTGACTCAATCTGGACAGATCATATGACTTAAGAAATTTTTCGATGCCTTCACTATCTTCTATTATATTGGAGTATAACGAATCAAAATAATTTCTTATTATCTTCTGTATTTCATAAATATCTGCTGTGATTGCCAGGGGGTGACAAATAACTTGTGTAGATTGATACAGCAGGAGTGGAAGCCGTTTATTGTAGAATCCGAGCGATATTTATACATTTTATAAAGCTTATCTAATTAGCATAAAATAGATACAGCAGTCAACCAATAAGGAATCTCCACACTTAATGGCTTGCTTTTGTTACTTCAAAAACCACTCCCTATGGCATTTGGCCAGGCGCCATCCAGACTTGTTTACAGACCCTAACATTTCTCTGGCAAAATACCAGGTGCCATGCTGACTTGTTTATAGACCTTAACATGTGATATTGACTTTTTTATCCCGTATGCTAGTAATTTGAGTTTTCTCTCTTCTTCTTTCATTAGCATGGCTAAGGGTCTGTCGATTTTATTTATTTTTTCAAAGAACCAACTTTTAGTTTCCTCAATTTTTTCAATTGTTTCTTTTGTTTCGATTTCATTAATTTCAGCTTTGATTTTAATTAAATCTTACCTTCTACTTATTTTGCTGTTGTTTTCCTCTTCTTTTTCTAGGATTCTGAGATGAAGTATGAGATCATTTATTTGCTGTTGTTTTTTTCTTTTTTTAAGGAATGAAATCCAAGCAATGAATTTTCCTCTTAGAACGGATTTCAATGTGTCCCATAGATTCTGATATGTTGTGCCTGTGTTTTCATTTATCTCTAAGAATTTTTTAATTTTCTCCTTTATGTCTTCTATAACCCATTGTTCATTCAGTAACCTGTTGTTCATTCTCCAAGTGATGCATGATTTTTCCTTCCTTCTTTTATCATTGATTTTTAGTTTATATTCCATTATGATCAGATAAGATGCATGGTATTATCTCTACTGCTTTATATTGTCTAAGAATTGCCCTGTGACATAATATATGATCTATTTTTGAGAGGGATCCATGTGCTGCTGAGGAAAAATGTAACTGCTTGATGTTGTGGAGTATATTCTATATATGTCAATTAAGTCTAGGTTATTAATTGTGTTATTGAGTTCTATAGTTTTCTATTTCAACTTTTGTTTGGAAGACCTGTCCAGTGGTGAGAGAGGTGTGTTGAAGTCTCCCATGATTATTGTATGGTGGTCTATTAGACTCTTGATCTTGAGAAAAGTTTGTTTGATGGACATAGCTGCACCATTGTTTTGGGGCATATATATATTTATAATGGTTATGTCTTGTTGCTGTATGGTTCTCTTGAGCAGTATATAGTGTCCCTCTTTATCCCTTTTGATTAACTTTGGCTTGAAATCTATTTTATTTGATATGAGTATGGACACTCCTACTTGTTTCCGAAATCCATATAAGTGATATGATTTTTCCCAACCTTTCCCCTTCAGTCTATGTATGTCTTTTCCTATCAAATGCGTCTCCTGTAGGCAGCATATTATTGGGTCTCGTTTTGTGATCCATTCTACTAGCCTCTGTCTCTTAATTGGTGAGTTTAAGGCATTAACATTTACAGTTATTATTGAGATAATGGTTGTTCTTCTAGCCCTATTTGTTTATTTATGTTATTAAACATGGATTGTTTTCTTCTTTGATTATTTCCCACTTTTACTGTACTACATCCCACTGTTGGTTTTTATTGTTATTTCCCTTTCTTCTTCCTGTAATATTTTCCGAGGATGTTTTGAAGAGATGGTTTTCTAGCTACAAATTATTTTAACTTTTTTTTATCATGGAAGGTTATAATTTTATCTTCCATCCTGAAGCTTAATTTCACTGGATACACAATTCTTGGTTGGAATCCATTTTCTTTCAGTGTTTGAAAAATGTTATTCAAGGATTTTCTAGCTTTCAGAGTCTGTGTTGAAAGATCAGCTGTTATCCTGATTGTTTTACCCCTAAATGTAATCTGCTTTTTTTCTCTTGTAGCATTTAAAATTCTCTCCTTATTGTGTACGTTGGGCATCTTCATTATAATGTGTCTAGCTGTGGATCTCTTATGATTTTGCACATTTGGCGTCCTGTAGGCTTCTAGGACTTGGGAGTCAGTCTGATTCTTCAAGTCTGGGAAGTTTTCTCGTATTATTTCATTGAATACATTCCTCATTGCTTTGGTTTTAACCTCTATACCTTCCTGTATTCCAATGACTCTTATGTTTGGTCTCTTTATGTTATCCCGTATTTCTTGGATATTCTGTTCATGGTTTCTTAACAGTCTTGCTGAGCTGTCTATGTTCTTTTCAAGTTGGAATACTTTGTCTTCATTGTCTGATGTTCTATCTTCTAAGTGTTCTACTCTGCTGGTAGTCTTCTCAATTGAGTTTTTTAGTTGGTTTATTGCTTTCTGCATTTCTAGGATTTCTGTTTGTTATTTTTTACAACCTCTATCTCTCTGTATAGCTGATCTTTTGCTTCTTGGATTTGTTTATGTAATTCATTGTCGAAGTGATCTTTCATTGTCTGATTTTGCTGTCTAATGTCTTCCTTGAGACTCCAGATCATCTGAAGCATGTATATCCTGAGTTCTTTATCTGACATTCCATCTGCTGCAGCTATTACCCGTGGACCCCTGGGGTGTTCTGCCGATCAGTCGCAGGTCTGCCTACCTTGTAGGTGCTTGCGGCGGCTCTGCTCTGCCCCTATTCCAATTGGGGTGACGTGACTACCATGCAGGTGTGTTGCTGGGCCTGTTCCGCCAGTTTGTCGCAGGTCTGCCTGCCTTGCGGGCACGGGCAATGGATCTGCTCTGCTCCTATTCCAAATGGGGTGAAGTGTCTGCCGTGCCGGCAGGGCGATGGGCCTCTTCTGCCAGTCAGGTGCAGGTGTGCCTACCTTGCGGGCGCGGGTGATGGCTCTGCTCTGCCCCTACTCCAATTGGGGGGTCGTGACTACCATGCCGGCAGGTTGCTGGGCCTGTTCTGGGTGTGGGCGAAGGCTCTGCTCTTCCCCTACTAATATTGGGGTGACCTGACGACCATGCCGGTGGGCCACTGGGATTGTACTAGGTGCGGGAGAAGGCTCTGCTCTGCAACTACTCCAATTCGGTTGATGTGACTACCACGCCTGCGGGTCGCTGGGCCTGTTCTGGGCAAGGGCGGCGGCTCTGCTCTGCCTCTATTCCAATTGGGGTGACGTGACTACCATGCAGGTGTGTCGCTGGGCCTGTTCCGGGCGTGGGCGGCGGCTCTGCTCTGCCCGTCTGGCTTGATGACAAAGTGAGAGAGACCCGGGTGTTTGTGACTCACTTTCTTTACCAGGAGACCAACTGTTTCTGTCACCGCTGGTATCAATGAGGTTATCTCCTCTGCTGCTTTCTGATGACATCAGATCTCTGCCATGTTGGTATCCCATGCAAAAGGCAGCATTTCGTTCCCTTTGCTGGGTGACTAAAGCAATCGGTGAGTCCTGACCGGCATTCACAAGCCCCGTCTCAATCCTGTTACCACTGCCTATGAAGGCTCGGTTGATATTTACTGATATTCAGCAAGACCCGGACCGAGAAGCAGTTTCTGCCGGTTCTTTAGCCCTGGGCCAGATCAGTTCCTGGAGGCGGAATTCGGCCGCTCTGGGCTCGCTGTATGTTCTAATAGAAGCAGGCTCCAAGACGCAGTTTCTGCGGGTTCTTTAGCACTGAGCCTGAGTAATTTGTCTGCAACACAAAGGTGAAAGGCATCCTGAAATTACCTGTTCTATAGCTGAATAAGCTGCGATCAGTCGAAAACAGGGATGATGAAGTCACCTCTCCATGATGGTGGCCGCTGGGTTCCTCTGTGGTCTGACGGGTGTGGAGAAACGAGTTGGACTGCATACTTTCCCGTCTTAAACCCAGAATTCAGCACTGAGCACAGTGATTGCATACCTGGCAGGAGCCCACAGTACCTGCACCGCTGTATATTTGCCTTGCTATCTCGTCGTTTCCCAGCACGCGCCACAGACTCTAGCCACGGAGCGATTTCCTGAATAAGTCGCATGACCTTCTGTGAGGACAAATCACTCGCGTTTGAGCCCCCGTAGCTGATCCTCCTGAGATGGAAATATGTACACTTGGTTTTGGAGAACCACAATTTTGCTGGAAATTCCTAACAAGATAGGTTTTAGCCATTCTAACTCGTCATTCTCCCTCACAGTGACGCAGTACATGGGGGTGATGCACTCCCTTCGCAGCCATCATATGATCTCCTGAAGTTAGTTTTCAGTACTAGGAAACAAATAAGTATTTCAAGTGGATGAATATTTCTGAGAATAATCTTTTGAAAAGTTGATTATAAATCCACATACATGAATATGAATGAATTTAGGGAGTGTATAATAAGAAAAATATACTTCATATTTTGAAAAATCTGCAGAGTGAAAAAATATATATATATGTATATATATATATATATATATATATATATATATATATATATATATATATATATATACATACACACAGAGACATTAAAAAGTAGCATTATGTATGCCAATCGAAATTCACCATGAAATATATATCATCCACAGATCCAAAAATATTCATTTTAATGAACATGGATTTATGTCGTTCAACTAAGAAGCTCACCCGTATGTTGAATTTTCAGTTCCAACAGCATTAAGTAGGAGTGATCTCTTCTCACAATTTGTATCTGCCAAGCCAGCCACCTCACAAAATGTACGAGTGATACCAGGTAGAATTCGATATGTGCATATAAAAATACATGTGATGAATAGGCTACAGAGAAAGGGAGACAGTTATTCACATATTTGTTAACTTTTAAAACACATGGAGAACTATTTCAATTAAAATTTGCTAGATTTATAACACCTACCATTTATCATACGAAAGGCAAGTCCAACTATACACCATGCCTCCTGTGAACCTCTTGTATTTCTATTCTGTTTGGGTTATTTTTCTCCATAATATTAGCATTAAAAGTCAAAGTCTATTAGGGTATGTGTTAGTGTCAGGGATTCAGTATTTCGAATGGAAAATTTGAAAATGTATCCAATGTGTATGCAAATATGTGCTACACAAAAAACTTCCCACTCTCATTCAGAACAATGCCTTGACATTACCTTCGCCCCACATAAGACACAATTAGAGGAGAGGAGTTAGAAAATCTGTGAATACATATGTGGAATGGAAAATGCTCAGGAGTTCACAAATTTGGAGGTGGTAGAAGAGGTTCCAAAAGTAAGGGACAGGGTAAACACTCCACAAACATGAAGTTCTGCCAGCCTGACATCTGGAGAAACTGCCTCTAAGGTTTGGCAATGAAATATATGCTGTTGTCAGGAGCATTAGCTTCATTTGGAGTGACACCATCAAAGCTGGGTCTTCATCTATGTGACATGGATGACATTGTTTCTTATTTTCAAATGAACATGAGGCAGCAGTGCTGAATTTTCTATTTGTATGTAACTTGTGGCCACTGGGGTCTAAGTGTCTCCCCGTGTGCACTGTAAATCCATTTGGTCATCCACTATTCATGGTGTTTCTTGCTGCTGCACTGGGAGTTTGGAATTTGCTTCATGAATTACAAAGAGTTCAACAGGGACACAGTGCTGAAGTGAGTTCTGTCAATTGTGGTGGGTCGGGTTCTACAGGAGAATGCACCAACCAGGCTTCTATCCCACATTGCTTGCCCCATTGACCATAGCAACCTGATTTTGAACATTGCCCTGAAACCTCTCCATATAACAATATGCTTTTACATATAAGAGTCTACTGGCTGCAAAATGTCAGTCACAATCAATTTGCAAGCCAATGGCAGATCCACATGGCCAACCACAGATGTTTTATCACCCACCTGCCAACCACTGCTCTAGGACAACTACTCAGCAGGATCCAACTTACTGGCATCTCTGTTCTACACCATTTTCATAAAACCAAGTCAATCAGGGCACTGTCTTACATACTCATGATCAGCAACAGGACATCCAAATGTTCTCCTGCCACCCGGTCATGGGAATTTCAAAAATTTTTATGGTATTTATCTAGCCAATTTTCAAGAAAGAAGTTGGAGGCACTGTGGGTTTCAATTTATTCAGGAACCATTAAATGGTGACTAAGCTCATTTCAATGAAAACTCTGGAGAATTCTCACAGGCAAGGCTTCCCAAAGAGTGGCCAAAATGTCAGATTAAGCCAGGCCCATTTAGGTCTACAATGTGAGGTCCATGTGTGTTTTGACTCTCAAAAATGGCTGCCAAGTCTTTAAGAATAAAATCATGTGATATCCTGGATGAGATTTCCTGTGATCTTTGGAAAGTCAACTTGGGCCTAGATGTCACTTTCCAAGGGCAACTCTCATGCATGGCCATCTAAAATCCCAACACAATTCATGGCAATACTTCTCTGAGATCAGTACCAGAACTCAGTCTCTAAGGGGAATCACACCAGAGTGCAAGCCCAGGTGGACCCAGTCATCTCTTCCAACCACCATTCAAATGTCCACAATTAAAACCAAAACACTCCCACATGGCCCAAATCTTCTTCCATATAGACACTCATCATAACCTGTGGCTGGAGGTTTCCATGAGGGGAGCAGCCCACGTCAGTGTCCAAAATAAGCTTCCTGCCCCTCATTTGCCTAAAGTCAGGGTGGCGTGGACACCCTTCCTGTAAACCAGGAGTGATCAAATAGGCCTTCATTTAATACTGTTTGGCTTCTCCAACTTGAGGACTACTGACTTTGAGGTTTAGATTCTTTAAGTGAATTGGAGTCATGAGAAAAAACAAGCATCTATGGGCTAGCCTCTGCTGGGTTTTGAAGAACTTATTTGACCCAAAGGATCCCTGTTCTCACTTGATGGATTTCAGGAACCTACCAGAGGAAGGCAAGAGAGTTAATCAACAATATCTGATCTTTTTGCCATTTTGGTTTTGGATGCATGCATGGGATCTATCTTTAGATCCATCAGGTGCTGAGAATCTAAGCCACAGCCTCACACAGGGCTAAGAGACTGATTCAGACATATCCCTTTTCAAAGCAATTAAGCATGGATCCACAGGTGATGCCCATTTATTTGCATTTGAAAACTGTTTTCTTCAGGCTTCACAAAGTGGTGGCTTGAGGCAAAGATCTTCCTGACATTCAGGGCAACAGAACAATAGGTAAGCAAAAGGACCAAAGCAGGGTTTCTCCACTGAGACTTTCCTGGTCAACTGATATCTGAGATTTCTGAGATGCTAGCCATTCCCTTCAACTATCTAGTACATGGCCATGTCACAGATATTGGAGGTGGTACATATCTTGGACACAAAACCATGATACTATTCTGGAGTGTTGCCAGAATTGAAGGAGAAAACAGGAAATTATGAAGCTAGTAGGTGTTGCCCATCTATAAGGCAAGCCTGAGTCCACTCATATATTGGGCACAATGAATGCTGGCAAGCTTTCTAGTAGACAGGAAACATCCATTGATCCATTCTCTCTTCTAATGTCTACAATCATGAACACAGTGGGATACACAGACACTCGCATTGTCAAAGGACTTACTAAAAATAGTCCACTCTAATCCAAACAAACCGCCTTTCCTACCTATTCTGAGAACATGAGCCAAAACCACAAAATCACACCCACACCCAAAAAGGCACCTCCTTCCCCCAAGTAGGTCTGTGACTCTCCGGAGTGTCCTCTGACTGGTGGGCCATACTATGTTTCCCCAAAATGACCTCTCCTGTCTCAGTTCTGGTCTGCATGGCCAACTCTGTGAAGTTGTCAAGAGCCAGTGGTGAGACACTA
This sequence comes from Callospermophilus lateralis, assembly GCF_048772815.1. Lineage (NCBI taxonomy): Eukaryota > Metazoa > Chordata > Mammalia > Rodentia > Sciuridae > Callospermophilus > Callospermophilus lateralis. The sequence continues at coordinate 333,155 of NW_027514354.1, read as the reverse complement.
CCTGCTTTCTCAGGAAAAGCCCCTCTTCAAAGGTTTCCTGGCATTTCGTCATCCTCACATCTGTAGGTTCCAAGAAAGACTGACTCTGTCCTTGGTAAATCCAAACATGTGAGACCACTGGGACTGGGACAGGGACTGTCTCTGAGTGCCTGGCTTCCTGGATCCCAAGTTCAGAGAGTTTTATCACCAAGGAAGTGAGGTGAGGTCACTTTCTTCAGGATCTGAATTATGTCACTGCCTTGACAACCACTTTGCCCTAACAGTTGCTTCCAAAAGTCCCATGAGGTGGAGGCTGCCCCAGTTTTCCTGTAACACTTTCACAAGTTAGAATGTCATATCAATCATAAGCACCCCGGAACAGCTCTCCACACAGAACTGGTTTGGTCCATCTTGTATACATTAAGAAGAGAGAGAATGATTCAGACACAACCCTTCAACCCGACAAGGATGATTGCCATGGAAGATGACTTTTGCTTTCTGAGGTCTTTCATAGCTGCCTTCATCTTCACCAGGGATCATTTCTAAATGAACATTTGAGGTTCTCAGCAGGTGAAGATACCCTACATTCCTGTATTTTAATACCAACTCTGTCCCTGCTCTTCGGTAAAGTTAGTGTATGGTTAGGGTTAATTATATGTTCGATTTGGGTTAGGAATTATTCTGCAGGATGAATAAAGGGATTGGGTACCTGCAATATTTATAAGAATACATAAGTGAAATATATGTATGAAAACGGAAATTTAAGAAAGATTTGAAGCCCAGAAGGGCATTGGGCCCTTGATTGGGATACATAGTGTTGAATTACGTTCTGTACAATTGTCTCAGTTAAATCAATATACAATGGCATAGGACCGTGTACCTTGGATGATTGAATGTAGAAGAGAACATCCAGTCAAAAAGTGATAGTCGGTAGGATTAGAAAGATAGTCGGTAGGTTTAGGAAGAAGAGTGAGAATATGATTTGGAATAAAAAGCTTATTTAGCAATAGGGTTTCGTTTAGAGAGTGAATGTAAATGTCAGTACATGTGAAGAGTCATTCACAATAATGAACTGGGGAAATTATGTAGAAAAGCAAGTATCAATAGCGACATAACGAAATCAGGCAAAGTATAAATGAGTGATAGGATTAGACATTTTCAACAGGGTTGAGTTTGAATATATAATCATAGGTAAAAACAAATATGTTGTCACCAATGGGATTTACATTTGAGAGCATTAGGCAACCTGGACACGGATGTTATTAGTTATCCATGTTCACTTTAAATTTAGGCTTTGGTACAATCATAAGTGTGACCTTTACATTTTTTTTGTTCAGAATATTACTGTGGTAAAATGTATATGTAGATCAGGTAACATGAGTATTTCTTTCACTATGTCTGGGAGCAATATTTTGAAGACATATACATTAGTATTAGGGGTACAAAGAGGTGTACCCTGTGTCTATGAATATAGAGATAATGCATGAATAGACGATAATATGAATAAATAATGTAACTGGTTCCACTTTAAAAAATGGATTGAATTGAAATCTGAAAATATATAAGAAAACTTATATTGATATATAATCATTCATTCCAACCAGTTATATATCTAATGGTAATATTAGGATTATGGTTTATCATGAAGGGTGTTTGAGTTTTGCTTTATAAGTGATGATGTTAAACGAAAATAATTTGTTTGGAAAGAAGTCTCATGAAAAGACCAGTCAAGAAACATAGAAGAATCATGTGTTCTGAATCAGGAAGTGATTGATCGTGAAACAAATGCCTATAAATTTTCTAACTTGTGAACGAAATATATATCCTATGATGTGCATTAACTGAAGGAGTAGTAATGTACCAGTGTTGAATAAAAATGAAAGTCAAAATACACATCATGTCCCCTAAGAATATACTTGCATTGATGTTAAACTAGCTCAGTAACTGTAGAAATATTAGGTTTTGTTTGCACCTTTCACTGAATTTAGTTTTCAGTACTAGAAAACAAATATGTATTTCAGGTGGATGATTATTTCTGAGAATAATCTTGTGGAAAGTTGATTATAAATACACATATATGAATATGAATGAATTTAGGGAGTGTATAATAAGACACATATATTTCATATTTTAAAAAATCTGGAGAGTGTGTATATATATATACACTCTCATACATACACACTCACATGCACAGATATAAAAATTAGCAATACAGGAGATCCATCATGAAGGCAGGCATGGAAAAATCAAGTCTCTGACCTCTTCAGCTGAGCGGGCATAGGGAGTCGTAAACTGTCTAAATGCTGTTTGCTCAGAATCAGTAGGCAATGTTGACCTGATGTGGATCTGGGGCGAACATTCTGGGCCCCTCAGAACACACACCGAGCCTGGATGGGCTGCATTCAACCTCCGGTTTGCCTGGTTCTCATGACTCAGCACTAAGATCCCACTGAAATAACTGTTCGGCCCTTCTGAACTTTCAGAGGTAAAAGCCAACCAAGCCTTCAAAAGCAGTGACCACAGGATTGAAACGGCGCTTGGGAGAGACAGTCAGGACCCACCCGTTGCGTTGGTTACCTTGCAAAGGGAACAAACGGTCACCATTTGCATGGGATACCACCATAGCATAGAAATGACGTCACGGGCAGAGGAGATAACTTCATTAAAACCAGCGTGACAGGTGTGTAATCCCCTAGCCATCTCTCTCAACACAGCGGGGAAACCTTAAGGGCCCCTCCCAGCTCAGCCTTAAGGGCCTCTCCCAGCTCTCCCGTGAGCACGATAGCCAGACCTAGGGAATCAGGATTGGCTCGGGACTAGCGCGTGGAATTCCCGGCTCCTGATCCCACAAGTGCTGACAATTGAGGTCTCTTACACCACGTACCGGGGGCATGGCTCCCAGAGGGCAAGAAAATTCGCTGGGGGTCCTCAGCCCCAAGCTCTACAAAACTAGGGTCTGAGGGAGGCAAACAGGGAGAGTGTGCCCAGGCATTCATGAAAACAGGGCTGCCAGGAGTAGAGTTCTGGCTTGTAACCACTATTGTGGTGAGCGTCACAGGTGAGCAAGGCATGGCTTGAGGAAGCACAAGAGAAGGCCCTAGGCACTCAGGATTGGAGATCTGCCAAGTCTGGGAGGAAGAGCTGCTGCACAGTGATTGGTTCCCACTTATTCAGAGGAGAAGCTTGGCCCAGTGCACACAGCTCCACCTACTGAAAGAGAAGTTAATTGAACTCTATGACTGCATTTATTATTATTATTTTTTTAATTTATATTTTTTCTATATCTTTCATTTTCATTTTTGTTGTTGTTGTTCTTTAACTTTTTTTAATGTTTTTATTTTTTTTATTTTATCATTATTATTATTAATATTATTTTAAATTTTAATTTTCATCTTTTAATTATAATTATTATTTAAATTTTTTTTCTTTATTTATTTTCTATTTTTCTTTTGTCTTTTCATTTCTTTTCAATTTTCTTATTCCCCCTTCCTTGAATTCTACCTGCCTACTCTCATTCTCTTTAGTGACTTCTTCCCTTCCCTTCTAATATCTTTCCTTCGAAGCATCAAATAAATTTATAAGAGTAAGCAGTAACTCAGCAGTCAAACAAAACAAGAAGTAACATGAGCAGCATAAAAAAACAAGGAAGAAAAGGAGTACAAACAACAATGGACAGCCTAAATATTCAGAAGGAATCATCAGAAAAATGGTCATATAAAGAACTCAAGGAATACCTTAGACAGATGGAATGGAACCTTAAAGAGGATACGAGACATCAAAACCAAACAGTGAAAGAACACATTGAAAATGAATTACATAAACAGATATAAAAAGAAATTAAGCATCTTTATTAGGAGATAGAGATTATAAAAAAATCAAACAATAATTCTAGAAATGAAGGAAATGATAAACCAAATTAAAAACTCAATTGAGAGTATCACTAAGAGAGTGGAGCGAGTAGAAGACAGAATGTCAGATAATGAAGACAAAATATATCATCTTGAAAAAAGTCTAGCCAACAAAGAAATGCTGGTAAAAAGTCATGAGAAAAACATCCAAGAGATATGGGATATCATAAAAAAAAAAAACTTATGAGTCATCTGGATAGAGTAAGGTACAGAGATTCAAACCAAAAGAATGAGTAACCTGCTGAATGAAATAATTACAGAAAACTTTCCAGAAATAAAAATGGAAACGGATAAAAAAAATTGTAGATGCTTACAAGACACCGAGCACAAAAAAATCAGAGTAGACCAATGCCAAGAAACATTGTTATGAAGATATCCAATGTACAAACAAAGAGAAAATATTAAAAGCTACAAGAGAAAGGAGGCAGATTACAATCAGGGGTAAACCAAAAATGTTAACAACAGATTTTTCATCACAGACACTGAAAGTGAGAAGATCCTGGAACAACGTATTTCAAACACTTAAAAACAATGGATGACAACCAAGAAGTCTGTATTCAGAAAAATTAAGTTTCAGGTAAGACAACTAAATAAAAATATTTTGTGATAAACAAAAGCTAAAAGAATTTGCAGCCAGAAAACCAGCATTGCAAAGCATCTTAAGGAAAACACTACACGAGGAAAAAATGAATATCAACAACGAAAACCATCAGTGGGAATTGCCTCAGTAATGACAGAGGGAGGGGGAAAAGCTAATCATGGATAAACAAACTAAATTTTAAAAAAAAGATAAATAATCAAAGACGGGTGGCAATACAAACCATATATCAATAGTAACTCTAATCGTTAATGGCTTAAACTCTCCAATAAAGTGACATAGGCTTGTAACGTGGATTAAAAAAAACAAATCCAACAATATGTTGCTTCCAGGAGACACATCTGAATGGAAAAGACATACACAGGCTGAAGGTGAAAGGTTGGGAAAATTTATACCATGCACACGGTCCTTGTAAGCAAGCAGGGGTGGCCATCCTCATACGGAATAAAATCGACTTCAAGACTAATTTAATCAAAAGGGATAAGGAAGGACATTATATACTGTTAAAAGAAACCATTCACCAACAAGACATAACAATTATCAATATTTACGCAGAAAATAATGGTGCTGCGACATTTATAAAACAAATTCTCCTCAATTTCAAGAATCAAATAGACCACAACACAATAATTATGGGAGACTTCAACTCACCTCTCTCACCATTGGACAGATCCTCCAAACAAAAGTTGAATAAAAAAAATATAGAATTCAATATCACAATCAATACCCTAGACTTAACTGACATATATAGAATATATCAACCATCATCAAGTGGATATACTTTTTTCTCACCAGCACATGGATCCTTCTCAAAAATAGACCATATATTATGCCGTAGGGCAACACTCAGTAAATATAAAGGGGTGGAGATAATACCATGAATTTTTTTCTGATCACAATGGAATGAAACTGGAAACCAATGGTAAAAGAAGGAAGGAAAAATCCTACATCACATGGAAAATGAACAATATATTGCTGAATGATCAATGGGTTACAGAAGACATAAAAGAGGAAATCAAAAAATTCTTAGAGATAAATGAAAATACAGACACAACATATCAGATTCAATGGGACACAATGAAACAAGATTCAAGAGGCAAATTCATCGCCTGGAGGTCATTCCTCAAAAAAAAGAAAAAAAAAACAAAAACAACAAATAAATGAGCTCTCACTTCATCTCAAAGCCCTAGAAAAGGAAGAGCAAAACAACAGCAAATGTAGCAGAAGGCAAGAAATAATTAAAATCAGAGCGTAAATCACGAAATTGAAACAAAAGAAACTATTAAAAAATTAACAAAACTAAAAGTTGGTTCTTCGAAAAAATAAATAAGATGGACAGACCCTTAGCCATGCTAACGAGGAGAAGAAGAGTGAGAACTCAAATTACTAACATACGGGATGAAAAAGGCAATATCACAACAGAAGCTACATAAATACGAAAGACAATTAGAAATTATTTTGAAAACCTATATTCCAATAAAATAGAAAATAGTGAAGACATCGATACATTTGTTAAGTCATATGATTTGCCTAGACGGAGTGAGGAGGATACACACAATTTAAACAGACCAATATCAATCGATGAAATAGAAGAAGCAATCAAACGACTACCAACCAAGAAAAGCCCAGGACCGGATGGGTATACAGCGGAGTTTTACAAAACCTTTAAAGAAGATTTAATACCAATACTTTTCAAGTTATTCAGGAAATAGAAAAACAGGGAGCTCTGCCAAGTTCATTCTATGAGGCCAACATCACCCTGATTCTGAAACCAGACAAAGACACCTCAATGAAAGAAAACTACAGACCAATATCTCTGATGAACCTAGATGCAAAAATTTTCATTAAAATTCTGGTGGTTTGGATACAAAGGCACATCAAAAAAATTGTGCACCATGATCAACTAGGATTCATCCCTGGGATGCAAGGAGGGTTGAATATATGGAAATCAATAAATGTTATTCACAACATCACTAGACTTAAAAATAAGAACCATAAGATCATCTTGATAGATGCAGAAAAACCATTAGACAAAGTAGAGCATTCCTTTATGTTCAAAACATTAGAAAAACTAGGGATAACAGAAACATACCTCGACATTGTAAAAGCTATCTATGTTAAGCCTCAGGCTAGCATCATTCTGAATGGAGAAAAAATGAAGGCATTCCCTCTAAAATCTGGAACAAGACAGGAATGTCCTCTATCACCACTTCTATTCAATATAGTTCTCGAAAAACTGGCCAGAGCAATTAGACAGATGAAAGACATTAAAGGCATAAAAATAGGAAAAAAAAATTAAATTATCACTATTTGAAGATGACATGATTCTATACATAGAAGACCCAAAAGGGTCTACAGAAAAAACTACTAGAACTAATAAATGAATTCAGCAATGTGGCAGGAAATGAAATCAACATGCATAAATCAAAGGCATTTCTGTATATCAGCGACAAAACTTCTGAAAAGAAAATGAGGAAAAACATTGCATTCACAATATCCTCATAAAAAATTAAATACTTGGGAATCAACCTAACAAAAGAGGTGAAAGATTTATACAATGCAAACTACAGAACCCTAAAAAGAGAAGTAGAATAAGATCTTAGAAGATGGAAAAATATACCCTGTTCATGGATAGGCAGAATGAACATCATCAAAATGGCGATATTACTAAAAAGTTCTCCATAGGTTTAATGAAATGCCAATCTAAATCCCAAAGGAATTTTTTGTAGAAATAAATAAACCAATCATAAAATTCATATGGAAAAATAAACGACTCAGAATAGCAAAAGCAATTCTAACCAGGAAGTGTGAATCAGGCGGTATAGCGATACCAGATTTCAAACTATATTACAGAGCAATAATAACAAAAACAGCATGGTACTGGTACCAAAACAGGCGGGTGGACCAATGGTACAGAATGGAGGACACAGAGACTAATCCAAAAAGCTACAACTATCTTATATTTGATAAAGGAGCTATAAGCATGCAATGGAGGAAGGATAGCATCTTCAACCAATCGTGTTGGGAAAACTGGAAATCCACATGCAACAAAATGAAACTGAATCCCTTTCTCTCGCCATGCACAAAAGTTAACTCAAAGTGGATCAAGGAGCTAGATTCAAATCAGAGACTCTGCATTTGATAGAAGAAAAAGTTGGTTCCGATCTACATATTGTATGGTCAGGCTCCAAATTCCTTAATAGGACACCCATAGCACAAGAGTTAATAACAAGAATCAACAAATGGGAGTTACTTAAACTGAAATTTTTTTTTCTCAGAAAGAGAAACAATAAGAGAGTTAAATATGGAGCCTAGATCATGGGAACAAATTTTTACTCCTCACCCTTCAGATGGAGCCCTAATATCCAGAGTATACAAAGTATACAAAGAACTCAAATAATTAGACAATAAGATAACAAATAACCCAATGGGCCAAGGACCTGAACAGACACTTCTCAGAGGAGGACATAGAATCAATCAATAAGTACATGAAAAAATGCTCTCCATTTCTTGCAGTCAGAGAAATGCAAATCAAAACCACCCTAAAATACCATCTCAATCCAGTGAGATTGGTAGCCATTATGAAGTCAAACAACAACAAGTGCTGGCGACGATGTGGGGAAAAGGGTACTCTTGTACATTGCTGATGGGACTGAAACTGGTGCAGCCAATTTGGAAAGCAGTATGGAGATTCCTGGGAAAGCCGGGAATGGAAGCACCATTTGAACCAGCTATTGCCCTTCTCGGACTATTCCCTGAAGACCTTAAAAGAGCGTAGTACAGGGATACTGCCACATCGATGTTCATAGCAGCACAATTCACAATTGCTACACTGTGGAACCAACCCAGATTCCCTTCAATAGATGAATGGATAAAAAAAAATGTTTTTTTTTATATACTATGGAGGATTACGCAGCACTAAAAAATGACAAAATCATGGAATTTGCAGGGAAATGCATGGCACTAGAGCAGATAATGCTTAGTGAAGCTAGCCAATCCCAAAAAAACAAATACCAAATGACTTATTTGATATAATGAGAGCAACTAAGAACAGAGCAGAGAGGAAGAGCATGAAGAAAAGATTAACATTAAGCAGAGACATGAGGTGGCAGGGAAAGGGAGAGAAAAGAGAAATTGCATGGTAATGGAGGGAGACCCTTATTGTTACAAAAAAATTACATATAAGAGGTTGTGAGTGTAATGGGAAAATAAACAATAAGAGAAATGAATGACAGTAGGTAGGGTAGAGAGAGAAGATGGGAAGAGAGGGGAGGGGGGATAGTAGAGCATAGGAAAGGTAGCAGAATACAACAGTAACTAATAAGACATTATGTAAAAATATGGATGTGTAACTGATGTGATTCTGCATTCTGTATTTGGAGTAAAAATTGGAGTTCAAAACCCACTTGAATTTAATGTATGAAATATGATATGTCAAGAGCTTTGTAATGTTTTGAGCAACCAATAAAAGAAAAAAAAAGTAGCAATATATACGCCAATCGAAATTCATCATGAAATATATATAATCCAAAGATCGAAAAATATTCATTTTACTGAACATGGATTTATGTATAATGTTATTCAACTAGGAAGCTCACCCGTAGGTTGAATTTTCAGTTCCAACAGCGTTTAGGAGGAGTGATCTCTTCTCACAATTTGCATCTGCCAATTCAGCCACCTCACATGTGTGTACAAGTGATATCAGGTAGGATTCTATATGTGCATATAAAAATACATGTGCTGAATAGGCTACAGAGAAAGGGAGACAGGGATTCACATATTTGTTAATTTTAAAAACACATGTAGAACTATTTCAACAAAAAAATTGACTAGATTTAAAACTCCTACATTATATAATGCAAAAGGCAATTCCAACTATACACCATGCCTCCTCTAAACTGCTTGTATTTCCATTCTTTTTGGGTTATTTTTCACCATCATTTTAGGATTATTAGTCAGAGACTAGTAGGGTACGGGTTAGTGTCAGGGGTTAAGTATTTCAAATGGAAAATTGGAAAATGAATTCAATGTGTATGTAAATATGTGCTACACAAAAATCTTCCCACTCACATCCAGAGCAATGCCTTGACAATACCTTTGCCCCAAGTAAGACACAATTAGAGTAGAAAAGTGTAAAAATCTAGGAATACATATATGGAATGGAATATGCTCGGGAGTTCACAACCTTGGAGGTGGTAGAGGAGTTTCCAAAAGTAAAGGAAAGGGTAAACACTCCACAAACAAGGAGCTCTGCTGGCCTAAGAATTCTTGGGAAATGGCCTCTGAGGTTGGGATCCTGAAATATATGTTGCTGTCATGAGCTTTAGCTTCCTTTGTAGTGAGACCATCAAAGCTGGGTCTGCATCTATGTTACCGGGAAGAGATGGTTTCTTATATTCCAATGAACATGAGGCAGCAGTGCTCAATTCTCTCTTTGTAGGTAAACTGTGGCCACTGGAGGCTAAGTGTCTCCCAGTGGGGACTGTGAAGACATTTGGTCATCCTCCACTTTTCATGGTGTTTTTTGCTGCTGCACTGGGAATTTGGTATTTGCTTCACAAAATATAAGAAGTTCATCTGGGATACAGTGCTGGAGGGAGTTCTGTCACTTGTGGTGGGTCAGGGTCTGCAGGAGAATGCACCAACCAGGCTTCTATCGCACAGAGCTTGCCCCAATAACCATAGCAACCTTATTCTGAACATTGCCCTTAAAACTCTCGATATAACAGGATGCCTTTAAATATAAGGGTCTCATGTCTGCACTATATCAGTCACAAGCCATTTGGAAGCCAATGGCAGATCCACATAGCCCCTCCATGATGTTTTATCACACTCCTTCCCACCACTGTTCTAGGCGCACTACTCAGAAGGCTCCAAATTACTGGCATCTCGTGTTCTACATCATTTTCATGAAACCCAGTCAAACAAGGCACTGTCTGGTATACACATGATAAGCAACAGGACATCAAATTTTCTGCAGTTCCACCTGGTCATGGGAATTTCAAAAATTTCATGGTATTTATTTAGCAATTTTTCAAAAATGAAGTTAGAGGCACTGTGCGTCTCAATTCATTCAGGAACCATTAAGTGTTGAGAAAGTTCATTTCAATGAAAGCTCTAGAGAACTCTCACAGTCAAGGCTTCTCAAAGAATTACCAAATGGTCACATAAAGCCAGGCCAATTGACGTCTACAATGTAAGGTCCATGTGTGTTTTGACTCTCATCTATGGCTGCCATGTCTTTCATAATAAAATCATGTGATATCCTGGCTGAGATTCCCAGGCCTCTGTGGAAAGCCACCCTGGGCATAGATCTCAGTTTCCAAGAGTGAGTCGTATGTGTGTCCTCCTAAAATCCCAACACAATTCATGGCAATACTTCTCTGAGGTCAATTCCAGAATGCAGTCTCTAAGGGGAATCACACCAGAGTTCAAGCCCAGGTGGATCAAGTCATCCCTTCCAACCGCCACAAAAATTACCACAATTAAAATCAAAACACTCCCACAGGCCCATCATCTTCTTCCATGTAGACACTCCTCTCCTCATAACCTCTAGCTGGAGGTTTCTATGAGCCCAAGGTAGTGTCCAAAATAAGCTCACTTGCCCCTTATTTGCCTAAAATCATGGTGGCCTGGACACTCTTCCTGTGAACCAGGAGTGATCAAATATTCCTGCTGTTAAAGTGTTCCACTTCTCCAATTTCAGCCTACTGGCTGTAGGGTATAATTCTTTATGTGATTTGAAGTCATGAGAAAACCCAAGCACATATGGGGTAGCCTCTGCACGGATTTCAAGAACTCATTTGACCCAAATGATCCCTATTCTCACTTGATGGAGTTCAGGAACCTAAAACAAGAAGGCAAAAATATTCATCCACAATGACTGCTCTTTTGGACATTTTAGTTTTGAAAGCACATGGGATCTTTCTTTAAATCCATCAGGTGCTGAGAATCTAAGCCACAACCTCATACAAGGACAAGAGGCTGATTCAGACACATCCCATTCCAAAGCAATTAAGCAAAGAGCCACAGGTGGTGTCCATTCATTTCCATATGAAAACAGTGTTCTTCAGGCTACACAAAGGGGTGGCCTGAGGCAAAGACCTTTCTGACATTCAGGGTAATAGAAATAGAATTAAGCAAATGGCCGAAAGAAGGGTTTCTCCACTGAGACTTTACTGGTCACACTGATATCTGAGTTTTCTGAGATGCTCTCATTCCCTTCAGCTATCCAGAACATGGCCATGTCACAGAGCCTTGTGGTGTTACATATCTGGGAAACAAAACCATGAGTCTATTCTGGAGAGTGGCCAGAATTCACGAAGAAAAGTGGAACTTTAGAAGATAATAGATGTTGCCCATCCATAAGGCAAGCTGCAGTCCATTCATCAATTGCGCAGTATGAATCGCGGAAGCTTTCAACTAGAGACAACACATCCATTGATGCATTCTGTTTTCTAATGTCTACAACCATGGATACAGTGGGATACACAGACATAGAAACACTCACAATGTCAAACGACTTACTAGAAACAGTCCACTCCAAACCAAACAAACCACCTTTCCTACCTATTCTCAGAACATGAGAAAAAACCACAAACTCACACCTACAACGGCAAAGGCACTTTCTTCCCCTAAATAGGTCTGTGACTATCCGAAGTGTCTTCTGACTGGTGGGCCATATTATGTTCCCCCAAAATGGCCTGTCCTTTTTCACATCTGGTCTCCTTGTCCAACTCTGTGTAGTTGTAAGGAGCCAGCGGTGAGCCACTACCTGCTTTCTCAGGAAAGGCCCCTCTTCAGAGCTCTGCTGGCATTTGGCCATCCTCATATCAGCAGGTACCAAGAAAGACTGACTATGTCTTTGGGAAAAGCAAACAAGTTAGCCCACTGGGTCTGGAGTGGGACTGGCTCTTGGTGCCTGGCTTCCTGTATCCCAAGTTCAGAGAATTCCATCACCAAGGAAGTGAAGTGAGGTCACTTCTTTCAGGAACTGAATATGGTCACTGCCTTGGTAACCACTTTGTCCCAACAGTTGCTTCCAAGGTTCCCATGAGATAGAGGCTGCCCCAACATCCTGTGACACATTCAGAAGTTAGAATGATATATCAACCATAGGCACCCTGGAACAGCTCTCCACAGAGGCCTGGTTTGGTCCATCTTCTCTACATTAAGAAGAGAGAGGCTTACTCAGACACATCAATTCATCCTGACCAGGTTGTTTGCCATGGAAGATGACTATTGCTCTCTCAGGTCCTACATAGCTGCCTACATATTCTCCAAGGATCATTTCCTCATGGATCTTTGAGGTTCTCAGCAGGTGGAAGATCTTCTACATTCCTATATTGTAAGACCCACTCTGTCGCTGCTCTTAAGTTAGTTATATTGAGGGAACAGTGTATGGTTAGGGTTAATAACATGTTCGATTTGGGTTACGAATCATTCTGCAGGATGAATAATGGTATTGGCAACCTGTGATATTTACAAGAGTATACATGTGAAATATAAGTATGAAAGCAGAAATCTAGGTAAGATTTGAAGCCCAGAAGGGCATTGGGGACTTGAGTGGGATACCTAACTTTGAGTAATGTGCTGCACAGATGTCTCAGATAAATCAATATACATCGGACCTTGTACCTTGGATGATTGAATGCTGAAGAGAACATCCAGTCAAAAACCGATATTCGGTAGGATTAGGAAGGAAGTTGGTAGGTTTAGAAAGAAGAGTGAGTATAGGATTTGGACCAAAAGTTCTTCAGCAATAGGGTTTCGGGTAGAGAGTGTATGTAAATGTCAGCACATGTGAAGAGTCAGTCACAATGATGAACTGGGGAAAACATGTAGGAAAGCAGATATCAATAGAGATATTAGGAAATCAAGCAAAGTATAAAGTGTGTGATAGGGTTAGACATTTTCAACAGGTTTGAAGATGAATATATAATCTTAGGAAGAAACAAATATGTAGTCACCATTAGGATTGATATTTGAGAGCATTAGGCAACCTGCACATGGATGTTTTTAGTAATGCATGCTATCTTTCCATTTAGGCTTTGGTACAATTGTAAGTGTGATCTTTGCTTTTCGTGTCCGGAATATTTCTGTGATAAAATGTGTATGTAGATCAGGTGACATGAGTACTTCTTCCACCATTTCTGAGAGCAATATTTTGAAGATTTATAAATTAGTATGGGGGTAGAAATAGGTGTACCCTGCTTCTATTAATATAGACATAATGCATGAATAGACAATACTGTGAATAAATAATATAACTGGATCCACTTTAAATAATGGATTGAATGGATATCTGAAAGTATATAAGAAATGTTATATTGATATACAATCATTAATTCCAACCAGTTATATATCTAATGATTATCTTATGGTTATGGTTAATCATGAAGGGTGTGTGAGTTTTTCTTCAAAATTGATTATGGAAATCGAAAACAATATATTTGGAAAAAAAAGTCTCATGAATAGACCAGTCAAGAAACATAGAGAAATACATGTGTTCTGGAGCAGGAAGTGACTAAAAGTGAAACAAATGCCTATAAATTTGCTAACTAGTGAATGAAATATATATCCTATGATGTGCATAAACTGAAGAAATAGTAATGTACCAGTGTGGAATAAAAATTAACGTCAAAATACACATCATGTCCCATAGGAACCAACATGCATTGATGTTAAACTGGGTCAGTTAATGCAGACATATTAGAATTTGTATGCACCTTTCACTGAAGTTAGTTCTCAGTACTAGGAAACAACTATGTATTTCATGTGTATGAGTATTTCTAAGAATGATCTTGTGAAAAGTTGATTTTTAATCCACATCCATGAACATGAATGAATTTAGGGAGTGTATATAAGACACATATTTTTCATATTTTTAAAAATCTGGACAGTATATATATATATATATATATATATATATATATATATATATATATATATATATACACATATATGGACACACACACACACACAAACACAGAAATTAAAAAGTAGCAATATATATGCCAATCGAAATTCATCATGAAATATATATCATAAAGATGCAAAAACATTCATTTTACTGAACATGGGTTTATGTATAATGTTGTTCCACTGGGAAGCTCACCCATAGGTTGAATTTTCAGTTCTAACAGCGTTTAGGACGAGTGATCACTTCTCACAATTTGTATCTGCCAAGTCATGTAACTCAAAAGAATGTACGTTTGATACCATGTAGGATTCTATTTGTGCATATAAAAATACATGTGCTGAATAGGCTCCAGAAAATGAGAGACAGTAATTCACATATTTGTTAACTTTAAAAACACATGGAGAACTATTTCAATTAAAAATTGACTAGATTCATAATACCTACCCTTTATCATGCAAAAGGCAAGTCCAACCCTGAACTGCATGTATTTACGTACTGTTTGGGTTATTTTTCTCCATCATATTAGGATTAGTAGTCGGAGTCTATTAGAATATGGGTTAGTGTCAGGGATTCAGAATTGCGAATGGAAAAATAGGAAAATTAATCCAATGTGTATGCAAATATGTGCTAAAACAAATCTTTCGACTCTCATCCAGAACAATGCCTTGAAATTATCTTCGCCCCAAGTAAGACACAATTAGAGAAGAAAAGTTGCAAAATCTGTGATTACATTTCTGTAATGGAAAATGCTCAGGAGTGCACAAACTTGGAGGTGGTATAGGAGTTTTCAAAAGTAAGGACAGGGTACATACTTCACAAGCATGGAGCTCTGCATGCCTAAATCTTTTTGAGAAACTGCCACAGTGGTTGGGCACTGATATATAGGTTTTTGTCAGGAGTTAAGCTTCCTTTGTAGTGATACCCTCAAAGCTGGGTCTGCATCTATGTGACCTGGAGGACAAAGTTTCTTATTTTCCAATGAACACGAGGCAGCAGTGCTGAATTCTCTCTTTATAGATAAACTGTGGCCCCTGGGGGTTTATTTTCTCCCCGTGTGGACTGTGAAACCATTTGGTCATCCTCCAATTTTCGTGGTGTTTCTTGCTGCTGCACTTGGAGTTTGGTACATGCTTCACGAAATACAAGGAGTTCAACTGGGAAACAGTGCTGGAGAGAGTTCTGTCACGTGTGGTGGGTTATGGTCTGCAAGAAAATGCACAAACCAGGTTTCTATCTCTCAAAGATTGCCCCCTTGTTCATAGCAACCTGATTCTGAACATTGCCCTGAAACCTCGCCATATAACAAGATGCCATTACATATAAGCGTCTGAAGTCTGCACTATGTCAGTCACAAGCCATTTGGAAGTAAATGGCAGATCCACATGGACCCACCATGATACTTTATCACACACCTGCCCACCACTGCTCTACGCCCACTACTCAGCAGGCTACAAATTACTGGCATGTCTGTTCTAAACAATTTTCAGAAAACCCTGTCAATCAAGGCACTCTCTGGTACACTCATGATAAGCAATAGGAGATCCAATGTTTCTTGAGTGCCACCAGGTCATGGGAATTTCAAAAATTTCATGGTATTTATCTAGCCATTTTTCAAGGATGACATTGGATGCACTGTGAATTTCAGTTATTCAGAAACCATTAAATGTTGAGAAAGCTCGATTCAAAGAAAATTCTGGAGAACTCTCACAGGCAAGGCTTTCCAAAAAGTGGACAAAAGGTCACTTGAAGCCAGCACCATTGAGGTCTACAATGTGAGGTCCTATGTGTTTTGACTCTCTACTATGGCTGCAAAGTCTTTCAGAATAAAATCATGTGATATCCAGGCTGAGATTCCCAGTTCTTTGTGGAAAGCCACCCTGGTCCTAGATCTCAGGTTCCAAGGGCGACTCTCATGCGTGGCCTCCTAAAATCCCAACACAATTCATGGCAATACTTCTCTGAGGTCAGTTTCAGAAATCAGTCTCTAAGGGGAAACACACCAGAGTTCAATCCCTGGTGACCCAGTCATCTCTTCCAACCGCCACACAAATGACCAGAATTAAAACCAAAACACTCACACATGCCCCTCATCTTCTTTCATATAGACACTAATCATAACCTTGGCTGGAAGTTTCCATGAGGCACACAGCACAAGAAAATGTCAAAATAAGCTCCCTTGCCCTTCATTTGTCTAAAGTCAGTGTTTCTGGACACCGTTCCTGTGAACCAGGGCTGATCAAAGATGCCTGCCATTAATACTGTTCCGCTTCTCCAATTTGAGGCATACTGACTGTCAGGTATAGTTTCTTTATGTGATTTGGAGTCATGAGAAAACCCAAGCACCTATGGGCTAGCCTCTGCAGGGCTTGAAGAACTCAGTTGACCCAAAGGATCCCTCTTCTGACTTGATGGAGATCAGGAACCTTACAGAGGAAAGCAAGAGACTTCATCAACAATGATTGCTCTTTTGGCCATTTTGGAATTGGATGCACATATGGGATCTTTCTTTAGATCCATCAGGTGCTGAGAATCTGAGCCATGGACTCACACTGCACTAAGAGGCGGATTCAGACATATCCCTTTGCAAAGCAATTAAGCAAAGATCCTCAGGTGATGCCCATTTATTTCCATTTGAAAACTGATTTTTTCAGGCTTTCGAAAGGTGTGGCCTTAGGCAAAGACCTTCCTTACATTCAGGGCAACAGAACAATAGGAAAGCAAATTCCCAAAGCAGAGTTACTCCACTGAGACTTTCCTGGTCACACTGATATCTGAGTTTTCTGAGATACTCACCATTCCCTTCAGCTATCCAGTACATGGCCATGTCCCAGATTGTGGAGGAGATACATATCTTGAACACAAAACCATGAGCCTATGGGAGAGTGGCAAGAATTCAGGAAGAAATCAGGAATGTAGAAAGGTAGTAGGTGTTGCCCATCTATAAGGTAAGCTGCAGTCCATTCATAAATTGGACAAGATGAATGCTGCAAAGATTTCTACTAGACAGGACACATCCTTTGATGCATTCTCTTTTCTATTGTCTACAACCACGGACACAGTGGGATACACAGAAACACTCACCTTCTCAAAGGACTTACTAGAAACAGGCCACTCCAAATTAAACAAACCGACTTTCCTACATATTCTTAAAACATGAGACAAAATCACTAACACACAAACACACCCACAAAGGCACCTTCTTTCCCCAAGTAGGTCTGTGACTATCCAGAGCATTCTCTGACTGGTGGGCCATACTATGTTCCCCTGAAATGGGCTGTTGTATGTCAGATCTGGTCTCCTTGGCCAACACTGTGATGTTGTCAGGAGCCAGCGGTGAGCCACTGCCTGCTTTATCAAAAAAAAAAAAGCCCCTCTTCAGAGCTTTCCTGGCATTTGTCCATCTTCAATTCAGTATTTGCCAAGAAAGACTGACTCTGTCCTTGGTTAATCCAAACATGTGAGACCACTGGGACTGGGACTGGGCCTGCCTCAGGGTGCCTGTCTCCCTGGATCCAAAGTTCAGAGTGGTACATCAACAAGAAAGTGACGTAGGTCACTTCCTCTAGAACTGAATGAGGTCACTGCCTTGGCAACCACTTTGTCCTAACAGTTGCATCCAAGGGTCCATGAAATAGAGCGTGCCCCTACTTCCTATGACACTTTTACAAGTTAAAATGGAATATCAACCATAGGCACCCGGGAAAAGCTCTCCACACAGGCCTGGTTTGGTCCATCTTCTCTAGATTAAGAAGAGAGAGACTGCTTCAGACACATCCCTTCATCCTTACCTGGTTGTTTGTCATGGAAGATGACTTTTGCTCTCTCAGGTCCTTCATAGCTGCCTATATCTTCTCCAGGGATCATTTCTGCATGGACCTTTGAGGTTCTCTGCAGGTTGAAGATCTCCTACATTCCTGTATTGTAAGACCAACTCTGTCCCTGCTCTTCTATAAAGGTAGATTGAGGGAATCGTGTATGGTTAGGGTTAATAACATTTTTGATTTGGGTTAGGATCATTCTGCTGGATGAATAATGGTATTGGGAACCTGCGATATTTATAAGATTATAGAGGTGAAATATATGTATGAAAACAGAAATCTCAGTAAGATTTAAAGCCCAGAAGGTCATTGGGTCCTTGATTGGAATAGTTAGCTTTGAATTATGTACTGCCCAGATGTCTCAGATAAATCTATACACAATGGCATAGGATCTTGTACCTTAGATGATTGAATGTTGAGGAGAACATCCATTCAAAAAGGGAGAGTTGGTAAGATTACGAAGATAGTTGGTAAGATTAGAAAAACGTGTGAGTATAGGATTTGGACAAAAAGTTCTTTAGCAATAGGGTTTCAGGTACACAAAAAAATGTAAATGTCAGCACATGTGAAGAGTCAGTCACAATGATGAACTGGGGAAAATATGTAGGAAAGCAGATATCAATAGAGACATAAGGAAATCAGGCAAAGTATAAAATGAGTGATAGCAATAGATATTTTCAACAGGCTTGAGATTGAATATATAATCTTAGGAAGAAACAAATATGTAGTCACCAATAGGATTGACATTTGAGAGCATTAGGCAACCTGGACATGGGTGATTTTCATAATCCATACTCACATTCCATTTAGGCTTTTGTACAATCGTAAGTGTGACTTTGCATTTTGTGGCCAGAATATTACTGTGATAAAATGTATATGTAGATCAGGTGACATGAGTATTTCTACCACCATTTCTTGGAGCAATATTTTGAAGAGGTATGAATTAGTATTGGGGGTACATATAGGTGTACCATGTGTGTATGAATATAGAGATAATGCATGAATAGACCATAGTGCGAATAAATAATATAACCGGTTCGAACTTTAGAAATTGGAATAAATTGATATCTGAATATACACAGGGAATCATATGTTGATATACATACATTCATTCCAACCATTTATACATCCAATGGAAATATTACGGGTGTGGTTCATCATAAAGAGTGTGTGAATTTTGCTTCAAAATTGATTATGGAAATCGAAAATAATGTGTTTGGAAAGAAGTCTCATGAAATGACCAGTCAAAAACAAAGAGGAATACATATGTTCTGAAGCAGGAAGTGATAGAATGTGTTACAAATTTCTTTAAATTTATGAAGTTGTGGATGAAATGTATATTCTATGATGTACAAAAACTGAAGAAATAGTAATGTACCAGTGTTGTATAAAAATGAACGTCAAAATACACATCATGTCCCATAGGAATCTACTTGCATTGATGTTAAAGTGGGTCAGTTACTGTAAAAATATAAGGATTTGTTTGCACCATTTACTGAAGTGAGTTTTTAATACTATAAAACAAATATGTATTTCAGGTGGATGAATATTTCTGAAAATAATCTTATGAAAATTTGAATATAAAACCACATACATGAACAAGAATGAATTTAGGGAGTGTATAATAAGACACATATATTTCATATTTTGAAAAATCTAGAGAATATATATATATATATATATATATATATATATATATATATATATATACAAAACACACACAGAGACATTAAAAAGTAGCAATATACATGCCAATTAAAATTCATCGTGAAATATATATCATCCACAGATCCAAAAATATTAATTTTACTGAACATGGATTTATGTATAATGTTTTTCAACTAAGAAGCTCACTCATAATTTGAATTATCAGTTCCAAAAGCATTTAGGAGGAGTGATTTCTTCTCACACTTTGTCTCTGCCAAGTTAGCCACCTCTCAAGAATATAGGTGTGATACCAGGTAGGATTCTACATGTTCATATAAAAATACATGTGCTGAATTGGCTACAGAAAAAGGGATACAGGAATTCACATATGTGTTAACTTTAAAAACACATGCAGAACTCTTTCAACAAAAAATTGACAAGATTTATAACTCCTACCCTATATCATGCAAAAGGGAAGACCAACTATACACCATGGCTCCTCTGAAGTGCTAGTATTTCTATTCCGTTTGGGTTATTTTTCTCCATTATATTAGAATGAGTTGTCAGAATCTAGTAGGGTATAGGTTAGTGTTAAGGATTCAGTATTTCAAATGGAAAATTGAAAAATGAATCCAATGTGTATGTAAATATGTGCTACACAAAAATCTTCCCACTCTCATCCAGAACAATGCCTTGACAATACCTTCGCCCCAAGTAAGACACAATTAGAGGAGAAGATTTAGAAAATCTGTGAACAAATATCTGGAATGGAATATGCTCAGGAGCCCACACCTTGGAAGTGGCAGAGGAATTTCCAAAGGTAAGGGACAGGGTAAACCCTCCACAAACATGGAGGTCTGCTGGCATAGACACTTCTTGAGAAACTGCCTGTGAGGTTGGGCACTTGAAAAATATGTTGTTGTCAGGAGCTTTAGCTTCCTTTCTAGTGAGACCATAAAAGCTTGGTCTGCATCTATGAGACCTGGAGGACATGCTTTCTTATTTCTTAATGAACATGAGGCAGCAGTGCTAAATTCTCTTTTTAGGTAAACTGTGGCCACTGGGGGCTAAATGTCTTTCCATGTGCACTTTGAAGCCATATGGTCATCCTCCATTTTCGTTTTGTTTCTTCCTGCTGCACTGGGAGTTTGGTATTTGCTTCACGAAATACAAGGAGTTCAATTGGGTCTCAGTGCAAGAAGGAGTTCTGTCATGTGTGGTGGGTCAGGTTCTGCTTGAGGATACAAGAACCAGGATTCTATCCCACATAGCTTGCCCCCTTGACCATAGCAACCTGATTCTGAACAATGTCCTGAAAACTCTCCATATAACAAGTTGCCTTTACATGGAAGGTTCTGTTGGCTGCACCATGTCAGTCACAAGCCATTTTGAAGCCAATGGAAGATCCACATGGCCCCACCACAGATGTTTTATCACATACCTGCCCACCACTGCTCTAGTACAACTACTCAACAGAGTCCAACTTACTGGCATCTCTGTTCTACACCATTTACATGAAACCCAGTCAATCAAGGCACTGTCTGGTATATTCATGATCAGTAACAGGACATCCAAAGGTTCTCCAGTGCCACCTGGTGATGGGAATTTCAAAAATTTTATGGTATTTTTCTAGCCATTTTTCAAGGATGAAGTTGGAGGCACTGTGAGTTTCAATTCTTTCAGAAACCATTAAATGGTTAGGAAGCTCATTTCAATGAAAGTTCTGGAGAACACTCACAGGTAAGGCTTCCCAAAGAGTGGCCAAAAGATCACATGATATTATGCCCATTGAGGTCTACAATGTGAGGTCCATATGAGTTTTGACTCTCAAGTATGAGTGCCAAATCTTTCAGAATAAAATCATGTGGTATCCTGGCTGAGAGGCCTAGTGCTCTGTGGAAAGCCATCCTGGGCCTAGAACTTAGTTTCCAAGGGCGACACTCATGCCTGGCTTCATAAAATCTCATCACTATCCATGGCAATACTTCTCTGAGGTCAGTTTGAGAACTCAGTTTCTAAGGGAATCACACCAGAGTTCAAGAACAAGTGGACCAAGTCATCTCTTCCAACCGCCACCCAAATGACCACAATTTAAAACAAAACACTCCAATGTGGCGCTCATCTTTTTCCATATAGACACTCATAATGACCTCTGGCAAAAGTTTTCCATGAGGGGCACAGCCCAAGACCGTGTCCAAAATAAGCTCTCTTGCACCTAATTTGCCTAAAGTCAGGGTGGCCTGGACACACTTCTTGTGAACCAGGAGAGATCAAATAGGCCTCCCATTAATACTGCTTTGCTTTTTCAATTTGAGGCCAACTGACTGTGGAGTTTGGATTCCTTATGTGAATTGGAGTCTTGAGAAAACCCAAGAAACTATGGGCTAGCCTCTGCAGGGCTTTGAAGAACTCATTTGACCCAAAGGATCCCTATTCTGGCTTGATGGAGGTCAGGAAAGTTACAGAAGAGGCGAGAGACTTCATTTACAAGGACTGCTCTTTTGGCCATTTTGGTTTTGGATGTACACATGGGATCTTTCTTTAGATCCATCAGGAGCTGAGAATCTAAGCCACACCCTCACACAAGGCAAATAGGCTGATTCAGACACATCCTTTCCAAAGCAATTAAGCAAAGAGCCACAGGTAATGCCCATTCATTTCCATTTGAAAACTGCTTTCTTCAGGCTTCACAAAGTGGTGGACTGAGGAAAAGACCTTCCTGACATTCAGGGCAACAGAAGAATTCGTAAACAAAAGGCCCCAAGCAGGGTTTCTTCACTGAGACTTTCTTGGTCAAACTGATATCTGAGTTTTCTTAGATGCTCGCCATTCCCTTCAGCTATTCAGTACATGGTCATGTCACAGAGCTTCAAGGTTGTACATATCTTAAACACAAAACCATGAGCCTATTCTGGAGAGTGGCGAGAATTCAGGAAGAAAACAGGAACTTAGGTAGATAGCAGGTGTTTCACATCAATAAGGCAAGCTGCAGTCCATTCATAAATAGGGCAGGATGAATGCTGGTAAGCTTTCTACTAGATAGGACATATTCATTGATGCATTCTCTTTTCTAATGTCTACAACCACGGACATAGTGGGATACATAGACATAGAAACACTCACCTTGTCAAACGACTTACTAGAAACAGTTCACTCCAAACAAAACAAACCGCCTTTCATACCTATTCTCAGAACATGAGACAAAACCACAAACCCACACCCACACCACAAAGGCACCTCCTTCCCCCATGTAGGTCTGTGACTATCCGGAGTGTCCTCTGACTGGTGGGCCATACTATGTTCTCTGGAAATGGCCTGTTCTGTCTCAAATCTGGTCTCCTTCGCCAACTCTGTGAAGTTGTCAGGAGCCAGCGGTGAGCCACTGCCTGCTTTCTCAGGAAAGGCCCCTATTCATAGCTTTACTTGCATTTGGCCATCCTCACATCAGTAGGTTCCAAGAAAGACTGAGTCTGTCCTTGGTAAATCAAAATAAGTTTGACCACTGGGACTGGGACTGGGACTGGCTCTTGGTGCCTGGATTCCTGGATTCCAAGTTCAGAGAGTTCCATCACCAAGGAAGTTAGGTGAGGTCACTTCCTTTAGCAACTGAATGAGGTCACTGCCTTGGCAACAACTTTGTCCTAAAAGTTGCTTCCAAGGTTCCCATGAGAAGGAGGCTGCCCCTACTTCCTGTAACACTTTCACCAGTTAGAGTGGTGTGTCAACCATAGGCATGCAGGAGCAGCTCAACACATGCCTGCTTTTGTCCTTCTTCTATACATTAAGAAGAGAGTGGCTGATTCAGACACATCCCTTCATCCTGAGCAGGTTGTTTGCCATGGAAGACTTCTGCTCTCTCAGGTCCTTCATAGTTGCCTACATCTTCTCCAGGGATCATTTCTGCATGGACCCTTGAGTTTCTCAGCAGGTGGAAGATCCTCTATATTCCTGTATTTTAAGACCAACTCTGTCCCCACTTTTCTGTAAAATTAGATTGAGAGAACAGTGTATGGTTAGGTTTAATAACATGTTCGATTTGGTTTAGAAAGGAAACTACACGGTTGAGCAAACAGGGTCCTACCTTTAGCAATAATATGAGGATTATTAATGGAACGGCCCTGGCAGATAAAAGCGTAGTTAACCAGGTTGACTATGTGAACAAAGACTCAAACCTTCCTTCTGGGGCCTCTGTCTCTCTTTGACGCTCTTCAAGTCGTTTTCTTAATTTACTCATTGATTCTTTTACAACTCCAGTATTGTCGGCATAAAAACTACATTCTTCCCTCAATGCAAGCAAAAAGGCACCTTTCTCTCATGAAGAGGAGGTCCAACACTCGCCTGCTCTATAAAACAACTTCAGAGAGAGAGAGGTTAAAATTCCTGTAAAGCTGTGATGTCGGTTTTTAATGTCTTTAAGCTTTGGTCTATTTCTGCTTCTAGTTGTGTCTTTGTTGTGTCTCATGGACTAGGGCAGTTCTTCCTGTGCCCACGCCTTCAGCAATTATTATTCCTAATAGGATGGCTAAAGTGAGGGATACAGGTTCCCGGTGGAACCGGGTTGTATGCCCCCCTATTTGAACTTTAAATGAACCTGCGTCATGATAGAGCACTCTGAAAAACATCTACATCATTACATAATTAATCACATCTATTGACCATTTTATGAAAACATAAATAATGTTAAAGTGTATAGAATTATACTGTTTTATGGATG
The DNA here is from genome assembly GCF_048772815.1 of Callospermophilus lateralis. NCBI lineage: Eukaryota > Metazoa > Chordata > Mammalia > Rodentia > Sciuridae > Callospermophilus > Callospermophilus lateralis. Next base: position 308,569 of record NW_027514354.1, on the reverse strand, counting down.
GACAAGAAAATGCACCTAAGATAGCACCAAAGTGAGGAAAACATTCTTATTTGGTTGCATCCGGATTTAGAGGGTATTGCTTCTTTTGTAATCAATTAATCCCCTGAAACCCAAGTTTTGGTAGTTTTAGAGTTTGTACCCAACATGTAAGGGAAGGGGCTCAGAAGTTCACAGTCTGCAGAAATTCACAAATTTAGTTTTTGTTTCTGTTTTTTTTTCCTCTGTTCTGGGCAAGTTAACTTTTCAAGGACACCTTGGAAGGGGAGAGCTTTTTTGTCTCTTTTTTTTCTCCCTGCCAGCTGTCACCATGGAGCCCAGTTGCTAACATTTTTATCTTAGAAATGTAGCCATCTCGGTGAAGCCCCAGCTCAAGGCCAGAGGCCTTGTTCACATATTTTGTGAAAAACTGGTAAGGAGGTGTCTAGCTTAGGGGTGGTGATTTTTCCAGCCAGTGGTCAAGTAGAACAGGGCACCACGAAAAGTGCAAGTTTATGTACATTGAACTCTTTCAGAGGGACTCTTTTGCTGAAAGACCTAAAGTAAGCCTTGGTGAAGACTTCTGGAGAAGGTCATTTAAGACATTTCTATGGACCTAGTACAGAGGGGGAAGACGGGGTAGTCAAGGCTGAGAGCAGCTCCGTGGATCTAAGAATGAGGAAAGAGAGATGTAAAAGAAAAATGGGAAAGGGGTTTGGGATTTTCCTAAAACAAAACTTGAGCAGTAGAACAGGTAGAGCAGAGGGGAAGATGGGAGTAAATATTCCAAAAAGCCTTTGAGGGACTTTAAATTCTTAGAAACCTGTTTTCAGTGATGACAAAGCAACTTTAAAGGCCATTTTCATTACATCTTGTATAGGGGTCTGAGTCCTCTTATCAGCTGGTTTGAGCTTTGGGTTAGCTTGCTAGAGGACTTGCTGGGACCTAGTGCAGGCACTGACAGGAAAAGAGAGGAGTGAGTGGGTGAAGGGGTACCTTGGTACCTGCTACCTCAGCAAGGGGGCAATGTTCTGAGAACCAGCGGAGGTTTGGGTTTTTGATTTAGTAATTGGAGAGGAGAAATCAGGTTGCTAAGATGGGAGTGATAGCAGAGAGTCTAGAGCAGAAGGCTGAGGGTGAGGAACTATTGGAGAAGCATAGTACAGGATGTGAGCAAAGGAGGGAAAAGGATTCCACATAGGGAAATTTCCCCCTTTTGAGAACTTGCCAAAGTTAAAAATGTCACGCAGAATTTGAGGATCTAGAGAACTCTCTGGGGGCCATAGTATTTGGTTGTCTAATTGGTAATATGGCCAATGCTGTGTACTGAATTTGATGAGGAGTTTGGGTTCCACCAGGCAGCCCCTGTATGCTCACATTCACTTGACTTACACAAGAAGTCGGCTTCTCCCCGACACAGCCGTGGCTGTTTGTGCCTTTGATAGTCCGCTAGGCAAACATAGTAATCTAGGCTAGCCAACCTGAATCTGTCTCGCGTGTCCCTGCATCCATAATGTTTGTTTCCATTATCTATGGTACAGAAGAGATTTAATGGAATTTTAGTGGGATCCTCTTCATCAGGGATATCTCAATAGGAAAGACCTATACCGAGCTGACAAATGTCTGGGTGGATAGATGGCCACCAGGTCTCTAAGGGGGCTGTATGCGAGACAGACCATACTTCTTGTCTAGTAGGATTTGTGATCAGCCATTGCTGCTGAACGGAATGATGAGGGTTAGAACTACTGGTGGCCAAGGGGAGAGTCTATAGTCTTATCCACATAGCGAATACGCAATTTGAAATGGTTAGCAGGCTTTTCCAGTTTCCAACAAGAGTCTGGACACAGCGAAGGCTTGAGATGAGAGGCATGGATCCAAAAAGTGATTCCGTCTACTTTTACCGCTTTAGGTTTTGTAAGTAGCACCTGGTATGTTCCTTTCCAGTGGGGTTCCAGGGATGACACCTGATGTTGTCTTATGTAGACGAAGTCTCTTACTTGATATTGACTTGGAGTCCCCTCCTCCCAAGGTTGGTAGGCAGTGGCCAGCTGTTTCCACAGGTATCGCTGAGTTCTTTCAATGACTTTAAGTCTGTCAAGCAAGGGGGTGTGGAAGTGATCGTTAGGCCTTAGAGTTGGGGTTAGGTTCCTTACTGGATGATGGGCATCATAGAGAATTTCATAGGGGGTGAGGTTACACAAAGAAAGAGAGGGAGTATTTCTCGCATGAAACAGTGCATAAGGCAGGAGCATAATCCAATCTTTTATGCCGGGCTCTAAGCTTAATTTCGTTAAGGTCTCTTTAATGGTTCTATTTATTTTTTCTACCTGTCCTGAGCTCTGGGGTATATAAGCATAATGTAACTTCAAATTAATCCACAGGGTCCCAGTGAACACCTGACTTACCTGAGCCATGAACACCAGTCCATTATCAAACCCTATTGCCTTAGGCAGAGCGTATCTTGGAGAAATATCTTTCAGGATCTTCTTGAAAACCATTTGTACAGTTTGGTTGTTTTTGTGTGTGTGTGTGTGTTTGTGTGTAAGGCTTCAATCCATCCTGAAAATGTATCTACAAAGACTAGGAGATATTTAAGTCCATACGTTGCTGGCTTAATTTCACTATTGTCCACTTCCCAAAATTGTCGTTTTCTGGTTCCTCGTAGGTGCTTTCCTCTAGGAAACTGGAAGGGTAAGCATTAACCAATTGACGGACTCGACAGGCTTTTGTTACCCGTTCAGTTATTTCCTTTCGCTGTGAGTCGGTTAGTGGAAAACTCTGTTCTTAATCCTACAGGAATGCCTGCAGTTTCATTGAACCAAGGTGAGTGAGTTGGTGTACATTTTTAACGTAGTGTAGGGCTTTCTGTAATTGCAGCCTGAGCTCAGTGAAGTTGAGGCGTTCAGTGTCAGTGTCCATAGATGTTATCAAAAACTTCCTGGTGATCAGGGGTCCATTGGAATTGGGCATCTCCCATTAACACCGGGTATAAAGGAGCAGCTAAAGACGCAAACCCAGGTATCCATAACCTGCAAAAGCAACCAGTCCCAAGAAACTCTCTGAGTTGCCTCCTGTTAGATGGGGGTGGTATCTACACAATGGTTTGTTTTCTGGGCTCAGTGAGCCATCGTTTACTGCCCCTAAGGTAACAGCCCAGGAAGATTACTTCATGCTAGCAAATTTGGGCTTTTTTGGCCGAAACTCTATACCCAAGTTGAGCAAGCTCATATAATAGTGCTTGGGTCCCAGACTCACAGTTTTCCTTGGTGTTGGCTGCCAGTAGCAGGTCATTCACGTATTGAAGCTGGGTGATTTGGGGTGCATAGTTCTGAAATTGCTGAGATCTCTGTGGAGGGCTTCATCAAAGAGAGTGGGGGAGTTTTTGAACCCCAGTGGGAGTCTAGTCAAAGTTAGTTGACCAGACGTTCAGGTTTCTGGGTCTACCCACCCAAAAGCAAACAGCAACTGACTATCTTTATGCAGAGGCAAGCAAAAGAAAGCATCTTTTAAGTCCAGAACAGTATACCATTTCCGCTCAGGGTTCAGAGTGCTAAGCAGATTGTACGGATTAGGTACCGTGTGGTGAATGTCCTGCACTCTGTTGTTGATCTCTCTTAGGTCTTTAACAGGACAATAGTCCCCGGTTCCTGGCTTTTTTTTCAAGTAGCAGGGGAGTGTTCCAGGCCAATTGACAGGGCCTTAGGAGCCCTAAGTCCAGATATTTCTGAATATGGGGCCTTATCTCATCTTTAGCTTTTTTTGCTTAGAGGATATTATTTGACATTGATTGGGGAGGCTGAGGTTTTTAACTCCACTGTTATTGGAGGTTGTTTCACGGCCAGGCCTAACCCAGCAGTTTTTGCCCAGGCATCTGCGTAATCTGTTATCCATTTCTGGTGTAGCTTGCCTGTTTGATCAGTCTTGGGGGGTGTGAAGAGTGGATGTTCATCTTCTACTAATATAGTTAAAGCCGTGACTATAGGAGTTTTTACTGAAGAATTTAGAAATTTCATTTGGGGGCCTTCAGGGTTAAAAGTTATTTAGGCCAAGAGCTTGGTGAGCAGATCTCTGCCCATCAATGGGTCCAGGCATTCCTGGATTACTAGGAAGGAGTGATAGATTTTTCCTTTCCCAAGGTCCATGGTCCTCTTAGTAGTCTAAGCCCGATATTTACTGCCATTAGTTCTTTGAACTACAGACCTTTTATTTGATAGAGGGCCCAATGGGGCCTTAAGGGCTTCGTATACTGCTCCTGTTTTCATTTCAAAGTTTACTGGGGTCCGCTACACTTCAAAAGTTACCCTGAGCTAGGGGAAGTGATCTGAGCCCCAACATTTTTAGTCATGCTCCAGAGTCAGAATGGCTGGCTGGCGTGGCTGTCTCTTTATAGGGCACTCTTTGGCCCAGTATCCTTTTTTTTACAGTAGGCACATTGATCTGAGGCCAGGGGTGGCCTCTGGCATGGCCCCAGGTATCCCTTCCTGTCACCTTACGTCTTAATTTCTGGCCTCTTTCTTGTTGTGACCAGGATCTTGGTCTATCCCTTAGTCTGTCTTTTGCTTCTCTCATCCTTCCTTTGCTCCCTTTCTTTCTCCCTGTTTCTCTCTTATAGTATATTTTCTCGGCTTCTCTGACTAAATCTCTCTTTTAAATTTTTTTAATATCCATGGCAGCTTGCCCAATTAAGGCCATCATTACAGATGAATTTTGTTCCGCTGCCTGAGGATCGAAAGGAGTATATCTCTTATATGCCTCCATAATTCTTTCTAGAAACAAAGAGGGAGATTCATCAGGCCTTTGAATAATTTCTCTTACCATGGCCAAATTAGTTGGTCACCTAGCAGCCCCTTGGAGACCTGCTATTAGAGCCAGGCAATAATTGGACAGATGCTCTTTATCTTCAAAGGTGTTGGGGTTCCAGTTGGTTTGGTTTAAGGGTAAGCTGGCTTTGATTATGTTGGGAAGTTGTGTTGGTCGCCAATCACGTCCGAGGATTTTTTTTTTTAGTTTCTTGGAGGTTTTTCTCTTATTCCTCTGTCATAAAGAAAGTCCCTAGGAGTTGTTGGCAGTTATCCCAAGTAGGCAGGTGTAAAAACGTTGGCGAGTTCTCTGAGTTCTTTTAGCCGGGCCAGCTTCCTCCAGGGAAGGAGGGGCTCTGTGTGCCACGGGACAGTCATCTGGATGGTGCTGGGCCATCCTAGCTTCTTTGAATGGTGGAGAGGCTGAGTCAGCACCAGGGGAATCACTTAGAGGGTGTTGGGAGTTGGGGGATGAAGGCAGAGGATAAGGAGGGGGAGGAGAGTCCAGTAGAGTCTTGAGACTCATGGAGAACAGAGGGTGCAAGAGGAGGAGCAGAGAGTTAAAGAGATAGAATCGTGGGGGAAGGAGTAGGAGCGGGTGCAGGGACAAGGAAAGGCTTCATCCTTGGAGGAGGAGATTTGTAGAGGTCCTGACAAGTTAAGATATATGGCTGTTGATCTGGATGTCTACGTGGCCCCTGCTAAAAGACAATATCTCGAACTTTTCAAATTAGTGAGAAGTAGAAAGATCCTTCTAGGGGCCATCCGACTACAAAGGTGGGTCATTCTGAGACACAGAATCTGCCAGATCCGGCATTTTACTGAAAAAGAAAGATTCTGAGCCCTTAAGCAGACTTTGGTCTAGTGATCAAGGGTCAGGAACAGAGGCATTGAAGTGCTCTGTCCCATAATGAAATATACACAGACAATAAAAGCAATGACACATGACACAGACAAGACAAGACAATAAAGACAGGCAATGGACGTCCAATACTGAGACCAGGACTGAGTAGCCGGCAAAACATGATGGGCTGGCAATACCGAATCCGAAACAAAATATCACTGAATCAAGGAGACTATTGTTCCTCGATTTCATGAGTTCATCCCCCAGGGACATGGCCTGTGGCTCTGTGACATGTGTGTCAGTCACCGTGGGAGAGAGCTCACGCTCTTTACCAATAGCCATTTTGTGAAACCCTAACCTGAATCCTGAAACCAGAAAGAGGGGCCTTATTTACCCCCAGAGGAGCCCGTTGGGGGTCTTTCATCTGCGGCTGCCGGATCTCACTGGGGCCACGAGATGTAAAGATCGGGCGAGGGTCGGTTGAAGAGACCACCAAGAGACTGTCTCATGCAACAGCAAAGGCTTTATTGGGAGTCCGGCATGCAAGGGCTCAGAGCTCTCTTGAATAGAGCAGAGAGCCCTGAGAACAGCTTAAGAAGTGCTTATATATTTTCCTTGGAGAGGGCAGGGAGGGAAGTTTATTGATGGGTAAGGGCGAGTGGGCGGTTTGCGTGCAACTGGTTGACCGAGTACATTCTGCAGTTTGGCAGTTGGGGACAGCACATTCTGGGAACAAGAATAGCAAACAGTTCTCAAGATTTCAACAGTGTTTTGTTAAGCATACAGAAAATCAAGAAGTGACAAGTACCTATTTTATTAACCTTTCAATATAAGTATGAAAACAGAAATATAGGTAAGATTTGAAGCCCAGAAGTTCATTGGGCTCTTGATTGGTATACTTAGCGTTGAATTACATTCTGTAGTGATGTCCCAGAAATATGGATATACAATGGCATAGGACCTTATACATTCTCGGAGGTCAATTCCAAAACACAGACTCTAAGGGGAATCACACCAAAGTTCAAGCCAAGGTGGACCCAATTATCTCTTCCAACCGCCACACAAATGACCACAATTAAAACCAAGACACTCCCACATGCCACTCATCTTCTTCCATATAGACACTCACCATAACTTCTGGCAAGAGGATTCCATGAGAGGCGCAGCACAAGACAGTGTTCCAAATAAGCTCCCTTTCCCCTCATTTGCCAATAGTCAGGGTGGCCTGGACACCCTCCCTGTGAACCAGGAGTTATCAAACAGGTCTGCCATTAATACAGCTCTGTTCTCCAATTTGAGGCCTACTGACTGTGGGGTTTAGATTCTTTATTTGAATTGGATTCATAAGAAAACCCAAGAACCTATGGGCTAGCATCTGCAGTGCTTTGAAGAACTCATTTGACCCAAAGGATCCCTATTCTCACTTGATGTAGGTAAGGAACCTTACAGAGGAATGTGAGGGACTTCATCCACAGTGACTGATTTTTGGCCATTTTGATTTTGGATCCACACATGGGATCGTTCTTTAGATCCATCAGGTGCTGAGAGTCTAAGCCACAGGCTCACACAGGACCAAGAGGCTGATTCAGACACATCCCTTTACAAAGCAATTAAGCAAAGAGCCACAGGTGATGCCCATTCATTTCCGTTTGAAAACTGTTTTCTTCAGGATTCACAAAGGCGTGGCCTCAGGCAAAGAACTTACTGACATTCAGGGCAACAGAAAAATAGGCAATCAAAAGGCCCATTGCAGGGTTTCTCCACTGAGACTTTCCTGGTCACATTGATATCTGAGTTTTCTGAGATGCTTGTCATTCCCTTCAGCTATCCAGTACATGTCCATGTCACAGTGCTTGGAGGTGGTACATATCGTGAACTCAAAAGCATGGGCCTATTTTGGAGAGTGGCTAGATTTCAGGAAGAAAACAGGAACTTAGGAAGATAGCAGGTGTTGCCCATCGATATGGCAAGCCCTAGTGCATTCATAAATTGGGCAGGATGAATGCTGGGAAACTTTCTACTAGACAGGAAACATCCATTGATGCATTCTCTTTTTCTAATGTCTACAACCATGGACACAGTGAGATACACAGACATAGAAACACTCGCCTTGTTAAACAACTTACTAGAAACAGTTCACTCCAAACCAAACAAACCGACTTTCCTACCTATTCTCAGAACATGGGACAAAACCACAAACACACATCCACACTCACAAAGGCACCTCCTTCCCCCAAATAGGTCTCTCACTATCCGGAGTGTCCTCTGACTGCTGGGCCATACTATGTTCCCCCGATATGGCCTATCCTGTCTCAGATCTGGACTCCATGTCCAACTCTGTGAAGTGGTCAGGAGCCAGCTGTGAGCCAGTACCTGCTTTTTTAGAAAAGGCCCCTCTTCAGAGTACTCCTGGCATTTGGCCATCCTCACATCAGTAGGTACCAAGAAAGACTGACTCTGTCCTTGCTAAATTGAATCAAGTGAGACCACTAGGACTGGGACTGGGACTGACTCTGTGTGCCTGGCTTCCCGCATCCCAAGTTCAGAGAGTTCCATTACCAAGGAAGTGAGGTGAGGTTGCATCCTTCAGGAACTGAATGAGGTCACTGCCTTGGCAACCACTTTGTCCAAACAGTTGCTTTCAAGCGTACCATGAGAAGGAGGCTTACCCTACTTTCTCTGGCACTTTCACAAATTAGAATGGTATATCAACCATAGGCACCAAGAAACAGCTCTCCACACAGGCCTGATTTGGTCCATCTTCTCTATATTAGGAAGAGAGCCTTTAGTCCGGGGAGCACTGCAGTGAACCTCTGCACTAAAACTATTAGCAAGCACCTGGTGGAGGAGTCCTCCATAGGTAAGTGGCGCCTTTATAACATCTGATATCCGGTTAAGGGAGATCTTTTCTGATGACAGAGATGTGGCCTGGGGAGGCTCACATATACTCCTTTCCAGGAGAGTAACGAGAATCTTTCTGTCCTCTGTTCTGTTCTGTAGGAAATTCCTCTGGAACTGTAGAGAGGGGCCGACAGGCACGCACGCGCTCCTACCCTGGAGCTATAGCAAGATGTTGCACTGTTCCACTGTTTTTCTGTTTAGGCGCTGGTTTTCTGTTTTTTGTGTTTTGTTTTGTCTTCTATTTTTTTGATTGTTTGTTTGTTTTTGTTTGTTTTGTTGTGTGATTTCAGTGGTAAAAACTTAAGTATTTTGGACGTAAAAATGGGTAATAAAGAGAGTAAGCCTGACACCCCTTTGGACTGTGTTTTAGGGAACTGCGATGAACTTTACCCCCCTTTGTTAAGCAGGATGACAGAAGCTCCTAGCTGGCTGCCTGGAGCACACCCATTGCAGAGGGCAATGCTTGCTGGGGACCTAAGAACTGAGCATCTCCCAGGTTAACAAGTGAAACTCCTTTAAAACCCCTTGTCGCTCCAGATCAAGAGAGTCACAACATTTGGCAGAGTCCCCTGTGTTTCTCCTTTGTTCGCAAAGCAATAAACCTCCCTTTTTCTTTTTCTCAAAACTCAGTCCTCATTATTAAATTGGTATTAATTGGCTTCAAGTTCAAGAATCAAACTTTAATTTACAAATTTGGTACCCCCCTTCCTCCCCGGAACTTTGTGAGAGCTGTCTACTGGAATATTAGGAGATGAAGCATGCTTGGTGTGGAACTGAACAAGAGGAGCTAATCCTGTAAGTAAAAGGAAGGACTGAGGGACTCCCAGCAGCTGCCAAAGCCCTGTTGATTCAGGGAATTACCTCCTTCCTTTCCGCACTGTAAGAATTATGCCACCTCTGTCTTGTTAAAAAAGAGAAAAAGAAAAAGGGGACACTAAATGCAGTGAAGTCACTATGGAGACACTTTATTTTACATTTCAGGTTGCCCCTCTGTTAAAACATGTGGTCCCCCCCCCTGTGGATATCTATGGTGCACACTGGTGTAGGAGATTTTTCTCTTATCTGCTCTGGTTTAATGGGTTCTCTCTGACAGCCATAGTCTGGACCTCCTTTCTGTCTGTCTTGTGTCTTTGTATCTGGCCCTTTAAGACATGTGCAATAATGTGTTGATATTATAAATTGTTTCTTGGGAATGATCTTAGCTGAATGTGTGTCTAAATGATGATGTTTTATTTTAACAATCTGGTATCTGAATGGGTTTTTGAAGCATTGCACAATCTTGCAGTTAAAAGTCGGGTTTAGGTAATTGTTTAGTTTATGATTTCAGATAATTCATGCCAGAGAACTTAAATACTTAGGATGGAAAACTGAAGAACTCTACTTCCAAGTTGGCAAGTAACTTCCCAATCATACAGTCTTTTTTTCACCAATTTTGAATTGGATAGCCTGGGAAAATATCACTGTGTGTACCAGTGCATTAATTTGGACAAGGATAGTAAATCATAGAATGGTATCTGTTGACAAAACAAGACGTACAGATACAAAATTTTGTGAATTGTATCTTAAATTTATATCATAATTTTCAACATCCGAACCTCAAAATTATGGTTAAAATGCCTTAGGCCTGAGGTGTCTGCTCAGAATAGCAGTTTTTCCTGCTCCTTCCAGACCTCAACCATGACTTATGTTGAAATGTAAATGAAAGAAGCCTGCAATCTTAGTAGGAGACTGATTTGAGGCCTAAGGGGGAAAAAAAAGGTAAATTGTATGGTATTTACTAATTACTAGCCAGTCACTTTTTCTAGGACTCTTTTTTTTTCCTTAGATACTTTTTTTTTTGAGCTCATGATTTTGAGCATACAGACCTAGGTTAATGTTTTTCAGATCAGTTCTATCTTTGACCAACTGTAGACATTTTGAAACATTGCAATGGAGATTTCACCTGAGAAAAGCTACAAGGCCTTTACTATTATTATGTGTGCACACTTTTGTTATGTGTTGTATGTCTATATATACATATGTCCGTATATCATATATATGATACACAAACTAACATATACAAGGAGCGCTCATAAAAAAGCGCTCATTAAAACAAATTTAAATAGGAGATCCAAAGATCTTTAATTCACGTGATTTAAATGTTTCAATTTAAATTGGATAAACAGATAAAAATCAATGTCTTTAAATTTAAGCTTACAAATTTTTCTAGGTGTTCAAAAATCTAATAAAATATTAACATCTACAAAATGTCTAATATGCCTTGGTACTAGGACCTTTCCTTCAACATAAAAATGGTTTACACTGTCAATACATTTCTCTAATATTTTGATAAATAAATAAAGTAAATTTGATTGGGATTACTCATTCATGAGTACTTTTGTTAGATATCTGATTGATTTACTAAGGTCTGAATAAGTTTTTATTAAAGTATGTATAAGAATATAAAAATCAGTCATGTGTTAATGAGACAGAAATTTCTTAAAACATAAGTTTACCCATAACGTTGTATTTATTAAGTTTTATTTTCTCTAGAGCAAGCAACCATAAAAATTAAACAACTGATTAAATAAGAACTGTTATTTTAGAGCACTGTACTGCCATTGCTTTAAAAGCTAAACTTGGTTAATGTAGAAACATCAATGTAATTGTGATGCTATCAATGTTTTCATATCTTATATGTATTCAAGTCTGTAAGGTAGAAACTTTAAAAGAGCATTATATCAAGCTGGTGCTCTGAAGTTTTATGGTAAAAAAATATATTGGGAATTTATTTACCTGTTATCAATAAGATATGTAAACTTTTATGTTACTTTTTACATTGGGGAAAAATTTAAATGTATTTTTTAGTGAATGAGAGCCTAATCGATGTAAAGGTTAAAAACTTTCAGCCTTTCTTTAATTCATGTTTTAAATGTGATATCATATGGTGTTAGCTAATGTTCATGTGACCTCAAACAATTTATGTAAACTTTGTCAAATGATATTTATAAATAAAGATTATCTTTAGAACTAAAATACTTAAGATTTATAAAGAGCCCTGCCTTACCTGAGATAAGGCTCTGTGTCCCATCTTACTACATGTGAGAATGACTACAAAACCAGTAGGTCAGATAATATTTCTTTAAAGTTATGTTAAAAAGTTGGTTTTTTTAAGGTAAATATTCCTAGGATCTCAAACAGGGGATATAATGTATAACTCAGCCAAAAAATTCAGGGTAGATATTACACAAGCTAAGTATTTTTACTTTTGTTAATTTTATTTTGAAATTATTTTATAAGTGATCTAAAGATTCTCTGTTACTGTTTTACAAACGTGTTGCTTTAAGAACACAACATGGGTTTATTCAAGATAATAAGTCATTACTTACAATACAGACAGAAAAATACAGATCCCAATTAATAAAAAGATAATGATATAGTTATAGACATTAAAGCCCAGTACTCTTAATATAAGGCTGTTAAAATTTATTTGCTGGATGTTTAAGATTAGGATTTAAAATTAAAGTTAAATGAAAAGCGCCAAGAAAACCAATATTTGGCTTTTGCCCTCTGAGTCAGTCTGAATCCAGGGAACAGGGAACTTCTCTAAAGAGCTTTGAAACTCTGAGCCACATAACCTCCTCCTGATCAGGGAGATTAATGAGACCACTGGAGAACAGAAAGCCAATCAGGGTATTTGTTACGAAGAGGAGAGTCATCAAAGAAAGGAGACATCCCTGATGCTTCCGAGGGAAGCCAAATGGTCAAGCAAGATCTGGACCCACCTAGCGCAAATGGCACTAGCAGAACTGAGAATCTGCTCTCAAGTTTCCCCAGAATTGACTCCCATAAAAGCTCAGCTGACTGTTAACAATAGATGGAAACAAAAGTCAGTTTGACTGCTTCATCTTAAACACTTGGCAAAGACAGTTAAGAACAAAATACATCCATTCCTGGGCATTTTAAATTATAATAATAATAATATAATTTTAAGGTATGCACTTTATGTTTGCCTCCCAAAATAAGTAAGACTGGTGGCTACAAAGAAGAATTCTCAGAAAGGAATGCCTGATACTTATAAAAAGAGACTATCAAGAAGACCTGCCACAGGGATAAGTTTTCAGTTTAAGGCCTACAGATATTCCTAACCTACACAGGTAGGCTTGGTGTTTGCTAGTACAATTATCCATCCCTGAGTAACAGAATTAAAGGTTTCTGTAAGAGACACAGAGGTCATACTAGTAAAAATATTTTACAAGATCAGATGACATTAAATTATTAAACTGTATCTTATGGGGAGGGACAAGTGTAACAGTACAAGTTAAGTTGACAGTCCGGATAACTGGGGATATTAAAGACTGGTGATGGAACTTCTATACAGTGACATGTTCCAGCTGCTGCAACATTTTTTCAGTACTCATGGTTTTTGTTTCTCTCATAGAAGAACCCATCCCCAGATGACTTTACAACCTGTTCTTCCCCAATCAGACTTCAAACCGAACTGACTTCTAAAAGGCAACTCATGTCTCTCAACTGACTTCTAAAAGGCAACTCATGTCCCTCATGCCATGCCCACTCATGTCACCCTGTCTCAGGTCAGAAGAAGAAAAAATGAGTGACACCACTCTTCTTAAAACAATGGAGAGAAAGATAAATAGACTATCAATATAAGTAATTAATTAAGTCAGGTAAAATCAGGGAGATCGGTTTTGGGTGAGTTCTAAAAATTTGGAGACTCTTACCTGAGGGATTAAAATTTCCTCAGTGTTCTTCCCGTAATCTATCAAAGATTTGAAAGGGACACAAAGAAAAGGGGGGAATGATAGACCCAACCTGATCTTTAATTAAAATTGGGAGCCATCTTGCCAAAAAGCCATGAAAAGATAATTTTGGCTTTAGCATAAATCACTTCAAATTCTAAACCTGCTTGGAATGCCTGCCCACGCCTGGAACTCACCCATGCCCGGCTCTCTGACCAGATAGCAGCCCTCTCTGAAACTTTAGTGACACATCATAAATATTTGCCTTCTCTGGCGAGACAACAACCCTCTCTGAGGCTCTAATGGTCTTCATGAACTCTGATGTAGGGACAGCAAAAAAAATGTAGACTGCCATTAGTGTGATGTTTGTCAGAGTTCTGTTATCTGTAAACCCCCTTTTGTGTAATTTTCTGGGCTATTAAGCTGCCTGTAGGAAAGCTGGGGTTGCTGTCTTATTCCCGCCATTTTGTGAGGGAGAGGCAGCACAGCCGGTGGAAATAATAAGCTTAATTTAATTTGATTTTAATTAGAGTCAGTGGTCTTTTCTTGTGTCCTGGTCTAACAGGTAATCACTCCAAAAACATGGAGCTCTGCTGGCCTAAACACTTCTTGAGAAACTTCCTCTGAGTTTGGGCACTTGAAATATATGTTGTTGTAAGGAGCTTTAGCTTCCTTTCTAGTGATACCATCAAAGCTGAGTCTGCATCTATGTGACCTGGAGGACATGGTTTCTTGTATTCTAATGAACATGAGGCAGCAGTGCTGAATTTTCTGTTTGTAGGTAAACTGTGGCCACTGGATGCTAAGTGTCTCCCCGTGTGGACTGTGAAGCCATTTGGTCATCCTCCACTTTTTGTGGTGTTTCTTGCTGCTGTACTGGGAGTTTGGTATATGCTTTATGAAATACAACGAGTTCAACTGGAACCCAGTGTTGGAGGGAGTTCTGTCACTTGTGGTGGGTCAGGGTCTGAAGGAGAATGCACCAACCAGGCTTTTATCTCACCTTGCTTGCCCCCTTGTCCTTAGAAATCTGACTCTGAACTTAGCCCAGAAACCTCTCCATATAACATGATGCCTTTACATAGAAGGGTCTGCTGGCTGCACCATGTCAGTCACAAACCATTTGGAAAGCAATGGCAAATCCTCATGGCCACACCACATATGTATTATCACACACCTACCCACCACTGCAATAGACCCACTACTCAGCAGGCTCCAACTTACTGGCATCTTTGTTCTACACCATTTTCATGAAACCCGGTCAATCATGGCATTCTCTGGTACACTCATGATCAGCAACAAGACATCTAAAGGTTCTCCAGTGCCACCTGGTTAAGGGAATTTCAAAGATTTCATTGTATTTATCTAGCCATTTTTCTTGGATGAAGTTGGAGGCACTGTGGGTTTCAGTTCATTCAGGAAATATTAAATGTGAGGAAGCTATTTTCATTAAATTCTCTGGAGAAATCTCACAGGCAAGTCTTCCCATAGAGTGGTCAAAAGGTTACATGAAGCCAGGCCCATTGAGGTCTTTAATGTGACGTCCATGGGTGTTCTGACTGTCAACTATGGCTGCCAAATCTTTCAGAATAAAATCATGTGATATCCTAGCTGATATTCCAAGGCTCTGTGGAAAGCCACCCTGGTATTTGATCTCAGTTTCCAAGGGCGAATCCCATGCGTGGCCTCCTAAAATCTGAATGCAGTTTATGGCAATATTTCTCTGAGATCAGTTCCAGAACTCAGACTCTAAGGGGAATCACACCAGAGTTCAAGCCCAGATAGACCCAGTCATCACTTCCAACCGCCAAACAAATGACCACAATTAAAACCAAAACACACCCACAAGGCCCTCATCTTCTTCCATATAGACACTCATCATAACCTGTGGCTGGAGGTTTCCATGAGGGACTCAGCCCAAGACAGTGTACAAAATAACCTCCCTTGCCCGTCATTTGCCTAAAGTCAGGGTTGCCTGGACACCCTTCCTGAGAACCAGGAGTGATCAAATAAGCCTGCCGTAAATACTGCTCTGATTCTCCAATTTGAGGCCTCCTGACTCTCGGGTATAGATTCTTTATGTGAATTGGAATCATGAGAAAACCCAAGCACCTATGGGCTATCCTCTGCAGGGATTGAAGAACTCATTTTACAAAAAGGATCCCTATTTTCACTTGATGGAGATCAGGAATCTTACAGAGGAAAGCGAGAGACTTCGTCCACAATGACTGCTTTTTTGGTCATTTTGGTTTTGTAAGCACACATGTAATTGTTCGTTAGATCCATCAGGTGCTGAGAATCTATTCAACAACCTCACACATGGCCAAGAGTCTGATGCAGACACATCCCTTTCCAAAGCAATTAAGCAAAGATCTACAGCTGATGCCCATTAATTTCCATTGAAAACCGTTTTTTTCAGGCTTCACAAAGGGGTGGCCTGAGGCAAAGACCTTTCTGACATTCAGGGCAACAGAACAATAGGTAAGCAAATGGCCCAAGGCAGGGTTTCTGGAATGATATCTGAGTTTTCCGAGATGATCCCATTCCCTTCAGCTATCCAGTACATAGCCATGTCACAGAGCTTGGAGCTGGTACATGTCTTGGAAACAAAACCATGAGCCTATTCTGGCGAGTGGCCAGAATTCAAGAAGAAAACAGGAATTTAGGAAGACAGTGGTTTTTGCCCATCCATTAGGCAAGCCAAAATCCATTCATAAATTGGGCAGGATGAATGTTGTGAAGCTTTCTACTATTCAGGACACATCCATTGATGCATTCTCTTTTCTAATGTCTACAACCACGGACACAGTGGGATAAACAGACATAGAAACACTCACATTGTCAAAAGACTTACTAGAAACAGTCCACTCCAATCCTAACAAACCGACTTTCCTACCTATTCTCAGATCATTAGACAAAACCACAAACTCACACACACACCCACAAAGTCACCTCCTTCCCCCAAGTAGGTCTATGACTATCCGGAGTGTCCTCTGACTGATGGGCCATAGTATGTTACTCCAAAATGGACTGTCCTATGTCAGATCTGGACTCCTTGGCCAACACTGTGATGTTGTCAGGTGCCAGTGGTGAGACACTACCTGCTTACTCAGGAAAGGCCCCTCTTCAGACCTTCCTGGCATTTGGCCATCCTCACATCAGTAGTTACCAAGAAAGACTGATGCTGTCCTTGGTAAATCCAAACATGTGAGGCCACTGGGACTGGGACTGGGACTGCCTCTGGGTGCCTGGCTTCCTGGATCCCTAGTTCAGAGAGTTCCATCACCAAGAAAGTGATGTAGGTCACTTCCTTCAGGAACTGAATGAGGTCACTGCCTTGGCAACCACTTTGTCCTAACAGTTGCTTCCAAGTGTCCCAATTGATGGAGTCTGCCCCTACTTCCTGTGACACTTTCACAAGTTTGAATGGTATATCAAACATAGGCACCCGGGAACAGCTCTCCACACAGGCCTGGTATTGTCCATCTTCTCTACATTAAGAAAAGAGAGACTGCTTCAGACACACCCCTTCATCCTGACCAGGTTGTTTGTCGTGGAAGATGACTTTTGCTCTCTCAGGTCCATCATAGCTTCCTATATCTTCCCCAGGGTTCATTTCTGCATGGACCTTTTTGTTTCTCAGCAGGTGGAAGATTTCTTACATTCCTGTATTGTAAGACCAACTCTGTCCCTGCTTTTCTGTAAAGTTAGATTGAGGGAACAGAGTATGGTTAGGGTTAATAACATGTTTGATTTGGCTTAGGAATCATTCTGCTGGATGAATAATGTTATTGGGAACCTGCAATATTTATAAGAATATATAGAGGGGAAATATATGTATGAAAAGAGAAATCTAGGTAAGATTTGAAGCCCAGAAGGGAATTGGATCCTTGATTGGGATACTTAGGTTTGAATTATGTTCTGCACATGTGTCTCAGATAAATCTATACACAATGGCATAGGACCTTGTACCTTGGATGATTGAATGTCAAAGAAAACATCCAGTCAAAAAAGGATAGTTGGTAGGATTAGGAAGATAGTTGGTAGGATTAGGAAAAAGAGTGAGTATAGGATTTGGACAAAAAGTTCTTTAGCAATAGGGTTTCCGGTAGAGAGAAAATGTAAATGTCAGCAAATGTGAAGACTCAGTCACAATGATGAACTGGGGAAAATATGTATGAAAGCAGATATCAATAGAGACATTAGAAAATCAGGCAAATGATAAAGTGATCGATAGGATTAGACATTTTCAACAGGCTTGAGTTTGAATAAATAATATTAGGAAGAAACAAATGTGTAGTCACCAATAGGATTGACATTTGAGAGCATTAGGCAACCTGGACATGGGTGATGTTCATAATCAATACTCACATTCCATTTAGGCTTTGGTACAGTCGTAAGTGTGACTTTGCATTTTGTGGCCAGAATATTACTGTGATAAAATGTATATGTAGATCAGGTGACATGAGTATTTGTTGCACCATTTCTGAGAGCAATATTTTGAAGAGATATAAATTAGTATTGGGGGCACAAATAGGTGTACCATGTGTGTATGAATATAGAGAGAATGCATGAATAGACCATACTGTGAATAAATAATATAATTGTTTCCAAATTTAGAAATTGGAATAAATTGATATCCCAAAATACACAGGAAATCTTACATTGATATACATACATTCATTCCAACCAGTTATACATCTAATGGTAATATTAGGGTTGTAGTTTATCATAAAATGTGTGTGAGTTTTGCTTCCAAATTGATTATGGAAATCGAAAATAATGTGTTTGGAAAGAAGTCTCATGAAATAACCAGTCAAAAACAAGGAGGAATACATGTGTTCTGAAGCAGGAAGTGATTGAATGTGTTACAAATGTCTTTAAATTTGTGAACTTGTGGATGAAATGTATATTCTACGATGTATAAAAACTGAAGAAATAGTAATGTACCAGTGTTGAATTAAAATGAACATCAAAATACACATCATGTCCCATAGAAATCTACTTTCATTGATGTTAAATTGGGTCAGTTACTGTAGAAATATAAGGCTTTGTTTGCACCATTCACTGAAGTGAGTTTTCAGTTCTAGGAAACAAATATGTATTTCAGGTGGATGAATATTTCTAAAAACAATCTTATGAAAAGTTGATTATAAAACCACATACATGAACATGAGTGAATTATTTAGGGAGTGTATAATAAGACACATATATTTCATATTTTGAAAATTATATATATATATATATATATATATATATATATATATATATATATCACAGATACATTAGAAATTAGCAATATATATGCCAATCAAAATTCATCATGAAATATATATCATTCACAGATCCAAAAATATTAATTTTACTAAACATGGATTTATGTATAATGTTTTTCAACTAAGAAGCTCACTCATAGTTTGAATTTTCAGTTCCAAAAATATTTAGGAGGAGTGATCTCTTCTCATACTTTGTATCTCCCAAGTTAGCCACCTCACAAAAATGTACGTGTGATACCAGGTAGGATTTTATATGTGCATATAAAAATACATGTGCTAAATTGGCTACAGAAAAAGGGAGACAGAAATTCACATATGTGTTAACTTTAAAAACACATGGAGGACTATTTCAACAAAAAATTAACAAGATTTATAACTCCTACCCTATATCATGCAAAAGGCAAGACCAACTATACGCCATGTCTCCTCTCAACTGCTTGTATTTCTATTCTGTTTGGGTTATATTTCTCCATCATATTAGGATTAGTAGTCAGAGTCTAGTAGGGTATGTGTTAGTGTCAGGGATTCAGTATTTTGAATGGAAAATTGAAAAATGAATCCAATGTGTATGTAAATATGTGCTACACAAAAATCTTCCCACTCTCATTCAGAACAATGCCTTGACAACACCTACGGCCCAAGTATGACACAATCAGAGGAGAAGAGTTAGAAAATCCGTGAATACATATATAGAATGGAATATGATCAGGAGTTCACAACCTTGGAAGTGGTAGAGGAGTTTCCAAAAGTAAGGGACAGGGTAAACCCTCCACAAACATGAAGGTCCGCTGGCCTAGAGACTTCTTGAGAAACTGCCTGTGAGGTTGGGCACTTGAAATATATGTTGTTGTCAGGAGCTTTAGCTTCCTTTATAGTGAGACCATAAAAGCTGGGTCTGCATCAATGTGACCTGGAGGACATGGTTTCTTATTTTCCAATGAACATGAGACAGCAGTGCTGAATTTTCCATTGTAGGTAAACTGTGGCCCCTGGGGGCTAAATGTCTCCCTGTGTGGACATTGAATCCATATGGTCATCCTCTATTTTCGTGGTGTTTCTTGCTGCTGTACTGGGAGTTGGGTATTTGCTTCACGAAATACAAGGAGTTCAACGGGGACACAGTGCGGGAGGGATTTCTGTCACGTGTGGTGGGTCAGGGTCTGCAGAAGAATACAAGAACTAGGCTTCTATCCCACATAGCTTGCCCCCTTGACCATAGCAACCTGATTCTGAACAATGTCCTGAAACCTTTCTATGTAACAAGGTGCCTTTACATATAAGGGTCTGCTGGCTTCACCATGTCAGTCACAAGCCATTTGGAATTCAATGACAGATCTACATGGCCCCAGCACAGATGTTTTATCACACACCTGCCCACCATTGCTCTA
Source organism: Callospermophilus lateralis (assembly GCF_048772815.1). NCBI lineage: Eukaryota > Metazoa > Chordata > Mammalia > Rodentia > Sciuridae > Callospermophilus > Callospermophilus lateralis. The sequence continues at coordinate 288,646 of NW_027514354.1, read as the reverse complement.
GGCCCACTACTCAGCAGGACCCAACTTTCTGGCATCTCTGTTAAACACCATTTTCATGAAAACGAGTCAATCAAGGCACTGTCTGGTATACTCATTGTTGGGAAAAGTAAAAACGGCAGCCATACCCCAGAAAAAAACCCCAACATGGTGCCTAAGGACTTCTTCTTCCTACCTTCTTTTTTCTGCAGTGGTGCGAAATGTTTCCACCCGTGTGAACTCTGTTGCTGGGGCCAATTTGAAATCTCGCTGGTGGGAAACCTTAGCCCCAATAAGAACTAATTCCTGGGCTCCAGAGCTGATATCTGAAAGAACTTACCAATAAACGTTTTGCCTGCCATTTATCTAAGCCCTTCCATCTTCCCCTTAGTTCTATATAAGCACACAGCTTTTTGCAATAAAATTGGAATTCTCCCAGCAAAGTGCCTTTGCGTGGGAAGTTCTTTCATTCTGTTGCCCCGTGTGAGAATATGGGTGAGCTGTTTCTAACAAGAGCCCTGTCCCCTGCCCCGCCAAGACACTCCGCCCTGGTCCACTCTTTTCAGATGCCGGCTTCCTGCACTCACAACAGATCTGATATATGTAAGCCTCCCCTGACCCTGGCTCTCCAACTCCCTTCAGGCTACCGCTGGTTTTGTGACCGTGAACATCTGGCACACTCTAGACGCCCTGTAGGGGGCAGGAAATTCCTGCCACTAAGACCTTTACTGGTCGCAGTGGACCCTCTGGTGATCCGTTTTCCTTTGGGGCGTGAGGCTTCTGAGTTTACATGAGAGGCTCTTTGGTTTTTCTCCTCTGCTGCCGCTGCCGCTGCTGGCTAGAGTTGCTGTTTGCTGCAGGGCTGCTGTGTCTGGCTGAAGCTGCCTCTCTGCTCGGGGAAAACTGAACTCCCGTCCTGGAACTGCATTCTGCCGGAACCAGAGTTCTGTTTTCATTACTGACTTTTTCTGCTGCGTTCGAAAACTTTCCTGACGTCAGGTTGCCCGTGGCTCCGAACCCATTGGGTCTCACAGATCGCACTTCACTGGTGACGACCAGGTAGTGCCCTCTGTATTTCCTCATGACGGCTGGTCATTTTGGGGACGCCCACCTGACCACTGTTCACCCTGAGCTTCCTGGAAGCCGTTCCAGCCCGGGTTTTCTCTTTGTCTCTCTCCCTTACTCTTATTCTCTCTCTCTCTCTCTCTCTCTCTCTCTCTCTCTCTCTCTCTCTCTCTCTCTCTCTTCCTTCTCTCCCTGTGACAATGGGCACCTCTTCATCTGTACCTGAAGCCTCACCTCTCAAATGTTTAATAAAAAATCTGGCCACACTCTCCCTCACACCAGACATCAAGCCCAAACTTCTAATCAAATTCTGTACCCAAGATTGGCCTACATATCCACTGGATAATGGAAATCATTGGCCTCCAGAAGGCTCCTTACATCCAAACCTTCTCTGGGATCTTTTTAACTACTGCCAGCATCTGAAAAAGTGGAGTGAGATTCCCTGCATTTAAGGTTTTAGCCTTCTCACACAGCACTCTGTCGCTGCTCCTCCTGCCCTCCCTCTCAGGTCCTCCTTGTTTGCAAACCCTTCTCTTCCCCTACTTCTACTCCTGACTTCACAGATTCTTCCTCATTCAGCCCAGCAGATTAACCCCCACCTTATCCCCCAGTCCTATCTGCCCCTTCTCTCCCGCTATACCCTCCTCTTCCTCTGCCTGATTCCAAGGATCCTCAGCCTTCCATTTCATCCTCCTCCCCTCCGCCCTCTTCTGCCTGCTCCACCTCCTCCTCTTCCAAAGAGACACTCCCTTCCCCTCCCTCTCCTTCCTGTCCGCCTCCTGCCTCTTTCAGTCCTCCTGTTACCAGGTCTAAGGGACTCCTTCCCACCCCCAAGACCATCGCACCCCTTCGTGAGGTAGCTGGTCCCGAGGGTGTCATCAGAGTCCACGTGCCCTTCTCCATGTCGGACATTACTCAGCTAGAGAGGAAGTTAGGCTCATTCACCACTGACCCCACCACTTACATTCACGAGTTTCAATGGGTCCTGCAAGCATATAGCCTCACTCAACATGACATCTACATGCTCTTGGCCAATACACTTCTCCCTGAGGAAAGGCAATGGGTCTGGGAGCTAGCCCAAGCCCATGCTGATGAAAATCATAGGACCAATCCTAACCACCCCACAGGCCCTCATGCTGTCCCAGAGCAGGATTCTCTATGGGATTACAACACCCCTGAAGGCTTACAGTCTCGTGACCTTTTTACATCCTGCCTCTTGGCGGGCCTGAAAAAGGCCATCCGTAAGGCTGTTAACTTTAAAAAGGTGCAGGAGGTCATTCAAAGAAAGGAGGAAACACCTTCAGAATTCCTGGATAGACTAACCAAGGCCCTTCAACAGTACACAAACCTCAACCCAGAAACCCCTGATGGCCGTCATGTCTTAATGACATATGTTCTGGCCCAAAGCTACCCTGACATTAAAGCCAAGCTTAAAAAGCTTGAACAGGGCCCTGCTACTCCTTAGACCAAAATCTTCATTTTCAAGGTTTTTTATGATAGAGAGGATGAAAGTGAATGCCGTAGGCAGAGGGCTGAAAATGCCAAATTCCAAATGTTGGCCCAGGTCATTCAGAGAAGGCCATCACCACGCCATCCCAATATGACACCCCCGGGAGCTTGCTTCAAATGTGGTAAGGAGAGACATTGGGCCAGGGATTGTCCTTCACTGAGGACACCGTACAACCCCTGCCCAAAATGCCATCAAAGGGGACACTGGGGGGCAGACTGCCCAACAACCCAAAAGGGAGATTGGTCAGCCGCCCGGCAACCACAGCCTCTCTTGGGCTTGGCAGAGGAGGATTGACGGAGTCCTGGGCTTTTCCTCCAGACTATTACCATCAAGAATCAAGAGCCTAGGGTTACCTTCCTGGTGGATGGATGCTTCATTACCTTCCTCTTGGATACTGGTGCCGCTTTATCAGTCTTAAGGGAGTATTGGGGTTCTACCACACCCTCAAAAACTCCTATTGTCAGGGTAGGAGTTAAACAGATTTTACCTCAAACCCCCCCATCATGTTATATGCAGGGATCCCTTTTGTCCTTCACTCACTTCTTTTTCGTTATGAGCCATTGCCCCATTCCCCTTCTGGGAAGGGACATACTCTCACTATGAAAAGTCACCATTCACATATCACCCACACCTCTCCTACCTCTCATTTCCTCATGATGTTCCTAGGGGCAGATACACCTCCTTCATGCACTCCTCCATGACTCTCTAAACTAGTTAAGCCTGAGGTTTGGGACACAACTACACCCTTTATGGCTAAATGCAGTCCTATTCATATTGTCTTACGGGACCCTTCAAGATATATTAGTCAACCACAATATCCACTCACAACCACAGCCCTCCTCGAATTAGAACCCATCATCCAGGATTTATTACGAAAGGGGTATCTTAGGCCTACACACTCTCCTTTCAACACCCCCATTCTGGCACTTAAGAAACCTAATGTGTCCTACAGGCTGGTTCAAGACCTTCTCCTTGTCAAATCCTCTGTGGTCCCCATCCACCCGCTAGTGCCCAACCCTTACACCCTCCTCTCTCAGATTCCTGCCACTACTACCCACTTCTCGGTCCTAGATTTAAAAGATGCATTCTTTTCTATTCCCTTGTTCTCAGAATCTCAGAATATCTTTGCTTTTACATGGACTGACTCTCACATCCACCATTCTCATCAGCTTTCCTGGACTGTCCTCCCACGGGGATTCAGCCCCCATCTCTTTTGCCAAGTTCTTGCCCAGGACCTCACATCCTTTCACCCGACCTGTCCTGACTCTATTCTCCTTCAATATGTCAATGACCTTCTTCTATGTAGTCCCTCTGGGAACACTCTCAATCCCACACCGCTCAGCTTCTTAATTTCCTAGCAGACAAGGGATATAGGGAGTCTCCCCACAAGGCACAGGTTTCCCAGTCTTCTGTCACCTCTCTTGGTTTTTGCCTTACACCCGGGAAAAAGGAAATAACACTGGATAGGAGGCAACTCCTCTCTGATCTTCCAGTGCCCCATATGAAAGCCAAAATACTATCATTCCTAGAAGTAGCAGGTTATTTTAGGGCCTGGATCCCAAATTATTCTCTTCTATCCAAACCCCTGTATGACCTAGCAAATGGACCCCCTAGTGAATCTCTTGTCTTCTCCCCCATCTACCACTTCCGCAGGCTTCAGCAACTCCTCTTAAAGGCACCTGCCCTTCACCTTCCTGATCTTTCAAGACCATTTCATCTATATGTCCATGAAAAAGGGGGGCAAGCACTTAGGGTCTTAGGTCAAAATTATGGGCCTACATTTGCACCTGTGGCATATTTTCCAAGAAACTAGACTCTACCATTCGTGGGTTGGCCCCTTGCTTAAGAGCTCTGGTTGCTGGACAAATTTTACACAAAGAAGCCTCTAAGCTGACTTTTGGGGCACCTTGAACTATCCACTTCCCACATCACTTGAAAGATCTTTCAGCTTATAAGGGCCTTAAAACCCTTCCTCCATCCAGAGTTCTGTCGCTCCTCACTTTCTTTCAGGAAAACCCTAATATTACTTTCCTCCCATGCTCTGCACTGAACCCTGCCTCACTGCTCCCAATGACTCCCACGTCTAACACACCAACTCATAATTGCTTGGAAACCTTAGATGATTTCCTCCGCTGTCATTGTTCCATTTCTGAGGAACCACTCACCAAGCCTGACCTTATCTGGTTTACTGACAGCAGTTCCTTTAGGCAGAACGGCACTCATTACTCTGGATACGCTGTAGTTTCAGCCACTGAGAATATAGAGGCCAAAGCTATGCCTTCAGGAACTACCAACCAGCAGATTGAACTTATAGCAGCCACTCGTGCCTGCCTACTAGCACAAGGCAAATCCCTCACCCTCTATACTGATTCAAAATATGTCTTCCAGATCTTATTATCCCATGCTTCAATATGAAAGGAGCGAGGCCTACTTACCACCAAAGGTAATGCGATCACTAATTCGGCTCTTTTAACCAATCTGATAGAGGCCTCCCACTTACCCACCCAGTTGGGAGTTGTCCATTGTAGGTCACATCAGAAGGACGGCTCTCTTATCACTGAGGGCAATGCCAAAGCTGACCAGGCGGCATGAATGGCTGCTACCACTTCCAATTATGGCCCCCATGGGGGACATATTATGGCCACTTTAGACAGCTCATCTGAAGCCCCTACATCTTCCAGTAAGAACAAAAATCTTTTCAAGTTCCTTCATACTCTACACCATTCCAATTCTCAGTCTTTGACCCTTTTTTTACAGAGCTTCTTCTCCCTCAACCCTTCTGACATAGCCATGCTAGAGAATATAGCCTCTAATTGTCAGATCTGTCAGCGGACCAACCCTCATACTCCTTTAAGGCCCAAACCTTTCCCTTTCCACCAAGCCCAGAGACACATTCCCGCTGCTGACTGGCAAGTAGACTTCACCAACATGCCCACAGTATGGCACAATAAATACCTCCTTGTCTTTGTGGACACTTTCTCTGTTTGGGTTGAGGCATTTCCCACTTCCAATAAAAAGGCTTCCACTGTAGCTTCAATCTAACTGACAGACATCATCCCCAGGTTTTGTATGCCGACTTCCCTACAATATGACAATGGCCCTGAGATTATTTCTAGGATCACAAAAAAGGTCTCTCAAGCCCTCTCTTTCAAGTGGCATTTCCACTGTCCATATTACCTCCAGGCTTCAGGGAAAGTGGAAAGGGTAAATCGTACTCTGAAGGAAGTCCTTACCAAATTGACAATGGAATTAAACTTAGACTGGGTCAAAATCCTTCCCTTGGCTTTGCTTCGAATCAGAGCTCTCCCTAAGAAACCATCTTTACTGTCTCCCTTTGAGATAATGTATGGAAGACCTCTTATACCCCCTGGGTTGGTCATTTCACAAGGACCTCTCACCCGAGATTTGTCTTTGCCTCTCTTGTTTCATCTCTGCTCGGAACACTGGAAATATCAGAACTGGCTTCTTCCAGACCCAGTCTCCTCTCCAAACACTCCTCCCTTAACACCTGGGAGTCTAGTCTATTATAATACCCCAGAGGAGAAAGGGACTCTTGCACCAAAATGGGAAGGCCCCTATCCTGTCATTCTCTGTAACCCCACCTCCGCCAAACTCTCCTTATCAGACAACCATCTCACTCCCTGGATGCCCATTTCTAGGTTGAAGCCATATCACCAGGAGGCCCCACCTGCTGACGACAGGACCACCCCAGAGGAACTCCAAGAATCACCTCCTGAACCTCCCCTTTACTCCTGCTTTCCACACCCATCTCACCCATTTAAGTTGCGGCTCACACGGTGTTCCCTGCAGCCCAATTCCTCTTAAAGAAGGCACAATGAGCTCTCCCAACACCCTAGTCTTCTCTAACTGCTTGTTTTTTTGTGCTCTGCTTCTTTTCTGTGCTCTGTTGGGACTTGTCTTTACCCTCCTAACCTACCATGTATTTATTCACTCTTCGGGAACGATACTCAGAACATGGCATGCAGAAGGTCCGCGCAGTGGATGCAACTACTTGCTTCATCCACAACTGCACCTCTATTCCCCTAAAATTGTCACCTTCAAGGACCTTCGTCCCTGGTAGCTGGAACTGGCCTTTCATTTGCTTCCTTTTTAATCAAACCAAAGACTATTGTCATTGGTGGCCTGAGATATATAATGGGTGTCCCTATTGGTCATGCAGGTTCCATGATGAACGTGGTAGCTGTTCTTACCACTCACTTGGCTACCCTGAAGGGTGGACTTCTAGTTACCTAAAGTGGCATAAAGGCTCTTCATCCGATAACAATGGATCATATACTTCAGATACACCTGACCCAAAGGCCAAACGTTGGGGCTATGTTGAGTTTGCTGTCTATGCTCGGACAACCTCAGCCAGACCCACAGGGTGGATGACTGTTGGCCGCACCCTGATTACGCCACCTAAGGCAACCATCCAGGTAGTTGAACACATTAAGGAGTCAGAATCAAAACTTCGAGATCTTATCCATAGCTCATCCAAAGAGGATTCAGAGCCTTCAACCCCCTAAGGTCCCCCTTCCACATGGCTCAATTTGCTACACCAAACTCTTCGATTATTAAACTCCTCCATTCTTTTGGTGCCTACTTCTCAGTGCTTTCTCTGTGCTTCACTTAGTCGTCCACTTCTAGCAGCGGTCCCATTAGCGGCAGGAAATATTTCAGCAAAAACCTACAATTTCTCTAAGTAAGGACAACCCCTACATTTGACACATATCCCACTGTGGGAAAGTTATTCCAACAATACTTTATTTCCTTTCATCTGTATCCACCTGCCAATAATGAATCCTTTACCCATTTGTTCCTTGAGCTATAGCACCCCATAGAGCCCTGCGTTTATGCAACCTGGACATTTCATCTGGTGTAATTGGTCTTTAAGTACCTCAACGATCAATGTCTCTGGCACCTGTATCTTGGTTACTGTAGTTCCTCTGCTTTCTTTGTATACTCCCACTGAATTCCGACAGTTGGCCCTACCTTCCCGCACCCGTAGGGCAGTCTTTCTGCCGGTTCTGGTAGGCCTCACTTTAACAACCTCAGTGGCGAGTCTCGGTCTCTCTGGTGGAGCTATAGGTCATGCTCTATGGGCATCCAATGACGTGCAACAAAAACTGCAGGAAGCACTCGATACCACTGCTGAGTCTCTTGGCTCCTTGCAGTGGCAGGTTACTTCATTGGCACAAGTGGCTTTACAGAACCGAAGGGCAATTGATCTTCTCACTGCAGAAAAAGGGGGTACATGCCTATTCCTCAGAAAGAATGTTGCTATTATGTTAATGAATCTGGGCTAATAAAAAAAAAAGTTGTTAAATTGCAGGAATTATCGACCCAATTGCTCAAACCTACCTCCTCCAATCCCATAACGAGGTTCTTCCAATCCAATCTTGCCATGTACTTACTACCTCTCTCTGGGCCCCTTATTGGGATGCTCCTTTTTTGTGCTCTCTTGCCCTGCATAATGAAGTTCCTTCAAACCCAACTGCAAAAAATTCGTAATCAAACTTTCAACCAGCTTTTGCTTAGGCACTACCAGCCTCTGATGACCGACGAACCCCCAACATCTCCAAGAGAACAGTTCACTCCGTGATGAAGCTCACTACCAGGCACGATGGAATGCAATGGACATCAGACAGTGGGAGACAACAAGCTCGGAAAACCTCTTAATCTGCCATCCTGGATTCTTGAATCTTTATGACCTTCTAAGCTTCCTCATGGCCCTTGGCCTCTTCTATGTCACTCCCCCAACATGGAACTTCTGCCAAAAATTGACCTTTGCTTTAATTTTTATCTTCATTCTGTTTTTATTCACTCTGATCTTCTTCAGGTCCTGTGGCACCTTGTCCAGGCAACGCTTCCAGTATTTTCTAGAGTCTCTGTTACAGGACCAGTGGCTGATACCAACAATCTCCTCCATCCAGGACTGGTTCCATGCCATCGACAACTTGTGGCTTCAGGGAACTTTCATTGACTTCACCTCTACGGAAGTAGCTGTCTATAGCCACTGGGTTTTATTTCTTGCTGCCATGATATTCCCAGACCTGCCCCCCGAGCATTCCTCCCCTTCCCTTTCTAGGCCTCACAGCACCTCCATACAGCAGGAAGCAGCCGGATCTAAAAATGACGCCCCACTTCCTAAGAAAACAAAAAGGGAGGAATGTTGGGAAAAGTATAAATGGCAGCCATACCCCAGAGAAAAACCCCAACATGGTGCCTAAGGACTTCTTCTTCCTACCTTCTTCATTTCTGCAGTGGTGCGAAAAGTTCCCGCCCTTGTGAACTCTCCCGCCAGCGCCAATTTCAAATCTCACTGGTGGAGAACCTTAGCCCCAATGAGAACTAATTCCTGGGTTCTGGAGATGATATCTGAAAGAACTTGCTTTCAATAAACGGGTTGCTGCCATTTATCTAAGCCCTACCATCTCCCCCTTAGTTCTATATAATCACACAGCTTTTTTGCAATAAAATTGGAATTCTCCCTTTGAAGTGTCTTTGCGTGGGGAATTATTTCACTCATGATCAGCAACATGACATCCAAAGGTTCTCCAGTGCCACCTGGTCATGGAAATTTCAGAAATTTGTTGGTATTTATTTAGCCATTTTTGAAGGATGATGTTGGAGGCACTGTGGGTTTCAATTCATGCAGGAACCATTATATGGTAAGGAAGCTCATTTCAATGAAATCTCTGGAGAACACTCACAGGCAAGCCTTCCCAAAGAGTGGCCAAAAGGTCACATGAAGCCAGGATCATTGAGGTCTACAATGTGAGTTCCATGTGTGTTTAGACTCTCAACTATGGCTGCCAAGTCTTTCATAATAAAATCATGTGAGATCCTGGCTGAGATTCTCAGTGCAATCTGGAAAGACACCCTGGCCCTCGATCTCAGTTTCCAAGGGCGATTCTCATGCGTGGCCTCCTAAAATCCCAACACATTTCATGGCAATACTTCTATGAGGTCAGTTTCAGAACTCAGTCTCTAAGAGGAATCACACCAGAGTTCAAGCCCAGGTGGATCCAGTCATCTCTTTCAACCGCTACACAAATGACCACAATTAAAACCAAAACACTCCCACATGGCCATCATCTTCTTCCATATAGACACTAATCATAAACTCTGGCTGGAGTTTTCCATGAGGGGTGCAGCCCAAGACAGTCTCAAAAATAAGCTCTCTTGCCCCTCATTTGACTAAATTCACGGTGGCCTGGACACCCATCTTGTGAACCAGGAGTTATCAAATAGGCCAGGTGTTAATACTGCTCTGCATCTCCAATTTGAGGCCTACTGACTGTCAGGTATAGATTCTTTATATGATTTGGAGTCATGAAAAAACCCAAAAACCTATGGGCTAGCCTCTGCAGGGCTTTGAATAAATAATTTGACCCAAAGGATCCCTATTAACACTTGATGGGGGTCAGGAAACTTACAAATGAACGTGAGAAACTTCATTCACAATAACTGCTCTTTTGGCCATTGTGGTTTTCGGTGCACTCATGGCATATCTCTTTACATAAATCAGGTGCTGAGAATCTAAGCCACAACCTCACACAGGGCCACGAGGTTAATTCAGACACATTCCTTTCCAAAGCAATTAAGCAAAGAGCAACAGGTGATGCCCATTCATTTGCATTTGAAAACTGTTTTCTTCAGGCTTCACAATGGGGTGGCCTTAGGCAAAGACCTTCCTGACATTCAGGGCAGCAGAACAATTGATAAGCAAAAGGCCCAAAGCAGGGTTTCTCCACTGAGACTTTCTTGGTCACACTGATATCTGAGTTTTCTGAGATGCTCGCCATTCACTTCAGCTATCCAGTACATGGCCATGTCACAGATTTTGGAGGTGGTACATATCTTGGACACAAAACCATGAGCCTATTCTGGAGAGTGGCTAGAATTCCGGAAGGAAACAGAAACTTAGGAAGATAGCAGGTGTTGCCCATGGATAAGGCAAGCCTCAGTTCATTCATAAGTTGGGCAAGATGAATGCTGGGAATCTTTCTACTATACAGGACACATCAATTGTTGCATTCTCTTTTCTAATATCTACAACCACGGACACAGTGGATACACAGACATAGAAACACTCGCCTTGTCAAACTACTTACTAGAAGAAGTCCACTCCAAATCAAACAAACCACCTTTCCTACCTATTCTCAGATCATGAGACAAAACCTGAATCACACCCACAAAGGCACATCCTTCCCCCATGTAACTCTGTGACTATCCGGAGTGTCCTTTGAGTGGTGGGCCAAACTATGTTCCCCCAAAATGGCCTGTCCTATCTCAGATCTGGTCTCCTTGGCCAACTCTGTGAAGTTGTCAGGAGCCAGCAGTGAACCACCACCTGCTTTCTCAGGAAAGAACCCTATTCAGAGCTCTCCTGGTATTTGGCCATCCTCACATCCGTAGGTACCAAGAAAGACTGACACTCTCCTTGGTAAATCCAAAAAAATGAGCCAATGGGTATTGGACTGGACTGGCTCCAGGTGCCTGGCTTCCTGGATCCGAAGTTCAGAAAGTTCCATCACCAAGAAAGTGAGGTAGATCACTTCTTCAGGAACTGAATGAGGTCACTGCCTTGACAACCACTTTGTACGAACAGTTGCTTTCAAGGGTCCCATGAGATGGAGGCTGCCCCTACTTCCTGTGACATTTTCATAAGTTAGAATGGTATATAAACCATGGGCACTCGGGAACCGCTCTCCACCTAGGACTGGTTTGGTCCATCTTCTCTACATTAAGAAGAGAGAGGCTGATTCATACACATCCCTTCATGCTGACGAGGTTGTTTGCCATAGAAGATGACTTTTCTCTCTCAGTCTTTCATAGCTGCCTACATCTTCTCAAAAGATCATTTCTGCATGGACCTTTGATGTTCTCAACAGGTGGAAGATGCCCTACATTCCTGTATTGTAAAACTAACCCTGTCCCTGCTCTTCTGTAAAGTTTGATTGAGAGAACAGTGTATGGTTTGGGTTAATAACATGTTCAATTTGGGTTAGGAATATTTCTGCATGACAAATAATGGTATTGGGAAACTATGATATTTACAAGAATATATAGGTGAAATATAAGTATAAAAATAGAAACCTAGGGAAGATATGTAGCCCAGAAGGGCATTGGGCCCTTAATTGGTACACATAGCTTTGAATGATGTTCTGCAAAAATGTCTCAGATAAATCTATATACAATGGCATAGGAGCTTGTACCTTGGATGATTGAATGTCGAAGAGAACATCCACTCAAAAAGAGATAGTCAGTAGGATTAGGAAGATAGTCGGTAGGTTTAGAAAGAAGAGTGAGTATAGGATTTAGACCAAAAGATCTTAAGCAATAGGGTTTCGGGTAGACAGTGAATGTAAAAGTCAGGATATGTGAAGAGTCAGTCACAATGATGAACAGGGGAAAATATGTAGGAATACAGACATAAATAGAGACATTACTAAATCAGGCAAAGTATAAAGTGAGTGATAGGATTAAACATTTTCAACAGGCTTGAGGTTGAATATATAATCTTAGGAAGAAACAAATATGTAGTCACCAATACGATTGACATTTCAGAGCATTAGGAAACCTGGACATGGAAGGTTTTAGTAATCCATGCTCACTTTTCATTTAGGCTTTGGTACAATCTTAAGAGTGACCTTTGCTTTTTTGGTCCAGAATATTACTGTGATAAAATGTATATGTAGATCAGATGACATGAGTATTTCTTCGACCATTTCTGGCAGCAATATTTAAAATATGTATAAATTAGTATTGGGGGTACAACGAGGTGTACCCTGTGTCTATAAATATAGAGATAATGCATGAATAGATCATACAGTTAATAAATAATATAACTGGTTCCACTTTAAATAATGGATTGAATTGATATCTGAAAATATATAAGAAATCATATATTGATATAGAATCATTCATAACAACTAGTTATACGTCTAATTGTAATCTTAGTGTTATGGTTTATCATGAAGAGTGTGTGAGTTTTGCTTCAAAAGTGATTATGGAAATCGAAAATAATGTGTTTGGAAAGAAGTCTCATGAAAAGACCAGTCAGACACATGGAGGAATACATGTTTCTGAAGCAGAAAGTGATTGAAAGTGAAATAAATGCCTATAAATTTGTGAACGTGTGGATGAAATATATATGCTATAATGTGCATAAACTCAAGAAATAGAAATGTACCAGTGTTGAATAAAAATGAACTTCAAAATAAATGTCATGTCCCATAGGAATCTACTTGCATTGATATTAAACTGGGTTAGTTACTGTAGAAATATTAGGATTTATATGCACTATTCACTGAAGTTAGTTTTCAATACTAGGAAACAAATATGTATTTCAGGTGAATGAATATTTCTGAGAATAATCTTGTGAAAATTTGATTATAAATCCACATATATGAACAAGAATAAATTTAGGGAGTGTATAATAAGACACATATGTTAAATATTATGAAATATCTGGAGAGTATATATATATATATATATATATATATATATATATATATATATATATATATATATATATGCCAATCTAATTACACAGTGAAATATATATCATCCACAGATCCAAAAATATTCATTTTAGTCGATATGGATTTATGTATAACTTTTTTTAACTAGGAAGCTCGGCCATAGGTTGAATTTTCAGTTCCTACATCGTTTAGGAGGAGTAATCTCTTCTCACAGTTTGTATCTGCCAAGTCATGTAACTCATGAAAATTTGCGTGTGATACCAGGTAGGATTCTATATGTGCATATAAAAATACATGTGCTGAATAGACTACAGAGAAAGGGAGACAGGAATTCACATATTTGTTAACATTAAAAGAACATGGAGAACTATTTCAATTAAAAATGGACTAGATTTATAACTCCTACCCTATATAATGCAAAACGCAAGTCCAAAAATACAACATGCCTCCTCTGAACTGCTTGTATTTCTATTCTGTTTCGGTTATTTTTCTCCATCATATTATGATTAGTACTCAGAATCTATTAGGGTATGTGTTAGTGTCAGGGATTCAGTATTTAAAATGTAAAATAGAAAAAGGAATCCAATGTTTATACAAATATGTGCTAAACAAAATCTTCCCACTCTCATCCAGAACAATTCCTTGACATTACCTTCGCCCAAAGTAAGACACAATTAGAGGAGAAGAGTTAGAAAATCTGTGTATATATATATGGAATGGAATATGCTCAGGGGTTTACAACCTTGGCAGTGGTAGAGGAGTTTCCAAAAGTATGGGACAGGGTAAAAACTCCATAAACATGGAGCTCTGCTGGCCTAAATACTTCTTGAGAAACTGCCTCTGAGGTTAGGCACTTGAAATATATGTTGTTGTCAGGAGCTTTAGCTGCTTTCTAGTGAGACCATCAAATCTGTGTCTGCATCTATGTGACCTGGAGGAAATGGTTTCTTATTTTCCAAAGAAACATGAGGCAGCAGTGCTGAATTCTCTCTTTGTAAGTAAACGGTGACCATTGGGGGATAAGTGTCTTTTCATGTGGACTGTGAAGCCATTTGGTCATCTTCTATTTTCGTGGTGTTTCTTGCTGCTGCACTGGGACTTTGGCAATTGCTTCATGAAATTAAAGGAGTTCAACTGGGACACAGTTCTGGAGGCAAATCTGTCATGTGTGGTGAGTCAGCGTCTGCAGGAGAATGCACCAACCAGGCTTCTAACGCACATAGCTTGGCCCCATGTCCATAGCAACCTGATTCTGAACATTGCCCGGAAACATCTCCATATAACAAGATGCCTTTTCATGTAAGGGTCTGCTGGCTGCACCATGTCAGTCACAAGCCATTTGGAAGCCAATGGCAGATCCACATGGCCCAAAAACAAATTTTTTATCACACACCTTCCCACCACTGCTCTAGGCACATTACTCAGCAGGTTCCAACTTACTGGCATCTCTGTTCTACACCATTTTCCTGAAGCCCAGTCAATCAAGGCACTGTCTGGTACACTCATGATCAGCAACATCCAAAGGTTCTCCAGTGCCACCTGGTCATGGAAATTTCAAAAATTTCATGGTATTTATCAAGGCATTTTTCAAAGATGACGTTGGAGGCACTGTGGGTTTCAATTCATTCAGGAACCATTAAATGGTGAGGAAGCTCATTTCAATGAATGCTCTGGAGAACTCTCACAGGCAAGGCTTCCCAAAGAGTGGCCAAAAGGTCACATGAAGCCAGGCCCATTGAGGTCTACAATGTGACGTCCATGGGTGTTGTGACTCTCAACTATGGATGCCAAGTCTTTCAGAATAAAATCATGTGATATCCTGGCTGAGATTTCCCGGGCTCTTTGGAAAGCCACCCTGGGCCTAGATCTCTGTTTCCAAGGGTGATTCTCATAGGTGGCCTCCTAAAATCCCAACAAAATTCATGGCAATACTTCTCTGAAGTCAGTTCCAGAACTCAGTCTATAAGGGGAATCACACCAGAGTTCAAGCCCAGGTTTTCTCAGTCATGTCTTCCAACCGGACACAAATGACCAAAATTAAAACCAAAACACTCCCATATGGCCCTCATCTTCTTCCATATAGACACTAATCATAACCTCTGGCTGTAGGTTTCCATGAGTGACAGAGTCCAGGAGAGTGGCCAAAATAACTCCCTTGCCCTCATTGGTGTAACATCAGGGTGGTCTGGACACCCTTCATGTGAACCAGGATTGATCAAATATGCTAGACGTTAATACTTCTATGCTTCTCCAATTTGTGGAAAACTGAGTATCAGGTATATAGTTTTATGTGATTTGCCGTCATGAGAAAACACAAGCACCTCTGCAGGTCTTTGAAGAACTCATTTGACCCAAAGGATCCCTATTCTCACTTGATCGAGTTCAAGAACTTTAAAGATAAAGGCGAGAGACTTCATCCACAATGACTGCTCTTTTGACCAATTTGGTTTTGGATGCACACATGGGATCTCTCTTTACATCCATCAGGTGCTGAGAATCTGAGCCACAACCTCACATAGGGCCAAGAGGCTGATTCAGACACATCCGTTTCCAAAGCAATTAAGCAAAGAGCCACAGGAGATGCCCATTCATTTCCATTTGAAAACTTTTTCTTCAGTCTTCACAAAGGGGTGGCATGAGGCAAAGACCTTCCTGACATTCAGGGCAACAGAACAATAGGTTAGCAATAGGCCAAAAGCAGGGTTTCTCCACTGAGACTTTCCTGGTCACACTGATATCTGAGTTTTCTGAGATGCTCGCCATTCCCTTCAGCTATCCTGTACATGGCCATGTCACAGAGCTTGGAGGTGGTACATATCTTGGACACAAAACCATGAGCCAATTCTGGAGAGTGGCCTGAATTCAGGAAGAAATCAGGAACTTAGGAAGATAGCAGGTGTTACCCATCCATACGGCAAGCCGCATTCCATTCATAAATTGGGCAGGAAGAATGCTGGTAAGCTTTCTACTAGACTGGACACATCAATTGCTGCATTCTTTTTTTCTAATGTCTACAACCATGGACACAGTGGGATACACAGACATAGAAACCTTCGCCTTGTCAAAACCCTTATTAGAAACTGTCCACTCCAAACCAAACAAACCGCCTTTCATACCTATTCTCAGAACATTAGACAAAATCACAAACACACACCCACACCCACAAAGGCACCTCTTTCCTCAAAGTAGGTCTCTGACTATCGTGTGTGTCCTCTGACTGCTGGGCCATACTATGTTCCCATCAAATGGCCTGTCTTGTCTCAGATCTGGTTTCCTTGGCCAACTCTGTGAAGTTGTCAGGAGACAGCGGTGAGCCACTTACTGCTTTCTCAGGAAAGGCCACTCTTAAGATCTTTCCTGTCATTTGGCTATCCTCACATCAGTAGGTAGCAAGAAAGACTGACTCTGTCCTTAGTAAATCAAAAGAAGTGAGACCACTGGGACTGGGACTGGGACTAGATTTGTGTGCCTGGCTTCCTAGATCCCAAGTTCAGAGAGTTCCATCACCAAGGATGTGAGGTGAGGTCACTTCCTTCAGGAACTGAATGAGGTCACTGCCTTGGCAACCACATTGTCTTAACATTTACTTCCAAAGGTCCCATGAAATGGAGGCTTCCCCTACTTTATGTGACACTTTCACAAGTTAGGATGGTATATCAACCATTGGTAACTGGGAACAGCTCTCCACACAGGCCTGGTTTGGTCCTTCTTCTCTACATAAAGAAGAGAGAGGCTGATTCAGACACATCACTTCATGCTGACCATGTTGTTTGCAAAGGAAGATGACTTTTGCTCTCTCAGTTCCTTCATAGCTACCTACATCTTCTCTAGAGATCATTTGTGCATGGACCTTTTAGTTTCTCAGCAGTTGGAAGATTTCCTTCATTCCTGTATTTTAAGACCAACTCTGTCCTTGCTCTTCTCTTATGTTAGATTGAGGGAACAGTGTATGGTTAGGGTTAATAACAGGTTCGATTTTGAATAGAAATCATTCTGCTGGATGAATAATGGTATTGGAAACCTGCAATATTTACAAGAATATATAGGTGAAATATATGAGTATGAAAACAGAAATCTAGGTAAGATTTGAAGTCCAGAAAAGCATTGAGCCCTTGATTTCGGTATTAAGCTTTGATTTATTTTCTGCACAGATGGGATACTTTGCTTTGAATTATGTTCTGCAAAGATGTGTCAGATAAATTGATATATAATTGCATAGGACCTTGTAACTTGGATGATTGATTGTAAAAGAGAACTTCCAGTCAAAAAGGAGTAATCGGTAGTATTAGGAAGATAGTCGGTAGGTTTATATAGGAGAGTGAGTATAGGATTTGGACCAAAAGTTCTTTAGCTATAGGGTTTCGGGTATACAGTGAATGTAAATGTCAGAACATGTGAAGAATCAGTCACAATGCAGAACTGGGGAAAATATGTGGGAATGCAGATATCAATAGAGACTTTAGGAAATCTGGCAAAGTATAGTTGGTTGTGAAATGTTAATAAAATAGGTACTTGTCACTTCCTGTTTTTCTGTATGCTTAATAAAACACTGTTGAAATCTTGAGAACTGTTTTCTAATCTTTTTCCCAGAATGTGCTGTCCCCAACTGCCAAAGTGCAGAATGTACTCCCTCACCCAGTTGCACGCAAACTGCTCACTCGCCCAGACTCATCAATAAACTTCCCTCCCTGCCCACTTCAAGGAAAGTATATGAGCTCTGCTCTATTCAAATTAGCTCTGAGCCCCAGCATGCTGGACCATCAATAAACCCTTTGCTTTTGCATGAGAGAGTCTCTTGGTGGTCTCTTCCCCCAACGCTCTCCCGACCTTTATATATGGAGGTTCCTTCGAGATCCGGCAGGGGCGGAAGAGAGACCTCAATGGGCTACTCTCAGGGAAAGTAAGGCGCCTCTTTCTGGTTTCAGGTTTCAGGTTAGGGCTTGGCAAAATGGCTGTTGATGAAGTTGCATGAGCTCTCTTTGACGGTGGCTGGCAGATGTGTCACAGAGCCACAGGCTCTGGGGGACGCCACAGAGGACTCGGGAATCAAGGAACAATAGTCTCCTCGACTCAGTGATGTTTTGTTTCAGATTCGGTATTGCCAGCCCATCGGGTTTTGCCAGCTGCTCAGTCTTGGTCTCAGTGTTGGACGTTCATTGCCTGTCTTTATTATCTTGTCTTGTCTGTGTCGTGAGAGTTGCTTTTACTGTTTGTGTATCTTTCATTATGGGACAGGTCACTTCAATGCCTCTGTCTCTGACCTTGATCACTGGACCAAAGTCTGCTTAAGGGCTCAGAATCTTTCTTTTTCAGTAAAACGCTGGACCTGGCAGACTCTCTGTGCCTCAGAATGGCCCACCTTTGCATTCGGATGGCCCCTAGAAGGATCTTTCTACTTCACACTAATTTAATAAGTCAGAGATATTGTCTTACAGCCAGGGCCACATAGCCATCCCGATCAACAGCCATATATCTTAACTTGGCAGGACCTCTGCAAATCTCCTCCACCATGGGTGAAGCCTTTCCTTGCCATGTCCCCGCTCCTACTCTTTTCCCCACGATCTCTCAAACCCTCTGCTCATCCTCCTCCTCCACCCTCTGTTCTCCCTGAGTCACAAGATTTGACTCTACTGGACTCTCATGCCCCTCCTTATCTTCTACCCTCATCCCACAACCCCCAACACCCTCTAAGTGATTCCCCTGCTGCTGACTCAGCCTCTCCGCCATTGGAGAAAGATAAGCCAGCCCAGCGCACTCCAGATAACTCCCCTGCAGCACACACAGCCCCTCCTCCCCTGGAGGAAGCTGGCCTGGCTAAAGGAACTCGACAGCGTCAAATGATTTAAAACCCTGAAACTCCCGTGTTGCTCCCCCTCCATTCCTATGGGCCAATGATTGACAACGGCCATGGAGGAAAAATGCAAGCCTACCAGTATTGGCCTTCTCCTCTTCAGACCTATATAAATGGAAAAATAACAATCCTCCTTTTACCGAGGACCCAACCTGGCTCTCAGGTCTGGTTGAGTCATTGATGTTTTCACACCAGCCTACTTGGGATGACTGCCAACAACTCATAGGGACTCTCTTCATGACAGAGGAACAAAAGAGAATCCTCCTGGATGCTAGAAAACAATATCCTCGGACTAGATGGGTGACCAACACAACTTCCCAACATAATCAAAGCCGGCTTTCTCTTGAAACGACCCAAGTGGGACCCCAACACATTTGAAGGTAGGGAGCATCTGTCCACTTATCACCGGGCTCTAATAGTGGGTATCTTAGTGGCCGCTAGGCGACCAACTAATTTGGCCAAGGTAAGAGAGATTATTCAAGGGCCTGGTGAATCTACCTCTATGTTCCTAGAGAGAACTATGGAGGCATATAGGAGATATACTACTTTCGATCCTCAGGCAGAGGATCAAAAGGCATCTGTCACAATGGCCTTTATTGGGCAAGCTGCCCTAGATATTAAAAGAAAGTTACAATGCTTAGATGGATTACAAGATATGATTTTGAGAGATTTAGTTAGAGAAGCCAAAGAGGTATACTATAAGAGTGAAACTGAGGAAGAGAAGGGAGCAAAGGGAGGATGAGAGAAGCAAAAGACAGACTAAGGCATTGACTAAGGTCCTGGTCACAACAACAAACAGGCCAGAAATTAAGAAACAGAGAGACAGAAAGGGATACCTGGGCCCACACTAGAGGCCACCCCTGGCCTCAGATCAATGTGCCTACTCTAAAGAAAAAGGACACTGGGCCAAAGAGTGCCCTAGAAAGAGACAGCCACGCCAGCCAGACATTCTGACTCTGGAGGATGACTAAGAAAGTCGAGGCTCAGATCCTCTCCCCGACCTCAGGGTAACTTTTGAAGTGGAGGGGACCCCAGTAAACTTTGAAGTAGATACAGGGGCAATATACTCAGCCCTTAAGGCTCCATTGGGCCCTCTATCAAATAAAAGGTCTCTAATTCCAGGGTCTAAATGCAGTAAATATCAGACTTTGACAACTAAGGGGACCATGGACCAGGGGAAAGGATAAATCCATCACTCCTTCCTAGTAATCCCAGAATGCCCGGCCCCATTGATGGGCAGAGATCTGCTCACCAAGCTCTGGGCCAAAATAACTTTTAACCCTGAAGGCCCCCAAGAGGAATTTCTAAATCCTTCAGTAAATACTCCTATAATCATGGCTCTAACTATGTCAGTAGCAAATGTTCATCAACTCACTCATCTTTGTTCAAAGAAACTGCATTCATTCCTGAAAGATCAAGAACAGAGTTTTCCACTAACCGACTCACAGTGAAAGAAAATAACTGAATGGGTAACAAAAGCCTGTCAGGTCCATCAATTGGTTAATACTTACCCTTCCAAGCTTCCTGCAGGAAAGCACCTACGAGGAACCATACCAGGAAAATTCTGGGAAGTGGACTTTACTGAAATTAAGCCAGCAAGGTATGGACTTAAATATCTTCTAGTCTTTGAAGATACATTTTCAGGACGGATTGAAGCCTTCCCCACAAAAAAAAAGAAAGAAAAAAGAAAAAAAAAGAAACAGAGCAAATGGTTGTCAAGAAGATCCTGGAAGACATTTATTCTCCCCTTGACGACCAGTAGTCTTAACCCTCATCAGCCCCTTAAGCAGCGATGGCTGATCACAAATCCTACTGGAAAAGAAGTATGGTCTATCTCACATACAGCCCCCTTATGGACCTCGTGGCCATCTCTCCACCCAGACATTTGTCAGCTGGCTATAGGTCTTTCCTATTGAGATATCCCTGATGAAGAGGATCCCACTAAAATTCCATTAAATCCCTTCGGTACCATAGAAAATGGAAACAAACATTATGGATGTAGGGACACGTGAGCCAGATGCAGGTTGGCTAGCCTAGATTACTATGTTTGCCCGGCGGAGTATCAAAGCCACAAACAGTCACGGCTGTGCGGGGGGGAGAGCAGACTTCTTCTGTAAGTCATGGGGCTGTAAGCATACAGGGATTGCCAGATGGAACCCAAACTCCTCATCAAATTCTGTAAACAGCATTGGCCATATTACCAATTAGATAACCAAAACCGATGGCCCCAAGAGGGGTCTCTATATCCTCAAATTCTGCGTGACCTTTTAAACTTCTAAAAGTGCTCAAAAGGGTAAAAGGAGATTCCAGTATGTGGAGGCCTTCTCCCTCCTTTGCTCACATCCTGAACTATGCTTCTCCAATAGATGCTTACCCTCAGCCTTCTGCTCCAGACTCTCTGCTGTCACTCCCACCTCAGCAACTTGATTTCTGCCCTCCAATATCTAGATCAAAAACCCAAATCTCCGCCAGTTCTCAGACCATTGCCCCATGGCTGAGGTAGCAGGTACTGAGGTACCACTCCACTCACTCACTACTCTCTTCTCCTGTCAGTGCCCGCACTGGGTCCCTCCAGGTCCTCTTACCAGCTAATGCAAAGCTCAAACCCACTGAGGAGAACCCTCAGACCCTTATCCAAAATGTAATGAAAATGGCCTTTAATGTTGCTTTGTCATCACTGAAAACAGGTTACTAAAAATTTAAAGTCCCTCACAGGCTTTTTGGGATACTCACTCCCGTTTCCCCCTCTGTTCTATCTGTTCTACTGCTCAAATTTTTCTTGCTATTAAGATCCCAAAGCCCTCTCCCAATATTCTTTTACATCTCTCCTTCCTCATTCTCAGATCCACGGAAGTTGCTCTCATCCCTGCCTTCCAAGTCGTCCCCCTCTGTACCAGGTCCACAGAAAAGTCTTAATTAACCTTCTCCAGAAGTCTTCACCATGGCTGATTTACGACTTTCAGCAAAAGAGTCCCTATAAAAGAGATCACTGTAGATAAACTTCCTATTTTCGTGTTGCCCTGGTCTCCTTGGAAACTGGCTAAAAAAAACCAGCACTCCTAATCTAGACACACCCTTAATAGTTTTTCACAAAATATGTGAAAAAAGGCCTCTGGCCTTGAGCTGGGGCTTCACAGAGATGGCTACATTTCTAAGATAAAGAAGTTACAAACTGGGCTGCATGGAAACAGCTGGCAGGTTGAAAAAAAAGAAAGGGAAGAAAAAGCTCTCCCCCACATAGGTGTCCTTGAAAAGTTAACTTGCCCCAAACTGAGGAAAAAACAGAAACGAAAACTGCTTTTTGTGAACTTCTGCAGACTGTGAACTTCTGAGCCCATTTCCTTACGTGTTGTGTACAAAATTCTGAAACTACCTAAACTTGGGTTTCAGGGGATTAATTGATTACAACAGAAGCAATGCCCCCTGAATCTGGTTGCAACCAAAAAAGACTGTTTTCCTGTCTTTGGTGCTATCTTAGGTGCCTTGCCTTGTCCGTCCCTACAACAGTATAATTCTATATACTTAAACACTGTTTATGTTTTCATGAAATGGTCAACAGATGTGATTAATTGTGTAATGGTGCAGATGTTTCCCAGAGTGCTCTATCATGATGCAGGTTTATTTGAAGATCAAAGAGGGGGGCATAGAACACGGTTCCGCTGAAAACATATGTCCCTCACCTTAGCCATTCTATTACGAATAGTAGTTACTGCAGGGTAGGGCACGGGAACCATTGCTCTGGCCCATGGGACACAACAAATGACCCAAAGCAGCAATAGATCAAAAATTAAAGATATTAGAAACCTCCATCACAGCTTTGAACGAATCTTTAACCTCACTCTCTGAAGTTGTTTTACAGAACAGTCGAGGGTTGGACCTCCTTTTCATGAGAGAAGGGGGCCTTTGTGCTTCATTGAGGGAAGAATGTTGTTTTTATGTCTACAATACTGGAGTTGTAAAAAAAATCTATGAGTAAATTAAAAAGATGCCTTGAAGAGCGACAACGAGAGAGAGAGAGGCCCAAGAATGGTAGTTTGAGTCTTTTTTTACACAGTCCCCCTGGTTAACTACGTTTTTATCAACCCTAGCCAGTCCAATAATAATCCTCATATTATTGCTAACTATAAAACCCTGTTTTCTCAACCGTGTAATTTCTTTTCTCCAAGCTCAAATTGGACAAATTAAACTTATGGTAATACCCCACTAGCAGACATAGAATGTGACACCCCACAATGATCACTTTTATGATTAAAAGTAGCCAGAAGAAGAAGTGGGGAATGAAAGGTTAATAAAATATGTACTTGTCATTTTCTGTTTTTCTGTATGCGTAACAAAACACTGTTGAAATCTTGAGAACTGTTTGCTAATCTTGTTCCCAGAATATGCTGTCCCCAATTACCAAACTGCAGAATGTACTCCCTCACCCAGTTGAATACAAACCATCCACTCTCCCTGACCCATCAATGAACTTCCATCCCTGCCCTCTGCAAGGAAAGTATATAAGCTCTGCTTAAGCTGTTGTCAGGTCTCTCTGCTCTATTCAAGTGAGCTCTGAGCCCCAGCATGCTGGACCCCCAATAAAACCTTTGCTGTTGCATGAGATAGTCTCTTGGTGGTCTCTTTCTCCGGCACTCGCCCAAACTTTACTTGGATGATTGAATGTAGAAGAGAACATCTATTCAAAAAGTTATAGTCAGTAGGATTAGGAAGATAGTTGGTAGGTTTAGGAAGAAAAGTGAGTATAGGATTTGGAAAAAAAGTTCTTTGCCAATAGGGTTTTGGTTAGAGAGTCAATGTAAATATCAACACAAGTGAAGAGTGAGTCACAATGATGAACAGGGGAAAATATGTAGAAAAGCAGATATCAATAGAGACATTAGGAAATCAGGAAAAGAATAAAGTGAGTTATGGGATTAGATATTTTCTACAGGGTTGAGGTTGAATGTATGAGCTTAGGAAGAAACAAAGATGAAGTCAACAATAGGATTGACATTTGAGAGCATTAGCATAGCCCAAGACAGTGTCCAAAATAAGCTCCTTTGCCCTCATTTGCCTAAATTCCCGGTGGCCTGTACATCCTTCCTGTGTACCAGGAGTGATCAAATAGGCCTGACCTTAATATTGCTCTGCTTCACCAATTTGAGGCCTACCGAGTGTCGGGTACACATTCTTTATGTAAATTGGAGAGATGAGAAAACCCAAGCACCTATTGGAAAGCTTCTGAATTAATTTGAAGAAATCATTTGACCCAAATGATCCCTATTCTCACTTGATGGAATTCAGAAACCTTACAGAGGAAGGCAAAAGACTTCATCCACAATGACTGCTCTTTTTTGCCATTTTGGATTTGGATGCACACATGGGATCTTTCTTTAGATCCATCAGGTGCTGAGTATCTAAGTCAAAGAATCACACTGGGCCAAGAGGCTGATTCAGACACACCTCTTTCCAAATCAATTAAGAAAAGAGCCAAAGGTGAATCCTATTAATTTCCATTTGAAAAATCTTTTCTTCAGGATTCAAAAAGCTGTGGCCTGAGACAAAAACCTTCCTGACTCTCAGGGCAACAGAACAATAGGTAAGCAAATGGCCCAAAGCAGGGATTCTCCACTGAGACTTTACTGGTCACACTGATATCTGAGTTTTCTGAGATGCTCGCCATTCCCTTCAGCTATCCAGTACATGGCCATGTCACCGAGCTTGGAGGTAGTACATATCTTGGACACAAAACCATGAGCCTATTCTGGAAAGTGGCCATAATTCAGGAAGAAAACAGCAACTTAGGAAGGTAGCAGGTATTGCCCATCAATAAGGCAAGCCATAGACAATTCATAAATTGGGCTGGATGAATGCTGGGAAGCTTTCTACGAGACAGGACACATCAATTAATGCATTCTCTTTTCTAATGTGTACAAGTACAAACACAGTGGGATACACAGACATAGAAACACTTGCGCTGTCAAACGACTTACTAGAAACTGTTCACTCCAAATCAAACAAACCGCCTTTCCTACCTATTCTCAGAACATGAGACAAAACCACAAACCCACACCCACACCCACAATGGCACCTCCTTCCCTCAAATAGGTCTGTGACTGTCCGGTGTGTGTTCTGACTAATGGGTCATACTATGATCCCCCAAAATGGCCTGTCCTGTCTCAGATCTGGTCTTCTTGGCCAACTCTGTGAAGTTGTCAGGAGCCAGGATTGAGCCACTACCTGCTTTCTCAGGAAGAGCCCCTCTTCCGAGCTTTCCTGGCATTTGGCCATCCTCACATCAGTAGGTACCAAGAAAGACTGACTCTGTCCTTGGTTAATCCAAAAAAGTGAGACCACTGGGACTAGGACTGGGACTGGCTCTGGGTGCCTGGCTTTCTGTATCCCAAGTTCAGAGAGTTCCATCACCAAGGAAGTGAGATGAGATCACTTTCTTCAGGAACTGAATGAGATCACTGCCTTAGCAACCACTTTATCATAACAATTGCTTCCAACGGTACCATGAGATGGAGGCTGCCCCTACTTCCTGTCACACTTTCACATGGTAGAATGGTATATCACCTGTAGGCAAATGGTAACAGCTCTCCACACAGGCATGGTTTTGTCCATCTTCTCTACATTAAGGAGAGATTGGCTGATTCTGATGCAACCCTTCATCCTGACCAGGTTGTTTGCCATGGAAGATGATTTTTGCTCTCTCAGGTCTTTCATAGCTGCCTACATCTTCTCCAGGGATCATTTTTGCATGGAGCTTTGAGGTTCTCAGCAGATGGAAGATCCACTACATTTCTGTATTGTAAGACCAACACTGTCCCTGCTCTTCTGTAAAATGAGATTGAGGGAACAGTGAATGGTTAGGGTGAATAACATTTTCCATTTGGCTTAGGAATCATTCTGCTGGATGATTAATGGTATTGGGAACATGCGATATTTATAAGAATATAGAGGTGAAATACATGTATGAAAAAATAAATCTAAGTAAGATTTGAAGCTCAGAAAATCATTGGGCCCTTGATTGGGATACTTATCATTGAATTACGTTCTCACAGATGTCTCAGATAAATCGATATACAATGGCATAAGACCTTGTACGTTGGATGATTGAATGTAGAAGAGAATATCCAGTCAAAAAGGGATAGTCAGTAGGATTAGGAAGATAGTCAGTAGGTTTAGGAAGAAGAGTGAGTATAGGATTTGGAAAAAAAGTTCTTCAGCAATAAGTTATCAATTAGAGTGTGAAAGCAAATGTCAGCACATGTGCAGGTTCAGTCACAGTGGTGAACTGTGGAAAATATGTAAGAAAGCAGATGGCAATAGAGACATTATGAAATCAGGCAATGTATAAAGTGAGGGATAGGATTAAACATTTTCAATCGGGTTGAGTTTGAATATATAATCTTAAGAGGAAACAAATATGTAGTCACCAATAGGATTGACATTTGAGAGCATTAGGCAACTTGGACATGGATGATTTTAGTAATCCATATTTACTTTCCATTTAGGCTTTGGTACAATCATAAGTGTGATCTTTGCATTTTGTGTCCAGAATATTTCTGTGATAAAATGTATATGTAGATCAGGTGACATGCGTATTTCTTCCACCATTTCTGGGAGCAATATTTTGAAGACATATAAATTAGTATTGGGGGTACAAAGAGGTGTACACTGTGTCTATGAATATAAAGAAAAAGCATGCATAGACCATACTGTGAATAAATAATATAACTGGTTTTACTCTAAATAATGGATTGAATTGATATCTGAAAATATATAAGAAATCTG
Organism: Callospermophilus lateralis; assembly: GCF_048772815.1. Taxonomy (NCBI): domain Eukaryota; kingdom Metazoa; phylum Chordata; class Mammalia; order Rodentia; family Sciuridae; genus Callospermophilus; species Callospermophilus lateralis. The sequence goes on along the minus strand of NW_027514354.1, from coordinate 261,975 downwards.
ATATTGGTATACAATCATTCATTCCAACCAGTTATACATCCATTGGAAATATCAGAGTTATAATTTATCATGAAGGGGATGTGAGTTTTGCTTCAAAAGTGATTATGGAAATCGAAAATAATGTGTTTTGAAAGAGGTCTCAGGAAGAGACCAGTCAAGAAAGATGGAAGAATACATGTGTCCTGAAGCAGGAAGTGATTGAAAGTGAAACAAATTCGTATAAATTTGCGAACTTGTGGATAAAATATATATCCTATGATGTGCATAAACTTAAGAAATAGTAATGTACCAGTTTTGAATAAAAATGAACGTAAAAATACAAATCATGTACCATAGGAATCTACTTGCCTTGATGTTAACCTGGGACAGTAACTCTAGAAATATTAGGATATGTATGTACCATTCACTGAAGTTAGTTTTCAGTACTAGAAAACAAATATGTATTTCAGGTGGATGAATATTTCTGAGAATAATATTGTGAAAAGTTGATTATAAATCCACATACGTGAACATGAATGAATTTAGGGAGTGTATATAAGACACATATATTTCATATTTTAAAAATCTGGAGATTGTATATATATATATATATATATATATATATATATATATATATATATATATAACAAAACACACACACAGACATTCAAAAGTAGCAATAGATATGCCAATCGTAATTGATCGAGATATATATATCATCCACAGATCCAAAAATATTCAATTTACTGAACATGGATTTATGTATAATGTTGTTCAACTAGGAAGCTCACCCATTGGTTGAATTTTTAGTTCCAGCAGTGTTTAGGATAGTGATCTCTTCTCACAATTTGTGTCTGCCAAGTCAGCCACCTCACAAGAATGTACATGTGATACAAGTTAGGATTCTATATGTGCATATCAAAACACATCTGCTGAATAGGCTACAGAGAAAGGGAGATAGGAATTCACATATTTGTTAACTTTAAAACACATGGAGAGATATCCAAAATGGCGGCGGGTATGGAGAGATCAAGTCTCTGACCTCTTCAGCTGCGCTGGAATAGGGAGTCATAAACTGTCTAAATACTGTTTGCTCAGGATCACTAGGCAATGATGCACTGACATGAATCTGGGGTGAACAGTCTGGGCCACGCAGAACACACACCGAGCCCGGATCGTTTGCATTCAACCTCTGGTTTGCCTGCGTTTCGTGACTCAGCACTAACGATCCAGCTGAAATAACTGGTCTGCCCTTCTGAACTTACAGAGGTAGAAGCCAACCTAGCCTTCATAGGCAGTGGCCAAAGGATTGAAACGGGGCATGGGAGAGACAGTCAGGACCCACCAGTTGCATCGGTCACCCAGCAAAGGGAACGAATGATCACCATTTGCATGGGATACCACCATGGCATAGAACTGACGTCAAGGATGGAGGAGATAACTTCATTGAAACCAGCGCGACAGGTTTGTAATTCCCTAGCCATCTCTCTCCACACAGCAGGGAATCCTTAAGGGCCCCTCCCAGCTCTCCCGTAAGGGTCCATCTCAGCTCTACCATGAGCGCGACAGCCAGACCGAGAAAATCAGGAGTGGCGCGGGACTTGTGGCACAGAACTCCAGGCTACCGCTCCCACCAGTGCTGACAACTGAGGTCTCTTGCACCAGCTACTGGGGCGTGGCTCCCGGAGGGCAAACAAATTCGCTTGGGGATCTCAGCCCCAAGCACTACAAACTTAGGGTCTGAGGGAAGCAAACCGGGAGAGTGTGCCCAGGTATTCATAAAAACAGGTCTCCCAGGAGCAGCAGACCTGGCGTGTTGCCAGTATTGTGGTGAGCGTCGCAGGTGAGCAGGGCATGGCTTGAGGAAACACAAGAGAAGGCCCTAGGGTGTCAGGATTGGACACCCGCCCAGTCTGGAAGGAAGAGCAGCTGCATAGTGATTGGTTCCCACCTACTGAGAGGAGAACCTCGGCCCAGTGGGCACAGCACCACCTATTGGAAGAGAAGTTAATCAAACTCTATGACTGCATTTATTATTATCATTATTTATTTATTTTTTAAATTTGGGGTTTTTTTTTTTTCTTTTTCTTTCATTTTCATTCTTGTTGTTGTTTTTCTTTAATTTTTTTAATGTTTTTAAGTTTTTAAATTTCTTTATTTTATTATTAATTATTATTATTATTATTAAATTGTAATTTTCATTTTTTTATTATCATTATTATTTTTTTAATTTTTCTTTCATTCTTTATTTTCTGTTTTTTTCTTTTGTCTTTTCATTTCTTTTCAATTTTCTTTTTCCCCCTTCCTTGAATTCTACCTGCCTACTCTCATTCTCTTATTGACTTCTTCCCTTCCCTTCTAATATCTTTCCTCCCAAGCATGAAATAAATTTATAAGACTAATCAGTAACTCAGCACTCAAACAGAACAAGAAGTAACATGAGCAGCATAAGAAAGCAAGAAAGAAAAAGAGTACAAACAATGAAGGACAGCCTAAATACTCAGGAGGACCTAGAGTCATCAGAAAAATGATCATATAAAGAACTCAAGAAATACCTTAGACAGATGGAATGGAACCTTAAAGAAGATATGAGACAGCAAATCCAAACAGTGAAAGAACACATTGAAAATGAATTACATGAACAGATTAAAAAAAAGAAGTTAAGCATCTTTATACGGAGATAGAGATAATAAAAAAAATCATACAATAATTCTAGAAATGAAGGAAACGATAAACCAAATTAAAAACTCAATTGAGAGAATTACTAAAACAGTGGAGCAAGTAGAAGACAGAATGTCACATAATGAAGACAAAATATATCATCTTGAAAAGAGTCTAGCCAACTCAGAAAGGCTGGTAAAAAATCACGAGAAAATCATCCAAGAGATATGGGATAACATATAAAAACCAAATTTATGAGTCATCTGGATAGAGGAAGGTCCAGAGATTCAAACCACGGGAATGAGTAACCTACTGAATGAAATAATTACAGAAAACTTTCCAGAAATAAAAAAAGAAACGGATATACAAATTGTAGATTCATAGAGGACACTGAGCACAAAAAATCACAGTAGACCAACACCAAGACATTTGTTATAAACATATCTAATATACAGAACAAAGAGAAAATATTAAAAGCTACAAGAAAAAGGAGGCAGACTACATTCAGGGGTAAATCAATAAGGTTAACAAAGGATGTTTCATCACAGTTGATGAAAGCGAGAAATCTTGGAACAACGTATTTTAAACACTGAAAGACAATGGATGCCAACCAAGAATTCTGGATCCAGCAAAATTAACCTTCAGGTACGAAAATAAAATAAAAATCTTTCATGATTAACAAAAGCTAAAAGAATTTGCAGCCAGAAAACCAGCATTGCAAAGCATCTTGAGAAAAACACTACATGAGGAAGAAATGAAAAACAACAACCAAAACCATCAGTGGGAAGTGACTGGGTAATGACAGAGTGCAGGGGGAAAGCTAATCATGGAGAAACAAAGTAAATTAAAAACAAAGATAAATAATTAAACATGGCTGGAAGTACAAACCATACATCAATAGTAGCTCTAAACGTTTATGGCTTAAAATCTCCAATAAAGCAACATAGGCTGGTAACTTGGATTAATAAAACAAATCCAACAATATGTTGCCTCCAGGAGACACATCTGAATGGAAAAGACATACACAGGCTGAAGGTGAAAAGTTGGGAAAATTTATACCATGCACACGGTCCTCGTAAGCAAGCAGGGGTGGCCATCCTCATATAGAATAAAATCGAAGTCAAGACTAAGTTAATCAAAAGGGATAAGAAGGACATTATATACTGTTAAAAGAAACCATTCACCAACAAGACATAACAATTATCAATATTTATGCACCAAATAATGGTGTTGCAATGTTCATAAAACAAATTCTTCTCAAGTTCAAGAATCAAATAGACCACAACCTAATAATTATGGGTGACTTCAACACACCTCTCTCACCATTAGACAGATCCTCCAAACAAAAGTTGAATAAAGAAAATATAGAACTCAATATCACAATCAATATCCTAGACTTAACTGACATATATAGAATATATCAACCATCATCAAGTGGATATACTTTTTTTTCAGCAGCACATGGATCCCTCTCAAAAATAGAGCATATATTATGCAATAGGGCAACACTCAGTAAATATAAAGAGGTGGAGATAATACCATGCATTTTATCTGATCATAATGGAATGAAACTGTAAATCAATGATAAAAGAAGGAAGGAAAAATCCTACATCACTAGGAAAATAAACAATATGTTACTGAATAATCCATGGGTTACAGAAGACATAAAGGAGGGAATCAAAAAATTCTTAGAGATAAATGAAAATACAGACACAACATATCGGAATCTATGGGACACAATGAAAGCAATTTTAAGAGGGAAATTCATCACCTGGAGGTCATTCATCAAAAAAAGCAAAAACCAACAAATAAATGAGCTCACACTTCATCTAAAAGCCCTAGAAAAGGGAGAGCAAAACAACAGCAAATGTAGCAGAAGGCAAGAAATAATTAAAATCAGAGTGGAAACCAATGAAATTGAAACAAAAGAAACTATTGAAAAAACTAACAAAAATAAAAGTTGGTTCTTCGAAAAAATAAATAAGATCAACAGACTCTTAGCCATGCTAATGAAGAGAAGAAGAGAGAGAACTCAAATTACAAACATACAGGATGAAAAAGGCAATATCACAACAGATGCTACAGAAATACAGAAGACAATTAGAAATTATTTTGAAAACCTATATTCCAATAAAATAGAAAATATGAAGACATCGGTAAATTTCTTAAGTTACATGAGTTGCCCAGACTGAGTCAGGAGGATACACACAATTTAAACATACCAATATCAATGGATGATTTAGAGGAAGCAATCAAAAGACTACCAACCAAGAAAAGCCCAGGACCAGATGGGTATACAGCAGAATTTTACAAAACCTTTAAAGAAGAATTAATACCAATACTTTTCAAGTTATTTCGAGAAACAGATAAAGAGGGAGCTCTGCCAAATTCATTCTATGAGGCCAACATCACCCTTATTCTGAAACAAGACAAAGACACCTCAAAGAAAGAAAAGTACAGACCAATATCTCTGATGAAGCTAGATGCAAGAATCCTCAGTAAAATTGTGGAGAATCGTATTGAAAGGCACATGAAAAATAATTGTGCACCACGATCAAGTAGGATTCATCCCTGGGATGCAAGGATGTTTTAATATATGGAAATCAATAAATATTATTCACCACATCAATTGACTTAAAGATAAGAACCATATGATCATCTTGATAGATGCAGAAAGAGCAGTTGACAAAGTACAGCATCCCTTTATGTTCAAAACTATGAAAAACTAGGGATAACAGGAACTTACCTCGACATTGTAAAAGCTATCTATGCTAAGCCTAAGGCTAGGATCATTCTGAATGGAGAAAAATTGAAGGAACAAGACAAGGATGCCCTCTATCCACACTTCAATTCAATATAGTTCTCAAAACACTGGCCAGAGAAATTAGACGAAAGAAATCAAAGCCATAAAAATAGGAAAAGAAGAACGTAAATTATCACTATGTGCTGGTGATATGATTCTATAGAATCATAGAAGACCCAAAAGGGTCTACAAAAAAAAACTACTAGAACTAATAAATGAATTCAGCAAAGTAGCAGGATCTAAAATCAACACGCATAAATCGAAGGCCTTTCTGTATATCAGCAACAAATCTTCTGAAACGGAAATGAGGAAAAGCAGTTCATTCAAAACATCCTCAAAAAAATTAAATACATGGGAATCAACCTAACAAAAGAGGTGAAAGATTTATACAATAAATCAATAGAACCCTAAAAAAAGAAGTAGAAGAAGATATTAGAAGATGGAAAAATATACCCTGTTCATGGATAGGCAGAACTAACATCATCAAAATGGCGATATTACCAAAAGTTATCTATAGGTTTAATGCAATGCCAATCAAAATCCCAATGGCATTTCTTGTAGAAATAGAGAAAGCAATCATGAAATTCGTATGGAAAAATATAAGACCCAGAAATACAAAAGCAATTCTAAGCAGGAAGTGTGAATCAGGCGGTATAGTGATACCAGATTTCAAACTATATTACAGAGCAATAGTAACAAAAACAGCATGGTACTGGTACCAAAACAGGCGGGTAGACCAGTGGTACGGTATACAGGACACAAGAGACTAATCCACAAAGCTACAACTATGTTATATTTGATAAAGGAGCTAAAAGCATGCAATGGAGGAAGGATAGCATCTTCAACAAATGGTGTTGGGTAAACTGAAAATCCATATGCAACAAAATGGAACTTAATCCCCTCCTCTCGCCATGCACAAGAGAGTTAACTCAAAGTGGATCATGGAGCTAGATATCAAATCAGAGACTCTGCATGTGTTAGAAGAAAAAGTTGGCTCTGGTCTACATATTGTGGGGTCGGGCTCCAAATTCCTTAATAGGACACCCATAGCACAAGAGTTACTAACAAGAATCAACAAATGGGACTTACTTAAATTAAAAAGTTTTTTCTCAGCAAAAGAAACAATAAGAGAGGTAAATAGGAAGCCTACATCATGGGAACAAATTTTTACTCATCACACTTCAGATAGAGCCCTAATTTCCAGAGTATACAAAAAACTCAAACAATTAGACAATAAGATAACAAATAACCCAATCAACAAATGGGCCAAGGACCTGAAAAGACACTTCTCAAAGGAGGACATACAATCAATCAATAAGTACATGAAAAAATGCTCACCATCTCTAGCAGTCAGAGAAATGCAAATCAAAACCACCCTAAGATACCATCTCACTCCAGTAAGATTGACAGCCTTTAGGAAGTCAAACAAGAAGTGCTGCTGAGGATGTGGGGAAAAGGGTACTCTTGTACATTGCTGGTGGGACTGCAAACTGGTGCGGCCAATTTGGAAAGCAGTATGGAGAATCCTGGGAAAGCTGGGAATGGAACCACCATTTGACCAAGCTATTGCCCTTCTCGGACTATTCCCTGAATCTTAAAAGAGCGTATTACAGTGATACTGCCACATCGATGTTCATAGCAGCACAATTCACAATTGCTAGACTGTGGAACCAACCCAGATGCCCTACAATAGATGAATGGATTAAAAAAATGTGGCATTTATACACCATGGAGTAGTATGCAGCACTAAAAAATGACAAAAAAATGGAATTTGCAGGGAAATGGATGGCACTAGAGCAGATAATGCTTAGTGAAGCTAGCCAATCGTAGAAAACAAATACCAAATGTCTTATTTGATATAATGAGAGCAACTAAGAACAGAGCAGGGAGGAAGAGCAGGAAGAAAAGATTAACATTAAAGAGAGACGTGAGTTGGGGGGGGAGGTAGAGAAAAGGTAAATTTCATGGTAATGGAGGGAGACCCTCATTGTTACACAAAATTACATATAAGAGGTTGTGAGGGGAATTGGAAAATAAACAAAGAGAGAAATGAATTACAGTAGATTCGGTAGAGAGAGAAGATGGGAGTGGAGGGGAGCAGGGATAGTAGAGGATAGGAAAGGTACCAGAATACAAGTTACTAATAGGGCATTATGTAAAATGTGGATGTGTAACCGATGTGATTCTGCAATCCATATTTGGGGTAAAAATGGGAGTTCATAACCCACTTGAATCTAATGTATAAAATACGATATGTCAAGAGCTTTGTTATGTTTTGAACAACCAACTAATAAAATAAAATAAAATAATCGAAAGAAAAACACATGGGGAACTATTTCAACACAAAATTGACTAGATGTATAACTCCTACCTTATATAATGCAAAATGCAAGTCCAACTATACACCATGCCTCCTCTGAAATGCTTGTAATTCTATTCTGTTTGGGTTGTTTTTCTCCATCTTATTAGGATTAGTAGTCAGAGTCTAGTAGATTAGGTGTCAGTGTCCGGTATTCAGTATTTCGAATGGAAAATTGGAAAATGGACCAAATGTGTATGCAAATATATGCTACACAAAAATTTTCCCACTCTCATCCAGAACAATGCCTTGACATTACCCTCGTCCCAAGTAATACATCATTAAAAGTCAAGAGTTAGAAAATCTGGGAATAAATATCTGGAATGGAATATGCTCAAAAGTTTACAACCTGGGAGGTGGTAGAGTAGTTTCCAAAAGTAAGGGACAGGGTAAACACTCCACAACCATGGAGCTGTGCTGCATAGAGACTTCTTGAGAAACTGCCTCTGAGTTTGAGCACTTGAAATATATGTTGTTGTCAGGAGCTTTACCTTCCTTGTAGTGAGACCATTACAGCTGGGTCTGCATCTATGTTACCTGGAGGACATGGTTTAATATTTTCCAATGAACATGCTGTAGCAGTGCTGAATTCAATCCTAGTCGGTAAACTGGGGCCACTGGGGGCTAAGTGTCTCCCCTTGTGGACTGTGAAGTCATTGGGTCATCCTCCACATTTTGTGGTGTTTATTGCTGCTGCACTGGGTGTTTAGTATTTGCTTCACGAAATACAAGGAGTTCAACTGAAAAACAGTGCTGAAGGGAGTTCTGTCATATGTGGTGGGTCAGGGTCTGTAGGAGAATGCACCAACCAAAGTTCTATCCCTCATAGCTTGCCCCTTGACCATAGCAACCTGATTCTGAACATTCCCCTGAAACCTCTCCATATAACAAGGTCCCTTTACTTGTAAGGGTCTGTTGGCTGCACCATGTCAGCCACAAGCCATTTGGAAGCCAATGGCAGATCCACATGGCCCCACCACAGATATTCCATCACACACCTGCCCACCACGGCTATAAGCCCACTAGTCATCAGACTCCAACTTACTGGCATCTCTGTTCTACACCATTTTCTTGAAACCCAGTCAATCAAGGCACTGTCTGGTATACTCATAATCATCAACAGGATATCCAAAGGTCCTCCAGTGCCACCTGTTCATGAAAATTTAAAAAAAAATTTCATGGTATTTATCGAGCCATTTTTCAAGCATGAAGTTGGAGGCAATGTGGGTTTCAATTCATTCAGGAACAATTAAATGTTGAGGATGCTCATTTCCATAAAAGCTTTGGAGAACTCTCAGAGGCAAGTCTTCCCAAAGAGTAGCCAAAAGGTCACATGAAGCAAGGTGCATTGAGGTCTACAACGTGAGGTCCATGTGTGTTTTGACTCTCAACTATGGCTGCCAAGTCGTTCAGAATAAAATCATGTGATATCTTGGCTGAGATTCCCAGTGCTCTGCGGAAAGCAACCCTGGGCCTAGATCTCAGTTTCCAAGGGCAAATCTCATGCGTGGCCTCCTAAAATTCCAACACAATTCATGGAAATACTTTGGTGACGTCAGTTCCAGAATGCAGTCTCTTAGGGTAATCACACCAGAGTTCAAGCCAAGGTGGACCCAGTCGTCTCTTCCAACCGCCACACAAATGACCACGATTCAAACCAAAACAATCCCTCATGACCTCATCTTCTTCCATTTAGACACTCATCATAACTTCTGGCTGGAGGTTTCCATGAGGTGTTCACCCCAAGACAGTGTCCAAAAAATCTCCCTTGCATCTCATTTGCCTAAAGTCAGGGTGGCCTGTACACCCTTCCTGTGAACCAGGAATGATCAAAAAGGCCTGCCATTAATACTGCTCTGCTTCTCAAATTTGAGGCCTACTGACTGTGGGTTTTAGATTCTTTATGTGAATTGGAGTCATGAGAAAATCTAAGCACCTATGGGCTAGCCTCTGCAGGGTTTGAGGAACTTATTTGACCCAAAGAATCCCTATTCTCACTTGATGGAGGTCAAGAAAGTTACAGAGCAAGGTGAGAGACTTCATCCACAAGGACTGCTCTTTGGCCATTTTGGTTTTGGATGTACACAGGGAATCTTTCTTCAGATCCATCAGGTGCTGAGACTCTAAGCCACCACCTCACACAGGCTCAAGAGTCTGAATAAGACACATTATTTTCAAAGAAATTAAGCAAAGAGCCACAGGTAATGCCCATTTATTTCCATTGCAAAACTCTTCTTTTCAGGCTTCAAAAAGGTGTGGCCTGAGGCAAAGGCCTTCCTGAAATTCAGGGCAACAGAACAATAGGTAAGCATAAGGCCCAAAGCAGGGTTTCTCCACTGAGACTTTCCTGGTCCCAGTGATTTCTGAGTTTTCTGAGATGCTCGCCATTCCCTTCAGCTATCCAGTACATAACCATGTCAAAGAACTTGGAGGTGGTACATAACTTGGACAAAAAACCATGAGCCTATTCTGGAGAGTCTCCAGAATTCAGGAAGAAAACAGGAACTTAGGAAGATATCAGGTGTAGCCCATCGATCAGGCAAGCCGCAGTTCATTCATAAATTGGGCAAAATAAATGCTGTGAAGCTTTCTACTAGACAGGACACATCCATTTATGCATTCTCTTTTCTAATGTCTACAACTGTGGACACAGTGGGATACACAGACACAGAAACACTCGCCTTGTCAAGGGACTTTCTAGAAAATGTTCACTAAATCCAAACAAACCACTTTTCCTACCTATTTTCAGAACAAGGGAAAATCACAAACCTACAACCACACCCACAGAGGCACCTCCTTACCCCAAGTAATTCTGAGACTATCTAGAGTGTCCTCTGACTGGTGGGCCATATTATGTTCCCTCAAAATGGCATGTCCTGTCTCAGATCTCCTCTTCTTATCCAACTCTGTGAAGTTGTCAAGAGCAAGCTGTGAGCAACTACCTTTTTTCCCAGGAAAGGCCCGTCTTCAGAACTCTCCTGGCATTTGGCCTTCCTCACATCAGTAGGTACCAAGAAAGACTGATTCTGTCCTTGGTACATCCGAACAAGTGAGAACACTGGGACTGGGACTGGGACTGGCTCTGTGTGCCTGGCTTCCTGGATCCCAAGTTCAGAGAGTTCCATCAACAAGGAAGTGAGGTGAGGTCACTTCCTTCAGGAACTGAATGAGGTCACTGCCTTGGCAACCATTTTGTCCTAACAGTTGCTTCCAAGGGTCCCTTCAGATGCAGGCTGCTCCTACTACCTGTGACAGTTTCACAAGTTAGAATAGTATATCAACCATAGGCACCAGGAAACAACTCTCCACACAGGCCTGGTTTGGTCCATCTTCTCTACATTAAGAAGAGAGAGGCTGATTCAGACACAACCCTTCATCCTGACCAGGTTGTTTGCCATGGAAGATGACTTCTGCTCTCTCAGGTCCTTCATAGGTGCCTACATCTTCTCCATGGATCATTTCTGCATAGACCTTTGAATTTCTCAGGAGGTGAAAGATCCCCTATATTCCTGTATTGTAAGACCAACTCTGTGCCTGCTCTTCTGTAAAGTTAGATTGAGGGTAGATGGTATGGTTAGGATTAATAACATGTTTGATTTGTGTTAGGAATCATTCTGCTGGATGAATAATGGTGTTGGGAACCTGAGATATTTTTAAGAATATAGAGGTGAAATATTGTAATGGTCAGGCGAGTATAGGAGGAAGAGATGACCAAGAGACTGTCTCATGCAACTACAAAGGGTTCATTGTGGGTCCAGCATGCTGGGGCTCAGAGCTCAGTTGAATAGAGCAGAGATCCCTGAGAACAGCTTAAGCAGAGCTTATGTACTTTTCTTGGAGAAGGCAGGGATGGAAGTTTATTGATGGGTCAGGGCGAGTAGGCCGTTTGCTTTCAACTGCGTGACTGAGCACATTCTGCAGTTTGGCAGTTGGGGACAGCACATTCTGGGAACAAGATTAGCAAACAGTTCTCAAGATTTCAACAGTGTTTTGTTAAGTGTACAGAAAAACAGGAAGTGACAAGTACCTATTTCATTAACCTTTCATTCCCCACTTCTTCTTCTGGTTACTTTTAATCATAAAAGTCATCACTGATGGGTGTTACATTTTATGTCTTCTAGTGTGGTATATTGTTGTCTGATTACCATAAGTTTAACTTGTCCAATTTGAGCTTGGAGAAAGGAAACTCCATGGTTTAGCCAACAGGGTCCTACAGTTCGCAATAATATGAGGATTATTAATGGACCAGCCAGGGCTGATGAAAGCATAGTTAACCAGACGGACTGTGTGAACCAAGACTCAAACCACCCTTTTTGGGCCTCTCTTTCTCGTTGACGCTCTTCAATGCGTTTTCTTTATTTACTCATAGATTCTTTTCAACTCCAGTGTGGCCGGCACAAAAACAACATTCTTCCCTCAATGCACTACAAATTCCCCCTTCTCTCATGAAGAGGAGGTTTTATCGCTCGCCTGTTCTGTAAAACAGATTCATAGACAGAGGTTAAACATTCCTGTAAAGCTGTGATGGAGGTTTTATTATCTTTAAGTTTTGGTCTATTGCTGCTTCTAATTAGGGCATTGGTTGTGTCCTTTGGACTAGGGCATTGATTCCTGTGCCCACTCATGCAGCAACTCCTATTCCTAATAGGATGGCTAAAGTGAGAGATACAGGTTCCCAGCGGAACTGAGTTGCATGCCCTCCTATTTGATCTTTAAATGGACCTGCGTCATCATAGAGCACTCTGGGAAACATCTGCACCATTACATAATTAATCACATCTGTTGACTATTTCATGAAAACATAAACAATGTTTAAGAATATAGAATCTTTCTGTTATAGGGACGGACGAGGCAAAGCACCTAAGATAGCACTGAAGACAGGGAAAAAGTCCTATTTGGTTGCAAACGGATTTAGAGGGCATTGCTTCTGTTGTAATCAATTAATCCCCTGAACCCCAAGTTTATGTAGTTTCATAATTTGTACCCAACATGTAAGGGAAGGGGCTCAGAAGTTCAAAGTCGGCAGAAGTTCACAAAAAGCTGTTTTTCTATCTTTTATTTTATCCTCTGTTCTGGGCAAGTTAACTTTTCAAGGACACCTGAAAGGGGGAGAGATTTTTTCTCTTTTTTTTCGCCCTGCCAGCTGTTACCATGGAGCCTAGTTGGTAACTTCTTTATCTTAGAAATGTAGCCATCTCTGTGAAGCCCCCACTCAAGGCCAGAGGCCTTGTTCACATATTTTGTGAAAAACTAGTATGGGTGTGTCTAGCTCAGGAGTGCTGATTTTTTTTCGCCAGTTGCCAAGTAGACCAGGGCAACACGAAAAGAAGAAGTTTATTTACAGTGAACTCTTTTAAAGGAACTCTTTTGCTGAAAGTCCTAAAGTCAGCCATGGTGAAGACTTCTGGAGAAGGTCATTTAAGACTTTTCTGTGGGCCTGGTAGAGAGGGGGAAGACGTGGAAGGCAAGGCTGAGAGCAGTTTCATGGATCTGAGAATGAGGAAGTAGAAATGTAAAAGAATATTGGAAAAGGGGTTTGGGATTTTCCTAGCAACAAAAACTTGAGCAGTAGAACAGGTAGAGCAGAGGGGACGACGGGAGTGAGTATCCCAAAAAGCATGTGAGGTATTTTAAATTCTTAGTCACCTGTTTACAGTGATGACAAAGCAACTTTAAAGGCCATTTTAATTACATCCTGGATAGGGGTCTGAGGGATCTCCTCAGCTGGTTTGAGCTTTGGGTTAGCTGGTAAGAGGACCTTATGGGACGCAGTGCGGGCACTGACAGGAGAAGAGAGGAGTGAGTGTGTGGAGGGGTAACTCAGTACCGGATACCTCAGCAAGGGGGCAATTGTCTGAGAACCGGCAGAGGTTTTGATTTTTGATCTAGTAATTGGAGGGGAGAAATCAGGTTGCTGAGGTGGGAGTGCCAGCAGAGAGTCTGGAGCAGAAGGCTGAGTTTGAGGAACTATTGGAGAAGTATAGTTCAGGATGTGAGCAAAGGAGGGAAAAAACCTCCACATAGGGGAATCTCCTTTAACCCTTTTGAGCACTTGCAGAAGTTAAAAAGGTCATGCAGAATGTAAGGATCTGGAGACCCCTCTGGGGGTCACAGGTTTTGGTTGTCTAATTGGTAATATGGCCAATTCTGTGTATTGAATTTGATGAGCAGTTTGGGTTCCACCAGGCAGTCCCTGTATGCTAACATCCCCATGACTTACAGAAGAAGTCGGCTTTCCCCCCACACAGCCGTGGCTGTTTGTGGCTTTGATAGTCTTCCAGGCAAACATAGTAATCTAGGCTAGCCAACCTGCATCTGGCTCACGTGTCCCTACATCCATAATATTTGTTTTCATTATCTATGATACGAAAGGGATTTAATGAAATTTTAGTGGGATCTGCTTTATCAGGGATATCCCAATAGGAAAAACCTATAGGCAGCTGACAAATGTTGAGATGACCAACAGGTCCCTATGTGGGCTGTAAGCGAGATAGACCATTCTTCTGGTCTATGAGGATTTGTGATCAGCCATTGCTGCTGAATTCGCTGATGAGGGTTAGGACTAGTGGTGGCCAAGGGGAGAGTCTATAGCCTTATACACATGCCAAATACACAATTTGAAAGGGTTACCAGTCATTTCCAGTTTCCATCCAGAGTCTGGACAGGGCGCAGGCTTGAGATGGAAGGCATGGATACAGGAAAGGATTCCGTCTACATTTACTGCTGTAGGTGTTATAAGTAGCACGTGGTATTTCCTTTCCAGCGGGGTTCCAGGGATGACACCTGATGTCATCTTATGTAGATGAAGTCTCTTACTTGATATCGATGTGGAGTCTCCTTGTCCCCAGGTTGGTAGGCCGTGGCCAGCTGTTTTAACAGGTATCGCTGAGTTCTTTCAAGAGCTTTAAGTGTGTCAAGCAAGGGGGTGTGGAAGGGATCCTTAGGTCTTAGAGTTGGGGTTAGGTCCCTTACTGGAGGAGGGGCAACATAGAGAATTTCACAGGGGGAGAGGTTACACAAAGAAACGGAGTATTTTTTAGATGATACAGTGCATAAGGCAGGAGTATAGTCCAATCTTTTAGCTGGTTTCTAAGCTTAATTTCATTAAGGTCTCTTTAATGGTTCTATTTATTTTTTCTACCTGTCCTGAGCTCTGGGATCTATAAGCATAATGTAACTACCAATTAATCACCAGGGTACAGGTTAACCCATGACTTACCTGGGCCATGAACACCAGTGCATTGTTAGACCCTATTACCTTAGGCAGGCCGTATCTTGGAAAAATATCCTTCAGTATCATCTTGACCACGATTTGAGCCATTGTTTTTTTTTTTTTTTTTTGGGGGGGGTGGGGGAAGGTTTCAATCCATCCTGAAAATGTATCTACAAAGACTAGGAGATATTTAAGTCCATACCTTGCTGGCTTAATTTCAGTAAAGTTCACTTCTGAAAATTTTTCTGGTCTGGTTCTTCGAAGGTGTTTTCCTGCAGGAAGCTTAAAAGGGTAAGCATTAACCAATTGATTGACCTGAGACGCTTTTGATACCCATTCAGTTATTTCCTTTCGCTGTGAGTCGGTTAGTAGAAAACTCTGTTCTTGATCTTTCAGGAATGCCTGCAATTTCTTTGAACCAAGGTGAGTGAGTTGATGTACATTTTCTACTGACATTGTTAAAGCCATGACTATAGGAGTTTTTACTGAAGGATTTAGAAATTCCACTTGGGGGCCTTAAGGGTTAAAAGTCATTATGGCCCAGAGTTTGGTGAGCAGATCTCCACCCATCAATGGGGCCGGGAACTCTGGGATTACTAGGAAGGAGTGATGGATTTTTCCTTTCCACAGGTCCATGTACCTCTTAGTTGTCCAAGCCAGATATTTACTGCCATTAGCCCCTTGAACTAGAGACCTTTTATTTGATAGAGGGCCCAATGGGGCCTTAAAGGCTGAGTATAATGCCCCTGTATCTACTTCAAAGTTTACTGGGGTCCCTTCAACTTCAAAAGTTATTTACTATAACTGTGAGTTGGTTAGTGGAGTTGGTTAGACTTCATCCACAATGAGTGCTCTTTTGGAGATGTTGGTTTTGGATGCACACAAGGGATCTTTCTTTAGATCCATCACGTGCTGAGAATCTAAGCCACAGCCTTACACAGGGCCAAAATGCTGATTCAGACACATCCCTTTCCAAAGCAATTAAGCACAGAGCCACAGGTGATGCCCATTCATTTCCATTTGAAAACTGTTTTCTTCAGGCTTCACAAAGGGGTGGCCTGAGGCAAAGACCTTCCTGACATTCAGGCCAACATAACAATAGGCAAGCAAAAGGCCCATTGCAGGGTTTCTCCACTGAGACTTTCCTGGTAACACTGATATCTGAGTTTTCTGAGATGCTCCCATTCCATTCAGCTGTCCAGTACATGGCCTTGTCAAAGATCTTGGAGGTTGTACATATCTGGAGCAAGATGAATCCTGGGAAGCTTTCTCCTAGACAGGAAACATCCATTGATGCATTCTCTTTTCTAATTTCTACAACCACAGACACAGTGGGATACACAGAAATAGAAACAATCGCCTTGTCAAATGACTTACCAGAAACAGTTCACACCAAACCAAACAAACTGCCTTTCCTACCTATTCTCAGAACATGAGACAAAATCACAAACACACACCCACACCCAGAAAGGCACCTCCTTCCCCCAAGGAGGTCTGTGACTATACAGAGTGTTCTCTGACTGGTGGGCCATTCTATGTTTCACGGAATTGGACTATCTTGTATCAGATCTAGTATCCTTGGCCAACTGTGTGAAGCTGACAGGAGCCAGCAGTGAGCCATTACCGGCTTTCTCAGGAAAGGCCCCTCTTCTGAGCTCTTCTGGCATTTGGTCATCTTAACATTAGTAGGCACCAAGAAAGACCTATTCTCACCTTGGTAAATCCAAACAAGTGAGACCACTGGGAGTGGGACTGGGACTGGCTCTGGGTGCCTGCCTTCCTGGATTCCAAGTTCAGAGACTTCCAAAAACAAGGAAGTGAGGTGAGGTCACTTCCTCCTGAAATGAATGAGGTCACTGACTTGGCAACCACTTTGTGCTAACAGTTTCTTCTTATGGTCCCTTGAGATGGAGGCTGCCCCTACTTCATGTGACACTTTCACAAGTTAGAATGGTATATAAACCATAGGCACCTGGGAAGAGCTCTCCACAAAGGCCTGGTTTGGTCCATCTTCTCTACATTAAAAAGAGAGAGGCTGATTCAGACACAAACCTGTATCCTGACCAGGTTGTTTGCTATGGAAGATGACTTTCACTTTCAAAAGTCCTTCATAGCTGCATACATCTTCTCCAGGGATTATTTCTGCATGTATCTTTGAGGTTCTCAGCAGGTGGAAGATCCCCTACATTCCTGTATTGTAAGACCAACACTTTCCCTGCTCTTCTGCAATGTTAGATTGAGGGAACAGTGTATGGTTAGGGTTAAAAACATGTTCGATTTGTGTTAGGAATAATTCTGCGGGATGATTAATGGTATTGGAAACCTGCGATATTTACAAGAATATATAGGTGAAATATAAGTATGAAAACAGGAATCCTGGTAAGGTTTGAAGCTCAGAAGGGCATTGGGCCATTGATTGGGAGACTTAGTTTTGCATTATGTTCTGCACACATGCCTCAGCTGAATCGATATAAAATGGCATAGGACCTTTTTTCTTGGATGATTGAATGTCGAAGAGAACATCCAGTCAAAAAGGGACAGTAGGTAGGATTAAGAAGATAGTCAGTAGGTTTAGAAAAAAGCGTGAGTATAGGATTCGGACCAAAATATTTTTAGCAATAGAGTTTTGGTTAGAAAGTGAATGTCAATGTAAGCACATGTAAAGAATGAGTTACAATAATGAGCTGGGGAAAATATGTAGGAAAACAGATATCAATAGAGACATTACGAAATGAGACAAAGTATAAAGTGAGTAATAGGATTAGACATTTTCAACAGGCTTGAGTTTGAATATATAATCTTAGGAAAAAACAAATATGTAATCACCAATAGGATTTTCATTTGAGCACATTAGGCAACCTGGACATGGATGTTTTTAGTAATCCATGTTCAATTTCCGTTTAGGTTTGGTACAATCATAAGTGTGACGTTTGTGTTTTTTGTGTCCTGAATATTACTGTGATAAAATGTATATGTAGATCAGGTGACATGGGTATTTCTTCCACCATTTCTGGGAGCAATATGTTGAAGATGTATTAATTAGTACTGGAGTTCAATGAGGTGTATCCTGTGTCTATGAATATAGAGATAATGCATGAATAGACGATATTGTGAATAAATAATATAACTGATTCCACTTTAAATAATAGATTGAATTAATATCTGAAAATATATACGAAATCTTATATTGATAAACAATCATTCATTCCAACCGGTTATACATCTAATTTTAATATTAGGTTTATGGTTTATCATGAAGAGTGTGTGGGCTTTGTTTCAAAATTGATTATGGAAATCAAATATAATGTGTTTGGAAAGAAGTCTCATGAAAAGACCAGTTAAGAAACCTGGAGGAATACATGTGTTTTGAAGCAGTAAGTGATTGAAAGTGAAACAAATGCCTATAAATTTGTGAACTTGTGGATGAAATATATATCCTATGATGAGCATAAACTGAAGAAATAATAATGTACCAGTGTTGTAAAAAAATGAACGTCAAAATACACATTATGTCCCATACAAATCTACAGGCAATGATGTTTAAGTGGGTAAGTTACTGTAGAAATATTAGGATTTGTATGCAATATTAACTGAAGTTAGTTTTCAGTACTAGAAAACAAATATGTATTTCAGGTGGATGAATATTTCTGAGAATAATCTTGTAAAAAGTTGATTATAAATCCACATACATGAACATGAATGAATTCAGGGAGTTAATGTAAGACACATATATTTCATATTTTGAAAAATCTGGAGAGTGTGTATATATATATACACAGACATTAAAATGTAGCAATATTTATGCCTATCGAAATTCATCATTAAATATATATCATCAACAGATGCAAAAGTATTTATTTTAGTAAACATGGATTTATGTATAATGTTTTTCAACTAGGAAGCTCACCCATAGTTTGAATTTTCAGTTCCAAAATCGTTTTGGAGGAGTGATCTCTTCTCAAAATTTGTATCTTCCTAGTAACTGTAACCTCAAAAGTATGTATGTGTGATACCAGGTAGGATTCTATATGTGCATATAAAATTACATGTGCTGAATAGGCTACAGAGAAAGGGAGACAGGAATTCACATATTTGTTTACTTTAAAACACATTGAGAACTATTTAAACAAAAAATTTACTGGATTTATAACACCAACCCTTTATCATCCAAAAGACCAGTCCAACTGTACACCATTCCTCCTCTGAACTGCTTGTATTTCTATTCTGTTTGGGTTATTTTTCTCCATCATAATGGTTTAGTAGTCAGAGTCTAGTCAGCTATTGGTTAGTGTCAGGGATTCAGTATTTCAAATGGAAAATTAGATAATGAATCCAATGTGTATGCAAATATGTGCTACACAAAATTTTTCCACTCTCATCCAGAATAATGCCTTCATATTACTTCGGCCCCAAGTAAGACACAATTAGAGGAGAACAGTTAGAAAATCTGTGAATACCTATCAGGAATGCAAAATCCTCAGGAGTTCACAACCTTGGAGGTGGTAGGGGAGTTTCCAAAAGTAAGGGACAGGGTTGATAGATCCAACCTGATCTTTCATTAAAATTGGGGGCCATCTTGCCACAAAGCCATGAAAAGATAATTTTGGCTTTACTATAAATTAGCGCAAATTCTGAACCTGCTTGGAATGCCTACCAGTGCCTTGAACTCACCCATGTCTGGATCTCTGACCAGATAGCAGCGCTCTCTAAAACTTTAATGATAGCTCATAAATATTTTTCTTTCCCTGGCCAGACAACGTGTCTCTGAGGCTCTAATGGTCCTCATAAATTCTGATGTTAGGGCCAGCAAAAAAAAAAAAAAAATGTAATATACCATTAGTGTGATGCTTGTCAAAGTTCTCTTATCTGTAACCCCCCTTTTGTGTATCTTTCTGGGCTACATATCTGGGTTGTAGGAAAGTTGGGTTGCTGTCTTGTTCCCGCCATTTTGGGAGGGAGAGGCAGCCTGGCCGGTTGAAATAATAAGCTTGCCTTAATTTGATTTTAATTGGAGTCAGTGGTCTTTTCTTGCATTCTGGTCTTACATTTTGGAGTTCCAAAGCGAGATAACCCTGCCCGACCAGATCACAAGACCAGACTGTGGAAATTCTGAAGCTGGCCTGCCCTCTAGGGCTCCACACTGGAGAGCCACTCTAGGGGGTGTGCAACTTAAGACGTTCCAAGGCCTTGGATTGAGCCTTCAGTCCGTGGAGCACTGCAGAGAACCAAAGCACTAAAACTATTAGCATGCTCCTGGTAGAGGAGGCCTCCATAGGTAAGTGACGCCTTTATAACATCTGCTATCCAGTTAAGGGAGAGTACTTCTGATGACAGGGAGGTGGCCTGGGTAGGCTAACATATACCCCTCTCCGGGACAGTAATGAAAATGGTTCTGTCCTCTGTTCTGTTCTGTAGGGAATTGCTCTTTAAATTTAAGCTCACAAGGTTTTCTAGGTGTTCAAAAATCTAATAAAATATTAATGTCTACAAAAGGTCTAATATGCCTTTGTTCAAGGACTTTTCCTTCAACAACAAAAAAATGGTTTACAATTTTCAATACAATTGTCTAATATTTTAATAAATAAGTAAAGTAAATTTCATATGGGATTACTCATTCATGAGTAGTTTTGTTTGATATCTGATTGATTTACTAAGGTCTGTAAAAGTTTGTACTAAAGTGTGTATAAGATTGTAAAATTCAGTCATGTGTTAAAGAGACAAAAATTTCTGAAAACATAAGTTTACCCATAAAACTGTGTTATTAAGTTTTATTTTTTTTCTAGAGCAAACAACCATAAAAATTAAACAACTGAATAAATAAGAACTGTTATTTTAGAGAACTGTACTGCCATTTCTTTAAAAGCTAAACTTGGTTAATGTAGAAACATCAATGTAATTGTGTTGCTGTCAATGTGCTCATATCTTCCAGGTATACAAGTCTGTAAGGTAGAAACTTGAAAAGAGCATTATATCAATCTGTTGTTCTAAATTTATATGGTAAAAAAAATATATTGGGGATTTATTTACCTGTTATCAATAAGATATGTAAAGTTTTATGTTACTTTTTACATTGGGGAACCATTTAAATGTATTTTTAAGTTATTGAGAGCCTAATCTATGTAAAGGTTAAAAACTTTCAGCCTTTCTTTAATTCATGTTTTAAATCTGATATCATACGGTGTTAGCAAATGTTCATGTGACCTGACACAATTTATGTAAACTTTGTAAAATGATATTTAAAAAACAAAGATCACCTTTAGATCTAAAACACTAAAGATTCATATAGAGCCCTGCCTTAACTGAAATAAGGCTGTGTGTCCCATCTTACAACATGTGAGAATGACTACGAAAGCAGTAGGTCAGATTTTATTTCATTTAAAGTTATGTTCAAAAGTTTCTTTGGTTTTTGATTTGTGTCAAGATTACTAGGATTTAAACAGGGGATATAGTGTATAACTCAGCCAAAAAATTTAGGGTAGCTGTTACACGAACTAAGTATTTTTACTCTTGTTAAAAATTTTTATTTTGTAATTTCCTTATAAGTGATCTAAAGATTCCCTGTTAGTGTTTTACAGAAGTGTTGCTTTAAGAACACAACATGGGTTAATTTAAGATAATAAGTCATCACCTATAAGACAGAATAATACAGATCCCAATTAATTAAAAGATAAATAATTATAAAGTTATAGACATTAAATCCCAGTACTTGTAATATAAGGCTGTTAAAATTTATTTGCTGGATGTTTCAGATTAGGATTTAATTAAAGTTAAATGAAAAGGGCCAAGAAAACCAATATTTGGCTCTTGCCCTCTGAGTCAGTCTGAATCCAGGGGACAGGGGACTTCTCTAAAGAGCTTTGCAACTCTGGGCCAAATAACCTCCAGATCAGAAAAAATAATGAGACCACTGGAGAACATAAAGCCAATGAGTGCATTTGCCATGAAGAGGAGAGTTATCAGAGAAGGGAGACATTCTTATGCTTCTGAGGGAAACCACATGGTCAAGCAAGACCTGGACCCACCTAGCGAAAATGGCACTATCAGAACTGAGAAGCTGCTCTCAAGTTTCCCCAGAATTGACTCCCATAAAAGCTCAGCTGACTGTGAAAAATAGATAGAAACAGAAGTCAGTTTGACTGTTTCATCTTAAACAGTTAGCAAAGACAGTTAAAACGAAAATACAGCCATTCCTGGGCATTTTAATTAATAATAATAATCATCATCATCATCATCATAATAATAATAATAATAAAATTTTAAGGTATACAATTTATGTTAGCCTCCCAAAATAAGTAAGACTGGAAACTAAAAGAAGGATTCTCAGACAGGAATGCCTGATAACTATAAAAAGAGACTATCAAGAGGAGCTGCCAGAGGCAGATTTTTTAGGTTAAGACCTACTTATATTCCTAACCTAAACAGGTAGTCTTCGTGTCTGCTAGTACGATTATCCAGCCCTGAGTAACAGAAGTGAAGATTTCTCTATTAGACACAAAGGTCATACTAGTAAAAGGATTTTGCAAGATCAGATGACATGAAATTATTACACTGTATCTAATGGGGAAGGACAACTGTAACACTAAAATTAAAAGGTTACGTTGACAGTCCAGATAACTGGGGAAACTAAAGTCTGGTGAGGGAACCTCAATACAGCGACATGTTGCAACTGCTGCAACATTTATTCAGTACTCATGGTTTTTGTTTCTCTCAACTTTCAGGGCAGCTGAACAATAGGTAATCTAAAGGCTCAAAGCAGGGTTTCTCCACTGAGACTTTAATGGTTACACTGATATCTGAGTTTTCTGACATGGTCGCCATTCCTTTCAGCTATTCAGTACATGGCCATATCACAGAGATTGGAGGTGGTACATACCTTGGACACAAAACCATGAGCCTATTCTACAGAGTGGCCAGAATTCAGAAAGAAAACAGGAACTTAGGAAGATAGCAGGTGTTGCCCATCGATAAGGCAAGCTGCAGTACATTCATAAATTGGGCAGGATGAATGCTGGGAAGCTTTCTACTAGACAGGACACATCCAATGATGCATTCTCTTTTCTAATATCTACAACCACGGACACAGTGGGTTACACAGACATAGAAACACTCGCCTTGTCAAATGACTTAGTAAAAGCTGTCCACTCCAAACCAAGTAAACCGCCTTTCCTACCTATTCTCAGAATATGAGACAAAACCACAAACCCACACCCACACCCACAAAGACACCTCCTTCCCCCAAGTAGGTCTGTGACTATCCGGAGTTTACTCTGAGTGGTGGACCATGCTATGTTCACCAGAAATGGCCTGTCCTATCTCAGATCTGGTCTCTTTGGCCACCTCTCTGAAATTGTCAGAAGCGAGCGCTGAGCCACTACCTGCTTTCTCAGAAAAGGACCCTCTTCAGAGCTTTCCTCGCATTTGGCCATCCTCACATCAGTAGCTACCAAAAGACTGACCCTGTCCTCGGTAAATCCAAACAAGTGAGACCAATGGGACTTGGATTGGGACTGCTTTTGGGTGCCTGGCTTCCCGAATCCCAAGTTCAGAGAATTCCATCACCAAGGAAGTGAGGTGAGGTCACTTCCTTCCTGAACTGAATGAGGTCACTGCCTTGGCAACCAGTTTGTCCTAACAGTTGCTTCCAAGGGTCCCATGAGATGGAGGCTTCCCCTACTCTCTGTGACACTTTCACAAGTTAGAATGATAAATCAAACATAGGCACCCATGAACAGCTCTCCATAATTGCCTGCTTTGGTCCATCTTCTCTACATTAAGATCAGAGAGGATGATTCAGACTCAACCCTTCATCCTGACCAGGTTGCTTTCCATGGTAGATGACTTTTGCTCTCTCAGGTCCTTCATAGCTGCCTATATCTTCTCCAGGGATCATTTCTGCAAGGACCTTTGTGGTTATTAGCAGGTTAAAGATCCCCTACATTCCTGTATTTTAAGACCAACTCTGTCCCTGCTCTTCTGTAATGTAAGATTGAGGGAACAGTGTATGCTTAGGGTTAATAACAGATTCAATTTCAGTTAGGAATCATTCTACAGGATGAATAAAGGTATTGGGATCCTGCAATATTTACAACAATATATAGGTGAAATATAATTATGAAAACAGAAATCTAAGTAAGATTTGAAGCCCAGAAGGTCATTGGGCCCTTGATTGGTATACTTAGCTTTGAATTACTTTCTGCACAGATGTCTCAGATAAATCGATATACAATGGCATAGTATCTTGTACCTGGGATGATGGAATGTAGAAGAGAACATCCAGTCAAAAAGTGATAGAAGTTAGGATTAGGAAGATATTCGGTAGGTTTAGGAAGGAGGGAATAATAGATTTGGAACAAATGTTCTTTAGCAATAGGGTTTCGGTTAGAGGGTGAATGTAAGTGTCACCACATGTGAAGATTCAGTCACAATGATGAACTGGGGAAAATATCTAGGAAAGAAGATATCAATTGAGACATTACAAAATCAGGCAAAGTATAAAGTGAGTGACAGGATTAGACTTTTTCAAAAGGGTTGAGTTTGATTATATAATCTTTGGAAGAAACAAATATGTAGTCACCAATAGGATTTTCATTTGAGCACATTAGGCAACCTGGACATGGATGTTTTTAGTAATCCATGTTCAATTTCCGTTTAGGTTTGGTACAATCATAAGTGTGACGTTTGTGTTTTTTGTGTCCTGAATATTACTGTGATAAAATGTATATGTAGATCAGGTGACATGGGTATTTCTTCCACCATTTCTGGGAGCAATATGTTGAAGATGTATTAATTAGTACTGGAGTTCAATGAGGTGTATACTGTGTCTATGAATATAGAGATAATGCATGAATAGACGATACTGTGAATAAATAATATAACTGATTCCACTTTAAATAATGGATTGAATTAATATCTGAAAATATATACGAAATCTTATATTGATATACATTCATTCATTTCAACCAGTTGTACATCTAATGTTAACATTAGGGTTATGGATTATCATGAAGGGTGTGTGAGTTTTGCTTCAAAAGTGATTATGGAAATCGAAAATAAAGTGTTTGGAAAGAAGTCTCACTGAAAGACCCGTCAAGAAACCTGGAGGAATACATGTATTCTAAAACAGGAAGTGATTGAAAGTGAAACAAATGCCTATAATTTGCGAACTTGTGGATGAAATATATATCCTATGATGTGCATAAACTGAAGAAATTGTAAAGTACCAGTGTTAAATAAAAATGAATGTCAAAAGTCACATCATATCCCATAGGAATCTACTTGCATTGATGTTAAACAGGATGAGTTACTGTAGAAATATTAGGATTTGTATGCACCATTCACTGAAGTTAGTTGTCAGTACTAGGAAACAATATGTATTTCGGGTTGATGAATATTTTTGAGAATAATCTTGTGAAATATTGATTATAAATCCACATACATGAGCATCAATGAATTGATAGAGTGTACAGTAAGACACATATATTTTATA
This sequence comes from Callospermophilus lateralis, assembly GCF_048772815.1. Classification (NCBI taxonomy): domain Eukaryota; kingdom Metazoa; phylum Chordata; class Mammalia; order Rodentia; family Sciuridae; genus Callospermophilus; species Callospermophilus lateralis. Next base: position 236,474 of record NW_027514354.1, on the reverse strand, counting down.
TTTTGAAAAATCTGGAGTGTGTGTGTGTGTATATATGTATATATATATACATATAACACAGAGACATTAAAAAGTAGCAATACATATGACAATCAAAATTTGTTGTGAAATATATATCATCCACATATATTTGGATATACATATAACACACAGACATTAAAAAGTAGCAATATATATGACAATCGAAATTTGTTGTGAAATATATATCATCCACAGGTCCAAATATATTTATTTTACTCAACATGATTTATGTATAATGTTGTTCAACTAGGAAATTCACGAATAGTTTGAATTTTCAGTTCCAACAGCGTTTAGTAGGAGTGATCTCTGCTAACAATTTGTATCTGCCAAATCAGCCATCTCAAAAGAATGTACATGTGATACCAGGTAGGAATCTATATGTGCATATGAAATTACATGTGCTGAATAGGCTACAGAGAAAGGGAGACAGGATTTTTTTTATTTGTTAAATTAAAAGCACATGGAGAACTATTTCAACAAAAAATTGACAAGTTTTACAACAGCTACACTTTATCATGCAAAAGGCAATTCCAACTGTACACCATGCCTCTTCTGAACTGCTTGCATTTCCAATCTGTTTGGGTTATTTTTCTCCATCATATTAGGATTAGTAGTCAGAGTCTAGTAGGGTTTGGGGTAGTGTCAGGGATAAAGTACTTCCAAAGGAAAATTAGAAAAAGAATTCAATGAGTAGGCAAATATGTGCTACAAAAAATCCTCCCACACTCATCCAGAACAAAGCCTTGACAAAACCATTGCCCCAAGTATGACACAATTAGAAGAGAAGAGTTTGAAAATCCGTGATTATATATCTGGAATGGAACATGCTCAGGAGTTTACAAACTTGGAGGTGGTAGAGGAGATTCCAAAAGTAAGGGACAGGGTAAACACGCCACAAACATGGAGTTCTGGTGGAATAAAGACTTATTGAGAAACAGCCTCTGAGTTTGGACACATGAAATATATGTTGTTGTCAGGAGCTTTAGCTTCCTTTGTAGTGAGACCATCAAAGCTGGGTCTGCATCTATGTGACCTGGAGGAAGTGGTTTCTTATTTTCCAATGACCATGAGGCAGCAGTGCTGAATTCTATCTTTTTAGGTCAACTGTGGCCATTGGGGACTAAGTGTCTCCCCCCCTGTGGACTGTGAAGTCATTTGGTCATCCTCCATTTTTCCTGGTGTTTCTTGCAGCTGCACTGGGAGTTTGGTATTTGCTTCACGAAATACAAGGAATTCAACTGGGACACAGGGCTGGAGGGAGTTCTGTCACGTGTGGTGAAACAGGGTCAGCAAGAGAATGCACCAACTAGGCTTCTATCCTATATAGCTTGCCCCCTTGACTATAGCAACCTGATTCTGAACATTGCCCTGAAACCTCTCCATATAACAAAATGCCTTTACTTATAAGGGTCTGTTGGCTGCACCATGTCAGTCACAAGCCATTTTGAAGACAATGGCAGATCCACATGGCCCCACCGCAGATGTTTTATCACACTCCTGCCCACCACTCCTCTAGTCCCACTACTCAGAAGGCACCAAGTTACTGGCATCTCTGTTCTACACCATTTTCATGGAACCCAGTCAATCAAGGCACTGTGTGGTACACTCATGATCAGAAACAGGACATCCAATGATTCTCCAGTGCCACCTGTTCATGGGAATTTCAAAAATTTCATGGTATTTATCAGGAAACATTAAATGGTGAGGAAGCTCATTTCATAGAAAGCTGTGGAGAATTATCACAGGCAAGACTTCCCAAAGAGTGGCCAAAATGTCACATGAAGCCATGCCCATTGAGGTTTACAATGTGAGGTCCATGTGTGTTTTGCCTCTCAACTCTGGCTGTCAAGTTTTTCAGAATAAAATCATGTGATATCCTAGCTGAAATTCCTAGTGCTCTGTGGAAAGCAAACCTGGCCCTAGATCAGTTTCCAAGGGCAACTCTTATCCGTGGCCTCCTAAAATCCCAAAACAGTTCATGGCAATATTTCTCTGATGTCATTTCCTGAACTCAGTATCTAAGGGGAATCACACCAGAGTTCAAGCCAAGGTGGACCCAGTCATCTCTTCCAACTGTCACACAAATAACCAAAATTAAAACCTAAACACTCCCACATGGCCCTCATCTTCTTCCATATAGGCACTCATCATAAACTCCGGTTGGTGGTTTCCATGAGGGACAGAGCTCAAGACAGTGTCAAAAATATGCTCCCTTGCCACTCATTTGCCTAAAGTCAGAGTGGCCTGGACACACTTCCGGTGAACCAGGAGTGATCAAATAGGCCTGCCATTAATACTGCTCTGCTTGTCCAATTTGAGGCCTACTGACTGTCAGGTATAAATTCTTTATGCGATTTGGAGTAATGAGAAAACCCAAGAACTTCTGCATGGCTTTGAAGAACTCATTTGACCCAAAGGATCCCTATTCTCACTTGATAGAGGTCAGGAACCTAACAGAGGAAGGCAAGAGACTTCATCCACAATCACTGATCTTTTTGCCATTGTGGTTTTGGATGCACATATGGGATCTTTCTTTAGATAAATTAGGTGCTGAGAATCTAAGCCACAGCCTCACACAGGGTGAAGAGGCTGATTGAGACACATCCTTTTCCAAAGCATTTAATCAAAGAAACACAGGTGATGCCTATTCATTTCCATTTGAAAACTGTTTTCTTCAGGATTCAAAAAAGGGTGGCCTGAGGCAAAGACCTTCCTGACATTCAGGGCAACAGAACATTAGGTAAGCAAAAGGCCTAAAGCAGAGTGGCCAGAATTCAGGAAGAAAACAGGAACTTAGGAAGGTAGCAGGTGATGCACATCAATAAGGCTAGCCACACTCTATTCATAAATTGGGCAGGATGAACGCTGGAAAGCTGTCTACTAGACAGGAAACAATCATTGATGCATTCTCTTTTTTAATGTCTGCATCCACAGACACAGTGTGATACACAGATATAGAAACACTCCCCATGTCAAATGACATTCTAGAAGCAGTCTAGTCCAAACCAAACAAACCGCCTTTCCTACCTATTCTCAGACCATGAGACATAACCACAAACACACACCCACACCCACAAAGGCACCTCCTTCCAGCAAGTAGGTCTGTGACTAACTGGAGTGTCCTCTGACTGACAGACTTTCCCTGAAATGTCCTGTCCTGTCTCAGATCTGGTTTTTTGGGCAAGTCTCCGAAGTTGTCAGTAGCCAGTGCTGAGCCACTACCATCTTTTTCAGGACAGGCCCCTCTTCAGAGCTTTCATGGCATTTGCCGATCCTCACATTAGAAGGTACCAAGAATGACTGACCCTATCCTTGTTAATTCCAATCAAGTGAGCACACTGAAACTGGGACTGGGACTGGCTCTGGATGCCTGGCTTCCTGGATCCCATGTTCAGAGAGTTAAATCAACAAGAAAATGAGGTGAGGTCACTTCTTTCAGGAACTGAATGAGATCACTGCTTTGGTAACCATATGTCCTAACAGTTGCTTCCAAGAGTCCCATGCGATGGAGGCTGCCCCTATTTCCTGTGACACTTTTACAAGTTAGAATGGTATATCAACCATAGGCACCCTGTAAGAGCTCTCAACACAGGCCTGGATTGGTCCACCTTCTCTACATTGAGAAGAGAGTGCCTCATTCAGACAATCCACATCAAGTTGTTTGCCATGGATGATGACTTTTGCCCTCTCAGATCCTTCATAGCTGAATACATCTTCTCCAGGGATCATTTCTGCATGGACCTATGAGGTTCTCAGCAGGTGGAAGATCCCCTACATTCCTGTATTTTAAGACCAACTCTGTCCCTGCTCTTTTGTAAAGTTAGATTGAGGAAACAGTGTATGGTTAGTATTAATAACATGTTCAATTTGGATTAGGAATCATTCTGCTGGATTAATAATGGTATAGGGAACCTGCGATATTTATAAGAATATAGAGGAGAAATATACGTATGAAAACAGAAATATAGGTACGATTTGAAGCCCAGAAGGGCATTGGGCCCTTGATGGGGATACTTAGCTTTGAATTACTTTCTGCACAGTTGTCTCAGATAAATCGACATACAATGGTATAGGACCATTTACCTTGGATGATTGAATGTAGTGAAAGAGGAAGAGTCGGCAGGATTAGGAAGGTAATCGGTATATTTTGAAAGAAGAGTGAGTATAGGATTTGGACCAAAAGTTCTTTAGAAATAGGGTTTCTTGTAGAGAATGACTGTAAATGTCAGCACATGTGAAGAGTCAGTCACAATGATGAACTGGTGAAAATATGTAGGAAAGCAGATATCAATAGAGACATTAGGAAATCAGGCAAAGTATAAAGTGAGTGATTGGATTAGACAATTTCAACATGCTTGAGAGAATATATAATCTTAGGAAGAAACAAATATGTAATTACCAATAGGATTGACATTAGAGAGCATTAGGCAAACTGAACGTGGATGTTTTTAGTAATCCCTGCTCACTTTCCATTTAGATTTTGGTAGAAGCATAAGTGTGACCTTTGGTTTTTGTGTCCAGAATATTACTGTAATAAAATATATTTGTAGATAAGGTGACATGAGTATTTCTTCCACCAGTTCTCAGAGCAATATTTTGAAGACTTATAAATTAGTATTCGGGATACAAATAAGTTTACCCTGTATCTATGAATACAGAGATAATGCATTAATAAATCATAATGTGAATAAATAATATAACTAATTCCAATTTTAAATAATGGATTTAATTGATATCTGAAAATATACAGGAAATCTTATATTGATATACATACATTCATTCCAACGAGTTAAACATCTAATGGTAATATTAGGGTTATGGTTTATCAGGAAGAGTGTGTGAGTTTTGCTATTGTGGGTGAAGGAAAACGCGAGCCAGATGCAGGTTGGCTAGCCTAGATTACTATGTTTACCCGGCAGTTATCAAAGCCACAAAAGCCAAGGCTGTGTGAGGAAAAAGCCGACTTCTTCTGTGAGTCATAGGGATGTGAGCATATAGGGGCTGCCTAGAGGAACCCAAACTTTTCATCAAATTCAGTACACAGCATTGGGCATATTACCAATTAACAACCAAAACTGATGGCCCCCAGGGGGGTCTCTATAACCTCAAATTCTGTGTGACCTTTTTAACTGCGGCAAGTGCTCAATAGCGTGGAAGGAAATTCCCCTATGTGGAGGCCTTTTTCCTCCTTCACTCAAATCCTGAACTATACATCTCCAATAGATCCTCACCCTCTGCCATCTACTCCAGATGCTCTGCTGTCAATCCCACCTCAGCAACCTGATTTCTCCTCTCCAATTACTAGATCAAATACCCAAACCACCGCTAGTTCTCAGACAATTGCCCCCTTGCTGAGGTAGCAGGTACTGAGATACCCCTCTTCCCACTCACTCCTCTCTTCTCCTGTCAGTGTCCGCACCGGGTCCCAACAGGTCCTTTTACCAGCTAACCCAAAGCTCAAACAGGCAGAGGAGAGCCCTCAGACCCCTATCCAAGATGTAATGAAAATGGCCTTTAAAGTTGCTTTGTCAACACTGAAAACAGGTTACTAAGAATTTGAAGTCCCTCACAGGCTTTTTGAGATACTCACTCCCATCTTCCCCTCTGGTCTATCTGTTCTACTGCTCAACTTTTTGATGCTAGGAAAATCCCAAAACCCTTTCCCATTATTCTTTTACATCTCTTCCTCATTCTCAGATCCACGGAGCTGCTCTCACCACCCGCCTTTCACATCTTCCCCCTCTGTACCAGGACCACAGAAAATTCTTAACTGACCTTCTCCAGAAGTCTTCACCATGGCTGAATTTAGGACTTTTAGCAAAAGAGTCCCAATGAAGGAGTTCAATGTAGATAAATTTCCTCTTTTCTTGTTGCCCTGTTCTACGTACAATGGGCTGGAAAAATCAGCTCTGCTATGCTAGACACCCCTTTACTAGTTTTTCACAAAATATGTGAACAAGGCCTCTGGCCTTGAGCTGGGGCTTCACAAAGATGGCTACATTTCTAAGATAAAGAAGTTACCAACTGGGCTCCATGGTAATAGCTGGCAGGGAGAAAAAAAAAGAGAAGACAAAATCTCTCCCCCTCCCAAGTGTCCTTAAAAACTAAACTTGCATAGAACAGAGGAAATAAAACAGAAATAAAAACAGCTTTTTGTGAACTTCTGCAGACTGTGAACTTCTGAGCCACTTTACCTACATGTTGGGTACAAAATTCTGAAACTACCTAAACTTGGGGTTCAGCGGATTAATTGATTACAACAGAAGCAATGCCCTCTAAATCCGTTTGCAACCAAATAGGATTGTTTCCCTAGCTTCGGTGCTATCTTAGGTGCCTTGCCTTGTCTGTCCCTACAAAAGTGTAATTCTATATACTTAAACATTGTTAATGGGTTCATAAAATGGTCAACAGATGTGATTAATTATGTAATGGTGCAGATGATTCCCAGAGTGCTCTATCATTAAACAGGTTCATTTAAAAATCAAATAGGGGGGCAAAAAACTCGGTTCCGCTGGGAAGCTGTATTCCTCACTTTAGCCATCCTATTCGGAATAGGAGTTGCTGCAGGGGTGGGCACAGGAACCACTGCCCTAGTCCATGGGACACAACAAATAACCCAATGACAAGTACCAATAGACCAAAACTTAAAGATATTAAAAACCTCCATCACAGCTTTACAGGAATCTTTAACCTCGCTCTCTGAAGTAGTTTTACAGAACAGGCAACATTTGGACCTTCTCTTCATGAGAGAAGGGGCCTTTGTGCTGCATTGAGGGAAGAATATTGTTTTTATGCTGACGATACTGGAGTTGTAAAAGAATCTATGAGTAAATTAAAAAAAACCGCCTTGAAGAGTGTCAACGAGAGACAGAGGCCCAAAAAGGGTGGTTTGAGTCTTGGTACACACAGTCCCCGTGGGTAACTACACTTTCATCAGCCTTGGCCGGTCCTTCAATAATCTTCATATTATTGCTAACTGTAGGGCCCTGTATGCTCAACCGTGTAGTTTCTTTTCTCCAAGCTCAAATTGGACAAGTTAAACTTATGGTAATCAGACAACAATGTTTCCGACTAGCAGACATGAATTGTGACACCCCCCAATGATCACTTTTATGATTAAAAGTAACCAGAACAAGAAGTGGGGAATGAAAGGATAATAAAATAGGTACTTGTCAATTTCTGTTTTTCTGTATACTTAACAAAACACTGTTGAAATCTTGAGAACTGTTTGCTTATCTTGTTCCCCAAATGTACTGTCCCCAATTGCCAAACTGCAGAATGTACTCCCTCACACATTTGCAAACAAACCGCCCACTTTCCATGACCCATCAATAAATTTCACTCCCTGCCCTCTCTAAGGAAAGTATATAAGCTCTGCTTAAGCTGTTCTCAGGGCTCTCTGCTAAATTCAAGTGAGCTCTGAGCCACAGCATGCTGGACCCCCAATAAACACTTTGCTGTTGCATGTGACAGTCTCTTGGTGGTCTCTTACTCCAACGCTCGACCAACCTTTACATTGGTACAATCATAAGTGTGACCTTTGCTTTTTGTGTCCAGAATATTACTGTGATAAAATGTATACATAGGTCAGGTGACATGAGTATTTCTTCCACCATTTCAAGGAGGAATATTTTGAAGACATGTAAATTAGTATTGGGGGTATAAAGAGGTGTACCCTGTGTCTATGAATATAGAGATAATGCATGAATAGACAATATTGTGTATAAATAATATAACTGGTTCCACATTAAATAATGGATTGAATTGATATCTGAAAATATATAAGAAATCATATATTGATATACAATCATTCATTCTAACCAGTTATACATCTAATCGTAATATTAGGGTTATGGTTCATCATGTAGGGTGTGTGAGATTTGCTTCAAAAGTACTTATGGATATCAAAAATAATGTGTTTGGAAAGAAGTCTCATGAAAAGACCAGTCAAGAAACATGAAGAAATATATGTGTTCTGAAGTAGAAAGTGATTGAAAGTGAAACAAATGCCTATAAATTTGCAAACTTGTGGATGAAATCTATATCCAATGATGTGCATAAACTAAAGAAATTGTAATGCACCAGTGTTGAAAAAAATTAACATCAAAATACACATCATGTTCCATAGGAGTCTACTTGCATTGATATTAAACTTGGTCAGTTACTGAAGAAATATTAGGATTTGTATACACCATTCACTGAAGTTAGTTTTCAGTAGTAGGAAACAAATATGTATTTCAGGTGGATGAATATTTCTGAGAATAATCTTGTGAAAAGATAATTATAAATCCACATACATGAATATGAATGAATTTAGCAAATGTATAATAAGACAGATATATTTCATATTTTGAAAAATCTGGATAGTATATATATATATATATATATATATATATATATATACAGATATTAAAAATTAGCACTATATTCCAATTGAAATTCACCATGAAATATATATCATTCACAGATCAAAAATATTCATTTTACTGAACATGGATTTATATATAATGTTGTTCAGCTAGGAAACTCACCCATAGGTTGAATTTTCAGTTCCATCAGCATTTAGGAGGAGTGATCTCTTCTCACAATTTGTATCTGCCAAGTCAGCAACCACAAAAGAGTGTACGTGTGGTACCAGGTAGGATTGTATATGTGCTTATAAAAATACATATGCTGAATAGGCTACAGCGAAAGGGAGACAGGAATTCACATATTGGTTAACTTTAAAAACAACTGGAGAACTATTTCAAAAAAAAATTGACTAGATTTATAACTCCTACCCTATACAGTGCATAAGGCAAGTCCAAATATACACCAGGCCTTTTTTGAAATGCTTGTATTTCAATTTTTTGGGGATTATTTTTCTCCATCATATTAGGATTAGTACACAGAGTCTAGTAGGGTATGGGGTAGTGTCAGGGATTCTGTATTTCAATTGGAAAATTGGAAAATGAATCCAATGTGTATGCAATCATGTGCTACACAAAAATCCTTCCACTCTCATCCAGAACAATTCCTTGACATTTCCTTCGATCCAAGTAAGACACAATTTGAGGAGAAGAGTTATAAAATCTGTGAATATATATCTGGAATGAAAATTGCTCAGGAGTTTAGAACTTTGAAGGTGGTAGACCAGTTTCCAAAAGTAAGGGACAGTGTAAACTCCACAATCATGGAGCTCTGCTGGCCTAAATACTTCTTCAGAAACTGCCTCTGAGGTTGGGCACTTGAAATATATGTTGTTGTCAGGAGCTTTAGCTTCCTTTGTAGTGAGACCATCAAAGCTGGGTCTGCATCTATGTGACCTGGAGGACATGGTCTCTTATATTCCAATGAACATTAGGCAGCAGTGCTGAATTCTCTCTTTGTAGATAATTGTGGCCACTGGGGGCTAAGTGTCTCCCCATGTGGAGTGTGAAGCTATTTGGTCACTTCCACTTTTTGTGGTGTTTCTTGCTGCTGCACTGGGAGTTTGGTATTTGCTTCACGAAATTCAAAAAGTTCAACTAGGACAAACTGCTGGAGGGAGTTCTGTCACGTGTCGTGGGTCAGGGTCTACAGGAGAATACACCAATCTGGCTTCTATCCCACATAGCTTGCCCCCTTGACCATAGCAACCTGATTCTGAACATTGCCCTGAAACTTCTCCATATAACAAGATGCCTCTACATACAAGGTTCTGCTGGCTGCTCCATGTCAGTCACAACCCATTTGAAAGCCAATGGCAGATCCACATGACCGCACCACAGATTTTTTTACACACACGTGCACAACACTTCTCTACGACCACTAATCAGCAGGCTCCAACTTACTGATATCTCTGTTCTACATCATTATCATGAAACCCTGTCAATCAAGGCAGTGTCTGGTACACTCAAATCAGCAACAGGACATTCATGGTTGTCCAGTGCCACCTGGTCATGGGAATTTCAAAAATGTCATGGTATTTATGTAGCCATTTTTCAAGGATGAATTTGGAGGCACTCTGGGTTTCAATTCATTCAGGTACCGTTAAATGGTGAGGAAGCTCATTTCAATGAATGCTCTAGAGAACTCTCACAGGCAAGGTTTCCCAAAGAGTGGCCAAAAAGTTACATGAAGCCAGGCCCATAGAAGTCTACAATGTGAGGTCCATGTTTGTTTTGACTCTCAACTATGGCTGCCAAGTCTTTCAGAATAAAATCACATGATATCATTGCTGAGATTCCCTGTGCTGTGTGGAAAGCCACCCTTGGTCTAGATCTCAGTTTCCAAGGGTGACTCCCATGTGTGGCCTCCAAAAATCTCAACACATTTCATGGCAATAATTCTCTGAGGTCAGTTCCACAACACAGTCTCTAAGGGGAATCACACCAGAGTTTAAACCCCGGTGGACCCAGTCATCTCCCAACCGCCACACAAATGACCAGAATTAAAACCAAAACACTCCCACATAGCCCTCATATTCTTCCATATATACACTCATCATAAACTGTGGCTGGATATTTCCATGAGGGGCACATCCAAAGACAGTGTTCAAAAAAAGCTCCCTTGCCCCTCATTTGCCTAAGGTCATTGTGGCCTGGACACCCTTCCTGTGAACCAGGAGTGATCAAGTAGGCCAGCTCTTAATACTGCTCTGCTTCTCCAATTTGAGGCCTACTGCCTGTCAGGTATAGACTCTTCATGTGATTTGGAGTCATGAGGAAACCCAAGCACCTCTGCATGGCTTTCAAGAACTCATTTGACCCAAAGGATCCCCATTCTCACTTGATAAAGGTCATGAAACTAAGAGAGAAAGGCAAGAAACTTCATCCACAAAACTGAACTTTTTGGCATTTTTTTTGGATGCACACATGGGATCTTTCTTTAGATCCATCTGGTCCTGAGAATTTAAGCCACAGCCTCATACAGGGCCAAGATGCTGATTCAGACGCATCCCTTTCCAAAGCAATTAAGCAAAGAGCCACAGGTGATGCCCATTCTTTTCCATATGAAAATTAATTTCTTCAAGCTTCACAGAGTATGGCCTGAGGCAAAAACCATCCTGACATTAAGGGCAACAGTACAATAGGCAAGCAAAAGGCCCAAAGCAGGGTTTCTCCTCTGAGACTTTCCTGGTCACACTGATATCTGAGTTTTCTGAGATGCCCCCATTCCCTTCAGCTATTCAGTACATGGCCATTTCACAGAGTGTGGAAGTGGTTTATATCTTGGACACAAAACCATGAGCCTATTCTGGAGAGTTTCCAGAATTCAGGAAGACAACTGGAACTTGGGAAGATAATAGGTTTTGCCCATCTATAAGGCAAGCTGCAGTCCATTCATAAATTGGGCCGGATGAATGATGGGAGCTTTTTATTAGACAGGACACATCCATTGATGCATTGTCTTTTCTAATGTCTACAACCACGGACACAGTAGGATACACAGATATAGAAACACTGGCCTTGTCAAATGACATACAAGAAACAGTCCACTCCAAACCAAACAAACCGACTTTCCTATCTATTCTCAGAACATGAGACAAAACCGCATACTCACACCCATACTCAAACGGCACCTCCTTCTCCCAAGTAGGTGTGTGAATATATGGAGTGTCCTCTGACTGGTGGGCCATACTCTGTTCCACCGAAATGCCCTGTAGGGTCTCAGATCTTGTCTCCTTTTCCAACTCTGTGAAGTTGCCAGGAGCCATTGGTGAGCAACTATCTGCTTTCCCTGGAAAGGCCCCTCTTCAGAGCTCTCCTGGCATTTGGCCATCCTCACATCAGTAGGTACCAAGAAAGACTGACCCTATCTTTGGTAAATCCAAACAAGTGAGCCCAATGTGACTGAGACTGGGACTGGCTCTGGATGCCTTGCTTCCTGGATCCCAAGTTCAGAGATTTCAAACACCAAGGAAGTTAGGTAGGTCAATTCCTTCAGAAACTGAAAGAGGTCACTGCCTTGACAACCACTTTGTGCTAACAGTTGTTTCATAGAGTCCCATGAAATGGAGGCTGCCCCTACTTCCTGTGACACTTTCAAAAGTAAGAATGGTATTTCAACCATAGGCACCTGGGAACAGCTCTCCACACAGGCCTGGTTTGGTCCATCTTCCCTATATTAAGAAGAAAGCGGCTGTTTCAGACACATCCCTTCGTCCTGACCAGGGTTTTTGCCATGGAAGATGATTTTTGCTCTCTTAGGTCCTCCATAGCTGCCTACATCTTATCCAGGGATCATTTCTGCATGGACCTTTGAGGTTCTCAGCAGGTGGAAGATCCCCTACATTCTTGTATTGTAAGACCAACTCTGTACCTGCTCTTCTGTAAAGTGAGATTGAGCGAACAGTGTATGGTTAGGGTTAATAACAGGTTCGATTTGGGTTAGGAATCCTTCTGCGAGATGAATAATGGTATTGGAACCAACAGAAATCTAGGTAAGATTTGAAGCCCAGTAAGGCATTAGGCGCTCGAGTGGGATACTTAGTTTTGAATTATATTCTGCACAGACGTCTCAGATGAATCGATATACAATGGCATAGGACCTTGTATCTTCGATGATTGAATGTTGAAGAGAACATCCAGTCAAAAAGGGATAGTAAGTAGGATTAGGATGATAGTTGGTAGGTTTAGAAACAAGAGTGAGTATAGGAGTGGGACCAAAATTTCTTTAGCAATAGGCTTTTGCGTAGAGATTGAATATAAATGTCAGCACATGTGAAGAGTCAATCACAATAATGAACTGGGATAACATCCTCACTCCATGGGTGCATCCTCTGCCAAGTGGAGGGGCCCATGGTGGACGAACCGTTATGGCAAGGGCAGAAGATAGTTGGTCAGAGCTGTTACTCATACTTTTATATAAGAAAGAGAGATCTGTGGGGATGTAAACTTAAGAAATAAGCCTGTGAGAAGGGTAGAACATCCTTTTAAATGTTGGCAGCACGGTCTTCCATCTCCAGACGATGATGGACCTGTATGGGTTTAGAGGCCAAAATATTAATCTGTTCTTTAATAAATTGTACCAGCCTATTTATAATGCAGGGTCCTATGGACCCAATTATAAGGAAACACAACAAAGGGCCTAATAGGGGAAGAAGGTAGGGTAGAAATCCATAAAGCCCAGTCCAGAGGGGATTTTCAAATAGTTCGCATCATCTCTTTCTAGATCTTATTGAAGGTGCTTAATTTTAGTGCATACTATGCCTGATTTATTGGCATAAAAGCAGCATCGTTCCCCTAAGCCCAAGCAAATACCTCCCTGGTTATCTGTCAGCAAATCTAAGCCTCGTCTTTTTGAAGGAACACTTCTGCCTGGGAGTCTATTTGGTCCTGCAGATCTTTAATGGTTCCTGATAGAGTTTGTACATCATTTATAAGTTGTTGAGACAGGCGATGGTAAGAGTGTATAGCTGTGCCTAAGCCAGTGTACCTGTGCCCACAGCAGCTGTTATTCCAAAGCTGGCAATGAGTGGTAAGGCCTGTATTGCCCGCCTGTGTCTTTTGACTAAGGTGTCTAGGCTAGGAATGGGTAGAGGTTCATCTCCTGGGACTATATTTATATCAGGGAGTAATAAGGCAAGAACAGAGCCACCGGTCCAATTCGCTGGAAGCCTGGGGAAGGCCAAGTTTCCTCCACCCATTAAAACTCTGCCATTGGGAGGACAAAGCGTTGGGGTGGGTGAGGAATAATTTTGTATGTTGAGCAATTTTCAAAGAAAGTAACTCCAACATCAATATCATAGGTGTTATTCTGCATCGCGCCTAAAAGACATAATGTAATAGTGCCTATAAGTTGTACTTAAAAAGGAAATCCGGGTTGGCATGTATTATCATTGTCTATGATAGAATTAATAGGAACTGCCATAGTCATAATTGCCCCTGTTGTCATGCAGAGCCAGCAATCACCAGCAAGGGTGTGGTTGGAATTATTAAGCAAGTAGAAGGTAGTTTCCAAAATATCTAATGTATTGGTATCTAAACCTGGGAGCTGAGATTTAGGCAACATTAAGGGATGATATGTGAGCTCAGGGATTTGGGGTTTCAAAAGTTTGATTATGTGAGGATGTTTGACAGCATCAGTGGTTCTTCCACCATCAGTGACCCCTTTAGGGGCCTTAATGGGCCAGCAGGAGGGTTTACCGACAGGGCCTTGGCAACCAGCTGACTGTAGCTTGGTGTATTTGCTTTCTACTCCCTGGTCAAATAGAACGGAGGTATAATGAATAGTGGTCCCCCCTGCTGCATGAGTTTTAGTTTGGGAGGCTTCAAAAAATTGTTCTCCCTGCTTGTTAACACAAATTGAGGGCGACACATAACAAGAGTCATGCCTCGCCTGGGTATGCGAACAGGTTGCAGAAGAATTTTGGAGAGCTTTACTTGTACTAGGGGGAATAAACTTTGGCTTGTTAACACATACCCATTTAGGCTGATGAACTCCTCCAAGTTTATGGTCAACCTCGGCATGGAGGTAAGCCACCTTAGTCATGCAGTCAGCAGTCTCGGTCCAACTAGTGGGAGCCTGAGTCCAAGATCATCACTTGCATTCACAGGGGGGCCCAAAAACTTACACCATGATGTTGGAACGTGGAGGGCCAAGGCCTCCATGTACAAACCTGTTAAGCAGAAGTGCCTAAATCAGGATCCTCACACAGATTGTTGGCTGCATCTGAAAAAGAACAAAATTTGTCCTCAGGGGGAGGCCCTCCATCCCTGTGTTGAGGTAAGTCATTAACCTGTTTAACCAGGCATTCTGGTAACCATCTTGGGGCTGATCGCTCTTGGTCCAAAAGACAAGCTGAGCCTCGTCCCCAGATGAGAACAGGATCTGGACCTTTCCATTTATTTGTAAGGGAATTGCACCACGTAAGAGGTGGGCGAACAGAATTGGACAAGGGATGCCAGTTTCTGTCTGCGGCCGAATGGCCTTCACTGTCTAGGGTAAGAAAAATAAGGGGAAGTAAGGCATGGTTAAGGCGATGCCTGGGAGTGGTAAATACAAGGGCGGAAGCCTTATGGAGGGTTATCCAAGTCTATAAGGTAAGGTGGGCACGTTCCACAACGCCTTGGCCCTGAGGGTTGTATGGAATTCCAGTAGTATGACGAATTTGCAAGGTAGCACAAAACTATTTAAACTTGGCACAGGTATATGCAGGATAATTATCTGTTTTAATATGTATTGGTTTACCCATTATGGAAAAGGCTGAAGTAAGAGGAGAAAGAACATATTTGGTAGCCTCTCCTGAATGTGGTGATGCAAAAATAAAGTCGCTGAAGGTATATATAGAAACGTGTATATATTTGGTAATTTCAAATTCAGGAAAATGAGTAACATCCATTTTCCAAAACTGATTGGGCAGTAATTCTCGGGGGTTAACTCTCATGTGTTGAATGGGGAGGGAGACAGTGCAACCTGGGCATGCTTTTACTATTTCTCGTGCCTGTTGCATGGTAATTTTACAAAGTAATTGAAGGCTCTTGGAATTTAGATGGTGAAGATTGTGTAACTCTGTGGCCTTTTGAATGGAGCCCACAAAAATTGGAAAGATGGAACGAGTTGCTGCATCAGCTTGGGCATTACCTTGTGTTAGAGGCCTGGGATGATCAGAGTGTGCCCTGATGTGTTCTAAGAAAAATGGGTGTTGTCTGGCCTGAATTAGCTGCTGAAGCTGATGAAAAAGAAAGGCCACATTGGAAGAAGCCTTAATGGTGGGGGAAATGTCCAGCAGGGGCACAGAATGAGCAATGTAGGCACTGTCTGTATAAATATTAACAGGATTATCAAAAAATATTATAAAAACTTGTGTTATGGCAAACAATTCCACAACCTGTGCTGACTGATAGATAGTATCAAAGATGGTAGGCTGGTTATTGACAACAAAGAGCGCTCAGCCATTACTGGAACCGTCTGTAAAGACATTAAGGGCTTGAGGAATGGGAGCCTTTTGAGTAATTTTGGGAAAAATAAATGGATGTAACTGGACAAAATGTAAAAGGGGGTCATTGGGGAGGTGGTTATCAATTGTTCCCCAAAAGCCTGATAGGGCAATACCCCATTCATCCCGTGTCTGTATTAAAAATTTGGTTTGGTCCTTCATATATGGAATTAAATTATTATGAGGTTCTTTGCCAAAATGTTGTCGAGAATCAAATGACCTTTAATAATAATAGAAGCTACCTGAGCAAGATTAACAGTAATAACCTTGGAGGATGTGGTGGGTAAATGGACCCAAAGCAAGGGGCAGCCTTTATTTTTAAAATGTGGATCTCGCTGCCAAATTATTCCTGTGGGTGTATGAGGAGTTTGTTAAATAACCAGAACCAGAGGAAGGTTATAAGAAATTTGTGTAACAAACTGTTGGGCAATGACTTCTGTGACTTGGTTTAATGCCTGTAATGCCTCGTGTGTAAGCTTTTGAGAGGAGGAGGGGTGGGAATCACCTCTCAAAATATAATTAAGGGACAAAAGTACACAAGTGGGTAATTTTAAATATGTTCTTAGCCATTTAATATCCCCCAGTAATTTTTGAAAATCATTAAGAGTGTGAAGATGGTCCACACGTAGTTGTATTTTAGGAATTTGAATCTGATTATCTTGAAGTTTAAGGCCCAAATGGGTATAACAGTCCTGTGTTTGAACCTTATCAGAAGCTATCTGCAGTCCCAAGGTAGTGAGGGTTTTGTAAAGGTCCAGGTGACAATTATTAACGTCATGGATATTAGGTGCAGCAATTGACAAATCATCCAATTAATGTAAAATATGAATTTGTGAACATTGCTCTCTCACAGGGTCTACTGCTTGAGCAACGTATTTTGGGCTAAGACTAGGGCTGTTGGCCATACCTTGGGGAAGAACCTTCCATTGAAATCTGTGCATAAGGCCCTGAAAATTAATGTGAGGGAGACTAAAGGCAAAATAGGGTCTATCCTCAGGATGTAAAGCAATGGTAAAAAAGCAATCTTTTAAGTCAACAACCATTTTACAATAGTTTTTGGGAATAGCCACTGGTGTGGGAATGCCTGGCTGTAGTGCTCCCATCAGGCATATAACTTTATTAATGACACACAAATCTTGTAAAAGGCGCCACTTGCCTGATTTTTTCTTGATAACAAAAATAGAATTATTCTATGGTGAGCTTGATGGCTCTACATAGCCAGCTGCCAGCTGTTCCTGCACTAACATGGAGGCAGCCTCCAATTTTTCTTGGGTAAGGGGCCACTGATCCACCAACACAGGAGTCTGAGTCTCCCAAATAATTTTATCTGCATGGGGTACAGGAGGGTCAGGGACCAACACTAAAAATCCAAAAACCCAAGTCTATATGTATTTGTTTTTTGTAAGGGTTGTATAGGCTCAACCAGTCCTTGTCTCAGTCTCCCCATGCCTGTACCAGGGACAAAATTCATATGAAGCATTTGATGAGTCACCATGGAATTGGGACTGGAAAGAATAACTTACATTTGACTCAAAATATCTCGGACGTATAGGTTAAGATGAAGGTCAGGAACAAAGAAAGGAGTGACAGTTCCCATATTACCCACTTTATCAGTCCAGCTAAGAGCCCTAGAGCTGACCAGAGGATTTTTTGACTGTCCTATCCCTTTAAGGTCTGTCAAGGATGGGGTGAGGGGCCAACCTGTTGGCCAGTATTTTTGAGAAATAATTGTGACATCAGCTCCAGTATCAAGAATTCCTTGGAATTCCTTTCCTTCAATAAGTAAGATAAGGGTGGGTCTATTGTGAGAAATGGGCTGAACCCAATATACATCAGAGGAGCCCAAGGAGGTAGTCCCCCTCGGTAGGTTTGAGTGGTGGAAGTGCCTCCTGAATCCAAGGGAAGGAGTATTAATTGTGCAAGTCTTGTTCCTGCTGGGATGGCCGCAACTCCATTAATAGCTGTGGCCAGTATTTTTATTTCTCCAGTGAAATCATTATCTTTAATGCCAGGGAAGACAAGAACACCTTGTAAGGTAGTAGAGGCTCTTTCAAGAATAAAGGCACACATATGAGATGGAGTGGGACCCATAATTCCAGTGGGTATTACCTGGGGCCCTTGCATTGAGTCTAATATTGTATCGGTGGCGGCAAAAAGGTCCAATCCTGTGCTGCCTGGGGTGGCTAATTGGAATGAGGCAATTGTGGAGAAGGATTTTGAGATAGGCTGCTGAGGGCATTTGTCTTAGATCTACACTCACTGGCCCAGTGATGACCTTTACCTCATCTAGGGCAAAGGGTAGCTGGGGGCAGTTTAGCCTCAGTTTGAAAAGACACTATTCTTAGGCTTTGTTTGCCTGTCGGACACTCACGTGCAAAATGGCCAGGTTGTTTACAAGTAAAGCAACTACGTGAGCCAGGATTGTGAAAGGCCTTGGTAAAGGCGGCACCGAGGGTGAGACCCATGGCAAGGGCTACACCCAACCCTGCACAGAGTCCAATAAAGTCAGAAAGTTTCACTTTTTTCTTATGTGGTCGAAGAACATCCTGACATGCCAGGTTGGCATTTTCAAAGGCAAGATGTTTTACAAAGGTGCTTTCGCTTTCACTTGGTCCAAGCAAGAATCCCGCAGCTAGTTTAAGCCCGGGAACAAAGTCGCTATAAGGCTTGTCGGGCCCTTGTCGAATTTTTGCCAGGGAAGTCGTAGCAGAGGCCTTTTGAGGGAGGCGTCTCCAAGCATGTAAGCCAGCCATCTGAATCTGTGTCAAAAGTCCAGCAGGGAAACGTGCCAGTTAAGTTTTAGTGTCAAAAGGCGCATTGCCCACTAGCTAAACATAAGTCCAGGAATTAGAGGAGGGCTTAGTTAAATTTTTCTGAGCAGTTACCTGACAGTGCTCTTTGAAATCTGCATTCCATAACAGGAAGTCTGCGGCATTGAAGGTAGCTTCGTCTAAAAATTTCCAATCATTGGGAGTAAGACATTGTGTCATGTAGCTTTCTAATAAAGCCTACGTGTAGGGTGCAATGGGTCCATAGTGAGCACAAGACTTTTTAAGTTTTTTCAAGAAAACGCAGGCTTAATGTTTTGTAGACACTCTGGGTTCCTTCCTGCCTAGGGATGAAGTCCTCATCCTCTGAGTCCTGATCTCCTTGATCCATTTCCCCCGCTTCCGCCTCTTGATCCTCGTCTAAGTCTTTGACATCAACCTGGGCAGGCTTAACTATCTAACTGAGGGTGACTGAAAAGTGAGAACAGTCAAATGGAGCGGCTTAGCCTTTGTATTAGACCACTTTGGGCCAGCTTGTGTTGACTCCATCAATAAGGCTAATGAATAAAGCTCAGAGTCAAGGGATCTTAATTCTTTTTAAACTTGGATCTCTTCCAGTCTATGTTGGACAGACTCTCCCAAGGGAGCCAGGTTAGGCAAGGGAATTGGGGAAAAAATATCTTGTGGGGGGATTTGGCCCCTGAAGGGCCAGAGCACAAAAAGCAGGAGAGATATAGGAGGGAGGTGGATGTGTAAGTCCTATAGGCTGTGGCTGGGACCTAAGCAGTGGCAGGTCTTCTGTATCATAGGGAGTTGCTTCCTTCTCCAAGTTAGCCTTCTCCCCAGGGGTCAATGTGTCTCCAGGATTTAAAACTGGATAAAGGCGGTTGGTAACCATTGGAGCCCTATTCATTAGGGTGGTATTTTGAGGTGGACCAGGAAGGTTTCCAGGGTCCTGGGGAGACTGAGAATGGTATATGTCTATACTAACTGATGGGCATGCGAGGGGGGACGAGAGGTCTTTTGCATAGTCTCTTTCCTAATCCTGAAAAGTTTTAAGGTACCATTGTCAAAGGGTGAACTTTTAAGAAATTCATTAATTAATTTCCAGTAAGAAAAGGTGGGAACAGGCAATTTTTCTGTCCAAAGGATTCATAATAATCTTTTAAACAGTCTCCTACTCTAAGCCATCTTTTACCATTAATGGTCCCTTCAAGGTGAAATCATAGACACAATTCCCCTATGTATGAAAAGAAAAATTTTAAGTCCTTTTTCTTAACACGTGCCCCCCATGTCTTGAAGGAATCCTTGAGGCCCGACAAATACAAATCATGTGACAAAACTGCTTGACCCATGGTGGGTCACTCCCCGTGCGTCATCCCCACTCTCCTCCTGGATCTGTCTCTCGGTGGTGTCTGCTGAGGCAATTGTGAGCTCCGCTTGACCAAGTTTTCCTTGAGGACGGGGTTCCCTATGACTCAAAGGCTCGAGCCCCAGTCAGTGGGTGCCAGATGTCCCGGCTGGCAGGACACATCAACGTGGGCAGCGAACCAAGATAGGGAGGAATGAAGGGACAAGAGACACGAGAGATGACAGCAAGACAGAAGTTCTGATCAACCTTCAAAATACATTGTTCACACAGGGGATTTTATATGCTGGAGATGGGAAAGCTCTCTTATCGGCAGTTCCTGGATGTCTACACAAGGTGAGATAACCTCAGGATATTTCAGGAAGACAGATGGCCACAGGATGTCTCAGGGACACAGATGGCTAAATGATGTCTCCAAGAGATGATGTCTCCCTGGGTGTTGTTTCTTGTAAGTGTCAGGCTATTCTTTGAAGGAGAATTCCTTCTACCCCTGACAGTCAGGGATTCAGTATTTCCAATGGAAAACTTAAAAAAGAATGCAATGTGTATGCAAATATGTGCTACCCAAAAATCTTCCCACTTTCATTCAGAACAATGCCTTGACATTACCTTCACCCCAAGTAAGACACAATTAGAGAAGATTTGAAAATCTGTGAATACACATCTGGAATGGAAAATGCTCAGGAGTTCACAAACTTGAAGGTGGTAGAGGAGTTTCCAAAAGCAAAGAACAGGGTAATAACTCCACAAACATGGAGCTCTGCCGGCATAAAGATTTCTTGAGAAACTGCTTCTGAGGTTGGGCACTTGAAATATATGTTGTTTTCAGGAGCTTTAGCTTCCTTTGTATTGAGACCATCAAATCTGGGTCTGCATCTATGTGACCTGGAGGACATGGTTTCATATTTTCCAATGGATATGAGGCAGCAGTGCTGAATTCTCTCTTTGTAGGTAAACTGTTGCCAATGGGGGCTAAGTGTCTCCCAGTGTGGACTGTGAAGACATTTAATCATCCTCCACTTTTGTGGTGTTTCTTGTAGCTGCACTGGGAGTTTGGTATTTGCTTCTCGAAATGCAAGGAGTTCAACTGGGACACAGTGCTCGAGGGAGTTCTGTCATGTGTGGTGGGTAAGGGTCTGCAAGAGAATGCACCAACCAGGCTTCTATCCCACATAGCTTGCCCCCTTGACCATAGCAATCTGATTCTAAACATTGCACTGAAACCTCTCCATATAACAAGATGCCTTTACATACAAGGATCTAGAGGCTACACTATGTCAGTCACAAACCATTTGGAAGCCAATGCAAATCCAAATGACCCCACCACAGATGTTTTAACACACACCTGCACTCCACTGCTCTAGGCCGACTACTCATCAGGTTCCAAATTACTGGCATCTCTCTTCTACACCATTTTCATGAACACCAGTCAATCAAGGCACTGTCTGATACACTCATGATCATCAATAGGACATACAAAGTTTCTCCAGTGCGACCTGGTCATGGGAATTCAAAAATTTAATGGTATTTATCTAGCCATTTTTCAACGATGACATTGGAGGCACAGTGGGATTCAATTCACTCAGGAACCATTAAATGGAGAAAAAGCTCATTTCAATGAAAGCTCTAGAAAACGTTAACAGGCAAGGCTTCCCAAAGACAGGCCAAAAGGTCACATGAAGCCAGGTCCATTGAGGTCTACAATGTGAGGTCCATGTGTGTTTTGACTTGCAACAATGGCTGCCACGTCTTTAAGAATAAAATCATGTAATATCATTCCTGAGATTCCCAGTGCTCTGTGGAAAGCCACCCTGGGCCTAGATCTCAGTTTCCAAGGGCAAATCTCATGCGTGGCCTCCTGAAATCCCAACACAATACACAGCAATACTTCTTGGAGGTCAGTTTCAGAACTCAGTCTCTAGGGGAATCACACCAGTGTTCAAGCCCAGGTGGATCCAGTCAACTCTTCCAACCACGACTTAAATAAAAACAATTAAAACCAAAACACTCCCACATGGCCCTCATCTTCTCCCATATAGACACTCATCATAACCTCTGGCTGGAGTTTTCCATGAGGGTCGCAGGCCAAGACAATGTCCAAAATAATCTCCCTTGCACCTCATTTGCCTAAATTCAGGGAGGCCTGGACACCCTTCCTGTGAACCAGAAGTGATCAAATATGCTTGCCCTTAATACTGTTCCATTTCTCCAATTTGAGGCCTTCTGACTGTGGGGTTTAGATTCTTTATGTGAATTGGAGTCATGAGAAAACCAAGGTCCTCTGCAGAGATTTGAAGAACTCACTTGACCCAAAGGATCCCTATTCTCAATTGATGGATTTTAGGAACCTAAAAGGGGTAGGCAATAGAATTCATTAACAATGACTAAACTTTTTGCCATTTTGGTTTTGGATGCTCACATGGGATCTTTCTTTAGATCCATCAGGTGCTGAAAATCTAAGCCACAGCCTCACACAGGGCCAAGAGCCTGATCCAGACACATCCCTTTCCAAAGCAATTAAGCAAAGAGCCACAGGTGATGCCCATTCATTTCCATTTCAAAACTGTTTTCTTCAGGCTTCACAAAGGGGTGGCCTGAGGCAAAGACTTTCCTGACATTCAGGGCAAAAGAACAATAGGTAAGCAAAAGGCCCAAAGCAGGTTTATACACTGAGATTTTCCTGGTCACACGGATATCTGAGTTTTTTGATATGCTGGCCATTCCCTTCAGCTATCCAGTACATGGTCATGTAACAGACCTTGGAGTTGGTACATACCTTGGACAGAAAACCATGAGTGTATTCTGGAGAGTGGCCAGAATTCAGGAAGAAAACAGGGACTTATGAAGGTAGTAGGTGTTGCCCATCCATAAGGGAAGGCACACTCCATTCATAAATTGGGCAGGATGAATGCTGGGAAGCTTTCTACTGGACAGGACACATCCATTGTTGCATTCTCTTTTCTAATGTCTACAACCAGGGACACAGTGGGATATACAGACATAGAAACACTCACCTTGTAAAAGAATCTACTAGAAACAGTTCACTCCAAACCAAACAAACCACCTCTCTGATCTGGTTTCTTTGGCTAACTCTGTGAAGTTGTCAGGAACAAAGTGTTGAGCCACTACCTGCTTTCTCAGGAAATGTCCCTCTTCAGAACTCTCCTGGCATTTGGCTATCCTCACAGCAGTAGTTACCGAGAAAGACTGACTCTGTCCTTGGAAAATCCAAACAAGTGAGCCCACTGGGACTGGGATTTGGACTGTCTCTTGGTGCATGGCTTCTTGGATACCAAGTTCAGAGAGTTCAATCACCAAGGAAATGAGGCATGTCACTTTCTTTGGAACTGAATGAGGCCACTGCCTTGGAAACCACATTGTCCTAAGAGTTGCTTCCAAGGGTCCCATGAGATGGAGGCTTCCCCTACTTTCTGTGACACTTTCACAAGTTAGAATGATATATCATCCATAGGCACCCAGGAACAGCTCTCCACACAGGCTGGTTTGATCCATCTTCTCTACAATAAGAAGAGAAAAGCTGATTCAGACACATTGCTTCATCCTGACCAGGTTGCTTGCCATGGAATATGACTTTTGCTCTCTCAGGTCCTTCGTACCTGCCTACAACTTCTCTGGGTATCATTTCTGTATGGACCTTTGAGGTTCTCAGCAGGTGGAAGGTCCCATACTTTCCTGTATTCTAAGAACAACTCTGTCCCTGCTTTTCAGTAAAATGAGATTGAGGGAAGAGTGTATATTTAGGGTTAATAACAGGTTCAATTTGGGTTAGGAAATATTCTCTGTGATGAATTATGTTATTGGGAACCTGCGATATTTACAAAAATATAGAGGTGAAATATAAGAATGAAAACAGAAATCTAGGTATGATTTGAAGGCCAGAAGGGCATTGGGCCCTTGATTGGGATACTTAGCTTTGAATTATGTTCTGCACAGATGTCTCAGAAAATTTGATATACAATGGCATAGGACCTGTACCTTGGAAGATTGAATGTAGAAGAGAACATCCACTCAAAAAAGGATAGTCATTAGGATTTGAAAGATAGTCGGTACGTTTAGGAAGAAGAATGAGTATATGATTTGGACCAAAAGTTCTTTAGCAATAGGGTTTCTTATTTTCCAATAAACATGAGGAAGCAGTGCAGAATCCTCTCTTTGTAGGTCAACTGTGACCACTGGAGACTAAGTGTCTCCCCGTGTGGACTGTGAAGCCATTTGTTCCTCCTCAACGTTTTGTGGTATTTTTGTTGCAGCACTGGGAGTTTGGTATTTGTGTCACAAAATACAAGGAGCTCAACTGGGACACAGTGCTGGAGGGAGTTCTGTCACGAGTGGTGGGTCAGAGTCTGCGAGAGAATGCACCAACCAGGCTCTATCCCTCATATCTTGTCCCATTGCCGCCTTGTCCATATCAACCTCATTCTGAACATTGCCGTGAAACCTCTCCATATAACAAGATGCCTTTACATATAAGGGTCTGCTGGCTGCACCATGTCAGTCAAAAGCCATTTGGAATCCAATGGTAGATCCTCATGGCCCTACCACTGATGTTCTTTCACACACCTTCCCACCACTCCTCTAGGCGCACTACTCAGCAGGCTCCAACATACTGAAATCTCTGTTCTACACCATTTTCATGAAACCCAGTAATTCAAGGCACTGTCTGGTACCCTCATGATCAGCAACAGGACATACAAAGCTTCTCCAATGAATTTTCAAAATTTTATGGTATTTTTCTAGCCATTTTTCAAGGATGAAGTTGGAGGCACTGTTGGTTTCAATTCATTCAGAAAACATTAAATGTTGAGGAAGCTCATTTCAGTGAATGCTCTGGAGAACTCTCACAGGCAAGTCTTCCCAAAGAGTGGCCAAATGAACACATGAAGCCAGGCCCATTGAGGTCTACAATGTGAGGTACGTGTGTGTTTTGACTCTCAACTATGGTACCGAAGTCTTTCAGAATAAAATCATGTGATATCCTGGCTGAGATTCCCAGTGATCTGAGGAAAGCCACCCTGGGCCTAGATCTCAGTTTCCAAGGGCGACTCTCATGCGTGGCCTCCTAAAATCCCAATAAAATTCATGAAAATACTTCTCTGATGTCAGTTCCAAAACCCAGTCTCTAAGGGGAATCACACCAGAGTTCAAGCCCTGGTGGACCAAGTCATTTCTTCCAACCGCCTCACAAATGACCAAAATTAAAACCAAAACTCTCCCACATGGCCCTCATCTTCTTCCATATAGTCACTCATCGTAACCTTTGCCAGGAGTTTTCCATGAGGGGCACAGCCAAAGACAGTGTCCAAAATAAACTCCCTTGCCCCTCATTTGCCAATATTCAAGGTGGCCTGGACACCCTTCCTGTGAACCACGAGTGATCAAATAAGCCTGCCGTTAATACTGCTCTATTTCTCCAATTTGAGGCCTACTGACTTTTAGGTATAGATTATTTATGTGATTTGGAGTCATGAGAAAACACAAGAACCTCTGCGGGACTTTGAAGAACTCATTTGACCCAAAGAATCCCTAATACGTTAATCCCTAATACTCGTTAATACGGCACTGCTTCTCCAATTTGAGGCCTATTGACTGTGGGGTTTAGATTCTTTATGTGAATTGGAGTCATGAGAAAAACCAAGCACCTATGGGCTAGCCTCTGCAGGGTTTTGAGGAACTCATTTGACCCAAATGATCACTAGTCTCACTTGATGAAGGTCAGGAACCTTACAGAGGTAGGCAAGAGACTTCATTCACAATGACTGCTCTTTTGGCAATTTTTGTTTTAGATGCACACATTGGATCTTTTTTTTAGATACTTCAGGTGCTGAGAATCTAAGACATAACCTCACACAGGGCCAAAAATCTGATTCAGACACATCCCTTTCCAAAGAAATTAAGTAAAGAGCCACAGGTGATGCCCTTTCATTTCCATTTGAAAACTGTTTTCTTCATGCTTCACAAAGGTTTGGCCTGAAGAAAAGACCTTCCTCACATTCAGGGCAACAGAACAATTGGTAAGCACAGAGCTTGGAGGTGGTACAAATCATGGAAACAAAATCGTGAGCCTATTCTGAGAGTGATCATTTTTCAGGAAGAAAACAGGAACTTAGGAAGATAGTAGATGTTGCCCATCCATAAGTCAAGCCGCAGTCCATTCATACACTGGACAAGATAAATCCTGGAATGCTTTCTACTAGACAGGACACATCCATTGATGCATTCTCTTTTCTAATGTCTACAACCACGGACACAGTGGATGCACAGAAAAAGAAACACTCGCCTTGCGAAACGTCTTACCAGAAACAGTTCACTCCAAACCAAACAAACCACCTTTCCTAACTATTCTTAGAACATGAGACAAAACCTCAAACCCACACACAAACCCACAAAGGCACCTCCTTCCCCCAAGTAGGTCTGTAACTATCGGGAGTGTCCTCTGAATGGTGGGCCATACTATGTTCCGCTGAAATGGCCTGTCCTGTGTCAGATCTGGTCTCCTTGGCCAACTCTGTGAAGTTTTCATGAGCCAGCGGTGATCCACTACCTGGTTTCTCAGGAAAGGCCCATTTTCAGAGCTTTCCTGACATTTGGCCATCCTCACATCAGTAGGTAGCAAGAAAGACTGACTCTGTCCTTGGTAAATCCAAACAAGTGAGAACACTGAGACTGAGACTGGGACTGGCTCTTGGTGCCTGGCTTCCCGGATCTGAGACTTCCATCACCAAAGAAGTAAGGTGAGGTTACTTCCTTCAATATCTTAATGAGATCACTGCTTTGGCAACCACTTTGTCCTAACAGTTCCTTCCAATGGTCCTATGATGGAGGTTGCCCCTACTTCCTGTGATACTTTCACAAGTTAGAATGGTATATCAACCATAGGCATCCGGGAACAGCTTACCACACAGGACTGGTTTTGTCCATCTTCTCTACATTAAGAAGAGAGAGGCTTATTCAGAAGCTACCCTTCATCCTTACCAGGTTGTTTCCCATGGAAGGTGACTTTTGCTCTCTCAGGTACTTCATAGCTGCCTGCATCTTTCCCTGGGATCAAATCTGCATGGACCTTTGAGGTTCTCAGCAGGTGGAAGATCCCCTACATTCCTGTATTTTAAGATGAACTCTGACCCTGCCCTTTTGTAAAGTTAGATTGACGGATCAGTGTATGGTTAGGGTTAATACCTTGTTCGATTTGGGTTATAAATCATTCTGCAGGATGATTACTGCTATTGGTAACCTGCAATATTTATAAGATTATAGAGGTGAAATATAAGTACAAAAACAGAAATCTATGTAAGATTTTTAGCACAGAAGGGCATTAGGCCCTTGATTTGGATACTTAGCTTTGAATTACATTCTGCAGAGATGTCTCAGATAATGCGATATACAATTGCAAAGGACCTTGTACTTTGGATGATTGATTGTAGAAGAGAACATTTACTCAAATTGGGAGAGTCAGTAGGATTAGGAAGATAGTCTGTAGGTTTAGGAAGAAGAGTGAGTATAAAATTTGGAACAAATGTTCTTTAGCAATAGGGTTTCGGTTATAGAGTGAAAGTAAATTTCAGCACATGTGAAGACTCAGTCACAATGATGAACTGGAGAAAATATAGGAAAAAAGATATCAATAGAGACATTACAAAATCAGGCAATTATAATGTGAGTGATAGGATTAGACATTTTCAACATGGTTAAGATTGAATGCATAATCTTAGGAAGAAAAAAATATGTAGTTACCAATAGGAATAACATTTGAAAGCATTAGGCAACCTGGACATGGATGTTTTTAGTAATCTATGTTCACTTTCCATTTAGGCTTTGGTACAATCATAAGTGTGACCTTTGCATTTTCTGCCCAGAAAATTATTGTGATAAAATGTATCTGTGGATCATGTGATATGAGTATTTCTTTCACCATTTCTGGGAGCAATATTTGAAGACATATAAATTAGTATTGGGGGTACAAAGTGGTGTACCCTGTGTCAATGAATATAGAGATAATGGATGAATAGAATATACTGTGAATAAATAATCTAACTGGTTCTACTTTAATTAATGGATTGAATTGATATCTGAAAATATATAAGATATCATATATTGACATACAATCATTCATTCCAACCAGTTATATATCTAATGGTAATCTTAGGGTTATTGTTTATCATAAAGTGTGTGTGAGTTTTGCTTCAAAAGTGATTATGGAAATCGAAAATAATGTGTTTGGATAGAAGTCTCATGAAAAGACCATTCAAGAAATATGGAGGAATACATGAGTTGTGAAGCAGGAAGTGATTGAAAGTGAAACAAATGCCTATAAATTTGCTAAATTGTGGATGAAATATATATCCAATGATGTGCATAAACTGATGAAATATTAGTGTACCAGTGTTGAATACAAATGAACGGCAAAATACATATCATGTCCCATAGGAATCGACTTGCATTGATGTTAAACTGAGTCAGTTACTGTAGAAATATTAGGATTCGCGTGCATCATTCACTGAATTTAGTTTTCTTTTTTTAAAACTTTTTATTAATGGTTGTTCAAAACATTACATAGTATTGTGGTGAGCGTCACAGGTTGGGGGGGCCTGGCTTGAGGAAACAAAAGAGAAGGCCCTAGACACTCAGGATTGGAGATCCGCCCATTCTGGGATAAAGAGTTGCTGCACAGTGATTGCTTCCCACCTATTGAGAGGAGAAGCTTGGCCCAATGCACACAGCTCCACCTACTGGAAGAGAAGTTAATTGAACTCTATTACTGCATGTATTATTATTATTTTTTTCTTTTTATTTTCTTCTTTTTCTTTCATTTTCATTTTTTTGTTGTTGTTCTTTAACTTTTTTTAATGTTTTTATTTTTTAAAATTTTTAAAATTTATTATTTTATGATTCTTTTAAATTTTAATTTTCATTTTTATAATTATCATTATTTCTAAAAAATTTTATTTATTTCTTTATTTTCTATTTTTTTTCTTTTGTCTTTTCATTTCTTTTCAATTTTCTTATTCTCCCTTCCTTGAATTCTACCTGCCTACTCTCATTCTCTTTAGTGACTTCTTCCCATCCCTACTACTATCTTTCCTCCCAAGCTTCAAATAAATTTATAAGAGTAAGCAGTAACTCAGCAGTCAAACAGAACAAGAAGTAACATTAGCAGCATAAAAAAGCAAGGATGAAAATGTGTACAAACAATGAAGGACAACATAAATAATCAGGAGGACCTAGAATCATCAGGAAAATGGTCATATAAAGAACTCAAGGAATACCTTAGACAGATGGAATGGAACCTTAAAGAGGATACGAGACAGCAATTCCAAACAGTGAAAGAACACATTGAAAATGAATTACATAAACAGATAAAAGAAGAAGTTAAGCGTCTTTATCAGGAGATAGAGATTATAAAAGAAATCAAACAATAATTCTAGAAATGAAGGAAACGATAAACCAAATTAAAAACTCAATTGAGAGTATCACTAACAGAGTGGAGCAAGTAGAAGCCAGAACGTCAAATAATGAAGAAAAAATATATCATCTTGAAAGGAGTCTAGCCAACTCCGAAAAACTGGTAAAAAAATCATGAGAAAAACATCCAAGAGATATGGGATAACATAAAAAAACAAACTTATGAGTCATCTGGATAGAGGAAGGTACAGAGATTCAAACCAAGGGAATGAGTAACCTGCTGAATGAAATAATTTTAGAAAACTTTCCAGAAATAAAAAAGGAAACGGATATATGAATTGTAGATGCATACAGGACACCGAGCACACAAAATCACAGTAGACCAATGTCAAGACATATTGTTACGAAAATATCCAATAAACAGACCAAAGAGAAATTATTAAAAGGTACATGAGAAAGGAGGCAGATGACATTCAGGGGTAAACCAATAAGGTTAACAACAGATTTTTCATCACAGACGCTGAAAGCGAGAAGATCCTGGAACAATGTATTTCAAATACTGAAAGACAATGGATGCCAACCAATAATTCTGTATCCAGCAAAATTAAGCTTCAGGTACGACAACAAAATGAAAATATTTCATAATTAACAAAAGCTAAAAGAATTTGCAGCCAGAAAACCAGCATTGCAAAGTGTCTTGAGCAAAACACTACATGAGGAAGAAATGAAAAACAACAACCAAAACTAACACTGGGAAGTGCCTCAGTAATAACAGAGGGCGGGGGAAAAGCTAATCATGGAGAAACAAACTAAATTAAAAAAAATAAATAATCAAAATGGCTGGCAGTACAAACCATATATAAATAGTAACTCTAAACCTTAATGGTTGTACTCTCCAATAAAGCGACATAGGCTGGTAACTTGGATTATAAAAACAAATCCAACAATATGTTGCCTCCAGGAGACACATCTGAATGGAAAAGGCATACACAGGCTGAAGGTGAAAGGTTGGGAAAAAATATACCATGCACACGGTCCTCGTAAGCAACCAGGGGTGGCCATCCTCACATAGAATAAAATCGACTTCAAGACTAAGTTATTCAAAAGGGATAAGTATGGATATTATATAACTTTAAAAGGAATCATTCACCAACAAGACATAAAAATTATCAATATTTATGAACCAAATAATGGTGCTGCGACCTTCATAAAACAAATTCTCCTCAAGTTCTGGAATCAAATAGACAACAACACAATAATTATCGGTGACTTCAACACAGCTCTCTCACCATTGGACAGATATTTCAAACAAAAGTTGAATTAAAAAAATATAGAATTCAATATCACAATCAATAACCTAGACTTAACTGAAATATATAGAATATACCAACCATCATCAAATGGATATACTTTTTTTTCAGCAGCACATGGATCCTTCTCAAAAATAGACCATATATTATGCCATAGGGCAACCCTCAGTAAATATAAAGGGGTGGAGATAATAACATGCATTTTTTCTGACTATAATGGAATGAAACAGTAAATCAATGATAAAAGAAGGAAGAAAAAGTCCTACATCACATGGAAAATGAACGATATGTTACGGAATGATCAATGGGTTACAGAAGACATAAAGGTGGAAATCAAAAAATTCTTAGAGATAAACGAAAACACAGACACAACATATCGGAATCTACGGGACACAATGAAAGCAGTTTTAAGAGGGAAATTCATCGCCTGGTGGTCATTCCTCAAAAAAAAAAAAAAAAAAAAAGGAAAAACCAACAAATAAATGAGTCACAACACACGTTACAGAACTCTCTCCAGCACTCTGTCCCAGTTGAACTCCTTGTATTTTGTGAAGCAAAAACCATATTCCCAGTGCAGCAGCAAGAAGCACCACAAAATGTGAAGGATGACCAAATGTCTTCACAGTCCCCACCAGGAGACACTTGGCTTCCTGTGGCCACAGTTTACCTACAAAGAGAGAATTCAGCACTGCTGCCTCAGGTTCATTGGAATATAAGAAACCATGTCTTCCAGGTCACATAGATGCAGACCCAGATTTGATGGTCTCACTACAAAGGAAGCTAAAGCTCATGACAACAACATATATTTCAAGTGCCCAACCTCAGAGGCAGTTTCCCAAGAAGTCATAGGCCAGCAGAGCTCCATGTTGGTGGAGTGTTTACCCTGTCCCTTACTTTTGGAAGCTCCTCTACCACCTCCAAGGTTGTGAACTCCCGAGCATATTCCATTCAGATACATAATCACAGATTTTCACACTTTTCTCCTCTTATTGTGTCTTACTTGGGGCGAAGGTAATATCATGGCACTTCTCTGGATGTGAGTGGGAAGATTTTTGTGTAGCACATGTTTACATACACATTGGAGTCATTTTCCAATTTTCCATTTGAAATACTGAATCCCTGACATTAACCCCTACCCTACTGGACTCTGACTAATAATCTTAATATGATGGTGAGAAATAACCCAAAAAGAATAGAAATACAAGCAGTTCAGAGGAGGCATGGTGTGTAGTTGGAATTGCCTTTTGCATTATATAGTGTAGGAGTTATAAATCTAGTCAATTTTTTGTTGAAATAACTCTACATGTGTTTTTAAAGTTAACAAATATGTGAATTCCTGTCTCCCTTTCTCTGTAGCCTATACGGTGCATGTATTTTTATATGCACATAGAAAATCCTATCTGGTATCACACGTATATATTTGTGAGGTGGCTGAATTGGCAGATACAAATTGTGAGAAGAGATCACTCCTCCTAAACGCTGTTGGAACTGAAAATTCTACCTATGGGTGAGCTTCCAAGTTGAATAACATTATACATAAATCCATGTTCAGTAAATGAATATTTTTGCATCTGTGGATTATATATATTTCATGATGAATTTCGATTGGCATATATATTGCTACTTTTTTTCTTTTATTGGTTGTTCAAAACATTACAAATCTCTTCACATATCATATTTCATACATTAGATTCAAGTGGGTTATGAACTCCCATTTTTACCCCAAATACAGATTGCAGAATCACATCGGTTACACATCCACATTTTTACATAATGCCCTATTAGTTACTTTTGTATCCTGCTACCTTTCCAATACTCTACTATCCCCCCTCCTCTCCCCTCCCATCTTCTCTCACTACCCCATCTACTCTAATTCATTTCTCTCCTTGTTTATTTTCCCATTCCCCTCACAACCTCTTACATGTAATTTTGTGTAACAATGAGGGTCTCCTTCCATTACCATGCAATTTCCCTTTTCTCTCCCTTTCCCTCCCACCTCATATCTTTGTTTAATGTTAATCTTTTCTTCCTGCTCTTCCTCCCTGCTCTGTTGTTAGTTGCAATCCTTATATCAAAGAAGACATTTGGTATTTTTAGGATTGACTAGCGTCACTAAGCATAATCTGCTCTAGTACCATCCATTTTCCTGCAAATTCCATGATTTTGTCATTTTTTAGTGCTGCGTAATACTCCAGGGTGTATAGAAGCCACATTTTTTTTTTTTATCCATTCATCTACTGAATGACAACTGTGTTGGTTCCACAGTGTAGCAATTGTGAATTGTGCTGCTATGAACATCGATGTGGCAGTATCCCTGTAGTACACTCTTTTAAGGTCTTAAGGGAATAGTCCAAAAAGGGCAATAGCTGGGTCAAATTGTTGTTCCATTCCCAGCCTTCCCCAGAATCTCCATACTGCTTTCCAAATTGGCCGCACCAGTTTGCGGGAACATCTCTCCACACAGGCCTGGTTTGGTCCTTCTTCTCTACATTAAGAAGAGAAAGGCTTATTCAGACACAACCCTTCATCCTTAAAAGGTTGTTTCCCATGGAAGATGACTTTTGCTCTCTCAGGTCCTTCATTGCTGCCTACATCTTCTTCAGGGATCAAATCTACATGGAACCTCAAAGGTTCTCAGCAGGTGGAAGATACCTTAAATTCCTGTATTGTAAGATGAACTCTGTACCTGCTCTTCTGTAAAGTTAAATTGAGGGAACAGTGTATGGTTAGGGTTAATAACATGTTCGATTTGGGTTAGTAATCATTCTGCTGGATGAATAATGGTATTGGAAAACTGCCATATTTACAAGAATATACAGCTGAAATATAAGTATGAAAACAGAAATCTAGGTAAGATTTGAAGTCCACAAGGGGATTAGGCCCTTGTTTGGGATATTTAGCTTTTAATTACGTTCTGCAAAATTGTCTCAGATAAATCGATAATCCATGGCATAGGACCTTGGACCTTGGATGATTGATTGTAGAAGAGAACATCCACTCAAAATAGGATAGTCGGTAGGTTTAGGAAGAAGAGTGAGTATAAAATTTGGACCAAATGTTCTTTAGCAATAGGGTTTTGGTTATAGAGTGAATGTAAATGTCAGCACATGTGAAGAGTCAGTCACAATGATGAACTGGAAAAAATATAAGAAAGAAGATATCAATAGAGACAATACAAAATCAGGCAATTATAATGTGAGTGATAGGATTAGACATTTTCAACAGGATTGAGATTGAATACATAATCTTAGGAAGAAAAAAATAGGTAGTCACCAATAGGAATGATATTTGAAAGCATTAGGCAACCTGGACATGGATGTTTTTAGTAATCCATGTTCACTTTCCATTTAGGATTTGGTACAATCATAAGTGTGACCTTTGCATTTGTGCCCAGAATATTATTGTGATAAAATATATATGTAGATCATGTGACATTATTATTTCTTCCACTATTACTGGGAGCAATATTTTAAGACATATAAATTAGTATTGGGGGTACAAAGTGGTGTACCCTGAGTCTATGAATATAGAGATAATGCATGAATAGAACTTACTGTGAATAAATAATATAACTGGTTCCTCTTTAAATAATAGATTGAATTGATATCTGAAAGTATATTAGAAATCATTAATTGACATAAAATCAGTCATTCCAACCAGTTATGTATCTAATGGTAATCTTAGGGTTATTGTTTATCATGAAGTGTGTGTGAGTTTTTCTTCAAAAGTGATAATGGAAATGGAAAATATTGTGTTTGGTAAGAAGTCTCATGAAAAGACCAGTCAAAAAATATGGAGGAATACATGTGTTCTGAAGCAGGAAGTGATTGAAAGTGAAACAAATGCCTATAAATTTGCTAAATTGTGGATGAAATATACATCCTATAATGTGCTTAAACTGATGAAATAGTAGTGTACCAGTGTTGAATAAAAATGAATGTCAAAATGTACGTCATGTCCCATAGGAATCTACTTGCATTGATGTTAAACTGGGTCAGTTACTGTAGAAATATTAGGATTCGCGTGCATCATTCACCTAAGTGAGTTTTCTTTTTTTTTTAATTTTTATTTATGATTCTTCAAAACATTATATAGTTCTTGATGTATCATATTTCACACTTTGATTCAAGTGGGTTATGAACTCCTATTTTTACCCTGTATACAGATTGCAGAATCAAATCAGTTACACATCCATTGATTCACATATTGCCTTACTACTGTATGTTGTATTCTTCTGCCTTTCCTATCCTCTACTATCCCCCCTCCCATGCCCTCTCCTCCCCTCTTCTCTCTCTAATCCCACTACTCTAATAAATTTTCCCCCTTGTATTATTTTTCCCTTTCCCCTCACTTCCTCTTGTATGTAATTTTTTATAACCCTGAGGTTCTCCTTCCATTTCCATGCAATTTCCCTTCTCTCTCACTTTCCCTCCCACCTCACATCCCTGTTAAATGTTAATTTTCTTCTCATGCTTTTCATCCCTTCTCTGTTCTTAGTTACTCTCCTTATATTAAAGAAGACATTTGGCATTTGTTTGCTAGGGTTTGGCTAGCTTCACTTAGCATAATCTCCTCTAATGCCATCCATTTCCCTGCAAATTCTATGATTTTGTCATTTTTTAATGCAGAGTAATACTCCGTTGTGAATAAATGCCACTTTTTTTTTATCCATTCATCTATTGAAGGGCATCTAGGTTGGTTCCACCGTCTTGCTATTGTGAATTGTGGTGCTATGAACATCAATGTAGCAGTTTCCCTGTAGCATGCTCTTTTTAGGTCTTTAGGGAATAGAATGAGAAAGGGAATAGCTGGGTCAAATGGTGGTTCCATTCCCAGCTTTCCAAGAAATCTCCATACTGTTTTCCAAATTGGCTACACCAATTTGCAGTCCCACCAGTAATGTACAAGTGTACCTCTTTCCCCACATCCTCCCCAGCACTTGTGTTTGTTTGGCTTCATAAATGCTGCCAATCTTACTGGAGTGAGATGGTATCTTAGGGTGGTTTTGATTTGCATTTCTCTGATTGTTGGAGATGGTGAGTATTTTTTCATGTACTTGTTGATTGATTGTATGTCCTCCTCTGAGAAGTGTCAGTTCAGATCCTTAGCCCATTTGTTGATTGGGTTATTTGTTATCTTATTGTCTAATTTTTTGAGTTCTTTGTATATTCTTGATATTAGGGCTCTATCTGAAGTGTGAGGAATAAAGATTTGTTTCCAGGATGTAGGTTCCCTATTTACCTCTCTTATTGTTTCTCTTGCTGCGAAAAACCTTTTTAGTTTGAGTAAGTCCCATTTGTTGATTCTAGTTATTAACTCTTGTGCTATGGGTGTCCTTTTGAGGAATTTGGAGCCCAACACCACAGTATGTACATCGTAGCCAATTTTTCTTCTATCAGACGCCATGTCTCTGATTTGATATAAAGCTCCTTGATCCATTTTGATATAACTTTTGTCCATGGCGAGAGAAAGGGATTCAGTTTCATTTTGTTACATATGGATTTCCAGTTTTCCCAGCACCATTTGTTGAAGATGCTATCCTTCCTCCATTGCATGCTTTTAGCTCCTTTATCAAATATAAGACAGTTGAAGCTTTTTGGATTAGTCTCTGTGTCCTCCATTCTGTACCATTGGTCCACCTGCCTGTTTTGGTACCAGTACCATGCTGTTTTTTTTTTTTTACTATTGCTCTGTAATATAGTTTGAAATCTGGTATCGCTATACCGCCTGATTCACACTTCCTGCTTAGAAATGCTTTTGCTATTCTGGGTCTTTTATTTTTCCATATGAATTTCATGATTGCTTTCTCTATTTCTACAAGAAATGCCCTTGGGATTTTGATTGGCATTGCGTTAAACCTATAGAGAACTTTTGGTAATATCACCATTTTGATGATGTTAGTTCTGCCTATGCATAAACAGGGTATATTTTCCATCTTCTAAGATCTTATTCTACTTCTCTTTTTAGGGTTCTGTAGTTTGCATTGTATAAATATTTCACCTCTTTTGTTAGGTTGATTACCAAGATTTTTTTTTTTTGAGGATATGTGAATGGAGTGTTTTTCCTCATTTCTGTTTCAGAA
The DNA here is from genome assembly GCF_048772815.1 of Callospermophilus lateralis. NCBI lineage: Eukaryota > Metazoa > Chordata > Mammalia > Rodentia > Sciuridae > Callospermophilus > Callospermophilus lateralis. The sequence goes on along the minus strand of NW_027514354.1, from coordinate 199,603 downwards.
GTTTTGTCGCTGATATACAGAAATGCTTTTGATTTATGCATGTTGATTTTATATGCTGCCACATTGCTGAATTCATTTATTAGTTCTAGTAGTTTTTTTTGTAGACCCTTTTGGGTTTTCTATATAAAGAATAATGTCATCTGCAAATAGTGATATTTTAGTTCTTCTTTTTCTATTTTTATGCCTTTAATTTCTTTCGTCTGTCTAATTACTCTGGCCAGTTTCGAAAACTATATTGAATAGAAGTGGTGATAGAGGACATCCCTGTCTTGTTCCAGATTTTAGAGGGAATGCCTTCAATTTTTCTCCATTCAGAATGATACTAGCCTGAGGGTTAGCATAGATAGCTTTTACAGTGTCGAGGTAAGTTCCTGTTATCCCTGGTTTTTCTAATGTTTTGAACATAAAGGGATGCTCTACTTTGTCGAATGATTTTTCTGCATCTATCTAGATGATCATATGCTTCTTATCTTTAAGTATATTTATGTTGTGAATAACATTTATTGATTTCTGTATATTGAACCGTCCTTGCATCTCAGGGATGAATCCTACCTGATCATGATGCACAATTTTTTTGATGTGCCTTTGTATCCAATTCGCCAGAATTTAATTGAGGTTTTTTGCATCTAGGTTCATCAGAGATATTGGTCTGTAGTTTTCTTTCTTTGAGGTGTCTTTGTCTGGTTTCGGAATCAGAGTGTTCTTGGCCTCATAGAATGAATTTGGCAGAGCTCCCTCTTTTTCTATTTCCTGAAATATCTTGAAAATTATTGGTATTAATTCTTTTTTAAAGGTCTTGTAAAACTCCGCTGTATACCCATCTGAACCTGGACTTTTCTTGGTTGGTAGTCTTTTGATTGCTTCTTCTATTTTATCCATTGATATTGGTCTGTTTAAATTGTGTGTATCCTCCTGACTCAGTTTGTGCAAATCATATGACTTAAGAAATTTTTCAATGTCTTCACTACTTTCTATTTTAATGGAATATAGGTTTTCAAAATAATTTCTAATTGTCCTCTTTATTTCTGTAGCATCTGTTGTTATATTGCCTTTTTGATCCCATATGTCAGTAATTTCAGTTCTCTCTTTCTTCGCTTAAATCCAAAACACTCCCACATGACACTCATCTTCTTCCATATAGACACTCATCATACCCTGTGGCTGGAGGTTTCTATGAGAGGCAAGGCCAAGAATGTGTCCAAAATAAGCTCACTTGCCCCTCATTTGCCTAAAATCATGGTGGCCTGGGTACTCTTCCTTTGAACCAGGAGTGATCAAATATTCCTGCTGGTAAAGTGTTCCGCTTTTCCAATTTGAGGCCTACTAGCTGTCAGGTATATATTCTTTATGTGATTTGGAGTCATGAGAAAGCCCAAGCACCTATAGGATAGCCTCTGCAGGGATTTGAAGAACGCATTTGACCCAAATGATCCCTATTCTCACTTGATGTAGGTCAGGAACCCAACCTAAGAAGGCAAAAAAATTTATCCACAATGACTGCTCTTTTGGCCATTTTGGTTTGGAAGCACATGGGATTTTTATTTAGATCTATCAGGTGCTGAGAATTTAAGCCACAACCTCACACAAGGACAAGAGGCTGATTCAAGCACATCCCATTCCAAAGCAATTAAGCAAAGAGCCACAGGTGATGCCCATTCATTTCCATATAAAAACAGTTTTCTTAAGGCTTCACAAAGGGGTGGCCTGAGGTAAAGACCTTCTTGACATTCAGGGTAATAGAAACATAAGTAAGCAAAAGGCCCAAAGCAGGGTTTCTCCACTAAGACTTTCCTGGTCACACTGATATCTGAGTTTTCTGAGATTCTCCCATTCCCTTCAGCTATCAGTACATGGCCATGTCACAGAGCCTTGTGGTGGTACATATGTTGGACACAAAACCATGAGCCTATTCAGGAGAGTGGCCAGAATTCACGAAGAAACAGGAACTTAGAAAGATAGTAGGTATTGCCCATCTATAGGCAAGCCACTCTCCATTCTTAAATTGGGCAGGATGAACGCTGGGACACTTAATATTAGACAGGACACAACCATTGATGCATTCGCTTTTCAAAGGTCTACAACCACGGATACAGTGGGATACACAAACAAAGAAACACTCGCCATGTCAAATGACTTATTAAAAACAGTCCACTCCAAACCAAACAAACTGCCTTTCCTACCTATTCTCATAACATGAGACAAAACCAAACTCACATGCACACCCACAAAGGCACCTCCTTTACCCAAGTAGGTCTGTGACTATCCAGAGTGTCCTCAGACTGATTGGCCATACTATGTTCCCACGAAATGGCCTGTCCTGTCTCAGATCTGGTCTTCATTACCAACTCTGTAAAGTTGTCAGGAGCCATCAGGGAGTCACTACCTGCTTTCTCAGGAAGGCCCCTCTTCAGAGCTTTCCTGGCATTTAACCATCCACAGATCAGTATTTACCAAGAAAGACTGACTCTGTCTTTGGTAAATCCAAACAAGTGAACCCAATGGGACTGGGACTGGGACTGGCCCTGTGTGCTTGGCTTCCTGGATCCCGAGTTCAGCAAATTGCATCAACAAAGAAGTGAGGTGGGTCAATTCCTTCAGGAACTGAATGAGGTCACTGCCTTGGTAACCACTTTGTTCTAACAGATGCTTCGAAGTTTCCCATGAGATGGAGGTTACCCCTACATCCTGTGACACATTCAGAAGTTAGAATTGTATATCGACCATAGGCACCCGGGAACTGCTCTCCACACAGGCTGTGGTGAGCCGTTTCTGCAGATTATGGTCGCCATTGCAAGATGGCGCTGGATCCACTGTGGTCTGTAATAAACAACTCCTTGTTTGGGAGAGTTGGTGCATGGTTTCTCAGCACCCTGTGAGAAAGTTCCACGTGGCAGCTTCGCATTGGGGCTTGGGATGCTTTATTAAGGCTGGGAGGGGCATCCGACAGGGAATTAGAAGAAATATCAAGGACCTGAATAAACTGCTGAAAGAAGATTCCTGAGTTGTGTCTTCCTTGCGGGCAAGGGGTCGCGACAACAGGCCTTGTTTGGTCCATCTTCTCTACAATAAGAAGAGAGAGACTGATTCAGACACATCAATTCATCCTGACCTGGTTGTTTGCTGTGGAAGATGACTATTGCTCTCTCAGGTCCTACATAGCTGCCTACATCTTCTCTAAGGATCATTTCTTCATGGATCGTTGAGTTTCTCAGCCGGTGAAAGATCAGCTACATTACTATATTGTAAGACGAACTCTGTCCCTGCTCTTCTGTAAGTTATATTAAGGGAAGAGTGTATGGTTAGGTTCAATAATAGCATCGATTTTGGTTAGGAATCATTCTGCGGGATGAATAATGGTATTGGCAACCTGCGATATTTACAAGAGTATATAGGTGAAATATAAGTATGAAAGCAGAAATTTGGTAAGATTTGAAGCCCAGAAGGGCATTGGGCCCTTGAGTGGGATACTTAGCTTTGAATTATGTCCTGCACAGTTGTCTCAGATAAATCAATATACAATGGCATAGGACCTTGTAACTTGGATGATTGAATGTTGAACAGAACATCCAGTCAAAAAGCAATAGTCGATAGGATTTGGAAGGTATTCGGTAGGCTAAGAAGAAGAGTGAGTCTAGGATTTGGACCAAAAGTTCTTAACAATAGGGTTTCGGGTAGAGAGTGAAGGTGAATGTCAGCACATGTGAAGAGTCAGTCACAATGATGAACTGGGGAAAACATGTATGAAAGCACATATCAATAAAGACATTAGGAAATCAAGTAAAGTATAAAGTGAGTGATAGGATTACTCATTTTCAACAGGCTGGAGCTTGAATTTATAATCTTAAGAGGAAACAAATATGTAGTCACAAATAGAATTGACATTTGAGAACATTAGGCAACATGGACATGGATGATTTTAGTAATCCATGTTCACTTCCCATTTAGGCTTTGATACAATTGTACATGTGACCTTTGCTTTTTGTGTCCAGAATATTTCTGTGATAAAATGTATATGCAGATCTGGTGACATGAGTATTTCTTCCACCATTTCAGGGAGCAATATTTTGAAGACGTATAAATTAGTATGGGGGTACAAATAGGCGTACCCTGTGTCTATGAATGTAGAGATAATGCAAGAATACACCATTCTGTGAATAAACAATATAACTGGATCCACTTTAAATAATGGATTGAATAGATATCTGAAAATATATCAGAAATGTTATATTGATATACAATCATTCATTCCAACCAGATATATATCTAATGGTCATCTTAGGGTTATGGTTTATCATGAAGGGTGTGTGAGATTTGTTTCAAAATGATTATGGAAATCGATTATAATGTATTTGGAAAGAAGTCTCATTAAAAGACCAGTCAAAAAACATAGAGAAATACATGTGTTCTGGAGAAGAAAGTGATTAAAAGTGAAACAAATGCCTATAATTTTGCTAACTAGTGGATGAAATATGTATCCTATGATGTGCAAAAACTGAAAAATAGTAAGGTACCACTGTTGAATAAAAATGAACATCAAAAGATGCATCATGTCCCATAGGAATCTACTTGCATTGATGTTAAACTGGGTCAGTAACTGTAGAAA